>NC_068912.1:13125000-13750000 GCF_023091745.1 Budorcas taxicolor
AGAAGCTGAAGTTGAACGGTTTTATGAAGACCTACAAGATCTTTTAGAACTAACACCCAAAAAAGATGTCCTTTTCATTATAGGGGACTGGAATGCAAAAGTAGGAAGTCAAGAAACACCGGGAGTAACAGGTAAATTTGGCCTTGAAATGCAGAATGAAGCAAGGCAAAGACTAATAGAGTTTTGCCAAGAAAATGCACTGGGCGTAGCAAACACCCTCTTCCAACAACACAAGAGAAGACTCTACACATGGACATCACCAGATGGTCAACACTGAAATCAGATTGATTATATTCTTTGCAGCCAAAGATGGAGAACCTCTATACAGTCAACAAAACAAGACCAGCAGCTGACTGTGGCTCAGATCATGAACTCCTTATTACCAAGTTCAGACTCAAAATGAAGAAAGTAGGAAAAACCACTAGACCATTCAGGTATGACTTAAATCACATCCCTTATGATTATACAGTGGAAGTGAGAAATAGATTAAAGGACCTAGAGCTGATAGATAGAGTGCCTGACGAACTATGGACTGAGGTTCGTGACATTGTACAGGAGACAGGGATCAAGACCATCCCCATGGAAAAGAAATGCAAAAAAGCAAAGTGGCTGCCTGGGGAGGCCTCACAAATAACTGTGAAAAGAAGAGAGGTGAAAAGCAAAGGAGAAAAGGAAAGATATAAACATCTGAATGCAGAGTTCCAAAGAATAGCAAGAAGCGATAAGAAAGCCTTTCTCAGAGATCAATGCAAAGAAATAGAGGAAAACAACAGAATGGGAAAGCCTAGAGATCGGTTCAAGAAAATTAGAGATACCAAAGGAACATATCATGCAAAGATGGGCTCAATAAAGGACAGAAATGGTCTGGACCTAAGAGAAGCAGAAGATATTAAGAAGAGGTGGCAAGAATACACGGAAGAACTGTCCAAAAAAGATCTTCACGACTCAGAAAATCATGATGATGTGATCACTAATATAGAGCCAGACATCTTGGAATGTGAAGTCAAGTGGGCCTTAGAAAGCATCACTACGAACAAAGCTAGTGGAGGTGATGGCATTCCAGTTGAGCTATTTCAAATCCTGAAAGATGATGCTGTCAAAGTGCTGCACTCAATATGCCAGCAAATTTGGAAAACTTGGCAGTGGCAACAGGACTGGAAAAGGTTAGTTTTCATTTCAATCCCAAAGAAAGGCAATGCCAAAGAAGGCTCAAACTACCTCACAATTGTACTCATATCACATGCTAGTAAAGTAATGCTCAAAATTCTCCAAGCCAGGCTTCAGCAATACGTGAACCATGAACTTCCTGATGTTCAAGCTGGTTTTAGAAAAGGCTGAGAAACCAGGGATCAAATATCCAACATCTGCTGGATCATGGAAAAAGCAAGAGAGTTCCAGAAAAACATCTATTTCTACTTTATTGACTATGCCAAAGGTTTACCTGTGTGGATCACAAGAAACTGTGGAAAATTCTGAGACAGATGGGAATACCAGACCACTTGACCTGCCTATTGAGAAATCTGTATACAGGTCAGGAAGCAACAGTTAGGACTGGACATGGAACAACAGACTGGTTTCAAATAGGGAAAGGAGTACGTCAAGGCTGTTTGTTGTCACCCTGCTTATTTAACTTATATGCAGAGTACATCATGAGAAACCCTGGGCTGGAAGAAACACAAGATGGAATCAAGATTGCTGGGAGAAGTATCAGTTACCTCAGATATGCAGATGACACCACCCTTATGGCAGAAAGTGAAGAGGAGCTAAAAAGCCTCTTGATGAAAGTGAAAGAGGAGAGTGAAAAAGTTGGTTTAAAGCTCAACATTCAGAAAAGGAAGATCATGGCATTTGGTCTCATCACTTCATGGGAAATAGATGGGGAAACAGTAGAAACAGTGTCAGACTTTATTTTTTTGGGCTCCAAAATCACTGCAGATGGTGACTGCAGCCATGAAATTAAGAGACACTTACTCCTTGGAAGAAAAGTTATGACCAACCTAGATAGTATATTCAAAAGCAGAGACATTAATATGCCGACTAAGGTCCGTCTAGTCAAGGCTATGGTTTTTCCAGTAGTCATGTATGGATATGAGAGTTGGACTGTGAAGAAGGCTGAGTGCTGAAGAATTGATGCTTTTGAACTGTGATGTTGGAGAAGACTCTTGAGAGTCCCTTTGCAAGGAGATCCAACCAGTCCATTCTGAAGGAGATCAACCCTGGGATTTCTTTCGTAGGAATGATGCTAAAGCTGAAACTCCAGTACTTTGGCCACCTCATGTGAAGAGTTGACTCATTGGAAAAGACTCTGATGCTGGGAGGGATTGGGGGCAGGAGAAGAACGGGACGACCGAGGATGAGATGGCTGGATGGCATCACGGACTCGATGGACTTGAGTCTGAGTGAACTCCGGGAGTTGGTGATGATGGACAGGGAGGCCTGGCGTGCTGCAATTCATGGGGTTGCAAAGAGTTGGACACGACTGAGCGACTGAACTGAACTAAAGTTTTAAACTCTTTCTGGTACATACTATGAGCATTTTACAACAATATAAGCATGATCTCTGTTTGTTTCCAAGGCAAACCATTCAATGTCACAGTAATCCATGTCTATGCCTGCCAGGAGCCAGCATGGGAAACCCCACCCATGACAAAGGTCATGTGGAAGAAACCTGACGGGCAAGGTGAATCAGGAATTGAAGGACCCCCTGGACCTGCTCGAGCATCTACCCCAAAACCAGAGTCTGTCTGTCTTACTATTCTCTGTCTTTCACTAACTCCTCTGATACCAGTGGGGGGCTATCCCTAACCACCTTTCTTTGAAGGAAATCAACTTAGAGCTCTAGTGAATAAGTCTCCTGGGCATAATGGGTGTGTTTCAATTCAAACCCCTCTAATGGCTCTCTAACTTGCCTGACAGGTTTATCCAGAGTTTTACAACTACGCTTGTGAGGATCTACAGCCTCCCAACTGTGAGAGGCATGGGAAGCTCAAATTAAGCCTTTTGAGGAGTTAAAATTATTAGAATGGTACTGGTGAAGGGTCTCATGGTTGAGCCAATGTTTGCTGCCGAATTTTCATATTGTGTGCATTAATTAACATAGTTGATATATAGAAATATAAGTAGTGGCCTTGATATTAACAACACTAAACCTTGAGTTAATAAATTCTTTCCCTGTTATAGCCCACAGCATCTTTGCCCTATAGGAATGCAACTTTACCTAGTGTTTTTGGAGAATGGTGCCTGACTTTAGAAAAAAACACTTTTAGAGAAAATAAGCTTTCTGGTTTACTAAGCTTTATCAGAAGAAAGAGTCGTAAAATGTTAGCAGGCCTCCTGGCCGGAGGATGATGTAAATCACCTAAGGCCTGTGTATACAGATAGGTATACAGAAAGAACGCCTGGTTCTGATAAGGGTCAGGGCTGCTGACCCTGCATGACTCTGCATCTTCCATTATTCTCTATGTACAACTTAAGGTATAAGAGGTCTCTGTGAAAATAAAGTTGCGGGCCTTGCTCACTGAAGCTTGGTCACCCCGTGTCGTTCTCTTTTCTCTCTCTTTCTCTTTCCTTTTCACGTTGACTCCCTGGAGCGCAGGGTCCCTCTGAGTTCACTTTCCTGCCCGGGCTTCTTAGGCCCTCTCGAGAAGGTGCCCAAGGTGGGGTGCATTCACTACACCGAGAAGGCACCTGTGGCCTATGTGAACAGAGCAAGTCCTGTGCAGGGGCTTTATTGGCTCTCTGCATAAACCAAGGAATATCAACCTCTTTCTCTCCTCTATTTTCTTAACAGCAACATTCATTCTTTCTTTCTCCCACTCCCTCACCGACACCATCACCCTGAGGATATCCCTGGACCCGACTGGGGCTGGACCTCGGTATATGCCCTAACCAGTAATGGTGAAGAAGCTGAAATTGGATGGTTCTATGAAGACCTACACAAAGCTAGTGGAGGTGATGGAACTCCAGTTAAACTATTTAAACGGGTCCCATCACTTCATGAGAAATAGATGGGGAAACAGTGGAAACAGTGTCAGACTTTATTTTTGGGGGCGCCAAAATCACTGCAGATGGTGATTGCAGTCATGAAATTAAGACACTTACTCCTTGGAAGAGAAGTTATGACCAACCTAGATAACATGTTGAGAAGCAGAGACATTACTTTGCTGACTAAGGTCCGTCTAGTCAAGGCTATGGTTTTCCCATTGGTCATGTATGGATGTGAGAGTTGGACTGTGAAGAAAGCTGAGCGCTGAAGAATTGATGCTTTTGAACTGTGGTGTTGGAGAAGACTTGAGAGTCCCTTGGACTGCAAGGAGATCCAACCAGTCCATTCTAAAGGAGATCAGCCCTGGGATGTTCATTGGAAGGACTGATGGTAAAGCTGAAACTCTAATACTTTGGCCACCTTGTGCAAAGAGTTGACTCATTGGAAAAGAGTCTGATGCAGGGAGGGATTGGGGGCAAGAGGAAAAGGGGACGACAGAGGATGAGATGGCTGGATAGCATCACTGACTCAATGGACATGAGTTTAAGTGAACTCCGGAAGTTGGTGATGGACAAGGAGGCCTGGTGTGCTGCAATTCATGGGGTCGCAAAGAGTTGGACACGACTGAATGACTGAACTGAACTGAACTGAAGCTTTCAATTCCAATGTGTAATTTATACTCACAGTGGATCTCAGTTTGGACTAAGTATATTTCAAATGCTCAAAAGACATTTGTAGTTAGTTTCTGCCCTGTTTGATAGCAGGTGTAGACTCTCCGCTGTTTCCTCTATACCTGTGACTATTTCAGTCGTCACTAGTCACACTTCACTGTGTTTTGTTTATATATCTCTCTTCTCTTATTATACTGTGGCTTCCTGACACTTACGAAACACGCCTTAAAAAAATTTTCTGTAAATTCAGCATGCTGTATGGTTCATGGCACATGTTGCCATTTTCAGAGACCAGTAAGTAACACCCCTTTTTTACTCACTCGTTTGAAACAAACTGAGAGTAGCAGGAGTCATGTAGAGGGGAATCAAACTTCAGCTTTCTAAACAATAAAAATTATCTGGATGGAGTGGCTTCAGTTATGTGACCTTAGTGGGTTCTCTGATAACTCACTACTGTACTAGGTAAGTTTACCTCCCAGCCGCAGGCAGTCTGGACAGCCATGGGCCTCTGCAACAGGGACAGACTCCTTTTGTATGGATGGTTGCAGATTAGAGCATGATGAAGCCTTCTAACTCAAAGAGAAACCCCAGGTGGCACCAGGGCAGGCATGCGCAATAGTTTCTCCTAAATTTGTCAATCAAATATTAATAAGTCACATCTCCTTGATATTATTCTTCTTGAAGTATGAAGAGAAAATCTCTCCTTTTTATGAAAACAGAGGAATAGAGGAGAGAGCAGAGATGGGATCTCTGTCCAGAGCAGAGATCCAATAAATAAATGAGTAATATTAATTTGAAGACATAGTCAAAGTGATAATGCATATTTGTAGTACCTGGCCACAAATCTGTTGTGTGACTGTATTAGCTTTTACTATGCTAATAAACCATATCAGTATCTCACGACTTACAGTGTAAACTTTTATTTCTTGCCCTGACTGAGGGTTTCCCTTATAGTTCAGTTGGTAAAGAATCTGCCTTCAATGCAGGAGACCCCAGTTTGATTCCTGGGTTGGGAAGATCCCCTGGAGAAGGGAAAGGCCACCCACCCACTCCAGTATTCTGGCCTGGAAAATTCCATGGGCTGTATAGTCCATGGGGTTGCAAAGAGATGGACATGACTGAGTGGTTTGCACTTTCACTTCCAGACTAACTGAAGGTTGCAGGTAGTTGTGTTTTGCTGTGTTCCTCTGCCCTCAGCATGGTTTGTTTTGGTTATGGGCTGGATTCAGGTTTCCTCTGTCATCTCATTCTAGGAAATAGGTTGAAGGAGCAGTCAAGCCAAACCATGAAACTGCAATTAAATATCTGGATGCAGCAAATACCTTGTACGTTTAAGTCCTTTTGGCCAATGCATGTCCCATAGCCAAGCCCAAAGCCAGTGAATTAGGGACATCCATTTCTCCCAAAGGATACTTGAGCAAATCACCTGACAATAAGAAAGCATATACAATTCTCTTATGGGTAGGGAGCCAATGGTGGCAGTACTCCAGTCTACTACAGTGACTTGTAACAAGTTCCTTCTCCTCTATGGGCCACATTTTATTCATCCATAATATATAGGAATGAAATTTCCTTTTTTTGACTGCATATCTGGGCCCCATAGCTCAGCCAAATTGGTTAAAATTAACCAACACAGCTTCCTCTGCAGAAACTGGTGTTTGTTAGATATGACTCATGAGAACTGCAGACATCTACTCTGCATGGTGGTGTGGTACTTCACTCTCTAAATTCTTGCATTTGAGTTCACATCACCTCTGTGCCCTCATGACTGCTCCATGCAGCAAAAGATGCTGATTTTCCAATAGAAGCATCCTTTTGCATAAATTCTTATTCTGCTGTTGGAGCCCCAGTGACAGCATTCATTTTCATATTCCTCTCCTTTCTTAGTGGTGCACCCAGTGCCTCCTTAATCTGCTCATATCCCCATTGACCTCATTAGAATCTTTGTGGGTGGGCTCATGGTTTTTCATTTCATATAGTATTACATAACTTAAATGTGTGTTCCACTTCTTAGTAGATATGTATGGGTTAATGTTATAAAAATAAACATGTTAGAACTTAATACATAATGCCATTTTTAAACCCATGGAGAAGAAAGGGACAGATATTTTCATCTGAAGAAAATGTGAAGGCACATATATGAGCACAGGAAAGAGGTGTGAAACAACACAGGGTACGCAGAAACATAGCCTTATGCTCTGAGTTCAAAGGGCTTCACATTCCTCATTGAACTTTATGCCTTGTCCTGAAACTTTAAACTAGGCTAATTCATCCCTACACAGGCTTTCCCAAATCAATAAACAAAGCTGTGGCACACTTGTTTTGTTTGTGGCAATTTCCTGGGGATCTTTAGTCTAGTCCCAACATTGCTCCCTCTTCCTTCCAGATTTGCACATCATTGACCATTTGTTTCTTTCCTTTTCTGCCAGAAACTTCTGTCCATGGGATTCTCCAGGCAAGAATACTGGAGTGAGTTGCCATGCCCTTCTCAAGGGGACCTTCCCAACCCAGGGATTTAACCTAGTCTCCTGCAATGCAGGCAGATTCTTTACCATCTGAGCCACCAGGGAAGCCCAAATATATGCCTACTCTTTTACAAATTCATTTCTTATTTAGGTTATTATTAGACCATTTGTTTCTTTTCTTAATCTTCCTCTTTGCACTAGAAACCTGGACTTGGATGTCATTACTGAAAAGCATCTTCCCATATCCCCTAATACCTTAGCTTCCACACATTCTTACTCCTACATACTCAAAGACTCAAGAAATGTTGAAAATTATCAAGACCATCCCCATGGAAAAGAAATGCAAAAAAGCCAAATGGCTGTCTGGGGAGGCCTTACAAATAGCTGTGAAAAGAAGAGAGGTGAAAAGCAAAGGAGAAAAGGAAAGATATAAGCATCTGAATGCAAAATTCCAAAGAATAGCAAGAAGAGATAAGAAAGCCTTCTTCAGCGATCAATACAAAGAAATAGAGGAAAAGAACAGAATGGGGAAGACTAGAGATCTCTTCAAGAAAATTAGAGATACCAAGGGAACATTTCATGCAAAGATGGGCTCGATAAAGGACAACAATGGTATGGACCTAACAGAAGCAGAAGATATTAAGAAGAGGTGGCAAGAATACACAGAAGAACTGTACAAAAAAGATCTTCATGACCCGGATAATCACGATGGTGTGGTCACTCACCTAGAGCCAGACATCCTGGAATGTGAAGTCAAGTGGGCCTTAGAAAGCATCACTATGAACAAAGCTACTGGAGGTGATGGGATTCCAGTTGAGCTATTTCAAATCCTGAAAGATGATGCTGTCAAAGTGCTGCACTCAATATGCCAGCAAATTTGGAAAACTTGGCAGTGGCCACAGGACTGGAAAAGGTCAGTTTTCATTCCAATCCCAAAGAAAGGCAATGCCAAAGAAGGCTCAAACTACCGCACAGTTGCACTCATCTCACATGCTAGTAAAGTAATGCTCAAAATTCTCCAAGCCAGGCTTCAGCAATACGTGAACCGTGAACTCCCTGTTGTTCAAGCTGGTTTTAGAAAAGGCAGAGGATCCAGAGATCAAATTGCCAACATCTGCTGGATCATGGAAAAAGCAAGAGAGTTCCAGAAAAACATTTATTTCTGCTTTATTGACTATGCCAAAGGTTTACCTGTGTGGATCACAAGAAACCGTGGAAAATTCTGAAAGAGATGGGAACAACAGACCACCTGACTTCCCTTTTGAGAAATCTGTATGCAGGTCAGGAAGCAACCATTAGAACTGGACATGGAACAACAGACTGATTCCAAATAAGAAAAGGAGTACCTCAAGGCTGTATATTGTCACCCTGCTTATTTAATTTATATGCAGAGTGCATCATGAGAAACACTGGACTGGAAGAAACACAAGCTGGAATCAAGATTGCTGGGAGAAATATCAGTAACCTCAGATATGCAGATGACACCACCCTTATGGCAGAAAGTGAAGAGGAACTAATAAGCCTCTTGATGGAAGTGAAAGTGGAGAGTGAAAAAGTTGGCTTAAAGCTCAACATTCAGAAAACGAAGATCATGGCATCTGGTCCCATCACTTCATGGGAAATAGATGGGGAAACAGTGGAAGCAGTGTCAGACTTTATTTTGGGGGACTCCAAAATCACTGAAGATGGTAACTGCAGCCATGAAATTAAAGGACGCTTACTCCTTGGAAGAAAAGTTATGACCAACCTAGATAGCATATTCAAAAGCAGAGACATTACTTTTCTGACTAAAGTCCGTCTAGTCAAGGCTATGGTTTTTCCAGTGGTCATGTATGGATGTGAGAGTTGGACTGTGAAGAAGGCTGAGCGCCGAAGAATTGATGTGTTTGAACTGTGGTGTTGGAGAAGACTCGTGGAGAGTCCCTTGGACTGCAAGGAGATTCAACCAGTTCATTCTGAAGGAGATCAGCCCTGGGATTTCTTTGGTAGGAATGATGCTAAAGCTGAAACTCCAGTACTTTGGCCACCTCATGTGAAGAGTTGACTCATTGGAAAAGACTCTGATGCACGGAGGGATTTGGGGCAGGAGGAGAAGGGGACGACAGAGGGTGAGATGGCTGGATGGCATCACTAACCCGATGGAGGTGAGTCTGAGTGAACTCCGGGAGTTGGTGATGGATAGGGAGGCCTGACATGCTGCGATTCATGGGGTCACAAAGAGCCCGACACGACTCAGTGACTGAACTGAACTGAACTGATTCCCTTCTAATGCACAGTCTGAGTTACACATAGGCTTCAAGTGTGGAGAACTGGTAGCCCCAAGGTGTGAAAGGAAGAAATGGGAGAGATTACAAATATCCTAATATTAGGTGAGGGGAGGAACAGTGTTACAAATGCCAGGGTTAGTGATAATGGTGAACTTACCTCAAATGCCCAAAAGATAATTTGCATATGCATATTTCCTGTATTTCACTTATAAATGTTTCCTAGTTTGTAATTTCCCATGATTTTATTTTTCAGTTCTTTCATGCCTGCTTATTGGTACACTGTAAAAGTTTAAATACGGAAGCTAGTATCTTATAAACTGTTGTTGTTGTTCAGTTGCTCAGTCATGTCTGACTCTTTACGACTCCATGGACTGCAGCATGCAAGGCTTCCCTGACCTTCACCATCTCCCAGAGTCTGTTGAAACATATCCTTTGAATCAGTGGTGCCATCCAACCATCTCATCCTCTGTCATCCCCTTCTCTTCTTGCCTTCAATCTTTCCCAGCATCAGGGTCTTTCCAATGAGTCATCTCTTCACATCAGGTGGTCACAGCTTTGGAGCTTCAGCTTCAGCATCAGTCCTTGCGGTGAATACTCAGGGTTGATTCCCTTTAGGGTTGACTGGTTTGATCTCCTTGCCCTCCAAGGGACTCTCAGGAGTCTTCCAGCACCATAGTTTGAAGGCATCAATTCTTCAGGGCCCAGCCTTTCTATTGTCCAGCTCTTACATCCATACATGACTACTGACATTTGACAACTGTACATGCTAAGCTGCTTCAGTCATGTCCAACTCTGTGCAACCCCATGGACTATAGCCTACCTGGGTCCTATCTCCATAGGGTTCTCCAGGTAAGAACACTGGAGTGGGTTGCCATATCCTTTTCCTGACCCAGGGATTGAACCCATGTCTCTTACATCTCTTGAATTGGCAGGCAGGTTCTTTACCACTAGCACCACCAGGGAAACCAGAGCTTTGACTATATGGACTTTTGTAGGCAAAGTGATTTATAAGCTATCTTATATATATAGGTTGACCCTACAAACCACTGGTCTTCCCAGGTGGCTCAGTGGTAAAGAGCTCGCCTGTAATGCAGGAGATGCTGGTTCGATCCCTGGGTCAGGAAGATTCCCCTGGAGGAGGGCATGGCAGCCCACTTCAGTATTCTTGCCTGAAAAATTCCATGGACAGAGGAGCCTGGTAGGCTATAGTCCATAGAATCACAAAGAGCTGGACACAACTGATGAGACTGAGCTGCATGCACAAATCATCACGTGCAACGACTGTCACACATTACCCACAACCTGGGTGACAGCCCATTCGTCCCTGCCTTAGTGACACTTGCGTGTGTAGGGTGACTACAGCTGAGGCTGCTGCAAGGCAAAAGGATGTGCTGATTCGATATGGTTGAGAAGACACACTTACCAAAGATGATAAACATGCCATTTGAATTTCATCAGGACTACTGCCTGAGGAGATGCCCATCAAAGTCAGAATCTGCCTTTGGGAAATTTACTTTGAGTTACCTGAGTTCTTAAAGAAGGCGCTGATGTATTAATATGCACTGTCTTCAAAATTTGGAAATAGGACCAAACTATAAACAGGAGTGTATTTTATCTTCTTGACCTGAAGAGCAGAGGAAATACAGTGGCTCTCAGGAGACGCTTGTTCCTTCTATTTCTGTACACATACGCTTCCGATCATGTGACTTCTGATCCTGACTTCCTCAAACTTGTGACAAGCCACAGCCTCTTGACTCTAAGATGAATTCTTTTTTTGATGAGAGAGTCCCTTCAGTTCCATGTCCACTCCCCAACCTGGTCCTCATGTTGCTGAGGCTCCTGCTGTTGATCTGTGGTGAGTAGGACAACTCAGAGAAGGGTATGGGATTCTGTCCCCTATCACCCTGTCTTCTGAAGCTTTGGGGTTTCTCAGGACTGAGTTTCTGCCCAGTGGTGGTCAGGTGTGCTCAGATCTTTACTCCCCACTGAGGGCTTGGAGCTGGGCAGAAAGTCATAGATACTGGAGAGCCAGATTTTGGAAGAAAACTGCCATTTTATTTTTTATCTCATAGCAAGTGTTCACTTTCTGTCTTTCTTTCCTCTATTGATTCTGACTTTGTTCTTGGTGGTTTTGATAGCCACAAAGATAATTCATACAACAAATTGGCCTCTTAGTCCCTTTCCCTTCTTATCATCAAAATGATTTCCCTATATTCTTCCTTGTGTTGTGTGTTAGTCGCTCAGTTGTCTCTGACTCTTTGCAATCCCGTGGACTGTAGCCTGCTAGGCTCCTCTGTCCATGGAATTCTTTCTCTGGGCAAGAATACTGGAGTGGGTAATTACTCCCTTCTCCAGGGGATCTTCCTGATCCAGGGATCACCTGGGTCTCCCACATTGCAGGGAGATTCTTTACTGTCTGAGCCACCAGGGAAGCCCCCATCCTTCCTTGGCTTCCCCTATTTCTACCATCAAACCCCAGAACTTGTGATTACCAACAACTGTCCCACTTCCAAAGTCTTTGATTTCAGCATCCACCTTCCCATCCAATTACAGCATATTTCCAGCTCACTTTGTCTAATGCTCCATATTCAACATGCCTTCCACTCCCCAGTCTTACTTTTTCATTGTCAATTACTACACTCTGTGTCCTCACTTCTCAGATTTCATCACAATGCTCTCAGATACATCATCACCTCTCTTCCCCATAGTGCTCTTCTGACTAATATTCTTTTCTGCATGCTTTACACCTGTGCCTGAGCAACTGAATGTGACCCAAAACAAAAGGCACAATCCTGCTGCCTTTCTTTCTTTCTAAACGTAGTACACCAATCTCAGGTGGCTATCAGAGGTGCCACACAATCCTCCTATTCTTTTGGAGTCAATGTTCTTCCGTTCTTGATGACCACTTCCTCATACTCCCTCCTTTCTCCTCAAACTTTTCTCTTGTTGCTCTTAATTTAGAACACAGGAAAATAAAAGCAATCAAAAGAAAATTTCTTCATCTTTCCACTGCTGTATCTCTGCCCACCTCTGTATTTACATACTGTGCCTTTTCTCCCCCTATTATGGATATATTTTCCTTCATCCTATTGAAGGCAGGACTCTCCACTTGTGCATTGGGCCCAGACTCCCTGGCTCCATCGTCAAAATGTTTCTCCATCCTGGGCTCTTCGTATAAATACACAAATATGCTATAATACCTTCTATTTTAAAATCATAGAAATGTGACCTCCTTTTGCTTCACCATTCAATGTATCCCTTTATAGTTTTCAGTGAGTTGCTATCTTTACCTGGCATCCTCCCATCCTTTCTTTTTAAAATTCATTGTTAATTTTCTTTGTAGTAAGATTCACTTTTTGATGCATTTTGATTTTTTGACAAAGGTCTGGAGTCATGTGACTACCACCACAATCAAAATACAGAACATTTCTATCACGTAAAAAATTCCCTCAAGTCCTCAATCCCTTTAGAGTCAACTCTTCCTAACCCTTGGATACTGTTAAACAGTTTTAGGTCCTTATAGTTTTTCCTTATCCTTTCTTGATTCCACTTCAATCAATCTTTGCCTTTACCACTCCACTAAAACTGCTCTGATTAATATCATCAACCACCTCTATGTTACTTCACTCAGGATTCAATTTTTACTTCTCATTTGATTCAACATCTCAGATCATAGTTGACCATTCCAACTTCTGGAAATATTTTCCCACTTGGCTTCTTAATATTATATTCTGTTGGTTTTCTTTCTAACTTAATACCGGATGCTTTACTGGTCTCAAAATGTTTGACTTTCCCAAGATTGGCATATAGACTTTTCTCTATCCATACTCATTTCCCCAAGTTATATACTTTAGTCATTTTATGTGCCATTTTAAAGACCTTTGAATCAAGTTACTTATTCAACTTGATCTCACTTTTGAACACCTTTCATATATTCAACTACTATCCAACTGTCTAATATGTATTTTAATCTCAACATGTCCAAACAGATCCTTTGATTTACATGAACCACCACCACCACCACCATGGAACTTAACCTATTTCTCCATACCATTCCTCCATTTTTGTAAACATCACCACCATTCTTCCTAGTATACTCCTAGATACACTTCAGTTCAGTTCAGTTCAGTCGCTCAGTCTTGTCCGACTCTTTGCGACCCCATGAATCGCAGCACGCCAGGCCTCCCTGTTCATCACTATTTCCCAGAGTTCACTCAGATCACGTCCATCGAGTTCGTGATGCCATCCAGCCATCTCATCCTCAGTCATCCCCTTCTCCTCCTGCACCAAATCCCTCCCAGCATTAGAGTCTTTTCCAATGAGTCAACTCTTCTCATGAGCTGGCCAAAGTACTGGAGTTTCAGCTTTAGCAGATACACTTAATTCCTCTCTTTCCTCTATACTTTATATTCAATCCACAAGTAATTCCTATTGATTCTACCTCCAAACTTATACTGAAATTTGTCCCCATCACAGCACCAGTACTGCCTAACCTGAGCCATCATCCTCACTCTTCCAGACTAAATTCCCACTGATTTTCTCCCTGCTTTTCTTGCAAATCTGTAGTTCTTTCCACAGTGGAACAGTGATTTTACAAGGGGATGTCAAGTCAGAGCTGTCCATGGTCCCCAATTACATAATGAATGAAATCAAAGCTATGACCAAGTCCACCAAGACTTCTGTGACTGGCCCCTTCTTACTTCTCACGCAAAAATATCAACCACTCTCCCCCTCAGCTAGATAGTTCCAGGTGCACCTGCCTTCTCATTCTGTCTTGGACAAGCTCATTTCCTCTCGAGGTCTTTGTGTTTACTGTTTCTCTGCCAGGAATGTTTTTTTCCCAAATATTCAGAAGGCTTGGTCTCTAATTTCATTCATGTTTTTACTCAATTGACATCTATCTAAATAGTCAAAACCATCCCAAGATACTCTGAAACTTATTTTTCTGTTTTATTTTTCATATAGCACTGACCATTCTCTGAGATCATGTTGCATATTTATTTATTTTTTTTATCGAAGGATAATTGCTTTATAGAATTTTGTTGTTTCTGTCAAACTTCAACATTAATCAGCCCATACTTATTTTATAATTGAATCTCTTCCACTATAATATAAATTCCTTAATGGAAAAGATTGCCATTCAAGGTCACTCCTGCAACCTAAGTGCAATGTACAAGGCCTGACATGCAGTAAGCACTCAAAATTATTTGTTGTACGGATGAGTAAATAAAATGTAATTTTTATGCTAGCCCTCATTGATTCCCTTCTTGTACCTGAGAAACTAATTATTCAAATAAACATTTAATCTAAAACTGTAGGCAACTCAGACTAAACTGGGCTAAAATCGATAATAATAGTGAGATAAAATTTACTGAATGCTAGATGAATTCCAGACATCCTTTTAAGCATTTTGTGGATATCAACTCATTTAACCTTCACAAAACTCTGTGAGGTAGGTTTACTATTATCTCCATTTTACAGGAAACTAAAGCACAGAGAGGTAAAGTGTTTTTCCCAGAGTCACACAGCTCATAAGAGGAAGAGTCAGGATTCAAATCAACATCATCTAGCTACAAAGCCTACATTTCCCCCAGAATTTTCCATGTTTAACCATATGCTATAATATGGTAAATTCTTGAGTGATAAGAGAATCTTTGGAGAAATCTGAATTCTTTCTCTGGTCCTAAGCCTCCTCTGTTCTGAAGTTGTCAAATAAAGGGGCATCATGTCTTGGGTATGACCCTGTCCACTCTCCTTACTGATGAGTCAGCAAGTCTTTAGATCTGGGTCATCAGACTTTTGAGAGACGAGGTGAGGATGATGTGCTTGAGGATGGAAGTCACTAAGTAGTTACAGAACAAAGACACCATCTCATAATCACAGATGAGAGAATACTGGAAATTTTGATCACAAAACAGAACTGTGTGTCATTTTGTAGGCAGGTGATTGAAGTGGAATAAGGGAAAAGGAATAGAGAGAAAGGAGAAAGGAAGCAGGGCAGGGAAGGGATAGAAAAATAAAGTGATAAAGAGGGAAAAAGAGAAGGACAGAGAGAAAAAGGAGAGAGGAAGGGCACAAGGAAAGGAAGGTGAGCTGTTGGGCAAATCCTTGCGGGAGTTAAACTTTAGGTATGTTTGGGATTTGCCACCTCGTACTGACGGATCTCTGCTGAATTCTCTCCCAGCTCCACTCTGCGAATCAACTGGTGAGTCTCACTTCCTTTTTCTTTTCCATGATATGTGGGTTACTTGAACTAGTGCAAAACGTCTGTGGATGGTTGTCTTGTACCTGGTATACAGATGACAGCAGCTCCTTTGGGCCCAGATTGTTTGTGTTTGCACAAGTCTCTGCATGTGACATGTATGTACTCAGCTGATAGAGCAGGTCTTCTTTAGACAGTCTTTTTTACTGGGACATCTCAGCTTAGGGAGGGTGATGCTGTTTGCACAAGGAAGTCAGGGAGTGCTGAAGACTGACATCACAAGAATCTCTGCTCTCTGCTGAAAGAGCTCCAAAGCCCCTGTGTATTCCCTAGTTGGGTGCACCACTAGAGGACTGAAGAAAATGCCGAAGTCATACCACCACAGAGAACGACATTACAGCCAGTGCTCGAGGCACATACAAATTGTAGACTGCTGCCTTCTTCCTATTTCCAGTCGTCCTCTGCAGCCATAACTGTTATCTCAGTGCAATTTCTCTCTCAGACTCTGGTTTATGCAAGCTTATTTCATTACTTTGCTCCCAATTCAGTCTTACTTTTACCAGGCAAGGAGGGAAGGAAATTTCCCCGCAGAAGAAATCTTCCACTAAAGTATGAAGCTGAAGTTCCAATCCTTTGACCACCTGATGTGAACAGCTGATTCATTGGAAAAGACCCTGATGCTGGGAAAGATTGAAGGCAGAAGGAGAAGAGGGTGACAGAGAATGAGATGGTTGGATGGCATCACCGATTCAATGGATGTGAACTTGGGCAAATTCCAGCAGATGGTGAGGGACAGGGAAGCCTGGCATGCTGCAGCCCATGGGATACAAAGAGGTGGACTTGAGCTGGCGACTGAACAACAACAACAACAGGTTTAAAATAAGTTATCCTGCTACTCCAACACAGGCTTCATGCGCAACTAGGAAACACAGGACTTCCTATGCCCAGAAATACTCAGTTACTCACCTGATGTTTGTCCAAGACTAACTCACACCTTGTGTTAATGCCATGATGCCTTGCACCTGGCTCTACTTTTACTCCACAAGTGTGTGTGACTCATTGTAGCCTCAGAGGAAATTTAAAGCCACATCCAGGATAAAGAATCAATGCTTTGGCCACCAGGAATTTGCCAGGTAGTCTCTGTGACTGAGAATTTTCTGAAACAAACTGAACTGCAAGACTGACCTTTGGACCCGTGCAAACTGCCCTGTCAGTGTTCTACTCCATCTTTACCCCAGACACATTCAAAAGAGTGGGTTACAGTTGCCTTTTAAAGTTCCCTTTCCTGCCCTTTCCTCTTCCCAAGACTGTGTTGCTCCTCAGTCCTCTGGGGACTACAATTTTCCAAGGAGAGAAAATGATTAAATGCACAGGGTATTCCATGCCTCAGCACAGGCAAACATTTTGGTATCATGAAAGTGAAAGTGAAAGTTGCTCAGTCATGACTGACCCTTTGTGACCCCATGGACTATCTAGTCCATGGAATTCTCCAGGTCAGAATACTGGAGAGGGTAGCCTATCCCTTCTTCAGCGGATCTTCCCAACCCAAGAATTGAACTGGGGTCTCCTGCATTGCAGGCGAATTCTTTACCAACAGAGCTATCATGGTACCACGGTTGAATTGAACTGTTAAAAGTCCAAGGGTAAAGCATTCTGATAGGAAGGCTTGGAGATTATAGACACTGGACCAGGAATAACCCCTCAGTGATCTAGAACACTTAGCATTTTTACCTGATAAGGAGACAAAGAGGCTTTTCTTAGGAATATTCTTAAAACTTCTCAAAGAACAGAGTCTCTGAAGGTTGGATAAACAAATGCCTATGAGCAAATGCTATCAGGGCTTTCGATATTTCATGAATTGTTGCAACTTGCATAGATAAGGATGTAAGATGAAAGCAGAATACAACTTTATCCATCTTTAGTTCATCCAGAAAAGAGCCCCTATGGCCAAAAAAAGGATACATGGCTTCTGTGGGAGTTTGTATAGAGGTCCCAGAGCAAGGGGTCTGGGCCACAAGGACGTGTGGGTGCAGACTATTTCTTGGCAAGCGCATGCTTGTTCCTTCCATTAGGAATAGCAATAAAAGGGGCAGGAAAGACTAGTAAAGAAATCAAGTTCATCAGAGTATTTCCCAAACTGACTGATCTTCCATGTGTCATATTCTACCTCTGAAAGAGAGAATGTGAGTCTGAGACATTAGGGAAAGGGGAACAGAAGAAAATGACAAGTACAGCTTATCACAAGGATAAATGAAATACATTTCCCTAAAACTTCGAGCTTCGCCTTCTCCAGTGCCAACTCTAGTGACAGTCATCAGTATCCCTGCATTGTCTCCAAGAGTGTTTTCAGTTCATGGATAGAAACTTCAAAGAATAAGACCCAGGTCAAAGGGAAGGGTTTGCCTTGTGGAAGGAAGTGACACTGTGTAGGGGCAGAATGTGAGCAGCTGTGTGTGAGCAGTTGAAAGCCCATGGGCCATGTCCAGGTGGGGTGGTAATGTGAGAAGTGATCTGTGTGTCCAATGAGCTGGTTCTTTGAGTCTTGCTGAGAACACAAAGTGCCTCTGATCAGGATCTCTGAGCTCCATTGCCCTAGAATATGTTTTTATTTCTTCCCTCTAGAACTGTTTCTGATAGTCAGCCCCTCTCGGCCCATAGAGGGGAACACAATGACCCTGACTTGTAAGACCAAGCCCCCTCCACAGAATTTGGATGCCAAGCTCCAGTTCCTCTTCTACAAAGATGGTCGGGTCCTAGGACTGGCCCGGGATAGCCTCCCTGAATTCCGGATTCCTGCCGTGCGGAAGGAAGACTCAGGGTCCTACTGGTGTCAAGCAAAGATAACATCTATCAAAGTCAAATTTAGCCACAGAGTCCAGATAGAAGTTCACAGTGAGTGCCAGTGGGGACCTCTGCTGGGGTGGGCTGAGACGGGCAGAGACATGAGTCTGGTCTTCCCTGACTATTGTGTTCCGCTCCTGCATGCATGGATGCTGTTTGAGGCACATACCTAAACTTCTCTTTATCAGAGTCATTAAAAAATTTTTTTTTAGTTGATAATTTCTTAAACTATTGGCTACATCCCACAGCATGTGGTGCCTTAGCTCCCCAACAAAGGATTGAACTCATGCCCTCTGCACTGAAAGGCAGAGTCTTAACCACCGGATCCCCAGGGACGTCTCTTTAACTTTTTTAATTAACAGTTTTATTGAGGTATAGTTCACATAGTGCAAAATCCACCCATTTGAAGTGCACAATTAGTTTTTAGGACATTCACAGTTAGGCAGCCTTCACCACGATCAGCTTTAGACCATTTCCATCATCCCCAAAACAAATCCCTTATTCATGATCAGTCAGTCTCCATTTTCCCCTCCTTTCTCCCTAGCTCTATGCAGCCACCCATGGATTCTATCTCCATGAATTTTCCTATTCTGAACATGTCATATAAATGGAATCATATAACATGTTGTCCTTTGTCACTGGCTATTTTCACATAGGCAATATTTTCAAGATTCCTTGGTGTTTAGATATATCAATATTTCATTCCCTTTTATAGCTGAATAACATTTCATCGTATGAATATACTGCATTTCATTTATCAGTTTATCAGTTGACGGACGTTTGGGCTATTTCCACTTTTGACTATTATAGATAATCTGCTGTGAACACTCATGCACAAATTTTTGTATAGGTATATGCTTTCAGTTCTCTTAGGTGTAGAACTAGGAGTGGAAGTGCTGAGTTATATGGTAACCAAACTGCCAGACTGACTTCCAAAGTGGCTGAATCATTCACTCCACCAGAACTATATGAGAATCTTAATTTTTCCACATCATAAGGGATATTTTAATAGATGGCTCCATAAATGTCAAAGTGAGACATGTGAAGTTACGGTTATCTCTTAATTTACTGGCAATAAACTCAAATAACTTTCAACTTTTAAGACTTGATTGATTCAACCTAAAAGAATAGTATTTAAAATAGATGTTTAGAAAACATGTTAATATTTATTTATCAGAGTTCTTTTTTTCCGCCAATTTCTTTATTTTTAAATAGAGTTTATTTTTTAGAGTGGTTTTAGGTTCACAGTAAAATTAAGTGGAAAGTACCCAGATTTTCTATAAACCTCCCACCCCTACATATGCACAACCTTCAGTCTTCCTTATTCCTGCTATTCCTGTTTAGGCAAACAAAAGAATGTTTAGAAAGACCTTACTGTATTGCCTCATTGTGCTGGAGGGTGTGGAGGAGAAAGCTGCATAATACACAGTTCCTGGCTGTGAGAAGCTGACACTTGGCTGGCGTCCGAAACAACCAGGTGGTCATGCTGTACAGGTTGACTATGGATAGAGACTGTAGAGAAGGGATAAATCTGACTGAGGTGGTAAGAGGAGGCTTTGAGGAAAAGGCTAAGGGGGAAGGGCTTATGGAAGAGAAGTTGAGGTCTGATTTTGAAAGATAAAAGGGAATTGAAGGTGTTTTGTGATTCTGAACCATGTTATCCCATATCAGGGTTGACATTTCTGACATCCTCTCCCACTCTCAAACAAAGAGGTTTCCTAGCTACCATAAGCAAATGTTAATACCTCCCGAAAGCTGAGCTTTCCCAAACTTGCTCAGAACTGAACACTGTGGACCTGGATCTCTACAGAAGCCACTGGATAGTTCATATGCCACAGGCCCTGTTCTAGTGCCTCCCACATGTTGTTTAATTAAACCCTGCAACTGTAGGAGGTAGCTACCATTATCTTCTCCATTTTACAGGTAGAAAATTGAGTCTCAGAGAACTTAAGTAATTCAAACAAGCAAGCACACACAAGAAGAGTTGGAACCAACATTTCAACCCAGGCAGTTTGCTTTGTAACCTAGACTTTTAACCATTATACTACTGTGCCTTGAAAAATGGGAGTTTGCAAGATCAGGGTTCTGGTAATCACACCATTCTAGGCAGGGAGAAGATACTGCATCCTCCATAGGAATATTATGGTGTCTTTCTTACCCTGCCATCATCAACCCAACCAGTGCCAATTCCAAATCGGCAGGACTCCTTACCTGTCCCTCATCCCACCTTTACATAAATTTTTGACTTGACCAGAGGCCTTTGCTTCCAGGACTGTCACAAGTACCCTGTCCCTGAAACCTTCCCTACTCAGGGCCTTCCTGTGTCATCTTGTATTCATGTAGGAGTCCCCATCGGTAACGTGAGCTTGGAGATACAACCTCCAGGTGGACACCTGATGGAGGGAGAGAAGCTGGTTCTTGTGTGTTTGGTCACTGGGGGCACAGGAGATATCATCTTCTTCTGGTTCAGAGGAGCTCAGGGTTTAAGTCTGAAAACGAAGACCCAGCATTCACTGATGGCAACGTTTGAGATCCCTGCAGTGAGAGAGAGTGACTCTGACCAGTATTACTGTGCAGCTGACAATGGCTATGGCCCCAGCCTCAGCGAGCTGGTGAGCATCACGGTCAGAAGTAAGTTCCACTGCCCTTCAGCTAGGCCAGCATGTTCCTCTGGGGCACCCTCAGAGAGTTCACTGGGGTTGAGCCTCTGGGGGTAGGGCTTGGGAGTGTGTCATGATCAGAGACCCCCTGTGACAGTCTACTATCTCTCTCAGTTCCAGTGTCTCACCCTGTCCTCACCCTCAGGGCTCCTGAGGCCCAGCTGGTGGTGGGGCACACAGTGGAACTTCACTGTGAAGCCGAGAGAGGCTCTCCCCCGATCCTGTACCAGTTTTATCATGAAGATGTTGCCCTGTGGAACAGCTCAGCGCCCTTTGGAGGAGGAGTGTCCTTCAACCTCTCTCTGACTGCAGAAGATTCTGGAAACTACTACTGTGAGGCCAACAATGGCCAGGTGGCCCAGCGCAGTGAGGTGGTACCACTCAACATCACAGGTATAGCTTGAGTTGTGGAGCTGTCTTGGTCAATGTTTCTTCTCAGCCTCCTGGAAGAGTTCTGCTGACCCTACAATGTCTCTGGTGGGTATGCTACCAAAGATGAGGCTTTTCAGGTAGTCCTGTCCTAGGAGATGTATCCAAGGGGCCATGAGGACATCAAGGCTGGTTCCTCTCTTCTCCTCTCATCAATGTGACAAGCTGCAAGTCTCTAGGTGCATAAATAAATCCCACCTGCCCCAGGAAGAGCAGGAATGGCCTCAATCCATGCTCAAAATATCTTCACCCCAAACCCAAGCCCTTCTCCTTGGCAGCTCATGTACAGGTCTCTTCCTTTAGTGCCTATGGAAGACAGAAATGAAGTTCTTACTTCAGGAGTCATTGAGTTGCTGCTTGGCATCCTTGCTCCCACCACTTTGGCCCTATTATTTTGCTGCTGGCTCAAGAGAAAAATAGGTTAGTATTTATAGAGATTGGTATTTTGTTACTGTGATCTTTGTTTTCACTGAAGTAAGGCTAGATTTGTGACATCTATACTATTAGGGATGAATATATTCCATTAGATACCTTGTCTACAGATCTGCTCACAGGCTCTCCCCTCAACTTTCCAGCACACAGGCCAGTATCTATTAAAGTAGTGAAAGTTTTTAGTAAAACCCTTCAACCCCACATGTTATCAGTTGAGGTTAAGCTGATACCTTGAACTTCAGTGGTTTAATGTTTATACAAAAATGTAACTATTTAAAATAACCAGCCACTGGAAGAGAAATACAATGAACAGTTCCAGTTATATTATCTCCCAGTTAAAGTCAATGCACTGATTCTTATTTGCCATAGAATACTGTCACGTGTTTTTTTTTCCTCCCTGACATGCTCACCCACGCATTCACATAGTCTGTTCATTGCTGTCTTTGTCACTTTTCAGTTTAAATCTCATTTTCTCCAAGAGGCTTTACCTGGCCACATAGCCTACAATTCTCTTCTAGGTGGCTCAGCTGGTAAAGAATCTGCTTGCAATTCAGGAGACCTGGATTCGATCTCTGGGTTGGGAAGATCCTCTGGAGGAGGGCATGGCAACCCACTCCAGTATTCTTGCCTGGAGAATCCCCATTGACAGAAAAGCCTGAAAGGCCACAGTCCATGAGGTCACAAAGAGTTGTACACAACTGAGTAGTAAATCATAGCACACATTCTTAATCAGAGTACCAATAGCTTCACATTTCATTTCAACTGATAATTACATATTTATTTGCATGTTTAATCTCAGCTTTCCTGTTATTCACAGAGCCAGTTGGAGATGGGGCAACAGAGGATGTGAGATTCTCACTTAAATCCCAAGATTTTCAGGCATATTTGGAGACCTCACCCCAACTAAAATGTGTCTATGGTAGTGCATTTTGTTATGATAGGACTAGGTTGAAAAGTGAGTGTTAGTTGCTCAGTTGTATCCAACTCTTTGCAACCTCATGGACTGTAGCCCACCAGACTCCTCTGTCCATGGAATTCTCCAGGCAAGAATACTGGAGTGGGTAGTCATTCCCTTCTTCAGGAGATCTTCCCAATACAGGGATTGAACTTGGGTTTCTTGCATTGCAGACAGATTCTTTACTGTCTGAGCCACCAGGGGAGCACTTTCAGGATTAGATTGTATGGTTGTAAAGCCAAAACCAAAAAGTGTTATAGGTGTGGGTACAGAGGCTTGGGCTCAAGTCCAAAGTCAATATTAACTGCCTTTGGGCAACTCATTTGACTATTCTGGACCTAAAGCTCTTCAACTGCAGTATGAAGGATCTGCCCAAATAATTGCCAGGATGTACTCTGGGCACAAAAGAGCACCTTGCAATGGGCATGCTAGAATAAGACACAGTCCCTGCACAAGGACTGTATGAAAACACTGAGAAAGTTTCTCCACTGACATGTATGTTCATTTGTTTGACTTGCAGGAAGACATACAGCCAAAGATGTAGTCAGGTGAGACCTCTGTTTGCTCTGTGTGCACTGATAAAATATAGATAAATCTATTAAAAAGTTTTTGAATTGTTCTCTCTTGTGAGCTTTTCTCCATGTTTTATCATACCTAAAACTGCCACTCCACAGCTCTTCCACTGGTAACTTCATTTGCTTTTCCTCTTCTTTTATATGTTAACTAATTAATTTAAATCCTTTCATCATTCGTCCTAACTTATCTCTTTCACTAAATCTGCAGAATAAGAAAACTCTACTATATTGACCAGTTTCATACATTTATTCGATCAGTTAACCAATATCTGAGAGTATGTAAATCATTTTTTTGAGTTCTAGAAATCATGAACACATGGAAAGATTTTGAGAGCTTTGAAGTATTTTAGAGCAGTTAAGATATACACACATTTCCAGAATACAGGCCAGAGAATAATAAACATACTGTAAAACCATTGATGACATTTCTTAGAAGATTAAAGGAGGAAGATATTTTTAAAAATTTACTTTTGATTTTATTCTATTGAAGTATAGTTGATTTGTGTTCCTTTCAGGTGTATAGCAGAATTATTCAGCTCTGTTAATATATTCTTTTTCAGATTCTTTCCCCTTATACACTATTACAAAACACTGAGTATATTTCCCTGTGTTATACAGTAGGCCCTTGCTGATATAGAGGAGAAGATTTTTAAAATACTTTCATTGGGAAATATCAGTATTTAGTAGATACATTTTTATAGCATGTTATTATTTTTGCCAGTAAAAACTAGATTTTTTTTCCACATCAAAATAGCTGAAATTACTAATTTCATCTATTTGTAATTCTAATTACAAATCAGACTTACTGAAAATTTTCAGTAATACATGCATATGCAAGATCATTATCTTTTCCTTCCTCAAGCTGCTTGTTCTATGTAACAACTGATTTCCATCTGGAGTAAATAACTATTCTTTCATTCAATATTTACTGAGAACCTATGATGCAAATAGCGCTATTCTGGGTGTGGGCGATACCGCAGAGAGCTGTCAGATAAGGACCTTACACTCCTGGAATATGTACTCTAGGGATGCTCTGCAATTCTCTGTTCACTGCAAGCATAGAGCTGTGGCTTGTACCAGACAGCTGTGCTGATTGCTGATTTCACATAAATTAGCATTCTCTCAGGACATTTCCTCCTTCAGGCTTCTCTCCTTCACTGTTTTACTCATGGTCCCAGGTAGTTATGTCTGGAACATCTGGGATTCTATCCCAGATAGATAACGTATGTTTCTGTGTTTGCAGGAGCATTCCCAGCCCTGTACCCCAAGAATCTACCTACTTCAACTCACAAGCCCCAGAGCAACCACATCTTGACTATGAAAATGGTGAGGCTTCCCAAATGACCTGGGCCAAAGTAGGCAGAGAGGGTTGGTGATGTCTGTGAACCGAACCTGACTCTGCTGTGTCCCTGCCACCTCTACAAATCAGTGACTCCTCTGTCCTCATGGCTGTGATAGGTGGTAGGTACAGAGTGAATTAAATGTCAAGAAGGGACTGTGTCATATAATGATGCTTCCTTCTTTCTCTTTCAGTGAATATTGTAAGTGGGGATGAGGTTTATTCTTTGGTGTACTGTGTGCAACAGGAACAGCCATCAGCAGCAGGTGAGACATGAGAGAGTGAATTTGTCTCTGATTTTGCCTTTCCTGGAGCCAGAAGGATAATCAATGACTGTGTATGGCAACATGGCAGCTGGCACTGCTGCTTCTATCCTTGGAGTTGAATATGAGCATTGTTACGTCTATCTGAAGATTGGCCTGTGAACTGGAAGCTGCCTTGAGTAGGTCCCAGTAATGATGCCAACTTGTGTATCTCACTCCCTGTCTGATGGCAGCCTTGGAAATGGCACCAACTCTTTATTCTCTATAGCACCCCAAAACTATTGCCTAGTTGTGGCTGTAGTCTCATCCTGTGCTTGATACACACAGAAATACTAAGAGGTATTGATGCCAGGAGGGCTTCCCTGGTGCTCAGTGGTAAAGAATCCACCTGCCAATGCAGGAGCTGCAGATTCAACCCCTGGGTCAGGAAGATCCCCTGGAACAGAAAATGACCATCCACTCCAATGTTCTTGCCTGGAAAATCCCATGCACAGAGGAGCCTGATGGGCTACAATCCATAGGGTTACAAAAGAATCAGACACAACTTAGCAATTAAACAGCAACAACAAATGCTAGGAGGGACCATCTGGCCCTCACACTCACATTTGCCAATTTTCCTAGCCATATTTGTGATGGTAAAAAAGTAAGACAGAAAATATTAATGGATACAAGTTACAGGAAACAGGAGAGGAAGAAGTCTTTATTAACATTAATTTAAGGAAGGACTCTTAAATTTTCTCTTCACAGAAGAACCCCTGGGGACACATCCTGGGGATAAGGTGAGTTAGAATCCTTGTTCTTTCTTCCTTGTTCTTTCACTCCTTTTCCTGAGGACTGGGTCTCAAACTTCTAAAACTATGGCCACTTGGGAAAAACAAAAGATCTCATCATCTATCTCCTATTTTATCTCCCCACACAATGGGGATAAAAACATCCAATTATAACAGTAAAGTGTCTTTTAACAAGATAATTCTAGAGGCTCTCATATGCATATTTTAAGCAATGGATGTATGAAGGTTTGTAGCTAAACTGTAGTGCATGCTTAGTCTAAAAGTTCTATTGGTTTGAAAATCTTTATTCTGAAATACTGTTGAACCATGCATACCTCACTTTGTGCTGTAAGGCTAGACAAACAACACGGCAAAAACTAAATTGATATTGAATAAAATGAAACTGAGTGATTTTTGTCATTGAAAAATTGGTAATTTCTAAACTTTGATCAATTCAAGACTTCACTAATAATACAAAATTGTTTTCAGAAAATTGTAGAAACTCCAACTTTGCATGTGTGCAAATAGAGGAGGGGCTTTGTAATTTTGTCTAGTGTGGTGTGGCAGCCAATTGTCTCAGAACAGAATTCAAGTCCTTGATAAACTCTAGCGACAGGCTAAATTTAGTTTATGAATACAAAATTCTGATGCCCTTAAAAAATTATAGCCTATGGAATGACCTAATAAAGGCCCATAAAAATGAAAGAAGGTTTTGCATAGGTAGTTCAGTTTACAGCTCATCAGGACCATGTCTGTAGCCTAACAATGGGATGCAAGCCCTTTGAAAATGTCTAGGGCCACAGTCCCAGAAAGCTCTGTGTTCTGTCTTGAGTGGTGCACCATGGTAGGGTGTATCCAGGCTGATCAGAAAGAGAACCTGCGGAAGATATGTTCTATTGGTTTTCCCTGCTCAAGTTCTTTCCATGTTCTATCCTGCTCAAGTTCTGCCTTTGCTTCTAGGACTCCTCAGCCGTGTATTCCAGGCTGAAGAAGGCAGATCTTACAGATACGGACTACGACGATGTTATGTAGAGTTACAGAAGATTTAGCTCTTGGAAAACCATCCATGACTTCAAACCTCAGAACTGTTATGTCCTTCAGAGATCCTGGGAGAATTAGCATTCCAGTACACCTCATCTGGGTGCTTTCCTCCATAAAACTATTTCTGCATCAACTGTGAAGTGTAGTTTGCTCAAGCTTTGACGAGATCATCTAAAAGAACCTACCTGAACTCAGGAGTGGGAAAAACTTTGTTATTAGAACTTGATTCCTATTAATTCTTTCAGGTACAGGTCAAACTCTGCTCTAAATTCTTTTTATAAGTGGAAACATGATGGGAATAAAATAACTTGAGATTTTGGAGGTAGTGAGACAGTGAAGCCT
The DNA here is from genome assembly GCF_023091745.1 of Budorcas taxicolor. Lineage (NCBI taxonomy): Eukaryota > Metazoa > Chordata > Mammalia > Artiodactyla > Bovidae > Budorcas > Budorcas taxicolor. The sequence goes on from NC_068912.1 coordinate 13,152,238, forward strand.
AGAGTGCATGAACCCAGGGTTAGTGATTTTGTGGGACTGCTCCTTACAGAGAGCTGCATCCATGTATTTTTTTGGCAAGTGCTTTCTCTGAGCAGACAGTACAGAGCTCTAGCCATGTTTCTTACATTGATCATCCTGTTCCTCCATAAAATATGTGACTCAATGAATTTTGGAGTCACTATTACCAAACTAGAATTAAATCAAAGTTACATAAAATTCTGTTGTGGTTGCATTCAGTTTTAATGACATATTTTATATGCACAAACTAAATCTATATGCTGCCATATTTATAATGAGATTTAATGTTTGTAAGTTTCACTACATCCATGGTTCTGTATTTGTTGCAGCTTCTAGAAGTTTTAGGAATATGTTTTCTTCCTTAAATCACACATTTTGTGAAAATGTGATAATATGGTTTGAAGTCCATATTTTAATTTTAAAACAATCATAAGCTAACACATAAACTAAAACATTTAAAAAGTATACAATGTGAAAGTTAAAGTCTTCCCTATAAGCTAACACCACAGTGGTACCCATTGTTAAAAGCTTAGCATTGTTAAGATCTTAACTCTGCAGATATTTTTCTATTTTTTGTAGAAACACTTCTACATACATGTGAATATATTTAGAAGTACATATATTTAATAAAATGTCATGAAATATTTTAAAGTCTGTACTATTTTAAAAGGCTGTGTAGTATCCTATGATATGATAAATCATAACATATTTTTCTTTTTTATTTTAGTAAAATATAAATAACATGAAATTTACCATTTTAATCATTTTTGAGCTACCAGTCTTTTCTTTATTTTCCACTTGTCAAATCCTTTATTTTTTTCTCCTTTGTGTTTCTTCTATTTTTCTTTTTTTATTGAGATAACATTGGTTTATAATATTGTATACATTTTATATGTATATTTATAATTTGACTTACATTTATACTACAGTGTGCTGACCATCAAGAGTTTAGTTTCAATCTATTACCATATAACTAGTTCCCTTACCCACTTTGCTATCTTCACCCCCCCTTCACCTTAACTGCTAATTTGTTCTTTGTATCTATGTGATTGTTTTTGTTTTGTTTTGTGAACAGTGTAAAATAGGAGTCCAGTTTCATTATTTTGAATATGAATATCCAGCTTTCCCAACATCATTTATTGAAGAAACTGTCCCTTCTTCACTGAGTGTTCTTCATACTGCTGTAAACTATTAGTTGACCATACATGCACGTGTATTTATGGGCTCTCAATTCTGTTTCATTTGTCCATGTATCTGTTTTTATGTCAATACCATACTGTTTTTATTACAATAGCTTTGCAATATAGTTTAAAATCTGGATTCGTGATGTCTTCAGCTTTGTTCTTCTTTCTCAATATTGCTTTGGTTATTTGATGACTCTTGTAGCGCCATATACATTTTAGAATTCTTTGTTATATTTCTGTGAAATGAGTGTTATTAGGATATTGATAGGGATTACATTAAATTCAGAGATGGCTTTGGGTAGTTAACAATATTAATGCTTTCAGTCTATGAGCAAAGGATATATTCACATTTATTTGTGTCTTCTATGTCTTACATCAAGGTTGTAGAGTTTTAAATATATAGATCTTTCATCACTTTGGTTAAATTTATTCTTAAATATTTCACTGTTTTTAATGCTATTCTTTTCACATAATTTGTAATTAATACATAGAAATGCAACTGAATTTTGTCTTTATTTTTATTTTGAAACTTAACTGTATTTTATTATTTCTAGCAATTTTTTTGGTGGAGTTTCAGGGTTTTCTATATATAAATCAAGTTATCTGCAAACAAAAATTTACTTATTTTCTGATTTGGATGCCTTGTATTTATTTTTTGTTTTCTAATTGCTTTGGCTAGGACTTCTAATATTAAGCAGAATAGGAGTGATAGGAGTGGGCACTCTTGCTTGTTCCTGGTGTTAGAGGAAAAGTTTCAACCTTTCACGTTTAAGTATGATATTAGCTGTGAATTTGTCATTTATGGCCTTTATTATATGGAAGTACATTCCTTCTATGTATAATTTTGAAAGTTGTTATGAAGCATTTTGTCAAATGCCTTTTCTGTGTCTATTGAGATAATTTTATAGTTTTAATTTTTCATCTATTGTTGACATCCTTTAATGGACCGGAACCTGGTGGTTCAGAGTCAATGATAAGACAGTAAAAGAGAGAGAGAAAGAGGCTGATATTCTTTGGTTTATGCAGAAAGCCAATAAATCCTTTGACACAAGGCTTGCACTGCTCCATGTAGGCACCAGGCGCCCTCTGAAGGGGGTGAAGGCACAGTGCACCTTCACCAGAGGGTCTTAGAAGCCCGGGCAAGAAAGTGAGCTCAGTGAGCCTCTGTGCTCCAGAGAATTAGTGAGAGAGAGAGAGAGAGAGAGAAAGAGAGAGGGAGAGAGAGAGAAAGAGAGAGGGAGGGAGGGAGGAAGAAGGAGGGAGGGAGGGAGGGAGGGAGAGGGAGAGAGAGAGACACGGGGACCCAAGCTCTGATGGAGCAAAGGTATTTTATTCAACATTGTGTGGGTATTTATACTGTCTTACAAGGTAGCTATTTCCAGCAGAGATAAAAATCAAAAGTCCAGATTTACAAATCATCATAAGGCAATACATATCAAAGAGAGAGAGGGTTGTAAATAATCACTTTTACCATATAGTTCATAAAAAGAAAGAGGGTTGTAAATAGTTACTTATCACCGTTTGGAAAAACTAATGAAGGAAATGCATTCATTCCTAAACCCCTGGGAGTAGTTTGCTACTCCACTTAATTCATGAATATTCAGGAATTAATAAGGGACAGAGGATCCATGACAGATCCAAAACAGCACACAGGAAGCCTCCTGTTAAGTGCTTCCTGACAATCTATTAAATTAATATGTTGCTGCACCACACCAGGCTTCCCTGTCCTCCACTATCTAGCAGAATTTGTTCATGTCCATTGAGTCAGAAATGCTATCTAACCATCTCATCCTCTGCCACCGCCTTCTCCTTCTGCCTTCAATCTTTCCCAGCATCAGAGTCTTTTCCAATGAATCCGCTCTTCACATCAGGTGGCCAAAATATTGAAGCTTCAGCTTCAGTATCAGTCCTTCCAATGAATATTCAGGGTTGATTTCCTTTAAGATTGATTGGTTTGATCTCCTTGCAGTCCAACGAGCTCTCAAGAGTCTTCTCTAGCACCACGATTTGAAAGTAGTCATTCAAATGCATGTTTCTAGGAATCTATTAATTATTTTCTTATGTTGTCCAATTTGTTGTAATATAATTTGTTTATAGTAGTTTCCTACGATCCCTTGTATTTCTGTGGTAATGTCTCTTTTTTTCACTTACAATTTTATTTACTTGAATCCTCTTTTTCTTGTTTAATAGATTTGTCAATTTTGTTTACCTATTCAAAGAACCTGGTTTCTTATCATCTTCTACTGTTTTCCTATTCTCTATTTTATTTATTTTTGCATGATCTTTATTATTTCCTTACTTCCACTAACTTTGAACTTAATTTGTTCTTGTTTTTCTAGTTCTTTGAGGTATAATGTTAGGATGTTCAATAAGGTCTTTCTTTTTTTTTTTTTTAATTTAGGCATTTATAGCCATAACCTTTCCTCATTAAACTGTTTTTTGTTGCATTCCCACGTAATGATGTGTTATGTTTTTATTTTATTTTGCCTAAAGATTTTTTTTGACTTCCCTTTTGTTTTCTTCTTTGCTCCATTGGTTGTTCATAAGTGTGTTGTTTAATTTTCATGTATTTATAAAATTTCAGCTTTCCCCCTGTGATTGATTTCTAGTTTCCTATCATTACATCAGGCAAGAAAAAACTTGATATAATTTATTTCTCTTAAAATTTGTTGAGAACTTGTATTGTGGCCTAACATATTATCTAGCTTAGAAAATGTTCCATGTGTACTTGAAAATGGTGGGTATTCTTTTGCTGTTGGATGGAATGTTCTCTACATGTCTGTCAGGTCTATTAAGTCTAAATCTTGTTCCAGTTTGCTCTTTCTTTATTGATTCTCTGCATGGTCTCTTCATTATAGACCCTAGGTAGTTAAGTCCCCAAATATTATTGCATTGGTGCTTATTTCTCCTTTAGTTCTGTCTATATTTGGTTTATGTATTTATGCTGGGTACATAAATATTTATAATTGTTATATCTTCTTGGTAACTTGATGCAGAAGGCAATGGCACCCCAGTCTAGTACTCTCGCCTGGAAAATCCCATGGACAGGGGAGCCTGGTAGGCTACAGTCCATGGGGTCAAAAAGAGTCGGACAAGACTGAGCGACTTCACTTTCACTTTTCACTTTCATGCATTGGAGAAGGAAATGGCAACCCACTCCAGTGTTCTTGCCTGGAGAATCCCAGGGATGTGGGAGCCTGGTGGGCTGCCATCTATAGGGTTGCACAGAGTTGGACACGGCTGAAGCGACTTAGCAGTAGCAGCAGCAGCAGCAGATTATACAATGACCTTCTTTGTCTCTCAGTTCATCCCACCCTTTCCGTCCCCCACTGTGTCCAAAAGTTATAGCTTTTGACTTAAAGTCTATTTTGTCTGCTTCTTTCTTTTGGTTTCATTTACTCAGAATTTGTTTTTTCACCCCTTTATTTTGTTCTGTGTGTATCTTTATAGTTGAGGTGTCTCTCTTCTGAGCAGCGTATAGTTAAGCCTTGTTTTATTATCCATTCAGCCACTTGATTGAAGAATTGAATTTAAATTTATATAATTACAGATGTGTAAGAACTTACAAATGCCACCCCCTGTGGCTCATGGACAGACATCCTGATGGAGTCTGTGATGCAGTTAGTAACATTTATGTCCCTTTGGTCCCCTCTGAGAGTCCTTTCTGACACTTTCTGAGTTTCTCCCCACCACTGTCATACCACACATTTAAATATTCCCCTTCAGTCTATCCAACATCTGAGTTTTTGCTCCAATAGTGTGTTGAAAACTCTCTGTTGGACTCCTGGATTTCCACAAGGCTCTCTTGTTCTTTGGTGATTGTCTAAGTTGGTGGTCTTAAAGGAAAGACAGAAGAAAATTCTTATTCTGCTATGATGATAATATCACTCTGGTCCAGTTTCTTTCTGCATGAATTTTTACTTTCTAGTTCTTTTTGCTACAGTCTGTGAGTTCATTTGTCCAAAAGGTACAAATGCAGAACTGTGAGGTGAATGAACTGAGAGCATGTGATAGATAGTGAAGAAAGTCAGAAAGAGAAAAACAAATATCTTATATTAACACATATATATAATCTAGAAAAATGGTATTGATGAACTTATATGCAGGGTAGGAATGGAGACACAGATGTAAAGAACAAGGTTTTGTCTCCTGATTCAATATGGACTTTAAGCCCATAAAAATTATTTAGTGTGATATTTTCTCCCCCACTCCTCCCCAGGGGAACAGTAATGTAATTTACATGTTTAACACTCTGTTTTCACTTCCTTTTTAAAATCTATAATACAGGAATTTCCCTTCTTACCTGTTTGGCTATGCATTTTAAAAATTAGGTAAAATTTTTCCATCCCTGAGTGAATGTACGAATGCTTTTTCTGACTGGGGATTATACCTATGTGAACTGGGAAACAGTTGCTAGGAGAGCATGTTAGAAGAGTGAGCAAAAACCTCTAAAGGGAAATCGAGACTGAAAGCCAGGATATAATTTGGATCTTAGTGCTTATTTATTTTTCTGTCACAAACTGATGTTTAGCTGCCAAGAAGATACCCAAAGAAAGCTGCTGTAGGTGATGCTATTAAGGGATGGGATAGTCAATGACCCATGGTCCACAGTTCTCAGTAATTGTCCTTCCCACATGGAAAGTCATAATCATTCCTCTCCTGGAAAATCCATGAACACACAATTAAAATAGAAAGCAGAAAACTTCAGATTGAATTGTCTGATTCTTGGGGGCCCCTCTGCACCTGCCATCCTCAGGGAGTCTAGGCCACTTACCAGGTAGTGTTTTTACACATGGAGGAAGGGCAGCTCCCTGTTGTAGATGCTACTCAGATATCTGTCAAAAGCCTCAGTAAGTCATCCTGTGCCTCTGTCTCCCCTCAGACTCCAAAATTAGGCTTACCTCTACTCCCCACCACAAAAATGGCAATGCCTTCTGTAGAAGGGGTTTATAGCAACTTTTACCAATACTGAGGAAACTGGTACTCTTTGTGAAGATGAAAAATTTGAGCTCTGTAAAACTTCAGTCTCTTAAAACAATCATTATCTGAAGCCAAAACTTACTTCTGCCCTTCGCTAATTGAGCAAATATGGGGATAACTCTTTTAGAAGCTGGATCTCTGGAGCATCCTATATATTTTTTTTTTCTTTTAAGTATTTGGTTGTGCTAAGTCTTAGTTGTGGTACACAGGATCTTTAGTTGCAGCATGTAGGGTCTAGTTCCCTGACCAGGGATTTGAATCCAGGCCCTCTACATTGGGAGTGCTGAGTCTTACCCACCGGACCATCAGTGGGAAAATCCCTGGAGTATCTGCATCTTTACATCTGCCAAGGAGGTAAGGGAGAACAACTTCGAGGCATTCTTAGTCTGAAATCTGTGTCATGCTAATTAGCCTATATAGGACCCCAGTAGATTTCTTGAAATTAATTAATTGAATTGTAGAGAATCTGCTGGGCAGAGGGGTCTGTTTCTGCCTAAATAACATCTGTCTGTATAGACAACATCCCTATTTCCACTAGCCAATTCTTTTCCAGAAATTCTCCAACAAACATTACCTCTGTGCATGCATGTGAAGTAGCTTCAGTCATGTCCAACTCTTTGCGATCTTATGGACTATAGCCTGCCAGGCTCGTCGGTCCATGGGATTCTCCAGGTAAGAATACTGGAGTGGGTTGTCATTTCCTTACCATTTCCATACCTATCAAGAGAGACATATCATGTTGTTCAAAATAATTATCAGTTAGTTCAGTTCAGTCGCTCAGTCGTGTCCAACTCTTTGTGACCCCATGAATTGCAGCATGCCAGGCCTCCCTGTCCATCACCAACCCCCGGAGTTCACTCAGATTCACATCCATCGAGTCAGTGATGCCATCCAGCCATCTCATCCTCTGTCGTCCCCTCCTTCTCCTGCCCCCAATCCCTCCCAGCATCAAAATCTTTTCCAATGAGTCAACTCTTCACATGCGGTGGCCAAAGTACTGGAGTTTCAGCTTCAGCATCATTCCCTCCAAAGAAATCCCAGGGCTGATCTCCTTCAGAATGGACTGGTTGGATCTCCTTGCAGTCCAAGGGACTCTCAAGAGTCTTCTCCAATACCACAGTTCAAAACCATCAATTCTTCAGGGCTCAGCCTTCTTCACAGTCCAACTCTCACATCCATACATGACCACAGGAAAAACCATAGCCTTGACTAGATGGACCTTAGTTGGCAAAGTAATGTCTCTGCTTTTGAATATGCTATCTAGGTTGGTCATAACTTTTCTTCCAAGGAGTAAGCGTCTTTTAATTTCATGGCTGCAGTCACCATCTGCAGTGATTTTGGAGCCCCCAAAAATAAAGTCTGACACTGTTTCCACTGTTTCCCCATCTATTTCCCATGAAGTGATGGGACTGGATGCCATGATCTTCGTTTTCTGAATGTTGAGCTTTAAGCCAACTTTTTCACTCTCCTCTTTCACTTTCGTCAAGAGGCTTTTTAGTTCCTCTTCACTTTCTGCCATAAGTGTGGTGTCATCTGCATATCTGAGGTTATTGATATTTCTCCCAGCAATCTTGATTCCAGCTTGTGTTTCTTCCAGTCCAGCGTGTCTCATGATGCACTCTGCATATAAGTTAAATAAGCAGGGTGACAATATACAGCCTTGATGCACTCCTTTTCCTATTTGGAAACAGTCTGTTTTTCCATGTCCAGTTCTAACTGTTGCTTTCTGGCCTGCATACAGATTTCTCAAGAGGCAGGTCAGGTGGGCTGGTATTCCCATCTCTTTCAGAATTTTCCACAGTTTCTTGTGATCCACACAGTCAAAGGCTTTGGCATAGTCAATAAAGCAGAAATAGATGTTTTTCTGGAACTCTCTTGCTTTGTCTATGATCCAGTGGATGTTGGCAATTTGATCTCTGGTTCCTCTGCCTTTTCTAAAGCCAGCTTGAAATAATTATAGTAACTATTAAAATTACTACCACAACTACTACCACACAATGATGATGACCTTGCCAATGACTACTTCTATACCCATGTGTACTGCATATATATATTTTATATATAACGACATTTAATCTGTCAGAGTGACCTTGGAACCCCACATTCAACCAGATACATCCAGAGATCTCTGAAGTTTACCAGCCTAGAGAAGTTTACCTTTTCTATCCTAACTATCCTAGTAGTCAACTTCCTCAAATAGGAGATGCTATGTTTTTCCCTTCTTAGTTGTATTTCATGACAGCACTCTTGGTTTCAATTCTGACATACTCCATCCTGGTTTGGCACTGTACTTTGTGTCCTATTCAAGATATTGAAGAGAATTTGCAGAGATTACTTTTGCTCTGCATCTGAGAAAATATCTTTCTGTACATTACCACCTGTGGAATCTCCAAGTCAAGCATCTACGTGGTTGCACCAAGAAACTTTTCCATCTGTGCGTAAATCTGCTTTCCTCTGCTACCCGTGACTCCATCTTGCTTGTGGCTAATTATCTCTGCACAAGGGATTTTTAAAAATCTCTTACTTTGGTTCGGAGAAGGCAATGGCAACCCACTCCAGTACTCTTGCTTGTAGAATCCCAGGGATGGGGGAGCCTGGTGGGCTGCTGTCTGTGGGGTCACACAGAGTCGGACATGACTGAAGCGACTTAGCAGCAGCAGCAGCAGCAGCAGCAGCAGCTCACTTTGGTTAACCTCCCCCCTCTCCCCCCAACACAATTTCACTTTTGCTGTTACAGTCTTAAACATTAAGTTACCCTTTCTTCCACTGTACTAGTAGCTCCCTAATCTGGCTGTAGTCCCTAGTTTGCTTCCAATTTTCGGTGTGCTTTCAGTCTGTGTCTTTCCACAGGCAAATGCCTGCCATCTGTCAGACACAAAACAGCATCTAGGAACTTCCTTGATGGCCCAGTGACTAAGTCTCCACACTCCCTATGCAGGGGGCCTAGGTTTGGTCCTTAGTTGGGGAATTAAATCCCACATGCTGCAACTAAGAGTTCACAAGCCACAACTAAAATATTCTGCATGCTGCAACTAAGATCTGATGTAGCCACATAAATAAATACTTATTTTAAAAAATCAGCACCCAGATGGAGCATGTCAATCATCTCAGAGGACTTGTTGCCACTATTGTGGTCCATCCACCTCACTATGACAATGATTGTCTCTAACAACTCAGTATTTCTCCTTTCCACCTACAATACTCACCTTTATACAAACTGTGAATTTTATCCCACACCATTTGTGGTAGTACCTTAGGAAATATTAATTTCCAACCAAACAGGCTACATTTCTGTACAGGACATATTGGAATTAATGAAAGGTTGTGAATATTTTGAAAAACCTCCTCAAATGTTGATGAAAACTTATACCTACCACTAACTCCTCCACCATCTTTTACTTTGTCCTCTCTCTACTCTCTTCTCTAATTTGCTTCCACCCATCAAAATTCTATGACTTTCTTGCTGACCAAGAAGAGGAGGAATTATAGGCCAACTAGGAATACTTCTAGCAGGTAAGGACTTGATGATCGGTTCTGGTCTCGGAAAGAAAACTTACCCTGTTCGAAACACTTAAACCGTTTATGCAGATAGTTAAAGTAGCATTGGATGGCTTCTCTGATAGCTCACTTGGTAAAGAATCCACCTGCAATGCAGGAGACTCAGATTTGATTCCTGGGTTAGGAAGATCCGCTGGAGGAGGGATAGGCTTCCCACTCCAGAATTCTTGGGCTTCCTTAGTGGCTCAGCTGGTAAAGAATCCGCCTGCAATTTGGGAGATCTGGGTTTGATCCCTGGGTTGGGAAGATCCCCTGGAGAAGGGAAAGTTTACCCACCCCAGTATTCTGGCCTAGAGAATTCCATGGACTCTGTGGTCCATGGGGTTGCAAAGAGTTGGATACGACTGAGCAACTTTCACTTTCTTTTCACTTTCCCCTTAGCAATATATCACAAACATCTTTTATTCCTATAAAATATTCTTCTGAAGAGTCATTTTAATGGCAGCTTGGTAGTCTGTGTATAATTTATTTTCAAACTGCCTTTGTTGGATGTTTTTAGCATTTTCTTTTTACATGATTATAATGGTTCATAACATCACCTATATACATCAGCATTTCCCAAAATAAAACTACATTTATAGCGAATGATATTAAGTGTTCACCTGAACAGATAACATTTAGTCTATGATTATTATCTAACTATCAGTCAGTCTCCAGGTTACAAACATCTATGATTTTGTGATTTAAAGTTTCATGTTGCATAAGGTCCAAAAACACGACTTGCATCTGCCTGGACACCCTAGCAGTCTGTTCTATATAACATTTATGAGGACTACATATTATCAGGATGAGAATGACAGTAGGCTTTAATATGATGCATGCTTTATAGGGTATAGCCATATTAAGACCAGTCTGTGGTACAAAAGGCAGTATGGTTTAGAAATAGGGAAGGAGACAATGTTTGCAATGATATAGAGCAAGTGCTTTGAATCTTAGTGAAAATCTCATTCTAGAAACTTAGAAAAATCGCACCTAAGACTTAGGAAAATCTCACCTAAGAAACCTGAGCCATTTTAACAATAGCCCTTCTATCTTAAGGGAGGATTAGAGACAATACTTCATAGTAAGACATCAAAGTATTTAAAAGGCAGGCTATGGAACTGAACTGCCTGGGTTTGACTCCAAGTTGTTACTACTAGAAATTGACCATGTTGATCTTGATGGCCTTTTTTCTGGTTTGCCTCAGTTACTTCAATTGCATGAAAGGTAGAGCTTGGATTTTACAAGTTTACTGAGTATTAAGAATAACTTTGTGAACATAAAGCTCTTTGAATGTATTCAGCCTATTAATAACCATATATAAGTGTAAGCTATCATCAGCCTTAAGATGTGGAATATCTCTGCCATTGAGAGGATCATCTTTAATTTTCTTGGCATCTACAGAAAAGAAGATAGTGGTGAGACATTGAAGAGCTCTCTACTTCCTTTTTTGCTAATTGTGCAAAACTTACTTTGAAAAGTAGTTTCATTTCCTGATCATGGAATTCAGCAGGTGGTTGTGAGAACATCTCAACTAGCTGAACCAGGCCTTCACACTGTTATGGTCATTGCTGATAATCTTTGGTGAGCTAACATGAATTTAGAACTGATGTGGAAGCAGGATGAGATCTCCAGCTCCTGAAAGATCTAAGGATTTCTCAGAGCCCAGGGACCAATAGAAATGCTTGGGTCGCTGCTTCCAGTTTAGATTTCAAAGGCAGATGCAAAACAGTGGCCCTGGGAAAATCCTGTTGCAATACATCCTGATTCTAAGTGCTCAGGGCAGGCCCCTTTACCATTTATTGACCATGAATGGAGTGAATGAATGAATCTGTTTTATCTTAGATCTCAGAGAGTAATATGTTCTCATAAATAAAATTTTCATAATTTCAAAATTTCATAATGCTTAATACCTCTCCTTGAAAAGTATTTAGATAGTTATTAACAAGATTTTGGCTTAAAAGATGTATTGGGACCTGTAGCTAATGTTCCTTTGCTTAATTGTGGGCAATGGGGGAGAAGAGGGCTGCTGCTGAGAAGCAAGATTCCTTTTTTCTACATTCAGTAGGCACTAAATTCGGTAAGTCCCTTACATATGAACCTTCAAGCTGTAAACTTTCAAAGGTGTGAATGTGTTAGGGGAAGCACACTGATTGAAACCGCCCACCCTGGCCAGGCACCATAGTAACCATTTGCATGAGTTGTTTTATGACAAGAGATCCTAATAAGGAATATGGAACGAATAAGCCACCACCAACCGGAAGAGTTTGGGAAAGGTTGAAAGGAGACACCACGTGTCCGTCCATTTCCCAGAATCCCTCTCGCTAGCATACATCTTGGCTGAGTGATGTGTGTGCCACCAGGAAAGACTGAATTAGAATGATTGGCCAAAGACTACCCGGAAACTAATCCCATCACCGTAAAACCCGAGACTGCGAGCCACGTGGCAGAGCAGTTCTCCTGGGTTCCCTTACCCTACTGCTCTCCACCCGGGTGCCCTTCCCAATAAAATCTCTTGCTTTGTCAGCACGTGTCTCCTTGGACAATTCTTTTCCAAGTGTTAGACAAGAGCTCAGTGTCGGGCCCTGGAAGGGGTCCCCTTTACTGCAACAAATGTGCTTGCCCTCTATCTCCTATTGCTGATAATTCTTCAGAATGACCATGTGTCTATCATTGCTTCTTTGACTCTCTATCAGGAGTCAGCAAACTTTCTCTGTAAAAGGCCAGAGAGTAAATAGATTAGGCTTTTCAGGTCTCTGTTGTAACTTTGTAAACTCTGTCATTATAGCAGAAAAGCCCCTATGGACCATCTGTAAATGAACAGGCACAACTTTGTCTCAATTACACCTGATTTACCAGAACACACAGCTGATCAGCTCACAAGGCACTGTCTGCTAGTTTTGACTCTAGGCCATTATGCAATTCTGAATTTCTTCATATGTGTGATTCTTTTCTAACATTGCATGAATAAAGATAATTTCATCTTACTGCTTGATTTAGAACGTGCTAAACAAAAGAGGTAAATGAAGACAATGTTTTATTCTATACACAGAAAATCCACATGAGCCAAGACTAAATCTGAGGAGCTGGCGAATTGTTCCCTTGCTTATCCAATGATAACCACCAAGTGGGAGGGTCTTTGTGGGCTCTAAGGAATTGTACTGTGATAAACAGATCCCTGTCTCACCTTTAACTGTGAGACATTAATGGAACAGGAATGCATAGGGACACTTACAGGAGTTTTAGCTTTCAGCTTCCTCAAGAGCAAGACTCATCTCTTGCATTCACTCTATCCTTTGAATAATTCTTAGTGACCGACTCAAAGTTTCAGTTAGTCAACTATACCCCAAGCCTGTGAAGTTGCTCGTTATGAGCCCTTTCAATAGCATTTCAAACCATGACTTAGAATATTTCCTTCCTATCTTGGAAAGCATTATCCCTGGGAATTTTTTCCAGCTTCTAGGTGAAGACTCTAGTAACGGTTTAAAGACTGGCTTCATTGTAAGTCTCAGGGCCAAGTCCCCATGGGATTGAGTCTCCATCTATAAAGGAAAGCAAAATTATTGAATTAACCTATTGTTACTGCAATGCACCTTTTCTGCTCTTGTAATTTTATTGAACAACAGATTGTCTCTCAATATTCAACAGGTAAGTCTAGTTTTCCACCTGTATTAGTCAGTAACAAACCTCACGTTTTTTCAAAAATTAAAATTCTAGATTCCATAAGTTTCTTGTGGCATTTGGCTCTGGATTTACAGTGATACTTCAGGAAGTATGACATCTCTTTTATGACTGACCTTTCCTTCCTTACACCATACATCCAAATTCTCGTAATCATGGTGTAATTGGACAGTGGTAGGGAGAATATTTTCATTTGAGATATAGCTTAGTTCCTCACCTTGGGATCAAAATCCTCAACTATAATCTTAAAATATAATGCAGATGTGACAAACACAAAACATAGTTTGGTACCATAAATAAGTGAAAACATAGGGTGGAAATTAGATAATCCATGACCAATCTAAAAAGAGCAGCCCTTGCGGAGGATGTTTGTATTTGGTAATGAAATTTTTTTTTCACAATTATCAGTCACGTAAGAACTAAACCTTGGATTTAAACTCATATCTTCCTCATTATAGATTCAATGAATGGACAAAAAAATTTTGGAAGCATTTAAGAAGAAAGTTCTGAGAATTGAAATTACTGGATCTTATTCTAGTAACCAGCTTATTCTGCAGTTATCCAGGCCACTTTGTGGTTTCACCTAGCTAGTTAAGAAGAAGGAACAGAATATGAATTTATAATATGGCATAGAGCCTTAAAAGATGGGAAGAAAGCATGAGCTATGGGAAAGCAAATGCCCACTAAGGACAATGGTCCCCTGTGTGATGTCACCAATGGAGAAAGCTAAGAAGTAGGAGCTTTAGCAGAATACTTTTTATCCATATAAAAAGTTATTCCCTGCAACGGACTGACTGTTTTAGTCAGTTACCCATTCATGTGTTAAAACCATCTTCCCAAAGTGATAGTATTTGGAGGTAAGGGTAGAGTCTTCATGAATGGGATTAGCGCCCTTATAAGAAGAGGTCAAAACTGGTTAGTTTTCTTCCTGCTGTATGAGAAAACAAGTTAGCAGTCTGCAACTTGGAAAAGGGGCCTCGGCAGAACTAGACCATGCTGGCACCAAGATAGGGCTTTCAGGCTCTAGAACTGTGAGAAATATTTGTGTTATTGATAGGCCCCCCCACCCCCCCCCCTCGGTTTATGATGGGGGCTTCCCTGATCTGAAGTTAAGGCTATTTAATATGGCAACTTGGTGGCTCAGACAGTAAACAATCTGCCTGCAATGCAGGAGACCTGGGTTCGAACCATGGGTTGGGAAGATTCCCTGGAGAAGGGAATAACAAACCACTCCAGTATTATGGTTTATGATATTTTGTTAAGTTCTAAGTGAACTCGCTCAGGCATGTCTGACTCTTTGTGACCCCATGGACTGTAGCCTACCAGTATCCTCTGTCTATGCAATTTTCCAGGCAAGAATACTGGAGCGGGTTGCCATTTCCTTCTCCAGGAGATCTTCCCAACCCAGGGATTGAACCCGGGTCTCCTGCATTGTAGGCAGATGCTTTACCATCTGAGCCACCAGGGAAGTCAGCCCAAATTGACTAAGATATTCCCTCTGGAAAAATAAGATGTACATCTGTCTGCCTAATGGGTTGCAACTACCATTTTGTCTAAAGGTGAAGAGATTATCCCCAGTACCATCTCAATGCCTAAGAGTAAGGGAGCAGGTTAGGCATTAGATTCTCTGGAGAAATGAGAAGTCCAGTTCCCACCTCTCCCCTCTCTTTCAGACTGTCTCACCTTCTTGGCTCCTTCTTCTGTCTTTGAATGAAACAGTGTGATTCTGGTACTCCAGAAAGAAAGGCCTGGAAAACAAAGACTGCAACTTATGACAAAACTGGAAAAGAGTTTTGATTTCCACAAACAAAAGAAAAGAGGTATTTTGTGAATAACTCACAAGAATTATCTTGTGGGAGGAGTTATTTTTCACAAATGAAGTCTTAAACTTTCCTGTCCAAAATTGGCAGTTGTGAGTGACAGTGGCAAATATTACTGTACTGTTACTGGGAGAAAATTATAAAGAAAGAAATAGTAAAAAATAGTAAGGGGACTTCCCTGGCGGTCCAGTGGTTAAGAGTCTGAGTTCCCAGTTCAGGGGGTCCAATTCGATTCCTGACCAGGGAACTAGATGCCACAAACCTCAACTAAGAGTTCACATGTTGTAACAAAGGTTGAAGATCTCGTTGCATGCCACAACTCAGACCTGGCACAACCAAAATAATAATAATAATAATAATAACAAAGATTACTGTCTTTGGTAAAATCATCACTCCTGTGGAAGCTGGGGTGGACAGGAGACAGTGGTAGCAGAGCAGGTGAGAGCCTCCTAGTGGAAACCTAACCATACATCAAATACGAATTGAAGTCCTTGTGGTGTGACCAAACAAGGGAGACATGGTAGATGATATATGTCTTGTTATGAATGTCCTCTTTGCTGGGATTGCTTTTCACTAGGTCCTTTCCAGCAGGAACTGTAAGTCACGCTGTTCTGAAAACCATTGTGATCCCTCTTTTCAGAGCTGTTTCCATGTCTTAGGCTGACATTTAGCTCCTCTGGGCCCACTGACAGGTGCCCAGTGATCCCGACCTCTCTTGAGAGACCTAGTCCTTTTTGAAGAGCCCAGATGCCCAACTCTAATTTGCTTCTTAAGAGCCAGCAGGACCCTGGGGTCAGACTAGAGCAGCTCCTCAGAGCTCCAGATATCCAACATACAGAATGAAGACTCAGGATCTTATTGGTGGCAGGGAGAGACAGTGATTCACAGTGTCAGAAATCGAAGCCTCCAACCCTAAATTCATGAGCAGAATAAGTATTAGTGGAGCTGAGCATGGGGGATAATGTGAACACTGTAGCTTCAGCATGGATTTCTAGTCTTCTGTTTCTTTGTGCAATTCCTGTCCTTGTGGAAAGTAGGAGTTGGATTAGAGACATTCTACAAATTTCTGTTGGCATTTCATAAGAATAACGAATGCACTAAGCTCCTTATAATCTTTCTCTTTTTCATGAAAGTAATATCATCAATCAAATCTTCATTGATCACTCATTGTGTGCCCTGGCATTTAGCAGTGGGCTGGGGACTTTAATTGTGATTCACACAGTCAGGTCAGGAAGCAACAGTTCGAACTGGGTGTGGAACAACAGACTGGTTCCAAATAGGAAAAAGAGTACGTCAAGGCTATATACTGTCACCCTGTTTATTTAACTTATATGCAGAGTACATCATGAAAAACGCTGGGCTAGATGAAGCACAAGCTGGAATCAAGATTGCCGGGAGAAATATCAATAACCTCAGATATGCAGATGACACCACCCTTATGGCAGAAAGTGAAGAGGAGCTAAAAAGCCTCTTGATGAAAGTGAAAGAGGAGAGTGGAAAAGTTGGATTAAAGCTCAACATTCAGAAAATGAAGATCATAGCACCTGGTCCCATCACTTCATGGGAACTAGATGGAAACACTGTCAGACTTTACTTTTTTGGCTCCAAAATCACTGCAGATGGTGACTGCAGCCATGAAATTAAAAGATGCTTACTCCTTGGTAGAAAAGTTATGACCAACCTAGATAGCATACTCAAAAGCAGAGACATTACTTTGCCAACAAAGGTCTGTCTAGTCAAGGCTATGGTTTTTCCTGTGGTCATGTATGGATGTGAGTGTTGGTCTGTGAAGAAGGCTGAGCGCCAAAGAATGGATGCTTTTGAACTGTGGTGTTGGAGAAGACTCTTGAGAGTCCCTCGGACTGCAAGGAGATCCAACCAGTCCATTCTGAAGGAGATCAGCCCTGGGATTTCTTTGAAGGAATGATGCTAAAGCTGAAACTCCAGTACTTTGGCCACCTCATGAGAAGAGTTGACTCACTGGAAAAGACTGATGCTGGGAGGGGTTGGGGGCAGGAGGAGAAAGGGATGACAGAGGATGAGATGGCTGGATGGCATCACTGACTCTACAAACGTGAGTTTGGGTGATCCCTGGGAGTTGGTGATGGACAGGGAGGCCTGGAGTGCTGCGATTCATGGGGTCGAAAAGAGTCGGACAGGACTGAGCGACTGAACTGAACTGAACTGGGGACTTTAAAAGGCAAGGCTCCTACTCTCCAAATGGCTCCATGTGCTGAACTGCAACACATATTTAGCTAAATGAAGTATTAGAGAAAGGAGAAATCAAAGTGAACAGGAGTGGTCAGAGGAGGGGTGACGATTTGTGTTGTCCCTTAGAGTTGGGAATAATAGAGGAAGTGTTATTATTATTATTAGGAACAGTGTCTTTTTCAAGGTAGAATTGAGGCTACCAGTGACCCTCTTCATTCTATGTGAAAAGTGTGTCTGCACAGAGACTCATCTAAAACAATGTTTCTTCTCTCATGGAGTGGATTCATCACAGTTATTTAATAATTGCACCCCAAGAAATTAGCTAAGTCTGGGTCAGGTCATGCAAGCATCAGTACCCACATACTTCAAGGATAATTACCATGGATTCCATACCACTGTGTACGTATTATATGTTACATAGGCAATACCCATATTATATCTTCTTGCATTAGAGAGTGAAATAAGTCAAACTTCTGGTCCCAGAGTTTTTCATAGTCAAGGTTCTCACATGTCATTTCTATTCAGACAAAAGTCCCAATCTGTGATGTAAGCTAAGATACTCAGGTCCCTAAAGGACAAGAGATTAGAGGAGGAGATCTCATTCTGTTCTTCTCAAGGGCTGAAGGTATAGGAAACATCACATTTTCCTAGCACTGAGGGGCCACTGGAACCCATTTTGGACAGGAGCCCAGCATTCTCCATCAGCAGACCTGGAGATCCCAGCTGTGAAGGGCCACCATGCTGGCCAGTATGACTCTGGAGCTGACAATGGCCACAGTCCCATCCAGAGCAAGGTGATGAATATCCCTGTGAGAAGGAAGTTTCACGCTCATTCATCTCAGACAGAAATCCCCAAACCAACAGCCAGAAGGCATGAGGAAATCCCAGGAGATCCCAGCAATCAGTGCTGTGGAGAACCAACAAAAATTTGAGGATGGGTTTCCTTTACAAGTTAAACTGCTGACATCTTTCTTTTTTTTTTTCATGGAAGAAAACACAAAGGGGGCTGACTTGGCATTAGAAACAAATAAGATGAGAAGGACAAATGATCATGTCTCTAGAAAATACCCAGAATTATATTTCCCCAAATTTATAAAGATACTGTTGAGGAAACAACCTCTGATAACGCTAGTGGGGACGAGGGAATGGAAGGAATACACAATGGCCAAGAGCCAGGCTCTTTGCTGAGATCCTGGTATGGGAATTTGTGAGTCTAATGGACATCACCAGTCCTTTCTGATAGCCCCACTTTGAGTCTGTTAATTCCAGCGTCTTCTCCTGTCCTCACCCTCAGGTTTCCCAGGACCCAGACTGTCCTGGGGGATGTGGTGGAACTTTGCTGAAAGGTTTGAAGCTGTTCCCACATCCTCCCAGTCCTGTACTGGCTTTATCATGAGGGCATCAATCTGGGGAACAACTTAGCACCCTCTGGAGGAGGAGCATTTCTCAACCTCTCCCTGACCACCAAACATTCTGGAAACTACTATAAGGCCGACGGAAGCCTGGGGGTCCAGCTCAGTGAACTGGTGCCACTCTTTGTCTCAGGTGGGTTGACGGTTCCTGGATACAGAAAACGAAAGTGAAAATCGCTCAGTCGTGTCCGACTCTTTGCGACCCCACGGACTATACAGTCAATGGAATTCTCCAGGCCAGAATTCTGGAGTGGGTAGCCTTTCCTTTCTCCAGGGGACCTTCCCAACCCAGGGATGGAACCCAGGTCTCCCACATTGCAGGCAGATTCTTTATCAGCTGAGCCACAAGGGAAGCCCAAGAATACTGGAGTGGATAGCCTTCTCTTCTCCAGTGGATCCTCCCAACCCAGGAATCCAACCAGGGTCTCCTGCATTGTAAGTGGATTCTTTACCAACTGAGCTATCAGGGAATCCCCAGATACAGGGATAGTATTATAATCAATGACTTTTTATTGGTAACACATGGGAATTTAAGAAAGGAGGTGGAAGTATCTAGGTGATGTTGGCCAAGTGGGAGGAGTAGGAGAAAATGAGCTCATTCCAAGTTTGACTGCTTTTGTTCTCTCTGCACTAACCTGAAAAGTACACACGATATTTAGATAAAATTACATGAATTTATATTTACCATTCCTGCATAGTATTGGTAAGGATTCCAGGGCCCATTACTGATATAGATTGGATTAGGAAAAAAAAGACAGAAAAGAAAAAAGAAAACCTTCAAAAATTTGCTCAATTATTTTTATGGTTTACAATTTTCTAAGGTTCCATGCAGTGGGCAATGTTGCTCTATTACTAATTTTGCAATATGTCATTTTCCCCTGCATGTAGTCACTTGAGACTAAAATCATTAACACATTCTTCCATGCTTGACTTTTAAATAAAAAGTCCAATTATTAAATGTAATTTAACAATTTCAATAGACAAAATTAGTTTATACTCAATGGAGTAGGATATAATAATGAGTTATATTTAAATAAATTAAAACAACTTAGTACAATATTTTCTCTTTTACTTATCCATTTCTTTTCAGTTACCCTTCTCATTACAAAAACAGAGACTCCTTTATGAATTCATGAATTTATTTTACAGATTGTAAGTGGCCATCTACACCTACATGTCTGGTGGTTGATACTGGGTATGGTTTGGGACCTCGACCAGAACAGTCAATTAGAGAGTGAATGTAAATGTGATCTGGATTCTCGGGAAGTGTGGTGGCCTCAGGGTAGGCCTCAGGGTAGGCCTTTTCACATATTGGCTTCAGTTCAGTTCAGTTCAGTTCATTTCAGTCACTTAGTCATGTCAGACTCTTTGCGACCCAATGAATCAGAGCATGCCAGGCCTCCCTGTCCATCACCAACTCCTGGAGTTCACTCAGACTCACGTCCATCAAGTCAGAGATGCCATCCAGCCATCTCATCCTCTGTCATCCCCTTCTCCTACTGCCCCCAATCCCTCCCAGCATCAGAGTCTTTTCCAATGAGTCAACTCTTCACATGACGTGGCCAAAGTACTGGAGTTTCAGCTTTAGCATCATTCCTTCCAAAGAAATTCCAGGGCTGATTCCTTCAGAATGGACTGGTTGGATCTCTTGGCAGTCCAAGGGACTCTCAAGAGTCTTCTCCCACACCACAGTTCAAAAGCATCCATTCTTCGGCGCTCAGCCTTCTTCACAGTCCAACTCTCACATCCATACATGACTACCGGAAAAACCATAGCCGGCAAAGTAATGTCTCTGCTTTTGAATATGCGATCTAGGTTGGGCATAACTTTTCTTCCAAGGAGTAAGCGTCTTTTAATTTCATGGCTGCAGTCACCATCTGCAGTGATTTTGGAGCCCCAAAAAAATAAAGTCTGAGACTGATTCCGCTGTTTCCCCATCTATTTCCCATGAAGTGATGGGACTGGATGCCATGATCTTCGTTTTCTGAATGTTGAGCTTTAAGCCAACTTTTTCACTCTCCTCTTTCACTTTCGTCAAGAGGCTTTTGAGTTCCTCTTCACTTTCTGCCATAAGGGTGGTGTCATCTGCATATCTGAGGTTATTGATATTTCTCCCGGCAATCTTGATTCCAGCTTGTGTTTCTTCCAGTCCAGCGTGTCTCGTGATGTACTCTGCATATAAGTTAAATAAGCAGGGTGACAATATACAGCCTTGACGTACTCCTTTTTCTATTTGGAAACAGTCTGTTGTTCCATGTCCAGTTCTAACTGTTGCTTTCTGGCCTGCATACAGATTTCTCAAGAGGCAGGTCAGGTGGTTTGGTATTCCCATCTGTCTCAGAAT
The DNA here is from genome assembly GCF_023091745.1 of Budorcas taxicolor. NCBI lineage: Eukaryota > Metazoa > Chordata > Mammalia > Artiodactyla > Bovidae > Budorcas > Budorcas taxicolor. Next base: position 13,173,425 of record NC_068912.1, read on the forward strand.
TTTCCACAGTTTATTGTGATCCACACAGTCAAAGGCTTTGGCATAGTCAATAAAGCAGAAATAGGTGCTTTTCTGGAACTCTCTTGCTTTTTTGATAATCCAGCAGATGTTGGCAATTTGATCTCTGGCTCCTCTGCCTTTTCTAAAACCAGCTTGAACATCAGGGAGTTCACGGTTCACATATTGCTGAAGCCTGGCTTGGAGAATTTTGAGCATTACTTTACTAGCATGTGAGATGAGTGCAACTGTGCAGTATTTTGAGCGTTCTTTGGCATTGCCTTTCTTTGGGATTGGAATGAAAACTGACCTTTTCCAGTCCTGTGGCCACTGCTGAGTTTTCCAAATTTGCTGGCATATTGAGTGCAGCACTTTGACAGCATCATCTTTCAGGATTTGAAATAGCTCAACTGGAATTCCATCACCTCCACTAGCTTTGTTCATAGTGATGCTTTCTAAGGCATCCATGTTGGCTTAGGATTCCAAGGGAAAAAAAAAAAATGTGTGTTAGTGAATCTACAACGTCTCGTCAACTAATTTAAAAATTACCGGTATCACTTCCACCACAATTTCACTGGAAATGCAGGAGATACCAATTTGATCTCTGGGTGGGGAGGATGCCCTGGAGGAGGACATGGCAACCCACACCAGTCTTCTTGCCTGGAAAATACCATGGACAGAGAAGCCTGGTGGGCTACAGTTCATGGGGTTGAAAGAATTGGACACAACTTACTGATTAAGCAATAACAACAACAGTGTCCAACAAACTTGTCTGGATGCAAAGACAGGGAGTATAGACTCTACTTCGAAATAAAGGAACTGTCAAAAATTTTACAACCATATGTATTTTTTTAATTGAAGTATAGTTGGCTTACAATATTGCATTAATTTCAAGTGTACAACACAGTGATTTGTTTTTGTTTTGTAGGTTATATTCCATTATAAATTATTGCCAGATATTGAATATAATTTCTATACTATACAGTAAATTCTTATTGTTTAACTATTTCATGTATAATAGTTTGTATATGTTAATCCCATACTCCTAATTTACCCCTCCCTCCCTCTCTTTCTTGTTTGGTATAGATCACTTTGTATTGTTTTCTCGACTAGATGTATAAGTGATATAAATTGTCTTGGTCACATGTAAGAATTAAAGATTTTAAAATTAAAAAAAAAAAAAAAATTGTCTTGGTCAGACATTTCACTAAGTGTATTATTCTCCAGATCCATCCATGTCACTGCAAATGGCAGTATTTTATTCTTTTTTATATTACATCCATATTTTAAACATCTCCACACACTCACCAACATGAATTCCAATCCATGCCTCCCAACCTCACAGCTGAGTCATGCAGTCGTGTCTGACTCTTTGTGACCCCAAGTACTGCAGCATACCAGCCTTCCCTACCCATCACCAACTCCTGGAGCTTGCTCAAACTCATGTCCATCGAGTCGGTAATGCCATCCAATCATCTCATTCTGTGTCATTCCCTACTCCTTCTGCCTTCAATCTTTCCCAGCATCAGGGTCTTTTCTAATGAGTCAGTTCTCTGCATCAGGTGGCCAAAGTATTGGAGTTTCAGCTTCAGCATCAGTCCTTCCAATGAATATTCAGGACTGGTTTCCTTTAGAATGGACTGGTTTGATTTCCTTGCAGTCCAAGGGACTCTCAAGAGTCTTCTGCAACATCACATTTCAAAAGCATCAATTCTTTGGCACTCAGCTTTCTTTGTGATCCAACTTTCACATCCATACATAACTACTGGAAAAACCATAGCTTTGACTAGATGGACCTTTGTTGGCAAAGTAATGTCTTTGCTTTTTCACATGCTGTCTAGGTTGGTCATAGCTTTTCTCCTAAGGATCAAGCGTCTTTTAATTTCATGGCTGCAGTCACCATCTGCAGTGATTTTGGAGCCCAAGAAAATAAAGTTTGTCACTGTTTCCATTGTTTCCCCATCTATTTGCCATGAAGTGATGGGGCCAGATGACATGATCTTCATTTTTTGAATGTTGAGTTTTAAGCCAGCTTTTTTACTCTCCTCTTTCACACTTATCAAAAGGCTCTTTAGTTCCTCTTTGCTTTCTACCATAAGGGTGGTATCATCTGCATATCTGAGGTTAATGATATTTCTCTCAGCAATCTTGATTCCAGCTTGTGATTCACCAAGCCCAGCATTTCAATGATGTATACAACATATAAGTTAAATAAGCAGGATGACAATATACAGCCTTGACATACTCCTTTCCTTGTTTGGAACCAGTCCAGTGTTCCAGGTTGTAACTGTTGCTTCTTGACCTGCTTACTAGAAGTATAAAAACATGCACGTTTCATTAACCAACACTTTCATAAAGGTGTTGTGTTTTTAGCATTTTCAGCATAACTATATCTCTTTGTAGTGTATTAGTTGTAAGTCTAAGAATCTAAAGAATTTCTCCAAATGATATATCATACTGATCCTCATTCATACTCTACTAGCCAAAAATTATTGCCAGTGACCAAGTTCTAGAGCCCTGCTGCATAACTGTTGCATCCATTGTCAAAAACAATGCATCACATAATCAAAAATTCATTAAGAAGATAGACATCATGTAAAGTGTTCCTTCAATAACAGAAAAAGAAAGGAAGGGAGGAAGAAAGGAAGGAGGAAAGAAGAGAAGGCAAGAAGAAAATAAAGAAAGCATGATGGAGAACACACCAGACTCTTCAGCTCCTGTGATACTATAGTTTAAGGAGAGAAAGGAACATCATACATGTTGAGTCCTGCCCCAGGCCACAGGTGAGATGCCTTGCAAGACCACAGAAGCAGAGCCCAGGGTCATTTCTGAAGCTGACTGAGACCCACTGTAACCATTGTCAAAAGCTCTTGATTATCAGTAGCAAGGTTCCTGACTCCTAGTTAGGCAAAGATGTCCATTCCAGGAAACACCCTATAGTCTCCCAATCAATCACCTAATGCTAACCTTCCAGCAGGAATTTTCTTTGTCTTGAGGCCATAAGAATTAGCTATTAACCCACAAAAACTGTCTATTCTCCCTGGTCTGTCAGGAGGTCAGCCACTGTGCTCACAGTGCCCACTTTATCTCTGCTCTTTATTTGTAATAAACTTACTCCTTTCTGCAGTACTTTGTGCCTGGAAATTCTTTTCCAACCTGTGCTTGGACTGCCTCAGCAATGCAATCACATAAATACATACAGAAAAACAAAATTTCATAAGTGTCATGGGGGGAAAGAATAGAAGGACATTTGTTTAAAGAGGACTTCTTTCTTTTGTAGCCTCAGGATGGCCTCCTCAAAGAAGGGAAACTTCATCAGAGATTTCTCTGTTTCTAATATAAAAATGTCTTTGAATGGTCATAACTTTCTATCCTACTGAGAATGGTCTGTCTCTATGTGTAGAGCATGCTTTCCCAGCAGAGGTGATATCAACCTCAAGGCAGCAAAAATTGTTCCTTGTAGAGGTGAAAAAAATTTTATTTTTTATGTATAAAGCATATATAATAAATATGTAAAGATATATAGCATATCTGTGCTATTGCTTCATACAGTAGGGAGGTGGTTAAAAAAAAAATCTAAATAGGCCCTTTGGGATGTACTAACGAAATAAATGTCAAGAAATCCTGGTCTAGAGTTTTTCATCGTTTCTTTAAAAAATAATTATTAAATGCCTCCCTGCAAGAGAGAATTGGTAGAGGCACAGGGGATAAGCATGGGCCCTTAAATGTTAGCTGAGGAAAAGACATAAAAGCAAGCAAGAAAACAGAGGAAATAATTACAAATTATGATAAATGCTGTGGAAAAAGGGTACAGAGGCCTGAGATAGAAAATAAGCAGCTGAGACCTCTTTGATTGAAAGGTTAGGGCTCTGGCTTTAAAAACAGAAGTTCTGCAGAATGAGGCCTAACACTGGTCTTTCCTTTGTAAGGCAAAAGCCTAACTTATGCTTTGTTTGCTGAGGCATCCACTTCAAAGAACTACTTTGAATAAATATGTTTCCAGCCAGTGGATAAGAAAGCAGCATGAAAGCCCATCCCCCAATCCCAGACTTCTTAATTTTAGAGACAGTGGTTGATTTTCATTACTGACAATCTGGGCTTTTTTTTTTTTTCCCTCTCACTTCTTGTGCTTTAAATTCTGGCTTTTGCATGTTAAATTCACCAATAAAGGCTGAGCCCTCAGAAACACTAGGCTCTCCCCTCCCCGTCAATAAAAGCAGAACCCCAGGCCTTTGACCTCATAGTGTAGCCTCAGGCGAGCCATGTGCTTTCCCGGATCTGTGAGTAATAAACTTTTGTTTTTCAAACTTTCTACCTGCTTATTGCTGAGGGTTGTCAACTGCAAACTGGCACTTGCCATCTACCTCTACGAAGATCAAATTGTGTGCTGCTGTGGCTGCCAGTTGTCAACACCCTCTGAAAGGAGTTCAGGGTGGAGATCAGAAATGAGGCACTCTGTGCTCAACGAGGGTGGGACCGGCTGGGCAGGTCTTCAGATAGATATTTTTAGGAGCCAATTTTGTGAGCCTAATTCTTGTATCTGCTCATATCTAGAAAAGCACATGATGATGACTATTCCTTACGACTAGCAGAAAGCTTCACGTGACTAGTAGAAACCTTCTGTGAAAATATATGCTTGATTGTAGATATCCCCCCTTCACCAAAATCACATATATACTGACCTTTCCCCACTGCCTCTTTGGAGAAGTTTCTCAGAGCTTTCTGACATACTGACTCCTGGGCTGCAGTCTTTATTTTGACCCCAGTAGAGCTTAACTCACAATTTTCACACTGTGCTTTTCTCTTTTTTAAGTTGACAGGGTGTCTTGAGATCATAATCAGAACCACAAGGTTCTGCGCAGCCACACCACTGGTTATATAGGCTGGGTGTGCGAGTGCTAAGTCCCTTCAGTTGTGTCTGACCCTTTGAGACCCTATGTCTCCTCTGTCCATGGGATTCTCCACTCCATGGAGTGGGTTGTCATGCCCTCCTCCAGGAGATCTTCCTGACAGAGGGATTGAACCGGTGTCTCTTATGTCTCCTGCATTGGCAGGCGTGTTTTTTACCACCAGCACCACTTGGGAAGCCCAGTTATAGGCTGAGGTGGGCACAAAACCATTTCTTGTTTAATGCTTATTCATTTACCTCCTAATTTGCCCAGATCTGGGAGGAATTTAGGGACAGACCCTTTAGCTAGTCTGTGAATTTTTTAAAAAGTCCTCTTCAAAAACTTCATGCCAATGTGTATTAGGACAAAAGGTTTTCGTGTCTGCTTTGACACTTTGATTCTTCGTGACTCACACTACAAATCATAGTGAGACACCACAGTCTATATTAGGAGCCTCACGCAGAACCAAAAGTTGTATGAATTCAAGGTAATGAAGGGTTTTCCGTTTAAAAAAATGGAAAAAAAAAAAAGCGATTTAAATACTAGCAAATCCATAGCATGACCAAAGAACCCAGCACAACCTTGGAGACAAATCTCCTAAGAGAGCTGAGCTGTTGAAAGATGACTGTCAACATCTGAAAAAGCACGACTGCCGAGGTTGAAATACAAACAACATTTAAAAAGTTAGCTATGTTACTTTTTCAGAACCCAAGGTGAAATATGATTCACTTCCCGTTTTCTGATTCTTGCAGATCTTCTCTGAGTACCTCCCTTCTGTCTTCTTTGTGGATGGGAAATAAGCCCAGCTTTGGTGAGACAGATTTGCCCTGCCCTCAGCCACGCCAGTTCCCCATGCTTCTGTGGCTGCTGCTGCTGCTGATCCTGGGTGAGTAGATGGGTTGGACTAGACAGTGGCCTCTGTTCCTAATACCAGCCAGGGAAAAACTAAGGAGCTTCTGCCTCTGCTTCCACTCAGGGTTCAGAGACATATAGCTAGTGTCAATCAAAAGAAAAATGTACAATGTAAACGTGAATTAAGGTTTATTCGGGAACCTAACTGAGGACCATCAACCAGGAGACAGCCTCTCAGCTAGATCTGAGGAACTGCTCTGAAGAAGTAAGGCAGAAGCCAGGATATATATGAACTTTTTTACTGGGAAAAACATGTAGTCAAACATCAAAAGATCACTGCTAATCACAAAGAATGGGAATCTCAAGTTAGCAATTTAAATGCTTTTCGATGTATGGGAAGATGAAAAAGCTGAGTCATTTGAATTTTTTTTTCTTAGTATGCATCTTAACTATCTAAGGATGAGTAAATCCAAAGCACAGAATGTTTTCTGTTTTTGTTTTTGTTTTTTTCAACCTGAATTGTCCTTGGAGCCTACTGCCAGTGGGCAACCGCAGCAGCTAATGGTTTGATCTTTGTAGAACTGGAATAGCAAGCAACAGTTTTTTCCTTACAGTGCCCTTTGGAAGGCGTTTCATGATAGATTTATCCCATGGTGCTAAGAACACTTATTCCTATCTAAGGCAGAGATCTCCATGTTAGGCCATTCATGTACTATACCTGGATTAGGCTCTGTTAGTAACTTTAAGTTCTCTGGATCATCTATCTTACTAATCTATTATGATCCAGGAAATGTTTTTCCCTTGTTACTTTTTCCCATGTCTAGAGTTGCATGATTACAATTATTCTGTATAGAGTTATATGTGTAATCACTGGACTTTTAGCCATCATTAATTTTGTTGGAGGCTTCATTACACACATTAGGTAATTCAAGAGACAACAATTTTACAAAATAGACAGAATATAAGTAATAGAGCTAGGAACATTAATAGGGTCAGACTAGAGCAGAAAGAGATACAAAGCATAGTTTGAAAACAACAAAGAGAGAACAGATTAAAATGATTCCTATAACTGGGTATAACCTGGATCACAATAAGCCATAAAGTCCAGAGAGGGGCCAGCTGGAAAAGCCAAATTCTGGAGGATCAGTAGAGAGAAAAAGATAAATGTTTCATATTTGTTTACAAAGATACACATTACCAATTGGTTGTAAGTCATAGTGTTAAAGGAAAGGTTTTCTGGAAAACTAAGGATTAAAAGTCAGCAATACTTCAGAAAAAATATAAATTATAGGGACTTCCCTGGCAGTCCAGTGGTTAGAAGTTCACACTTCCAGTACAAGGTGTGCAGGTTCGATCCTTGGTTAAGGAACTAAGATCCCACATGGCACATGGCAGTCGAATTAAAAAAAAAAAAAATATATATATATATATATATATATATACACACACACACACACATATATATATATTCAAAAGCAGAGACATTACTTTGCCGACTAAGGTCCGTCTAGTCAAGGCTATGGTTTTTCCAGTGGTCATGTATGGATGTGAGAGTTGGACTGTGAAGAAGGCTGAGCACTGAAGAATTGATGCTTTTGAACTGTGGTGTTGGAGAAGACTCTTGAGAGTCCCTTGGACTTCAAGGAGATCCAACCAGTCCATTCTGAAGGAGATCAGCCCTGGGATTTCTTTGGAAGGAATGATGCTAAAGCTGAAGCTCCAGTACTTTGGCCACCTCATGCGAAGAGTTGATTCATTGGAAAAGACCCTGATGCTGGGATGGACTGGGGGCAGGAGGAGAAGGGGACAACAGAGGATGAGATGGCTGGATGGCATGACTGACTCGATGGACATGAGTTTGAGTAAACTCTGGGAGTTGGTGATGGACAGGGAGGCCTGGCGCTGTGATTCATGGGGTCGCAAAGAGTCGGACATGACTGAGCAACTGAACTGAACTGAACTGAACTGATTTGACAATATTTCCCATGTATTAATAATTTAACATACCCAACAAACCTAATTAGTTTAATATCTCTCTTTACTTTGAAACATCTCAAAGTTAGCTAGAAGTCTAAAGAACTTCATTTGGAATTTGACTTTGGAAGTTCATCAAAGATATTAAAACGTTTTTAAAATATTTGGTTAAGTAGGACCATAGGTCACCAATTCTTATTCACCCAACTAAAGTGATAATAAAAGATTTTAAAGGCAAATACAGACAGAAAGTTACAACAAATTACTTAAAAGTAAAGAAACTTTACAATCCATTAACAAAAGCAGATCAATATTTTAAAAAAAACCCTCTGTTCTCTGAACATAAAAAAAAAAAATTCTAGCTTTGTACCACCTTACTTTTAATATTTAAATTTATTTACTCAAATTTTATTTTAATCTTAGCCAGTCCTGACCCTGCACAAAACTCTTTTGAAGCTCGTTTCCCACAAACCTTCTATAACTTTCTTTTTTGCTTTCAGATTTTGCCCAGGGATTTTTCTTTCTTTCTTTCTCTCTGGAATAAAATGACTATTTTTTCCCATAACAAAATGAATGTCCATTCTTTATGTCCTTTTCCTTTTACACAAAGATATTGCCTTTAATAATTTTAGTACTTTAGATTATATATAAATTAGAATTCTTAACTTTTAACCATCAGAGTAAAACAATGACTGTCTATAAAAGACAACAGATTTTAAATGGCATGGTTAAATATCTGATTGCAATGCAACTGACAAAGGATATACAATATTTTGCAATTTACCTTAATTTCTAGTAGACACTAAGAAGTAAGAAATGATGAACTGTCTTTTACATTAGCATTCTGTAGATTTGAAAACATAAATATTATTTATGATTCCTAAAAATTTGTGCTTTTTATAGGATATTTTTTGGTGTGGCACCAAAATTTTTATTAATAATTCCAAGTATCTTTAGTTTCTCTGTAAAATGAAGCCTATATTTTATAATTAATATTTCATTATTTTATTTGCAAATGATCTGATATTTAATAAATTTTCCTCATTTGAATTCATTTAGAAAAATTCTAAATTTTAAGAAATCAAAAATCTGGAAAAAATATTTTCAAGTAGATGTACCATAAAACACAATTATTTCTTAAGTGTTCACCTCAGTTCTTACCCCATTTGTATCTATTAAATTAATTTGTTTTCAGCAGTTCTGTTTAGCTTACCCATGAAAACTTTATGAGACATGAGACCAAGTCAGCCATCATCCCAAGCTATTTTTCTTGCTGATAAATTTTATAACAGAGATAATATGATCTTATTTGAATTTTAGTAAACCTAACTGTAATAAAAGTAAGATATATCTGTATTAATTAAACCAATAAACTTGAATATAATACCAAATATTAATTTAATATTGAATATTTCCCAGATTGTGTGAATTTTAAATTCACTTGGGTAAGTTTCTAAAACATTTAATTTGTAAATATATACTTTTAAGTCAATTAGATAGAAATCTGTTATAAATTTAATTTTGATAATATTATCTGAAGGTAAAGATATATCATCTGTATAACATACTTAATTCAGTTTAGTCACTCAGTTGTGTCTGACTCTTTGCGAGTCCATGAATTGCAGCACGCCAGGCTCCCCTGACCATCACCAACTCCCAGAACTTTCTCAAACTCATGTCCATCAAGTCGGTGATGCCATCCAGTTGTCTCATCCTCTGTTGTCCTCTTCTTCTCCAGCCTTCAATCTTTTGCAGCATCAGGGTCTTTTCCAAGGAGTCAGTTCTTCACATCAGGTGGCCAAGTATTGGAGCTTCAGCTTCAACATCAGTCCTTCCAATGAATATTCAGGACTGATTCCCTTTAGGATGGACAGGTTGGATCTCCTTGCAGTCCAAGGGACTCTCAGGAGTCTTCTCCAACACTATAGTTCAAAAGCATCCGTTCTTCCATGCTCAGCTTTCTTTATAGTCCAACTCTCACACCCAAACACAACTACTGGAAAAACCGTAACTTTGACTAGAGTGACCTTTGTTGGTAAAGAAATGTCTCTGCTTTCTAATACACTGTCTAGGTTGACCATAGCTTTACATCCAGGGAGCAAGCGTCTTTTAATTTCATGGCTGCAGTTACCATCTACAGTGATTTTGGAGCCCCCCAAAATAAAGTCTCTCACTGTTTCCATTGTTTCCCATCTATTTGCCATGAAATGATGGGACCAGATGCCATGATCTTAGTTTTCTGAATGTTGAGTTTTAAGCCAACTTTTTCACGCTTCTCTTTCACTTTCCTCAAGAGGCTCTTTTGTACTTCATTTTCTGCCATAAGGGTGGTGTCATCTGAGTATCTGAGCTTATTGATATTTCTCCCAGCAATCTTGATTCCATCCTGTGCTTCATCCAGCCTGGCATTTCACATGATGCGTTCTGCATACAAATTAGATAAGCAGGGTGACAATATACAGCCTTGATGCACACCCGATTTGGAACCATGTTGTTGTTCCATGTCCAGTTCTAACTGGACATGCTCACAGATGTGTAATAGACATAACTGAGATTGCATAGCTTCATTTTAAAACCATTAGAAAAGCTTCATTTTGTCATGAGGTATTACAATATAAATGTACCAATTTATAAATAACAATTGTTGTAAAAATTATTTGCTCAGATGATGAAGGCTTTTTACTATTTGTGGAAAAGCCTTTGAGATTTGTATCTGTCCTTGATAAATACTTAAGAAGGCCATTAATTAGATTTTGGGTGAGAGAAACTTTCCAGCAGCTTGGGTTATTTTGTTTGCTTTTGTTTTAGACAGGTAAAAAGTGGATTTATTTAGAGAAACACACATTCCACAGACAGAACACAGTCCATCTGAAAAGGCAAGGAAGGCAGTCCTGAAAGAAAGACACTCTGCAGAGTGTGGGCCATTTCAGGAGGCAAGAGTGCCCGCAGTTTGAGTTTTAAAAGGTCTCTATTTTCCTTTTTTTCCCCTCTTCAGCTTCAGATTCAACCTGATTGATTTCATTAGGCTCAGTCTTAGGTCACTGTGAGTTGTATTTTCTGGTTTGTAGCCATTTGAGGGACAAAGACAGTTGCTTTTAATTCCCCAAAGAACTGGTCTGCTGCCTAAATGATTTTAAAAAGTTGATTTTCCCAGCTATATCCAGCTATATTTTCTTTAATTTACTTTTTTAATATATCAACAAGATGATATTCAGCTAAACTGGAAGTCAAGAGTTCTATATTCTAGAACTTTAAGATTCAATTTATTATGTCTTCAAAAGTGTATACAAGATATTCAATAAGGACACTCTGTGAGTTGACAAGTTAAACATAGCAATCTATCCTAGAGAAAAAAAAAATTATTGCTTTTATTAGTCCCTGAATATTAGCCCCAGTTTTCACTTTATACTGTGTGGGCTCAGGTAACTCTATTGGTTTCTCTTAGTATGTTTAACTAATACTGCCCAAGGGGCAGATGTATATGCTCCATCTTATAATACAAGGCAAGGGAAGCATTGCTCAGAGATATAATGTCTATCCCACAGTACAATTAGGTGAAAGAGATGTAACCATCTTATTGAAAGCTCATTCAAATACTCCAGTTTTCTTAAGATTTCATCTCAGTTTTATAACTCCTATACCTGTAACTTTAGCCTCCCTCCGTCAGGACCCCATCAACAAGTCTTGGTCTTAAAAGGAGTCCTGAAACTTTCCTTTTTATCACCTTGGCCATTTAATCCATTTGTGTGTAAAAGGTTTTTGGCCTCCCAGTGAGGGCTCAAGCCCAGGGACACAGGCCCTTTAGTCAGTCTTAACTTGATTAACTGATCTCACTGTTGTCCCAAGTAAATGCTAGTCAGGTATCTCAGCATAATTTTCTTCCAGCCTTTAAATTTTGTTTTAAAACAGAAATAAGTAGAGTGAACTACACTGTTGCAGGGACCAACTGGGGGGTCCCTTTGGTCTATCCAACCTCAGGTAGTGTTAACTTAAAACCTTTGTTTTAATCCTATCAACATCTATTTTATTTATCTCATTTCCTGATAACCATCTAAAGATTTCCATCCTGTTGATATAAGCCCTTTTAAAATTTGCACCTTGTTAGAAAGAAGTCTCTTGACTTTCCCCTCAGTTTCTTATTTCTCTATTAATCTACCTAACTTACATTAATTAAGCTAATTTTTTATTAACATCTTTAAGGCTCTTTGAAGGGAAGCTGAGGCCACAAATAAAGCTTCCCCAAACAGTTTTTGTTTGTTCCTTTAAACTAAGGGAGTTTTTAAGATTAGTTGTTACCTATGCATAGTATTTTTCATAGGCAACAATAGAACAGCTCTTTAATTTCAGAGCTCTCTAAAAATTTACCAGTTTAGAAGTTTCTCCTATTTAAAGAATCCATTGTCTGGCCATTGATGAAGAGTATCTCCTGAGCATGCTAAGTTGCGTCAGTTGTGTCCGACTCTTTGTGACTCTCTGGACTGTAGCCCACCAGGCTCCTCTGTCCATGGGATTTTTCAGGCAAGAATACTGGAGTGGGTTGCCATGCCCTCCTCCAGAGGGATCTTCCCAACCTCGGGATTAAATCCTCATCTCTTATATCTCCTGCATTGGTAGGTTGGTTCTTTACCGCTAGAGCCACCAGAGAAGCCCTGAATAGTATCTAAATACTGACTCAAACCAATAAGACACAAGAGGCATTCCAAGAAGAGAACGCAAAGGATGCAGCCTTCATGAGATACAGAAGGTTTATTCCCCCAAACAGTCTAAGACATTAGTGCCTTTGTTATACAGGTAGACACAGCAAAGATTGAAATGACAAAGGCCCTTTATGGGCTAGGATTCTTTTTTTTTTTTTTCTTTCTTTCTTTCTTTTAATTGAAAGCTAATTACTTTACAATGTTGTGGTGGTTTTTGCCATACATTCACATGAATCAGCCACGGGTGTACATGTGTTCCCCATCCTGACCCTCCCTCCCCATCCCATCCCTCAGGGTCATCCCAGTGCACCAGCCCTGAGCACCCTGTCTCATTCATCGAACCTGGACTGGCGAGCTATTTCACATATGATAATATATATGTTTCAATGCTATTCTCTCAAATCACCCTACCCTCGCCTTCTCCCACAGAGTCCAAAAGTCTGTTCTTTGCATCTGTGTCTCTTTTGCTGTCTTGCATATGAGGTAATTATTACCATCTTTCTGAATTCCATATATATGCGTTAATATACTGTATTGGTGTTTTTCTTTCTGACTTACTTTGCTCTGTATAATAGGCTCCAGTTTCATCCATCTCATTAGAACTGATTCAAATGCATTCTTTTAAATAGCTGAGTAATATTTCATCATGTAAACGTACCACAGCTTTCTTATCCATTCATCTGCTGATGGACATCTAGGTTGCTTCCATGTCCTGGCTATTGTAAACAGTGCTGCGACAAACATTGGGGTACATGTGTCTCTTTCAATTCTGGTTTCCTTGGTGTGTATGCCTAGCAGTGGGATTCCTGGGTTGTATGGCGGTTCTATTTCCAGTTTTTAAAGGAATCTCCACACTATTCTCCACAGTGGCTGTACTAGTTTGCATTCCCACCAACAGTGTAAGAGGGTTCTCTTTTCTCCACACCCTCTCCAGCATTTATTGCTTGTAGACTTTTGGATCACAGCCATTCTGACCGGTGTGAGATGGTACCTCATTGTGGTTTTGATTTGCATTTCTCTGCTAATGAGTGATGTTGAGCATCTTTTCATGTGGGCTAGGATTCTTTATAACAAATTCTCCCAAGAGCTGGCATAACCAGACAAAATGACCCCTTGAAATACCAGTTGATTCCATTGCCTGCCAAATGTACACCATATGTGTACCTTCCCATGGCAGAGACATAGCTCTCAAAACACAGAATAAAATTCCTAAGAAGCCCATTATATAGAAGTCCTATAGAAGTCCAGATATAACATTTACATCTCAAAGGCACAAGGAGAGAAATGCAAGTTCCTCCTGGAAGGGCTTTGTTACAACCTTTTAAGGCCAGAATTTTGAAAAGATGTTTTATCAGGCTGACTTTCTTCTAATCATTCTTGAAATGTTGAAAGAAGCCTATATCGACCACTTTAGGACAAGATTTCCAATTAAGCAAGTACCTATAAGAATAAATTCCATAGGGACATAAACAGGCTGGAGTATTAGTTGGGGGCTGACTTTCTGAGGCCCCTCGTTTCACCCAGTCTAGAAGGCTCAGTGTCTTTTAACCAGGCTCCCCCAGTACCTTTAAACTGGGGTTGGGGGAGGTGGAGGCTACATCCCTGTCATATACCATAGAATAAAACTCAGGACCATCAACCAATAATTGGGGAATCTGAGAGCCAGGAGGGACTCATCCAAGTTTGTCTAAGTTCACAGAGGAGAAGAATGGGCACAAGAGTCCTTGCTGGTATCAGGGCTCCGGATCTTTGTAGAGTTCAGGCAAAGGAATGACGTCTGCTCTGGGTCCCTTTGTGATCACCAATACCATTGAATAAAATAGAAGCTCACAATGTAAAATTCGAGTCAAGTTCTATTGGCAGCCTTACTGAGCACTATAGTCTGAAAGACAACCTCTCAGATAGCTCTGAGGAACTGGTCTGAAGAAGTAAGGCAGGAGCCAGGACATACACATGAACTTTTTTGGTGGGAAAAACATGTAGTCAAGCATCAAATGTTACTGCTAATCACATGGAAGAGAAATCTCAATGATTTTAGTGCTTTTCTCTGTATGGGAAGACTTAAGAATCTGGAGTCATTTGAAAATTTCCCTTAGATATGCATCTTAACTAAGGAGCCAATATACCCAAAGCACAGAATGTCTCCTGTCTTTCTTTATCCTGAATTTCCTGCAGAGTACACTGTCTGTGGGCAACTGTGGCGGCTAATAGCTTGATCCTGGTACAAACTGGAATGGCAGGCAACATTTTTTTCTTTACACAAGAGATGGAAAATGAGCAGAGTTGGGTCGCAGGAGATCTGAAAGACTCTGCATACAACCAGCGTGGCAAATCAATTATACTACCCTTGGTTCCTCAACCAATTTTGTTTTTCATTTTGTAGGAAGTTTGGGTGTTTCTTTCTGCCAAACCCTCTCTATATCTCTCACATAAATAATTATTTTCAAAATTTAGGTGAGTAAGGGAAGATCTACTAAGAAATATGGCTCCCTTCTTGAGACTTGGTGCCATAATTTAACCAGAGATCGAAAAAGGAGGAGGAACAATGTCCAAGTAATGAGGGGAGAATAAACCATTTCTACAAGCCCTTCTCTACACTGCTGAGTTCAGGCTAGAAAGGAGAGGGAAGGAATGAACTATGAAGCTGCTAAAAGATGAGCCAGGGTTGTGGATACAAGTCATTCATATTTATAAAGCAAATTACAGGCTATTCTTTTTTTGTTTGTTTGAGGACTACGGGAATCATAGAAAGGGGACAAAGAAATGGGAAGGAAAAACTAAAAGAGTGGTGATGGCTGTGTTATTCGAACATTTCTCAGATTGTCTAAGTGAAAAGGTTTGAAAAATTGTGCTCTGTGCTAATCTTTAAATCTTGGCTCCCTCACAGCTCCTGGAAGAGATCAATCAGGTCAGTGTTTCCTTTTCTCTGCTCCTCCCGGTCTCTGGGCGTTGGTCCTCCCAGACAGCACTACCTGTCCCCATAAATGAGGCCTGTGGTAACGCACCAACATCAGTGGTGTTGCTACTCTGAGGTCACATCTGTTGCCGTAGTGGGTGAGCAAACCCTCCTCTGATCTCTCCTGTCTTCAGTTCTTTCCCTATTACTGAATGCCATAGTGTAGAAGGGAAGAAAATGTTTGCAGAAGGAACGACAGAGGCAGGAAACTGATGTTTAAAGATCCTCTGATCTAATCTCCTCTATTCCCTAAGGCCCCGCCCTCTGTATGTCCAAGCCCGTGCCACTATCAAAGAATACAGAAATAGCTCCTATTCACAGAGGGAAATGCTATGGCCAAATCTTTATATATCTCCAAAAGAAACTCATGTCATTGAACTGTTTCAATTTCTGGTCCCATTGGTCACTTGCAATTATATACACAAATATGATTATGCAAGCAGTCCATGCCCCTTTGTTAAATCTTTTTTTGTGTGTCGTGTATCAATTGCTGATTATGTTCACCTTAGGCGGAGAGTTGAAAAACATTGCCCTCCCCATAGAATCTAAAATTAAGCAAGGTTTAAAAGAATTGTAAGTGAAAAAGATCTTGCTCATTAAATATTAACAACCAAGGAGGAACTGGTTTTTCAATCTAGAAAATACTTCTGAGGTATATACATCCCAGGTTCACTTTTATTTTGACAAGAATGTGTAGGACAAGAGCTTTCAAAATCAACCTACTTACAGGCTCAGTCTTCACCCATCTGTAAATCATATCTCCTGAACTTTTCTGAGCCCATTCCAGGAATCTACACCCCCACTACCATTAGGAAAAAAAAAAAAAAAAAGATGAACAGATTCTGAGGTATTTCTCCAAGTTAATACCTCCATTTGGCGGTAATACTCCATTTCCAATCCTGTCCCTAATAGGAATTAGTCCAGAAAAACTCCTAGTTGCAGCTGGGCCTTTCCCTGTGTTCCACCCACCTCCCATTCACCTTCACCTGCCTTCATCTTCCCTATTTCCTCTTTAGGAGTAACTCCAAAAGCTTTCCTTCTCCTCAACCCTCCATGGTCCACAAACTTCCACAAAGACAAAGTGACTCTCACATGCAGCGATTCCCTTTCTCCAGCCCAAGGAGACATATATTGGTATTATAATGAGAATTTGTTGAATAAAAAATCTGAAGAGATCCAAATAGACAAGACTGGATATTACAAATGCAAGACCCAAAGATCTTCTCTCAGTGACCCCATACATGTGGATTTTTCATTTGGTGAGAAAGGAAGGGGGGTGGTCTCTGAAACTAAACCCCTGGGGGCTGGGGAACTGCAGGGAGCTGAGATAAGATTGTAAATAGGCATGAGAATATTTGATGTACTGACCCCAGTGGGGGATATAAGGAGATAACGCAGCAGCAGAATGCTGTCCTGTCCATCTTTTCCATCCAGAGAAGTATAAGTCAGAAATCACCAGGTAAAAGGGATTCAAGTCTGAAGAAAGATGAGGTATAAAATTTCTCTTTTAACAATATGCATGGGGATTGCTTAAGGACATTTTCTGGAAATGAGTCCATTTTCCTAGGATAAGGGAGAACTGGGTTTGAGGACCATGTAGAAATGTTAATGGAGGGTATTTTCAGGTGTACAGGATCATAGCTCTTTCTTCATGCACAGAAATGAGAGTTTAAAGAAAGAAGCGTCAGGGAATAAACTGAGTGTATTCCTCTACTCTTTGCAGACAAGCTGATCCTTCAGGCTCCACACCCTGTCTTTGAAGGAGATGATGTTGTTCTCAGATGCCAGGTGAGAGAAAAAGCAAAAGAAATAAGTCTTTACAGAAATAAAATACTAATTCAATCAGACTTCACTCTAAAGTCAGTCTCCAGGAACAACGACACATATCATTGTACTGCTCTCATTCAAGGCCTTCTCTGGACATGGAGGAAAGAAATTTCAAAACATCTAATGATTCAAGTTCAAGGTAATGGCTGCCCTCTTGTGGGTAACAGGACACAGCAGGGAACCTGTGTGTAACGATTTAGGGAGTGGCTCATCAATGGGGATTTCATGAAACGCCTCCTGTCCTAGGAGGGAGATGGGAGGTGATTCCACCTGCTTGGGTACTTGTGTTCTACTGGCAGATGCTGAGTGCTCATATGCATCTTTCCAGGATCCCTGAGCTGTGCTACCCTGAGAACTGTGTTTGTTCTTCTCTCTAGAGCTGTTTCCCCCTCCTATGTTGATAGCCAGCCCCTCCTCACCCATAGAGGGGAGCCCAGTGACCCTGAAATGTGAGACGTGGCTCCCTCCACAGAGGTCACACATTCAACTTCAATTCTGCTTCTTCAAAGAAGACAAGGCTTTGCAGAAATGCTGGAGCAGCTCTCCAGAGCTCAAATTACCCACTGTGTGGAGTGAAGATGCAGAGTCTTACTGGTGCCAGGCAGAGTCAGTGACTCCATCTATCAGAAAAAGAAGTTTGAGATCCCAGTTATATGTGCAGAGTGAGTATTTATGGAGTTGCTCTTCCAGAGTCAGAGCTGGGGAGGTGAGAGCAGAGCAATGACATTTCCTGCTGCCTGGGACAGTGAACATAACCAAGAGGAGCTTTCTGCTATCCTGATACCCTCCTCACTTCAGGTTCAACACTGGGCTAATGTCCCTAAAACATTCTCTTCCACCTAACTCAGTTAATAGCAATTGTTGATCAATTGCTGGGTCCCCAGCCCTTTGGGGGTGACAGAGCCATACAGCATACATTCTCTCAAGAGTCACAGATAATTAGAAGCACAGATGACCACATGCAGTCTTTGGAGGTCCCTATGCTTCTCCCATTTGTTGACCTAACCATATTCCAAAATAAAAGAGGAAATTAAACATGAACTGGTGTAGTCAGAAAAAAACATGGGAAGATGGGGGTGAGACCGGAGAAGAGTCTTAAAGGATAGGATAGGGGTTTGAATTTCAGGATAGAAGTCATATTCTATGGGTTCTGTTTCTTTTGAACAGAAGTAAGACCACTCTTATTTTGTGGTCATTGGTGCACCAAAGATTCCTTAAGTATAGACATCCATAAAATGTGACTGCTATCAATATTAGGTTTAAGATCAAGAATCAGTCACCGCATCCTCCAAGGATGGGAACTGTTGTGTGTGCTGGAACTGTTGTGTTTGCTACCTTTATAATAACACACACAATTAATTCCCTGTTGCTCACTTTGGCCCCCTGCATATTGTGTCTGCTGCTATTGACTTATTCATGGCAGAACCAGCCTTCTCCTTGAGCCTGAAGTTTCTGCCATGAGAATCTTCATGTGTCATCTTGTGTCCTCCCAGGAATCCCTGTGTCTGATGTAACTCTAGAGATCCAGCCCCCTGAAGGGCAGCTTATTGAAGGAGAAAATCTGCTCCTTATCTGCTCAGTAGCCAAGGGTACAGGGACTGTCACATTCTCCTGGCACAGAGAGGGCACAGTAAGAAGTTTGGGAACAAAGACCCAGCGTTCCTTGTCGGCGGTGCTGCAGATACTCACTGTGAAGGAGAGCGATGCTGGGAGATACTACTGTGCAGCTGACAACATTCACGGTCCCATCCTCAGTAAACTGATCAGAGTCACACTGAGAAGTAAGTTCTCAATTCCTTCTATTCAGCCTCAGTTCACAAACCAGGGTTTAGCTTGCCAATTAGCCATGAAGGTCTTTGGAAGGAAGCAAAGGAATAGAGGTGTAAAGATTTAGAGGCTAACTAATGAATGGCAAAGATGACAAAAGTTGAAGACATCTTATGTCTTATAGAGCAAACTGAAAACAGTAGTAGTGATGAAAGCAAAATCATCTAAGATTACTCTTCATGGTTCAAGTGATATATCTATATTTAGGCTTCCCTGGTAGCTCAGTTGGTAAAGAATCTGCCTGCAATGCAGGAGACCAGGGTTTGATCTCTGGGTTGGGAAGATCCCCTGGAAAAGGAACTGACAATGCTCTCCAGTATTATTGCTCAAAATATCCCATGGGTAAAGGAGCCTGGCAGGCTACAGTCCATGGGGTCATAAGAGTTAGACACAACTTAGCAATTAAACCACCACCAGGCTTCTTGGGTGTGGTTTTGAGTCTGGCACAGCATCAGAGTCCTCTGACGACTCTTTTGTATCTTTCAGTTCCAGTATCTCGCCCCGTCGTCACCCTCATGTCTCCTAGGATGCAGGCTATGGTGGGGGATGTGGTGGAGCTTCACTGTGAGTCCCAAAGGGGCTCTCCCCCTATCTTGTACCGATTTTATCATGAGAATGTCACCCTTGGAAGCAGCTCAGTTCCCTCTGGAAGAGCAGCCTTCAAATTTTCTCTGACTGCAGAACATTCTGGAAACTACTCCTGTGAGGCTGACAATAGCCTGGGGGTCCAGCGCAGTGACAGGGTGATTCTCAGTGTCACAGGTGAGTAGGATATGCCTACAGCAGTTACAGACAAGAACAGAGTATGTCCTCTCGTTTAGGCTACTTGCGGGTGCGACATTCCATCAGACTCCTTGTTTGTCTGCCTCTACCTGAGAGTCCTGGGATTCTTTCTTCTGACTATACATTCAGGAATTTAGGCCATTCCTAATGTTTTTCCTACATTTATTGAGATGATTATATGATCTGTATTCTTCACTTTATTAATATGGCATATCATGTTGACGGATTTGCAAATGTTGAACCATCCTTGCATACATGGAATAAGTCCCACTTGATCATAGTGTACGAACCTTTTAAAGTATTGTTGTGTTTGGTTTACTAATAGTTTGTTGATTTTTTCTGTCTATGTTATCTGAGATAATGGTCTATAATTTTCTTTATCTGGTTTTGGTATCAGAATGCTGGCTTTGTAAAATGTCAGGAAGTATTCCTTTCTCTTCAGTTTTTAAAAAAATATTTTGAGAACAGGATTTAAATCACCTTTGACTATTTGCTAGAATTTGACCTGTGAAGTCATCTGATCCTGTGCTTTTTTATTCTTGGGAGTTTTTGATTATTGTTTTTCTCTTTACTAGTGATTGGTCATTCAAATTTCACTTTTTACGATTCAGTCTTAGAAGGTTGTATGATTCTAAGAATTTGTCCATTTATTCTAGGTTGCCCAATTTGTTGGCACATAACTGTTCATAATATTCTTATATAATCCTCTGTAGTTTTGGACATTCCTCCTCTTTTATACCTCCTCTTTTGCTTCTGATTTTATTTATCAAAGCTTTGTCTCATTTTTCTTAGTGAATGTAGCAAAAGGTTTGTCAATTTTTATCTATCTTTTAAAAGAAGTAGGTCTTAGTTTTTGTCACTCTTTCGTATTTTGCTTTTAGTGTATATTTCATTTCTCTTCTAATCTTTATCATTTCTTTCCTCATACTGACTCTGGGCTTCATTTGTTCTTTTTCTAGTTCCTTTATGTGCAAAGTTGGATTTCTTTATGTCATATTTTCATTGTCACTTGTCTTCATTTTTTCATTTCTCCTTTGCTGCCTTGTGTGACCCAATAGTTGTTCCTCAGCATGCTGTTTAGTCTTCACATATTTGTGATTTTCCAGATTTCTTTTTGTGGTTGATCTCCAATCTCATACCATTGTAATCAAGAAAGATGGTTAATATGATTTCAATCTTAAAGTCGTTGAGACTTGTTTTGTGTTCCAATACATGGTCAATCCTTGAGAAAGTTTCATGAGCAGCTAAGTATGTGTATTGTACTGCATTTGAATGGAAGGTTCTATATAAATTTATCAAGACTGCCTGGTCTAATGTCTCTTTTAAGGCTGCTATTTCCTGGTTGACTTTTTGTCTGTATGATCTACTCATTAATGTGGGTGGAGTGTTGCAGTTCCCTACTATTATTGTGTTGCTCTCCATTTCTCCCTTTAGGTCTGTTAATGATTGCTTTGTACAGTTGGGTGCTGCTATGTCAGCTACATATGTGATTATCACTGCTTTATCTTCTCGGTGAATTGTCCCTTTTACCAGTACACGATACCCGCTTTTGTCCGTTGTTGCGGTCCCTGGTTTGAGGCTTATTTCATCTAATAGGAGTGTGGCTGCGCCGCTCTATTTCGGCTGCCATATGCATAGAGTATCATCTTCTGCTACTCTGTCTAGCCGCTCCGTGTCTTTTGATTGGTGAATTCAATCCATTTACATTTAAGGTGATTATTGATAAAGGAAAACTTCAGTGCTGTCCATTTTATTTTTTTAGTGCTCCCCTTTTTATTTTCTGGTTGCTCTATACCTCCTTTTTTTTTTCCTCTTAAGTTTTGCATGGCATCTTGGTTTTGTGGCTTTCTATGATATTTTTCTCAATTTCCTCTTTTTTTTTTTTTTTTTTTGGTATCTCTGCTTTAGATTTATGTTATGTGGTTACCTTGGGGGTTGCATAAAAGCTCTCATAGATAAAGTAGTCCATTTTCTGTATTCTGGCCTGGAGAATCCCATGGACAGACGAGCCTTGATGGGCTAGAGTCCACAGGGTCACAAAGAGCTGGACACAACTGAAGCACACTGCTGACAGCATTTTATTTTCATTTACCTATCTGAGCTCCATTCTTTCCCTCTTCCCCTCTGATGCTTTTGCTGTCTCAAATTATCTCTTTTTATGTTGTGAGATTGCTACCAAATTGGAGTAGCAATGGTTTTTTTTTTTTTTTTTTCTTCCTCCTTTTACCTTTATGCTATAATAAATTATTTAAAGCTTATTCTGAGTTGCAATTTTCTGATTCTACATATAACTTTCCTCAAAGTATTGTGTATTTTTGCCTTTTTGTTTTTAGCAGAGAGCTTCTTTAAACATTTATTGTAAGCAGAACCAGTGTTGATGAATTTCCTCAGCTTTCATTTGTTTGGGAAGAGCTTTGTTTTTCCTTCACATCTGAATAATAACTTTTCTAGAAAAAGTAGTCTCGAGTGATACTTTTTATTTTTTAGTATTTTGAGAATGTCACTCGATTCCCTCTTGTCCTGTAGAGTTTCTGTTAAGAAACCTGATCATAGGCTCATGGGGATTCTCATGTAGGTACAATCCTTTTTTCCTCCTGGCTGCCTTAAAAATCCTTTCTTTGTCATTGACTTTTGACAATTTTAATATAATATGTCTTGTGCAAGTTCTTTTGCATTGAGGTAATTAGGTGTTAGGTTTATGAATTTGTATATCCAATTTCTTTCCCAGATTTGGGAAGTTCTCAGCTATTATTTGTTTAAATATACTCTCTCCGTTATTATTTGTTTAAATATAACTGAGACTTCCCCTCTCCCTGTCCTCTCCTGGGATACCCCTACTCTAATGTTGCCTTTCCTGAAAGAGTCATATAGCTTCTGGAGAATTCCCTCATTTTTAAATTATCTTACTTCTCTCTCCTCATATACTTGTAGCATTTCTAAATTTCTATCATCAAGCCTGCTAATTCTCTCTTTCATACAGTCTAATCTATTTCCAAAGCTTTCCGAGACATTATTTTTAACATTTACTGAGTTCTTCAATTCCAAAGTTTCTGTTTGGCTCCTTTTTTAGAGTTTTAATGTCTCTGGTATTTTTTCTGTTTACTAGTTTTATTTCTGAGCTCGTTAGTCTGGCTTTCTGATTTTTCTTGCAGCTTTCTGAGTTTCTTCATGACAGCCATTTTGAATTCTTTCCGTTAGATTATAATATTTAATGACAGTAAGTTTGGTTTCTGGAGAATTGCCATTTTCTTTTTGTGGTACAGTGTTTCTGTGATTCTTCATGGTACTTGAGTTTTTCCCCCCCTGGTGGGTTTGATGTAGTTAGAAATTAGAGGGCTTTCTTTTGTCTTCCAGTAGGTGGTGCTATGGCATACATTTCTGTTTTCTCACACCTAGGCTTACACTGGTTATATTTGGGAGTAGTCACTTTCCACCCTTCCCCGTCTCTGCAAAAGGTGAGGCTCTATTATCGCTTCTCGTGTCTCCGGGGTTACTGCTGCTTTGCCCCCGAAGTGATGCTGTTATCGTCACCCGGTGCCCCAGGATGGTGGGCTCTTCCCTCATGTCTGGGATCCCGTGAGTCATAGTTTCACCAACGCAGGGAGAAAGAAAGGGCAGGATGGGAGCCAGGGTGAGACTGGCACCTCAGCCCTGTCTCTTGCTGGAAAGTTTGTGGACTCTGCTGCTGCAGGTTAAGGGGTAGGGGCCAGAACTGGGGTCATGGGGAATCCATTAAAAAAAGAGTAAATAGACTTGAATAGGCATCTCTCCGAAGAAGATATATAAATAGCTATTACGTACACACACACACACACAGCTCAACATTACTCATTATTAGGGAAATTCAAATCAAAGAAAGCTACTATGAAATACCACCTCATACTCATTAGGATGGATACTATAAAAAATAACAGAAAATAACAAGTATTGGCCAGGATGTGGAGAAATTGGAATCCTTGTGTGATCGTTGTCAGTGATCACACCGTTATGGTTATTTGGGTCATGAAGATCTTTTTCATATAGTTCCTCTATGTATTCTTGCCACCTCTTCTTAATATCTTCTGTTTCTGTTAGGTCCATACTGTTTCTGTCCTTTATTGTGCCCATCTTTGCTTGAAATGTTACCTTGGTATCTCTAATTTTCTTGAAGAGATCTCTAATCTTTCCCATTCTATTGTTTTCCTCTATTTCTTTGCATTGATCACTGAAAAAGGCTTTCTTATCTCTCTTTGCTATTCTTTGGAAGTCTACATTTAGATGGGTATATTTTTCCTTTTCTCCTTTGCCTTTTATTTTTCTTTTTTTCTCAGCTATTTGTAAGGCCTCCTTGGACAACCATTTTGCCTTTTTGCTTGTCTCTTTCTTGGGGATGGTCTTGATCACTGCCTCCTGTACAGTGTCACAAACTTCCATCCATAGTTCTTCAGGCATCCTGTCTATCAGATCTAATCCCTTGAATCTATTTCTCACTTCCACTGTATAATCGTAAGGGATTTGATTTAGGTCATACCTGAATGGTGTAGTGGTTTTCCCTACTTTCTTCACTTTAAGTCTGAATTTGGAGATAAGGAGTTCATGAACTGAGCCACAGTCAGTTCCCAGTCTTGCTTTTGCTGACTGTGTAGAGCTTCTCCATCTTCAGCTGCAAATAATATAATCAATCTGATTTTGGTGTCCACCATCTGGTGATGTCCATGAGAGAGTTGTCTCTTGTGTTGTTGGAAGAAGGTGTTTGCTATGACCAGTTCGTTCTCATGGAAAAACTCAGTAAGCCTTTGCCCTGCTTCATTTTTACTCCAAGGTCAAACTTGCCTGTTACTCCAGGTGTTTCTTGACTTCCTACTTTTGCATTCCAGTCCCCTATAATGAAAAGGACATCTTTTTTGGCTGTTAGTTCTAGAATGTCTTGTAGGTCTTCATAGAACCACTCAACTTCAGCTTCTTCACATTAGTGGTTGGGGAATAGACTTGGAGTTCTGTGATATTGAATGGTTGGGCTTCCCTGGTAGCTCAGTTGGTAAAGAATCTGCCTGCAATGCAGGAGACCCCAGTTCAATTCCTGGGTTGGGAAGATCTGCTGGAGAAGGGAAAGTCTACCCGTGCCAGTATTCTTGGGCTTCTCTTGTGGCTCAGCTGGTAAAGAATCTGCCTGCAATGTGGAAGACCTGGGTTTGATCCCTGGATTGGGAAGATCCCCTGGAGAAGGGAAAGGCTTACCCACTTGAGTATTCTGGCCTGGACAATTCCTTGGAATGTATAGTCTGTGGGGTTGCAAAGAGTCAGAAATGACTGAGTGACTTTAACTTGCCTTGGAAATGAACAGAGATCATTCTTTCATTTTTGAGATTGCACCCAAGTACTGCATTTTAGACTCTTTGTTGACTATGAGGGCTACTCCATTTCATCTAAGGAATTCAGGCCAAAGTAGTAGATATAATGGTAATCTGAATTAAATTCAACCATGCTGATCCATTTTAGTTCACTGATTCCTAAAATGTCAATGTTCACTCATGGTGGAGAGGTCTGACAGAATGTGGTCCACTGGAGAAGGGAATGGCAAACCACTTCCGTATTCTTGCCTTGAGAACCCCATGAACAGTATGAAAAGGCAAAATGATAGGATACTGAAAGAGAAACTCCCCAGGTCAGTAGGTGCCCAATATGCTACTTGAGATCAGTGGAGAAATAACTGCAGAAAGAATGAAGGGATGGAGCCAAAGCAAAAACAATACCCAGCTGTGGATATGACTGGTGATAAAAGCAAGGTCCGATGCTGTAAAAAGCAATATTGCATAGGAACCTGGAATGTCAGGTCAGTGAATCAAGGCAAATTGGAAGTGGTCAAACAAGAGATGGCAAGCGTGAACGTCGACATTCTAGGAATCAGCGAACTAAAATGGACTGGAATGGGTGGATTTAACTCACATGACCATTATATCTCCTACTGTGGGCAGGAATCCCTCAGAAGAAATGGAGTAGCCATCATGGTTAACAAAAGAGTCCGAAATGCAGTACTTGGATGCAATCTCAAAAGCAACAGAATGATCTCTGTTCGTCCCCAAGGAAAACCATTCAATATCACAGTAATCCAAGTCTATCCCCCAACTAGTAACGCTGAAGAAGCTGAAGTTGAAAGGTTCTATGAAGACCTACAAGACCTTTTAGAACTAACAGCCAAAAAAGATGTCCTTTTCATTATAGGGGACTGGAATGCAAAAGTAGGAAGTCAAGAAACACCTGGAGTAACAGGTAAATCTGGCCTTGGAATGTGGAATGAAGCAGGCAAAGACTAATAGGGTTTTGCCAAGAAAATGCACTGGTCATAGCAAACACCCTCTTCCAACAACACAAGAGAAGACTCTACACATGGACATCACCAGATGGTCAACACCGAAAGGAGATTGATTATATTCTTTGCAGCCAAAGATGGAAAAGCTCTATACAGTCAACAAAAACAAGACCAGGAGCTGACTGTAGCTCAGATCATGAACTCCTTATTACCAAATTCAGACTCAAATTGAAGAAAGCAGGGAAAACCGCTAGACCATTCAGGTATGACATAAATCAAATCCCTTATGATTATACAGTGGAAGTGAGAAATAGATTTAAGGGCCTAGATCTGATAGAGTGCCTGATGAACTATGGAATGAGGTTCATGACATTGTACAGGAGACCGGGATCAAGACCATCCCCATGGAAAAGAAATGCGAAAAAGCAAAATGGCTGTCTGGGGAGGCCTTACAAATAACTGTGAAAAGAAGAGAAGCGAAAAGCAAAGGAGAAAAGGAAAGATAAAAGCATCTAAATGCAGAGTTCCAAAGAACAGCAAGAAGAGATAAGAAAGCCTTCTTCAGCGATCATGCAAAGACATAGAGGAAAAGAACATAATGGGAAAGACTAGAGATCTCTTCAAGAAAATTAGAGATACCAAGGGAACATTTCATGCAAAGATGGGCTTGATAAAGGACAGAAATTGTCTGGACCTAACAGAAGCAGAAGATATTAAGAAGAAATGGCAAGAATACGCAGAAGACCTGTACAAAAAAGATCTTCACGACCCAGATAATCACGATGGTGTGATCACTCATCTAGAGCCAGACATCCTGGAATGTGAAGTCAAGTGGGCCTTAGAAAGCATCACTATGAACAAAGGTAGTGGAGGTGATGGAGTTCCAGTTGAGCTATTTCAAATCCTGAAAGATGATGCTGTCAAAGTGCTGCACTCAATATGCCAGCAAATTTGGAAAACTCAGCAGTGGCCACAGGACTGGAAAAGGTACGTTTTCATTCCAATCCCAAAGAAGGCACAAACTGCCACACAATTGTACTCATCTTACATGCTAGTAAAGTAATGCTCAAAATTCTCCAAGCCAGGCTTCAGCAATACGTGAACGGTGAACTTCCTGATGTACCAGCTGGTTTTCGAAAAGGCAGAGGAACCAGAGATCAAATTGCCAACATCTGCTGGATCATGGAAAAAGCAGAAGAGTTCCAGAAAAACATCTATTTCTGCTTTATTGACTATGCCAAAGCCTTTGACTGTGTGGATCACAATAAACTGTGGAAAATTCTGAGAGAAATGGAAATACCAGACCACCTGACCTGCCTCTTGAGAAATCTGTATGCAGGTCAGGAAGTAACAGTTAGAACTGGACATGGAACAACAGACTGTTTCCAAATAGGAAAAGGAGTGTCTCAAGGCTGTATATTGTCACCCTGCTTATTTAACTTCTATGCAGAGTACATCATGAGAAACACTGGGCTGGAAGAAACACAAGCTGGAATCAAGATTGCCGGGAGAAAT
This sequence comes from Budorcas taxicolor, assembly GCF_023091745.1. NCBI lineage: Eukaryota > Metazoa > Chordata > Mammalia > Artiodactyla > Bovidae > Budorcas > Budorcas taxicolor. Next base: position 13,201,031 of record NC_068912.1, read on the forward strand.
ATCAATAATCTCAGATATGCAGATGATACCACCCTTATGGCAGAAAGTGAAGAAGAACTCAAAAGCCTCTTGATGAAAGTGAAAGAGGAGAGTGAAAAAGTTGGCTTAAAGCTCAACGTTCAGAAAACAAAGATCATGGCATCTGGTCCCATCACTTCATGGGAAATAGATGGGGGAACAGTGGAAACAGTATCAGACTTTATTTTTTTGGGCTCCAAAATCACTGCAGATGGTGACTGCAGCCATGAAATTAAAAGACACTTACTCCTTGGAAGAAAAGTTATGACCAAGCTAGACAGCATATTCAAAAGCAGAGACATTACTTTGCCGACTAATGTCCATCTAGTCAAGGCTATGGTTTTTCCAGTAGTCATGTATGGATGTGAGAGTTGGACTGTGAAGAAGGCTGAGTGCCAAAGAATTGATGCTTTTGATTTGTGATGTTGGAGAAGACTCTTGAGAGTCCCTTGGACTGCAAGGAGATCCAACCAGTCCATTCTGAAGGAGATCAGCCCTGGGATTTCTTTGGAAGGAATGTTGCTAAAGCTGAGGCTCCAGTACTTTGGCCACCTCATGCGAAGTGTTGACTCATTGGAAAAGACTCTGATGCTGGGAGGGATTGGGGGCAGGAGAAGAAGGGGACAGCAGAGGATGAGATGGCTGGATGGCATCAAGGACTCGATGGACGTGAGTCTGAGTGAACTCCGGGAGTTGGTGATGGACAGGAAGGCCTGGTGTGCTGTGATCCATGGGATCACAAAGAGTCGGACACGACTGAGTGACTGAACTGAACTGATGCTCAGTAAATCTTTAATCCTACTTTCTGTTGATGGCAGGGCTGTGTTTCCTCCCTGTTGTTTGGCCTGAGGCCAAACTGTCGACCCACACGTCCACTACAGAGTCCTGGAAACTCACAGGCAAGTCTGGTTCAGTCTCTTGTGGGGTCATTGCTCCTTTCTCCTGGCTCCTGGTGTGCACAAGGTTTTGTTTGTGCCCTCCAAGAGCCTGTTTCTCCAGTCTTGTGGAAGTTTTGTAATCAGTCCCACTGGCCTCCAAAGTCAAATTCCCTGGGGGTTGTCAGTCCCTTTGTAGGATCCCCAGGTTGAGAAGTCTGTTGTAGGTCCTAGAACTTTCTTAACAGTGCAAGAATTTCTTTGGTATAATTGTTCTGCAGTTTGTGGGTCATCTGCTCAGTGGCTCTATGGTGGGCTAATGGCGACCTCCTTCAAGAGGGTCATGCAGCAGGCTGCATGACCCAGATCTGCTGCAGCAAGCTAGAGTCCCTGTCCCTGCAGCAGGCAACTGCTGACCTCTGCCTTCACAGGAGATACTCAAACACTCAAAGGCACTCTGGTCTCTGTGGGGTTTCTGGGTCCTGGTGCACACAAGGTTTTGTTTGAGCCCTCTGAGCATCTCTGGTGGGTATGGAGTTTGATTCTAAATGTTACATAATTTTGGTGGGAATGTAAAATGATAAAATCATTATTGAGACCACTATAGAAGTTCCTAAGAAAATTAAAAATAGAGCTACCATATGACACATAAATTCCACTTGTGAGTTGTTGTTGTTCAGTCTCTAAGTCATCCCTGACACTTTGTGACCCCATAGACTGCATCACATCAGCCTTCTCTGACCTTCACTATCTCCCTGAGTTTGCTCTAACCCATGTCCCTTGTGGCAGTGATGCCATCCAACCATTTCATCCTCTGTCACCCCCTTCTCCTCTTGCCTTTAGTCTTCCCCAGCATCAGGATCTTTTCCAGTGAGTCAGCTCTTTGAATCAGGTGGCCAAAGAATTGGAGCTTCAGCTTCAGCATCAGTCCTTCCAATGAATATTCAGGGCTGATTTCCTTTAGGATTAACTGGTTTGATCTCCTTCCTTTCCAAAAGTCTTCTCCAGCACCACAGTTTGAAAGAATCAGTTCTTAGGCACTCAGCCTTCTTTATGGTCCAACTTTCACATCTGTACACGACTACTGGAAAAACCATAACTTTGACTATATGGACCTTTGTTGGCAAAATGATGTCTCTGCTTTTTAATACATTGTCTAGGCTTGTCATTGCTATTTTCCCAAGGAGAAAGCATCTTTTAATTTCGTAGATGCCATCACTGTCTGAAGTGATTTCAGAGCCCAAGAAAATGAAATCTGACACTGTTTCCTCATTTTCCCCATCTATTTGCCATAAAGTGATGGCACTGGATGCCATGATCTTAGTTTTTTGAATGTTGAGTTTTAAGCCAACTTTTTCACTCTCCTCTTTTACCTTCATCAAAGAGGCTCTTTAGTTCTTCTTCACTTTCTGCCATTAAAGTGGCATCATTTGCATATCTGAAGTTGTTGATATTTCTTCCAGCAGTCTTGATTGCAGCTTGAGATTCGTCTACCCCAGCACTTCACATGATGTCCTCTGCATATGAGTGAAATAAACAGTGTGATAACATACAGCCTCAGTGTACTCCTTTCCCAGTTTTGAACCAGTCCATTATTCCATGTCCAGTTCTAACTGCTGTTTCTTGTCTTGCATACAGGTTTCTCAGGAGGCAGGTAATATGGACTGGTATTTCATCTCATTAAGAATATTTCACAGTTTGCTGTGATCCACACAGTCAAAGGCTTTAGCATAGTCAATGAAGCAGAGGAGTTTTTTTTTTTTTTTTTTTTTTCCCTTTCTTTTTCTATGATCCAGTGTATGCTGGGAGTTTGATCTCTGGTTCCTCTGCCTTTTCTAAACCCAGCTTGTACATCTGGAAGTTCTTGGTTCACATACTGCTAAAGCCCAGCTTGAAGGATTTTGAGCAAAATCTCACTAGCATGTGAAATGAGTGCAATTGTACAGTAATTTGAACATTCTTTGGCCTTGCCTTACTTTGGGATTGGAATGAAAACTGACCTTTTCCGGTCCTGTGGCCACTGCTGAGTTTCCCAAATTTGTTGGCATAATGAGTGCAGTGTGTTAACAGCATCATCTTTTAAGATTTGAAATAGCTCAGCTGAAATTCTATTACCTCCATTAACTTTGTTTGTAGGATGCTTCCTAATACCCACTTGACTTCACACTTCAGGATGTCTGGCTCTATGTGAGTGATCACACCATCATGGTTATGGGGGTCATTAAGACCTTTTTTTGTATAGCTCTTTTGTGTATTCTTGCTACATTTTCTTAATCTCTTCTGCTTTCGTTAAGTCCTTGCCATTTTATTGTGCCTGTCTTTGTATGAAATATTCCCTTGGTAGCTCCAGTTTTCTTAAAGAGATCTCTAGTCTTCTCCATTCCATTGTTCTTCTGGATAGTACCCCCCCCCCCCCCAAAAAAATAAAGAAAAATTTGAAAATATATTCTCACAAAGACATTTGTGTACCCATGTACAGAACATTATTCATTATAGCTAAAACATGGAAACAACCCAAGTGTCCATTAAAAGATAAATGGGTAATCAAAGTGTCATATACATATGACATGGAATTTGTTCAGACTTATAAGGAAAGAAAATTCAGATTCATGCAACAACATGGATGAATCTTGAGGTCATTATGGTAAGTGAAATAAACCAGTCAAAAGTAGACAAATAATATATGATCCCACTTATATAATATATTCAGAGTAATCAAAATCATAGGAACAGAAAGTAGGCTGATGTTTGTCAGGGTCTGGGGAGAAGGAGCATAGGGATTTATTGTTTAATGGGTATGTAATTTCAGTTTTACAAGAAAAAGGTTATGGAAATTGATGGTGTTGATTTCACAGTGTTATGAAAGTATTTAAAGTATTTATACCGTTTCAGTATACACTTAAAAGGTTTATGGTGGAATATTTTAAGGTATGTATGTATATTTTACAGCAATACAAACTGAATAAAAACATATGAAGTGGTGACATGGATGAAAAGGCACACTGAGATGCACAAGCATATAAAGACTTACCCCTGAGACCCTTGGCATTTGGCCCAAGTCACTGTATATTGTAAAGGGTGTACACAGGGCAAAACCCAAGCCATCTGTTTGAATTTTACAAAAGCACGACTTGGCATTTCTACCCAGATGAGACCACTGGTGCCATCTGCCTTACAGCCAGCAGATGGTGCATTTTTCAATTGAATTATCCCCATTTAACTGATTGCCTCCATTACCCCTCTCTACCCAATCTCAGATGCAAAGCTAAGCTTTAGATCCTTGCCAAACTTCTCTTGCCAATGAAGCCCACAGTTTATATCTAAAGCACTTGCACACAGATTGGTTTACCTGGGTTTCCTCGCAACTTAATAGAATCAGCAATCTTACAGTTGACATTTCACATTAATTTATTATTGATGAATAATTCCATATATTAATTTAAAACATAATGATTTTCTGTTTTTCCTGGCTTCCCTATTTCTATAATTACAAATTAAAATGGAAATCTTTCTTGCTATTGCTGTATCTGGATATTTTGGTGCCAAATATAGATTAATTTTCTTATCCACTTATTCACCAATTATTGATAAACTATTACATGCCAAGGCAAAATTCTGCTGCTGCTGCTAAGTCACTTCAGTTGTGTCCGACTCTGTGCGACACCATAGACGGCAGCCCACCAGGCTCCCCCATCCCTGGGATTCTCCAGGCAAGAACACTGCAGTGGGTTGCCATTTCCTTCTCCTTCTCCTTGCGTGAAAGTGAAAAGTGAAAGTGAAGTCGCTCAGTCGTGTCTGACTCTTCGAGATCCCATGGCTGCAGCCTACCAGGCTCCTCCGTGCATGGGATTTTCCAGGCAGGAGGACTGGAGTGGGGTGCCATTGCCTTCTAGCAGTTGGAAATACAAAAATGAACAAAGAGTCAAGTCCTCGTTCTTATGAAACTTACATTCTGTTGGGGGAATCAGATATATAACAATGATAAATAGATAGATACATAAATAACAGACTGATAGATGTTAGTGCCAGTGCTAAGCAGAAAAATAAAGCAAGGTAACTGAGTAGAGTATACTTCAAATAGGTGTGGATGTCTAGGTTTAAAGCTAAGTCTCAAGAATTAGTAATATGGAGCAACAAACCTTGCTTTTAGTAATTATTCCTCTCAGCAACAGTAGCTAGCATTTACTGAGTGCTTTACATACATGATTCTTATTGTTACCTTCACTTTACAAAGGAATAAACTGAGACTTGAAGAAAGTAAAATGTTTTAAAACATCAAGATCATAGGGCTAATAAAGGGCAGTGAAAGTGTTATTCACTCAGCTAGCTGTGTCTGACCCTTTGTGACCCCATGGACTGTAGCCTGCCAGGTTCCTCTGTCCATGGAATTCTCCGGGTAAGAATACTGGAGTAGGTAACCATTCCCTTCTCCAGACCCAGGGATTGAACCTGGGTCTCCTGCACTGCTGGCAGATTCTTTACCATCGGAGCTGCCAAGGAACTTGAGTTTAAATCCTGTCTCTGCCATTAATAAAGAGCAGAGATGGGATTTAAATTCAGGTTTTCCTGAATTCCAAGCCCATGCTCCTACTACTGAACTATGATGGATATTTCCTTTATTAAATGATTTTGTACATACTTAACCAAGTCGGCTCATAAGCTATGTTGCCTCTTTCAGTTCCAGTGTCTCATCCTGTCTTCACCTTCAGCCCTGCTGGGCCCCAGGCTGTGGCAGGAGATGTGTTAGAGCTTCACTGTGAGGCCCCAAAAGGCTCTCCCCCGATCCTGTACTGGTTTTATTACAAGAATGTCACACTGGGGAGCAGAGAGGCCCCCTTTGGAGGAGGAGCATCCTTCAACCTCACTCTGATGGCAGAGCATTCCGGAAACTTCTCTTGTGGGGCTGACAATGGCCTGGGGGTACAGCACAGTGAGATGGTGATACTCAGCATCATAGGTAGGTTGGTGGTACCTGGGCTACAGGTTACATTTATAGTCAATAAAATATTTTTCCAATAGACTGTACAAATCCTCCCAATGTCAAAGAATTATTAACATGAAACCAAGGCTTGGGGCTTCTGGAGATTGGTACTGATTTCATGGGGACAGAGAAGGGAAAAGAAATAAATTTTAATATTAGATTCTGGCAATCACTTTCCCTGTGCTATTACTTTGAAAATTACAAATTATACTGGAAATGATTCCAATTGAGAAATCAGAACCTGGCAAAAACCTGTCCTAATATATAGCTAGTCCCACACTTACATAGTTTTTGTCTGGATGAAATATATTTGGCACTGAACTCAAGTATAGGTCTCTTCACTTAGGACCACCCAGTAACAAAACAACACTTATCACTGAGGGAGTCACCGCAGGGCTACTGAGCATCCTTGGCCTTGCTGCTACTGCTGCTCTGGCGCATTACTTCAGGACCCAAAGGAATTCAGGTACGTGGCTATATCTCACTCTTTGATGTTGTGACTTTTGCCATTGCTGTTATTATTTCGACTTGTGTAGTGCATCCTACGAAGGTTGATTATTCTTTTCCAAGTACTGATCACACAGATTGGCAGAGATAAAAAGGCAGAACAAATTTCTTAATGAAGCTGTTATTCCATGTGTTTCATTTGAGTTTTAAATCGGAGAGTAGAGTTTTGTTTCCATTAAAAAATTAGAAGTTAAGTATTTACTGTTCCAACCTCAGTCCAAAGCTTAGTGAAAATAAAAAGAATGAAAGAGAAAGTCTTTCATCTGTAACAACAACAGAAATAAACAATAGCCATAGGAACAATCCATAAACTCATATATATTTAAATACCATTTAAATATAGTGATATTTAGATAAAATTAAGGTATTCTGAGAATGAAATTAAAATTTCAGTTTCTGATTGTTTGTTGCTATTATGTGTGTGTTAGTCACTCAGCCATGTCCAACTCTTTGTGACCCTATGGACTTTAGCCCGCTGGGCTCTTTTGTCCATGGGATTCTCCAGGCAAGAATACAGGAATGGATTACCAGTTTCTTCTCCAGGGAACTGGTTGAACCCAGGGGTTGAACCGGTCTCCCACATTGCAGGCAGATTTTGAATGTTGGATGTTAACATCTGAGCCATCAAGGAAGCCCCTTGTTACTAGTATATAGAAATTCAATTGATTTTTCTATATTGGTCTCATATCCTACAACTTTGCTAAACACACTTATTAGTTTTGTTGATTTCATCAGATTTTCTACACAGATGATCAAGTCGTCTATGAATAAAGACAATTTTATACCTTCTTTTCCAATCTCGATTCCTTTTATTTCTTTTTCCTTAGTGTACTGGCTAGAACCTCCTGTACAATGTTGAACACAAGTGTTAAGAGAACAGACGTCTTTGTTTTGTTCTTGAGCTTAGGGAGAGGAAAGTATTTGAACTTTCACCGTTTACATATGATAATCTTAGCTGTGGATTTCTTGTAGCTACTCTTTGTTAGGCTGAAGAAGCCCCTACTAATTGTAATTTACTGACAGTTTTTATAGAACAAATGCTTTTTCTACATTGAGAAAATCATATGATTTTATTTTCTAGTCTACTGATACAGATTTTGGATTTTGAATGTTGGATGTTGAAACAGCTTTGCATTTCTGGGGTTAACCTCACTTGGTTATAATTTTAAAATTTGATTTGCTAAAATTTTGTTAAGAATGTTTGCACCTATGTTCATAATGGATATTGGTTTTGTAGCTTTATTTCTTATCATTTCTTTTTCTGGCTGGATGTCAAGGTAATATCCATTTAGTTAAGACCTCCAGAATCCTTCATTCCTCTTTGTACATATATACATCCACATGGTATCATTTTATCTCTGCTTAAAGGATTTCTTGTTAACATTTCTTGTAGTATGAATTTGTTGGTGAATTTGATTGATAGTGTTGAAGTCTTCAATATCTGTACTGTTTTTTCTCATACTTTATTGATTATTGAGAGAAGGATATGAAAATCTTCAACAGTAATTGTGGGTTTTTTCATTTCTTCTTGCAATCCTATCAGATTTGCTTCATATATCTTGAAACTCTATTACTAGGTGCACAAATATTTATCACTGTTATGTGTTTTTGATGAAATGACCACATTATCCTTTATGACTTTATGACCTTTTAATTCCTGGTGGTATCATTTAACCCTGAAACACTATTTGATATTAATAAAAATTAATTAATGTTGTATTAACTATAGGGCTTCCCTGGTGGCTCAGGTAGTAAAGAATATACCTGTAATGCAGGAGAACCAGGTTTGATTCCTGGGTTGGGAAGACCCCCTGGAGGAAGGAATGGCTACCCACTCCAGTATTCTGGCCTAGAGAATCCTATGGAAAGAGGAGCCTATATTAATATATTGATATCAAATAATATTTCAAGGTAAATTATACTACCAGGAATAAAAAGCTATATGATTAATGTTGGGCTTCCCAGGTGGCTCAGTGGTAAAGAATCTGGCTGCCAAAGCAGGAGACACAGAGACGTGGGTTTGATCCCTGGGTTGGAAAGGCCCCCTGGAGGAGGAAATGGCAACTTGCTCCAGTATTGTTGCCTGGAGAAGCCCATGAGTCCATGAGGTTACAAAGAGCTGGACACAACTGAGCATGTATGCATATAATTAATATGCTTGATATTTCTTTTTCCACTCTTTAAAATTTTAACCTATTTGTTTTTCTATATTTAAAGCATATTTTTATAGAAAGTGTATGGTTAATTCTGTTTTTTATCTAATATGGCAGTCTGTTTCTACTTTCTAACTTTAAAAACTTTGACCATTTACATTAATATGATTGTGGATACAATTAGGTTCCTATGTCTCTTATTTTCCTATTTGCTCTCTGCTTGTCTCATTTGTTCTTTGTTTTCCATTTCCTTTTTTGTCTACCCTCTTGGGTATTTTTGTGATTCAATTTTATTTCCTTTGTTGGTTTATTAGCTATATAACTCTTTGTTTTGTTATTTTAGTGGCTATTTTAAGGTATATGGTATACATATCTAACTTATCAGTCTACTTACAAGTGACATTGTATCACTGCATGTATAGCATAAGAATATTATCATTGTGTACTCCATTTTTCCCTTCCCTGGTACATTGTTATTACTTTTGTAAACAATCAGTTATTTTAAAAAGAAGCTTACATATAGTTTAAAAATATTTTACATTTACTCATACAGCTAACACTTCAATGTTCTTCATTCCTTTATGTGTATCCATATTTTCATCTGATATCATTTTTTTTTTCTGCTTAAAAGATTTTTGTAGGATGGGTCTGCTAGTGGTTAATCATCTCAGCTTCTGTAAGACTGTAAAAGTCTTTGTTTTGCATTCATTTGTGAGAAGTATTTGTACTGGCATAGACTCCTAAGTTGAAAAATTTTTTTTTCTTTCAATATTTAAAAGATGTTGCTGTCTTCCTGTGTGCATGGCTTCTGACGGGAAATCTGCCATCATCCTTGACTTTGTTCTTATGTGACTGCTTTAACTTTTCTCTCTGAATGCTTTTTTGTTGATCAGAAATATTGGGATGTATGGACTGTTTTATTCAGTGCTTTGGGTGCTTATAAGCTTTCGAGACTTTATATTTGGAACTACTAATCCTTTACTTTCTGTCTTTCTCTGTGGTATAACACGAACTCTCCTTTTCTATTAGGCCAAATGATTCTGTTTTCCTTTTTTTGTGTGTTTTCTGGCTCATACTGAAAATCAAGCAAATAAACAAATAATTGGATCTCAGTTTAATGAAAACCATCTTAATGATGGTGGTTAAGCATGTCTTCTTACTTCTACTTTCAGGTCAATCAATGGTCCTTTATCCTTCTGCTTCTTTGTATGAAAAATGGCATCATTTCACATCATTTTGTGACTGATATTTACAGCTACCTAATATTTTTTCAAATGATATTATGTATACAATTTTTATGTAGCACTAACCCTGATCAGTTCAGTTCTGTTCAGTCACTCAGTCATGTTCGAATCTGTGATCCCGTGGACTGCAGCACGCCAGTCTTCCCTGCCCATCACCAGCTTTGAGCTTACTCAAACTCACATCCATTGAGTCAGTGATGCCATCCAACCATCTCATCCTCTGTCATCCCCTTCTCCTCCTGCCCTCAATCTTTCCCAGCATCAGAGTCTTTTCAAATGAGTCAGTTCTCCGCATCAGTTGGCCAAAGTATTGGAGTTTCAGCTTCAGCATCAGTCCTTCCAGTGAATATTCAGGACTGATTTCCTTTAGGATGGACTGGTTGGATCTCCTTGAAGTTCAAAGGGCCTCTCAAGAGTCTTATCCAACAGCACAATTCAAAAGCATCAATTCTTCGATGTTCAGATTTCTTTACAGTCCATCTCTCACATCCATACTTGACTACTGGAAAAACTATAGCTTTGACTAGATGGACCTTTGCCGGCAACATAATATCTGCTTTTTAATATGATGTCTACGTCATAGCTTTTGTTCCAAGGAGTAAGCATCTTTTAATTTCATGGCTGCAGTCACCATCTACAGTGATTTTGGAGCCCGAAAGATAAAGCCTCTCACTGTTTCCACTGTTTCCCCATCTATTTCCCATAAGTGATGGGACCAGATGCCATGATCTTCGTTTTCTGAATGTTGAGCTTTAAGCCAATTTTTTCACTCTCCTCTTTCACTTTCATCAAGAGGCTTTTTAGTTCTTCTTCACTTTCTGTCATAAGGGTGGTGTCATCTGCATATCTGAGGTTATTGATATTTCTCCTGGCAATCTTGATTCCAGCTTGTGCTTCATCAAGCTTGGCATTTCACATGATCTACTTTGCATATAAGTTAAATAAGCAGGGTGACAATATACAGCCTCTATTGTACTCCTTTCCCAATTTGGAACCAATCTGTTGTCTCATGTCTAGTTCTAATTGTTGCTTCTTGACCGGCATACAGATTTCTCAGGAGACCGGTAAGGTGGTCTGGTATTCCCATCTCTTTAAGAACTTTCCACAGTTTGTTGTGATCCACTCAGTCAAAGTCTTTGGCATAGTCAATAAAGCAGAAATAGATGTTTTCTGGAACTCTCTTGCTTTTTTGATGATCCAACAGATGTTGGCAATTTGATCTAGGTTCCCCTGGCTTTTCTAAATCCAGCTTAAATATCTGGAAGTTCACAGTTCACATACTGTTGAAGCCTGGCTTGGAGAATTTTGAGCATTACTTTGCTATCATGTGATGAGTGCAGTTGTGTTGTAGTTTGAACTTTCTTTGGCATTGCCTTTCTTTGGGATTGGAATGAAAACTCACCTTTTCCAGTCCTGTGGCCACTGCTGAGTTTTCCAAATTTGCTGGCACATTGAATGCAGCACTTTTACAGCATCATCTTTTCGGATTTGAAATATCTCAACTGGAATTCCATCACCTCCACTAGCTTTGTTCATAGTGATGCTTCCTAAGGCCCACTTGACTTCACATTCCAGGATGTCTGGATCTAGTCCAGTGATCACAACATCACGGTTATCTGGGTCATTAAAATAATTTTTGTGTATAGTTCTTCTGTGTTCTTGCCAGCTCTTCTTAATATCTTCTGCTTCTGTTCAGTTCAGTTCAGTTCAGTTCAATCGCTCAGTCATGTCCAACTCTTTGTGACCCCATGAATCGCAGCATGCCAGGCCTTCCTGTCCATCACCAACTCCCAGAGTTCACTCAGATTCACGTCCATCGAGTCAGTGATACCATCCAGCCATCTCATCCTCTGTCGTCCCCTTCTCCTCCTGCCCCCAATCCCTCCCATAATCAAAAACTTTTCCAATGAGTCAACTCTTTGCATGAGGTGCTTCTGTTAGGTCCATACAATTCCTGTCCTTTATTGTGCCCATCTTTGCATGAAATGTTCCCTTGTTAACTCTGCTTTTCTTGAAGAGATCTCTAGTCTTTCCCATTCTATTGTTTTCCTCTATTTCTTTGCATTGATCGCTGAGGAAGGCTTTCTTATCTCTCCTTGCTATTCTTTGGAACTCTGCATTCAAATGGGTATATCTTTCCTTTCCTCCTTTGCCTTTTGCTTCTCTTCTTTCTTCAGCTATTTGTAAGGCCTCCTCAGACAACCACTTTGCCTTTTTGTATGTCTTTTTCTTGGGGATGGTCTTGATCACTGCCTCCTGTACCATATCACAAACCTCCGTGTCCATAGTTCTTCAGACACCCCGTCTATCAGACCTAATCCCTTGAATCTATTTGTCATTTCCACTGTATAATTGTAAGGGATTTGTTTTAGATCATACCTGAATGGTCTAGTGGATTCCCTTACTTTCTTCAATTTGCGTCTGAATTTTGTAACAAGGAGCTCATGATCTGAACCATGGTCAGCTCAAGGTCTTGTTTTTGCTGACTGTATAGAGCTTCTCCATCTTCAGTTGCAAAGAATATAATCAATCTGATTTTGGTATTGGACTTTTGGTGATGTCCATGTGTAGAATCTTCTCCGGGTTGTTGAAAGAGAGCATTTACTATGACTAATGCAAAGAGTCTAACCTTGATAGTACTCATCATAAAATCTACCATTCATTTGGAATCTATTATATGTGATTTTTTACTGTGTCCAGTTTTGTGTCCATTTGACTTCAATCCAACCACTGTTGCTGTAACTATATTGAAGATGAAGAAATGAAGAATTCAGGAAGCTAGCAACCTTTCCAGATTCATGTATACCTAGTAAGAGTCAGAGTAAGGGCATAACTGGGGTCTCCCTAGCCCTTAAGTCCATATTCTCTCCATTACATTTTTTTTTTAATGTCACTCAGTCGTGTCTGACTCTTTGAGACCCCATGGACTATACAGTCCATGGAATTCTCCAGGCCAGAATACTGGAGTGGGTAGCCTTTCCCTTCTCCAGGGGATCTTCCCAACCCAGGGATTGAACCCAGGTCTCCTGCATTGCAAGCAGATTCTTTACCAGCTGAGCTACAAGGGAAGCCCAAGAATACTGGAGTGGGTAGCCTATCCCTTCTCCACGGGATCTTTCCAACCCAGGAATCGAACTGGGATCTCCTGCATTGCAGGTGGATTCTTTACCAACCGAGCTGTGAGGGAAGTCCCCATTACGTCTTGGTGACTTTTAAAATGCTGGTTGCACCTCCTACCTTAAAACGTTACTTTTCTATATCATTGCCTGTCTGGATTTCATTTATCAATCAGTAATATACTAGACATGCAGACAAGGGAACTTCAGTATTGCAGTTGATAATACTAAAAAACAAAAACAGATTGCTGTCAGTACAACACCAAATAACGCAAGAGAAGGAAAGATTACCAATCATTGTTTTATATGGTCCATGAGGGGAGAGGCCCAGGAGGTTCTGTCCTCCAGATTTAGGGGAAAATGTTGTTTTAAATGTCAAACATGACTAAGAAATTCTGACAGGCTGCCAATCAGAGGGCCTTTGCCTATCACGACTCAAAATCTTGCCTACTGTACTTCCCTCCAAGCAAAGTCTTCCTTCTCATTATTGACCAGTCTTCTCAGAGAAGAACTCAGGCCTTTCAAATTCTTCTAAAAATGAAGAATTCTGCTCCTTAAGCCTGATTGTTTCCTCCAAGTTACCAAAAGGAGTGGTATATTTATTAGCTCTATAACTGCTTGGATTAGCATTCTGGTAATGTAACGCCTTCCAAACCCCAGTCTCCTTAGCTCTGTGATGGTCATGATAATAGTATCTACATTATAGGCACTGTGAGACAATCTATGTAAACTGCTGAGCACAGTGCCTGGCCAAAATATTTTCAGTGAATATTAGCTTATATTATAAATAGCCACGTTTTGGGTCTGTTTTCCTTCAGGCAAATGAAGAGATAGTCTGACTCTCAGATACACCCTAAAATTAGTTAACCTGTCTACAAGGAAGAATATTGGTTGTTGACTGATGAGGTTACAATTCCAGAGGAGAGACATACAGGCTAGGATTATGCTTACATGCCTTTAGTTTAACTCAGGACACCTGGTTCCCGAAGTAAGGGTCTGAAGGCATTAATCAGTCATTTTTTGTGGTATGTAAAGGTGGCTCAGTGGTAAAGAATCCACCTGCCAATACAGGAGACACAGGAAACATGGGTTTGGTCCCTGGGTTGGGAAGATCCCCTGGAGAAGGAAGTGGCAACCCACTCCAGTATTCTTGCCTGGGAAATCCCATGGACAGAGGAGCCTGGTGGGCTACAGTCCATGGAGTCTCAAAGAATTGGATATGACTGAGTGACTGACCACACACACAAGCCTGCATACATCTACTTTGGGCAATAACCTGTGTTCTCTAAGCCTGGTGAGACAGATACAGTGTGCATGCATGCTTAATTGCCCAGTCGTGTCTAACTCTACGACCTTTATGGATTTACTATGTGACTGTTAAGGAGCCTCATGGACAGGTTCCTTTGTACATGGGATTTTTCAGGCAAGAATACTGGAGTGAGTTGCCATCCCCTCCTCCAGAGGATCTTTCTGATTCAGGAATCAAACCCAAGTTTACTGCCTTGCAGGCAGATTCTTTATCCACTGAGCCAACAGGGAAGCCCAAGACAGACATAGCTGCCGCTGCTGCTAAGTCACTTCAGTTGTGTCTGACTCTGTGTGACCCCATAGACGGCAGCCCACCAGGCTCCCCCGTCCCTGGGATTCTCTAGGCAAGAATACTGGAGTGGGTTGCCATTTCCTTCTCCAATGCATGAAAATGAAAACTGAAAGTGAAGTTACTCAGTCGTGTCCGACTCTTCTCGACCCCATGGACTGCAGCCTACCAGGCTTCTCCATCCATGGGATTTTCTAGACAAGAGTACTGGAGTGGGTTGCCATTGCCTTCTCCAGACAGATATAGAGTCATAGGTAAAAGGCAAAGGGCAGACATGGGAAGCTTAGGAGGAGGGCTGTATTGGACAGGCCAGAAAGACTTCAATATTTCAGTGTTGATGGAAATATTATATATTTTTAAGGCTGATGGAGTAGGCTTCCAGATTAGGTTTACATTTAATCATCAATTAGGTAATTGTCTTCCCTGGTGGCTCAGACGGTAAAGCGTCTGCCTACAATACAGGAGACCCGGGTTCCATCCCTGGGTCGGGAAGATCTCCTGGAGAAGGACATAGCAACCCACTCCAGTATTCTTGCCTGGAAAATCCCATGGACGGAGGAGCCTGGCAGGCTATAGCCTATGGGGTCGCAAAGAGTTGGACACAACTGAGCGGCTTCACTTTACTTCACTTTAGGTAATTGTCAACTTGTTTTTTAGTCCTTGTAGTACATAGTTTAATTTGTTCAGTTGTTTAACAAATCTTTATTAAATATTTTCAAACTTCTAAGCACAGGAAATACAAAAACAATTAAGACGAATTTTGTACCTTCAAGTAACACACCCTTTCATGAAGCAGTGTTTGAGGCAAACACAGAATTTGATAATTACAATGCAATATGGTAATTTTAAATAGCAGGGTTCTATGTGCTTCAGGGGAAGCTCTGGAGGAAGAAGGATAAATTGGAATTAGGTGAAAGGGAAGGAAAGAAGGGCTATGGAGAAAACAATATGCACCAAATGCTGTTGAAATGGACTTGCAAGGTCATAGATAAAGGAAGGTCTGACTACAAGAGTCTTGTAGTCCCATTGAATCATACTTGTATAACAATTCAGTATTAACTTTAACCCCTCTCTAGGTCATAGTCTCCTTGTCTCCACCTCATGGGGCTGCAGTCAGAATAGAGAGGTGGGAGTAGGGGAAGCAGTTGGCCTAGAGTTAAACGTAAAGTTTAACTTAATGTTTCTGCTTCTGCTGTCTCAGTTACAAACTACATAGAGTTCATTCTATTGACTGAATGACTGAGAATAATTGTGATTATGCACAAACATCTCTTCAGATCCCACCTTCCTTCTCTATAACATGACCTACGGGGTAGAGCCAGATGTTCTCAAAGATTTGCCATAGCTGAAATCTAGGATGGATTTGATTTCTGGGAAAGGATATTCTAACATATAGCACACTGTCCACACAGATCACTTATCATCAATGTTCCTTTGTTGTTTTTCAGAAAGACTTTCCACCACCAGAACACCTAGGTAAGGTTTCTGCTTCTGGTGCTGTGAGCCTTTTCATTTTATTTATGTTTCCAAGATAGAACATGAAACTATGTGCATTTAAAAGTATTTTACTTGATTTCTTATTTAAATTTTCAAATGCTTGGTGGGGAGGGATAAATTAGAACAAGATTGATTCACACACATTACAATGTATATCAATAAGGTAGATAACTAATAAGGACCTACTGTATAGCACAGGGAACTCTACTCAATATTCTGTAATGGCCTACATGGAAAAAGAAGCTAAAAAAGGGTGTGTGTGTATATATATATATACATACATATATATATATATATATATAATAACAGATTCACTTTGCTGTGCACCTGAAACTAACACAACATTGCAGATTATACCCCAATAAATTTATTTTTTTTTTTTTTAGTTTCAAATTCTTATGACATAAATGTGGTACTGCAGATGGTGACTGCAGCCATGAAATTAAAAGATGCTTACTCCTTGGAAGGAAAGTTATGGTCAACCTAGATAGCATATTAAAAAGCAGAGACATTACTTTGCCAACAAATGTCCGTCTAGTAAAGGCTATGGTTTTTCCAGTAGTCATGTATGGATGTGACAGTTGGACTATAAAGAAAGCTGAGCACCAGAGAATTGATGCTTTTGATTTGTGATGTTGGAGAAGACTCTTGAGAGTCCCTTGGACTGCAAGGAGATCCAGCCAGCCCATCCTAAAGGAGATCAGTCCTGGGTGTTCATTGGAAGGACTGATGTTGAAGTTGAAACTCCAACACTTTGACCACCTGATGCGAAGAGCTGACTCATTTGAAACGACCCTGATGCTGGGAAAGACTGAGGGCAGGAGGAGAAGGGGATGACAGAGGATGAGATGGTTGGATGGCATCACTGACTCAATGGACAGGAGTTTGGGTAAACTCCAGGAGTTGGTGATGGACAGGGAAACCTGGTGTGCTGCAGTGTATGAGGTTGAAAGGAGTCAGACATGACTGAGCAACTGAACTGAACTGAACTGAACTGAACTGAAATGTGGTTAGGAAGGCTACTTTCAAACATAGTTATGAATGAGCATACTTATACTTGGACTATAAAGAAGACTAAGTGCCAAAGAATTGATGCTTTTCAACTGTGGTATTGGAGAAGACTCTTGAGAGTCCCTTGGACTACAAGGAGATCAAACCAGTCAATCCTAAAGGAAATCAACCCTAAGTATCCATTGGGAGGACTGGGTGCTGAAGCTGAAGCTCCAATACGTTGGCTACCTGATGTGAAGAGCTGACTCATTAGGAAAGACCTGATGCTGGGAAAGACTGAAGGCAGGAGGAGAAGGGGATGACAGAGGATGAGATGGTTGGATGGCATCACCGACTCAATGGACATGAGTTTGAGCAAATTCTGGTAGATGGTGAAGTGCGGGGAAGCCTGGCAGGCTGCAGTCCATGGGGTTGCAAAGAGTCAGACATGACTGAGTGACTGAATCACAAAATACTTACTTATACATGGAATTAATGTTGTTTACTATCCATCCATCTTAATTTATCTTCTTCCATAAGTGTGCTCCAGCAGAGAACTGACCACTTAATGACATCATCTTTCTTAAGGCTTTATTTATTTATTCCCTTATTGTTCATTTTCCCACTCATACACTTATTCAGGAGGCTATGATTGAATGCTGGCAGTGTTCAACTCACAATGTTAACTGTGGAACGAAATGAAATTAGAAAAAAATACTTTTCCTGAAGAGCTTTCATAGTATTTTACAGGAAAGGTAGATCATTATAATATGAGGTAGAAAACTGAAAGGGACCTTAAAAAAAGACAAAGGCCAATTTCTGAGGGAATGTAGAAGCTTCTGTTAATTCATGCTGAAGCATTTCAACTTTTGAAAATAATTTAAAAGATAGGTAAATACAAGTGTTTATTCTATCAAAGGGATCTTGGACTGTGTAGTCTTTGCCCTCTGATTTTGCCTAAGCTGGTCTTTTCTGTAATGTTGCCCTGGCTATATCTTGCACCATACTTCTGACATTTTCTCAAAAGAGCCATGCAGACTCAGAGTAAGCAGCCATGATATTTTACATAACCATGCTGGGCTCTTCCTGCATATTGATTTTCCCGAAATGCTATATAATCCACAAATACATTTCTCTTTTTCTCTCTCATCACCTCATCATAGTTACAGTCCCAGGGAGTTTAAGGAACCTTCCAGAACCTCCAACACAAATCCTCAAGAGCCACCGGACCCAGTGGAACCGCAGCCAGTGTACAACAATGGTGAGGACTTCCTAAGGGACAGAGAGCTCCAGGAATGAATCAGGAGGGAAGAGAGATTGAGCAATAGTTCATGGTTCAGTCGTATTCAATTTTTAAATGGTATTTCTGGCCATATGTCAGGGATAGTAGGTGGTTATAAACTTGGTGACTGGAAGAAGAGTCTGTAGTGTGAGGTCTTGACTACAGCCAACTGTAATCTATTCCTTCACAGTGAATCCTGGAGATAGTGACCTGGTTTATTCCCAGATCTGGAGCATCCAACATACAAAAGAAAATTCAGGTAAGACAAACTTGAAATAAATAGAGGCAAGATGGCAGTGTTTTATCAGATCCAGCAAGGGAGTTTTGATCAAAGAGTCATCTCAAATATGAATCCAACATGATAGGCATTAACTGTTCTTCTTATAATACAAATCCTATAATCATATCTATTCCTTCTTACTTGTGTACACTGCCGTCATTACCCGATAAATTCATTAAGGACAGATACTGTATTTCTTTGCTAATATGTCAATAGCATCTAGTGTTCATGCTTAGAAAACTATAGGCCCCCTAAATAGTTTTTTTTTTTTAGTAAATGAATGAACATAATTACTAAATTAAGGCTTTTATTATCTAATGAGTAAAGAATTGTAATTCTTTTAACTGTTCTTTTTATTTCCAATATTGTTCTCCTTCCAACCTTGGGTTTGATCCCTGGGTTCCTGGATTGGGAAGATCCCCTGGAGAAGGGAAAGGCTACCCACTACAGTATTCTGGCCTGGAGAATTTCATGGAATGTATAGTCCATGGGGTTGCAAAGACTTGGACACGACTGAGTGACTTTAACTTTCCAACCTTCTAACAATCTGTTTCCAGAATGATCCCTCTGAGATGCACAATTGATCACATCATTGTCAAGATTAACTGTCCTCAACAATTCTTCATTTTAAAGCACGGCCTTTGCCTCCCTGCATGCTTTTGTCCTTTGTCTAAGCTCTGCCTTATGTCCTTGCTTTAGCCATGTTAAACTCTCAGCATTTCCTTGATTGAACTGAGCTATTTTGTGCTTCTTATCTGTCTTGTGAAGAAAGCTGAGCACCGAATAATTGATGCTCTTGAACTGTGGTGTTGGAGAAGACTCTCGAGAGTCCCTTGGACTGCAAGGAGATCCAACCAGTCCATTCTGAAAGATATCAGCTCTGGCATTTCTTTGGAAGGAATGATGCTAAAGCTGAAACTCCAGTACTTTAGCCACCTCATGCGAAGAGTTGACTCATTGGAAAAGACTGATGCTGGGAGGGATTGGGGGCAGGAGGAGAAGGGGACGACGGAGGATGAGATGGCTGGATGGCATCACTAACTCAATGGACGTGAGTCTGAGTGAACTCTGGGAGTTGGTGATGGACAGGGAGGCCTGGCGTGCTGCAATTCATGGGGTCACAAAGAGTCAGACACGACTGAGCAACTGAACTGAACTGAATGTTCTTGCCTCTAGTTGGCCTATAACCCTTAGTCACATTTCTAGGCATAATTCAATTATCACTATGAAACTCACAATGATTCCCACCAGCCCTCCCTATCTCCTGACCTGAGAGGAACTGATTATTCTTTAGTGCAACAGCATAGTTTAATATGCATTTTTATCTTGGTCCTTATAATACTTGTTGAATTTGTTTTCATCTCTATTTTTCTCCATAATGGTAAGATTTCTGATCATATGCACAGAGTTTGTGTCATTTTTGCTTCCTTATAAATTACTAATGCTTAATAGGAGGTCATTATTCACTGAATGCTTACTGGGTGGTTAAGTAAATAAAAGAAATCCAAATAGTTTCTTGGAAGGATTGAAGAAATACACACACTGAATTTTCTCAGTGTTAATGTTGCAAATCTTTGGCTTACTGGAAATTTTCTTTGTGATCTTAGAATCCCAAGCTGCTATTGGAGAAGCCTCCTCCAATTTCTCTGTGCAAAGTGAAATGAATCATATTTACTTCCTTCTCGCAAATGACCAATATAGACATTGTTGTTGTTGCTTAATTGCTAAGTTGTGTACAACTCTTTGCGACCCCATGGACTGAGGCAGACGAGATTTCCCTGCCCTTCACTATCTCCCTGAGTTTGCTCAAACTCATGTCCACTGAGTTGGTGAAGCCATCCAACCATCTCATGCTCAGTTGCCCCCTTCTCCTCTTGTCCTCAGTTTTCCCCAGCATTGGGGTCTTTTCCAGTGAGTCAGCTCTTCTCATCAGGTGGCCAAAGTTTTGCAGCTTGATCTTCAGCATCAGTCCTTCCAATGAATATTCAGGTCTTATTTCCTTTAGGATTGACTGATTTGATCTCCTTGCTGTCCAAGGACTCTCAAGAGTCTTCTCCAGTACCACCATTTGAAAGTGTCCAGAGAAGAATTGCTTTATGGTCCAACTCTCATATCTATACATGACTACTGAAAAAAACCATAGCTTTGACTAAATGGACCTTTGTTGGCAAAGTGATGTCTTTGCTTTTTAATACACTTATCTAGGTTCATCACAGATTTTCTTCCAGGGAGCAAGCATCTTTTAATTTCATAGCAGCAGTCACCATCCCCAATGATTTTGGAGCCCAAGAAAATGAAATCTGTCCCTGCTTCCACTTTTCCTCTTTCTATTTTCCATGAAATGATAGGACCAGATGCTATGATCTTCAGGTTTTGAACGCTGAGTTTTAAGCCAGCTTTTTCACTTTCCTCTTTCACCTTCATTAAGAGGCTTTTAGTTCCTCTTCACTTTCTGCCACTAAAAGGTATCACCTGCATGTCTGAGGTTGTTGATATTTCTCCCAGCAATCTTGATTCCAGCTTGTGAGTCATCAAGCCCAGCATTTTGTATGATGTATTCTGCATGTAAGTTAAATAAGCAGACTGACAATATACAAACTTCATGTATTCCTTTTCCAATTTTGAACCAGTCCACTGTTCCATGTACAGTTCTAACTGTTGCTTCGTGTCCTGCATACAGGTCTCTCAGGAGGCAGGTAATGTGGTCTGGTATTCCCATCTCTTTAAGAATATTCCAATATTTGTTGTGATCCACACAGTCAAAGGCTTTAGCATAGTCTATGAAACAGAAGTAGATGTTCTGTTGGAATTCCATTGCTTTTTCTATGATCCAGCGTATGTTGGCAATTTGATTTCTGGTTCCTCTGCCTTTTCTAAATCCAGCTTGTACATCTGGAAGTTCTTGGTTCACTTACTGCTGAAGCCTAGCTTAAAGGATTTTGAGCAAAATCTTGCTAGTAGGTGAAATGAGTGCTGCTGCTGCTGCTAAGTCGCTTCAGTCGTGTCCGACTCTGTGCGACCCCATAGACGGCAGCCCACCAGGCTCCCCTGTCCCTGGGATTCTCCAGGCAAGAACATGGGAGTGGGTTGCCATTTCCTTCTCCAATGCAGGAAAGTGAAAAGTGAGAGTGAAGTTGCTCAGTCGTGTCCGACTCTCAGTGACCCCATGGACTGCAGCCCACCAGGCTCCTCTTTCCATAGGATTTTCCAGGCAAGAGTACTGGAGTGGGGTGCCATTAAATTGTATAGTAATTTGAACATTCTTTGGCATTGCCTTTCTTTGACATTGGAACAAAAACTCACCTTTTCCAGTCCTGTGGCCACTATCAAGTTTTCCAAATTTGCTGGTATATTGAATGCAGTGCTTTAACAGCATCATCTTTTAGGATTTGAAATAGCTCAACTGGAATTCCATCACCTGCACTAGCTTTGTTTGTAGCAATCTTTCCTAAGGCTCACTTGACTTTGCACTCCAGAATGTCTGGCTCTAGGTCAGTGACCATACCATCTTGGTTATCTGGGGGCATTAAGAGCTTTTTTGTACAGTTCTGTGTATTCTGTGTAATGCTTCCTCTTCTTAATCTCTTCTGCTTCTGTTAAGTCCTTGCCATTTTTGCCCTTTATTGCACCTGTCTTGGCATGAAATGTTCCCTTGGTATCTCCAATTTTCTTAAAGAGATTGCTAGTCTTCCCCATTCTCTTATTTCCCTCTATTTGTTTACATTGTTCACTTTAGAAGGCTTTCTTATCTCTCCTTGCTATTCTCTGAAACTCTGTATTCAGTTGAGTATATCTGTCCCTTTCTCCTTTGCTTTCATTTCTCTTTTTTTCTTAGCTATTTGTAAGGCCTCCCCAGACAACCACTTTGCCTCTTGCATTTCTTTTTCTTGGGTATGGTTTTGGTTACTGTCTCCTGTACAGTGTTACAAACCTCCATCCATAGTTTTTCAGGCACTCTGTCTACCAGATCTAGTCCTCTGAATCTATTCATGACCTTCACTGTGTAATCACAGGGATTTGATTTAGGTCATACACGAATGGCCTAGTGGTTTTCCTTGCTGCTGCTGCTAAGTCACCTCAGTTGTGTCCGACTCTGTGTGACCCCATAGACAGCAGCCCACCAGGCTCCCCCGTCCCTGGGATTCTCCAGGCCAGAACACTGGAGTGGGTTGCCATTTCCTTCTCCAATGCATGGAAGTGAAAAGTGAAAGTGAAGTCGCTCAGTTGTGTCCGACCTTCAGCAACCCCAAGGACTGCAGCCTTCCAGGCTCCTCCGTCCATGGGATTTTCCAGGCAAGAGTATTGGCCTGGGGTGCCATTGACTTCTCTGAGTGGTTTTCCCTACTTCCTTCAATTTGAGCCTGAATTTTGCAATAAGCAGCTGGTGATATGAGCCACGGTCTTCTTTTTGAAGACTGTATAGTGTGTTTCCATCTTCAGCTGCAAAGAATATAATCAATCTGATTTCCATAATAATCATCTGGTGATGCCCATATGTAGAGTCATCTCTTGTGTTGTTGGAAGCCATAGAAGTGCTGAATAGAGGTGGGGAGGTGGAAATAGCAGGGCTTCTCTGCTGTAGTTGTAATGAACAGTGGAGAAACAAAGATATTTTCAGGAAAGTCGTTCTGGACATTTTAAGGGCAGAGGAAAGGCTCTATTGTGTGTGTGTGAGGATAGGATACTTGGTCTGTGAGGGCTTGAAAGAATTCACCAGAGGAGACAGTTAGGAAATGAGTCAGCAGAGGAAAAATTGGTTTAGAATGCATTGTGAGTATGTTGTAAGTTATAATATATTACCCACAGTTTAATAGTTTTCTTTCCTCTTCCAATTCAACAGCAAATTCACCAAGAAAACAGTGGGAAGATAAGGTGAGTCACATTTCCTGGCTTTCTTTCCCCTCTGCTCTTCCTTACTTATATTTTGGTACTAACTGTTCGTGCTTTTTCCCTTCCCACTAGGAACCCACAGTCATCTATTCAGATTTGAAGAAGGCATATCCAGATGACTCCACAGGGCAAGCCAGCGTTGGAGACAGTGACCTTGAAGATGCTGTAGAAAACTATGAGAATGTTCCATGCATATTATCAGCCTTAGACCGCTAGCTCTGTACCCACAGTGGCTCATAGAGACCCTGTGAAGCAGCGTGTCTCTCTCTTGGTTATCTCCAACCATAGTTCTTCTTTCCCTGCAGTGCTCAGCATCCCAAAAGACTGGACAATGGGGAACGTGACTGTATGAAAGTTCTTCCAACTTCCTCTGTGCCCAAGTCTGTGTATTCTCTAGGAACGTAGTGAGCAGCATTTGAGTAAATTCTTCAGTGTTTTCACAGTAGGGATACTTGTGAAGGCGAGGCAGTTAGGCCTTCAGCTCCTGGGCCTGTTAAAGAGCAGGGAAAAGCAGTCTAGCCAGGATCACAAGGATGCAGTCATCGAAAGTTGATCGGAGAGGGGTTAAAAGCTTCTAGGGTACTGTTGCTACATAAACAGTTTGTTCTAAACATCTTGTTTCCCTTTCCATTTTTGTTGATAGTGTCATTGATGATGTTCTGGTGCACATGCTTTGTTCCAGCTACCCACTGCAAATGACCAAAAAGCTTTATTCTGTCCACTGATATACTATTTCTTCATGAAATATACATCAGTGTTAAGATTTTCAAAACCAACCCATTCTGTTTAATGGGCTGCTGCTGCTAAGTCACTTCAGTGCTGTCCAACTCTGTGTGACCCCATAGACAGCAGCCCACCAGGATGCTCTGTCCCTGGGATTCTGCAGGCAAGAATACTGGAGTGGGTTGCCATTTCCTTCTCCAGTTTAATGGGCAAGAACTTCCAAACTGTTTGACTAAATAGTATTGTGGACCAATTGTATTCTCTCAAAGTTCAGTGTGACCATTCTTGGAGATCGGACCTTTTAGGAGGTAATGACAGTTAAATGAGATTTTAAGGGTGGCCCTTAACTGAAGTGGACAGGTGTCTTTGCAAGAGAAGAGGAGACAACAGAGCCTGCTCTGTCTTTCTTCATGCACACAGAGGAAAGGCCAAGTGTCGACAAACAAGAAGAGGGGCACCTATAAAGCCAGAGGCGGCAGGAAGACAGATCTCAGCAGAAGCCAAGTTTGCCAGCACCTTGATCTTGGGCTCCCAGAATGAAGATAAAATAGAGTTTTGATGTTTAAGCCACCAAGTCTGTGATATTTTGTTGTGACAGCCAGAGCAGACTAGCACAGATTTATACATAGATAGATGATAAATGATTGAGGATGATGATCATGATAGATAGATAGATAGATAATAGTTAGTTAGATACATAGATAAGATAGTTGCTGGTGTGTGACAGTGTTTGTACATCCCAGCCCACACAGAATTTGTAGTCTTCAAGATACTTCCTCTCTCATAAGACCATATATTCCTCCTACCAGTAGCAGCTCAATTTTACTGTTTTAATTATTCAACATCCACTATTTGATGTCTACAGAAGCATCAACACCAGTCTTGGAAAGTCATTAGAGGCAGTGATTCACATGACTCAGATGAAAAAGCTTAGTGTCAATCAGGAGTCCTCTTGAGCTGAGCTGGCAGTGTATGTAGACATGGAAGGTAATTAGCAGGCTCAAAGGAGGACAGCCTTTGCATTGCTCAGTGACTCCTAATCAATTCCCCAATTGACTGACAGGCTTTCAGTGTCTACCGATGAAGAATAAAACATCTTTTTAAGTATGTCAGAAAAAAATGGCAGAAGCACTTTTATTCATGAGTCCTGCTGAGGCAGAAAAGGAATAAATCAAATTGCTAGCCTCTATTACCTAGTGTTATACTGAAATTTTTTTTATCTCTGAAAACAAAAAATCAGAACTTAAGAAAAGAAGCTAGAAGGTCATTGAGGACTGATGCACCTCAATTGATACAATTTATGGGCATTGTTGATTTTACACCAGACATTGTTGATAACTGTGAATACATAATGCAACTACACTTTGTAAACTTGAAAACAACTCAAGCATAAAAGTATTGTGTGTTTCAAGTTTTATACTTACCACCCCCGCCACCACCACCAGTGTCAGAAGCTTAGACATCAGAAAGTATAAGATATATCAAAATACAATCTGATTTGAGGCTTTTATCCTCAACTAATTAATTCAACTAGAAGGATCATTGGGCTTCCCTTGTGACTTAGCTGGTAAAGAATCCGCCTGCAATTCAGGAGACCTGGGTTTGATCCCTGGGTTGGGAAGAGCCCCTGGAGAAGGGGATCTTCATATTCATCCTGGAATGCAAAGTCAAGCAGGCCTAGGAAGTATCACTATGAACAAAGGTAGTGGAGGTGATGGAATTCCAGCTTAGCTGTTTCAAATCCTACAAGATGCTGCTGCTAAAGTGTTGCACTCAATACACCAGCAAATTTGGAAAACTCAGCAGTGGCCACAGGACTGGAAAAAGATCACTTTTCATTCCAGTCCCAAAGAAAGGCAATGCCAAAGAATTATCAAACTACCACACAACAGCACTCATCTCACACACTAGTAAAGTAAAGCTCAAAATTCTCCAAGCCAGGTTTCAACAGTACGTGAACCATGAACTTCCAGATGTTCAAGCTGGATTTAGACAGGGCAGAGGAGCCAGAGATCAAATTGCCAACATCCATTGGATCATTGAAAAAGCAAGAGTTCCAGAAAATATCTATTTCTGCTTTATTGACTATGCCAAAGCCTTTGACTGTGTGGATCACAAGAAACTGTGGAAAATTCTGAAAGAGATAGAAATACCAGACCACCTGACCTGCCTCCTGAGAAACCTGTATGCAGGTCAAGAAGCAACATTTAGAACTGGACATGGAACAACAGACTGGTTCCAAACTGGGAAAGATGTATGTCAAGGCTGTATATTGTCACCCTGCTTATTTAACATATGCAGAGTATATCATGTGAAATGCCAGGCTGGATGAAGCACAAGCTGGAATCAAGATTGCTGGGAGAGATATCAATAACCTCAGATATGCAGATGACTCCACCCTTATGGCAGAAAGTGAAGAAGAACTAAAGAGCCTCTTGATGAAAGTGAAAGAGTAGAGTAAAAACCTGGCTTAAAGCTCAACATTCAGAAAACTAAGATCGTGGCATCCAGTTCTATCACTTACGGGCGAATAGACGGGGAAACAATGGAAACAGTGAGAGACTTCATTTTGGGGGGCTCCAAAATCACTGCAGATGGTGACTGCAGCCATGAAATTAGAAGACACTTGTTCCTTGGAAGAAAAGCTATGACCAGCTAGACAGCATGTTAAAAAGCAGAGACATTACTTTGCCAACAAAGGTCTGTCTAATCGAAGCTATGGTTTTTCCAGTAGTCATGTATGAATGTGACAGTTGGACTATAAGGAACGCTGAGCACTGAAGAATTGATGCTTTTGAATTGTGGTGTTGGAGAAGACTCTTGAGAGTCCCTTGGACTGCAAGGAGATCCAACCAGGTCATCCTAAAGGAAATCAGTTCTGAATACTCATTGGAAGGACTGATGCTGAAGCTTAAACTCCAATACTTGGGCCACCTGATGTGAAGTACTGACTCCTTTGAAAAGACCCTGATGCTGGGGAAGATTGAGAGTAAGAGGAGAAGGGGATGACAGAGAATGAGACGGTTGGATGGCATCATTGACTTGATGGACATGAGTCTGAGTAAGCTCCAGGAGTAGGTGATGGGCAGGGAAGCCTGGCATGCTGTAGTCCATGGGGTCTCAAAGAGTCAGACACAGCTGAGCAGCTAAACTGACTGACACTAAGGTCATTTGCTGAGGGAAAAAATGATCACCTTAAAGAGGAAATAAATATTTTTATTATGAAAGAGGGACTTAACATGTCTTGTTCTGTGTTAATAGGTACAATATGCAATCCATAATAATGTATGCCTGGCCTTTAGTGAGAGCAGGGAATCCAGGTCTGCTTCTGAGCCTAAATTTTGCTCCAAGTGTCTCCCCACTCTGAGTTCCAGAATGAATAAAAATATACAGGGAAAAGGGAACACACCACTAGATCCAGCTGTGGAAGCCCATCTAAGAGTGGTTGCTGGGAGCCAGCATGGGAGATCCCACCCATGACAAAGGTCGTGAGGAAGAGGCCTGACAGGCAAAGGCAAGTCAGGAGTCGAGGGACCTCCTGGCCCTACTTGAGCATCTACCCCAAAACCAGAATCTGCCTGTCCTCCTATTTTTCACCAACTCCTCTGTTACCAACGGGGGGCTGTCTCTGACCACCTTTCTCAGAAGAAAATTAACTTAGAGCTCTAGTTTATAAGTCTCCTGGGCATGTAATTGGAGTGTTTCAATTCAAACCCCTCTGATAGCTTTCTAACTTCCCTGACAGGTTTATCCGGACTTTTTCAACTACACATGTGATTGTTTACAGCCTCCCAACTACAAGAGGCACAGGAACTTTAAAACATTCTAACCCGTGGTGGATTCATGTCAATGTACGGCAAAACCAATACAGTATTATAAAGTAAAATAAACTAAAAATAAAAAGTTAAAAAAAAAACATTCTAGGAATGTAGAGCATTTCGAGGAGTTAAAAATCATTAGAATAGAACTGGTTAAGGGTTTCATTGTTGAGCCAATACTTGCTGCCAAGTTTTCATATCTTTTATTTGTTGATATAGTTGGTATATAGAAAAAACAGGTAGTAGCCCTGGCATTAGCAACATTAGATCTTTGAGTTAAGTACTTTTTTGTTATAACCCACTGCACCTTTGTTCTATAGGAATGTAACTTTATTTAGTACTTTGAGGGTGATGCAGATTAAGAAAAAACACTTCAAAGGAAAATGAGTTTTCTGGTTGATTAACATTTATCAAGGAAAAGAGCCATAAAATGTTAACAGGCTTCTTGGCCAGAAGATAATGTAAATCAGCTGAGACCTTTTGTATACAGAAAGGTATACAGAAAGAAAGCCTGGTATTGATAAGGGTCAGGACTGCTGCCCCTGCATGACTCTGCATCTTCCATTATGTAAAACTTAGGGTATATAAGCTCCTTTTGAAAATAAAGTTACGGGTCTTGCACAAGCTCGGCCTCCCCATGTCGTACTTTCTTTCTCTCTTTATCTCTCTTTCAGGCTAATTCCCTGGAATGCAGGGGCCCTCTGAGTTCACTTTCTTGCCTGGGCTTCTAAGACCCACTCGAGAAGGTGCCCAAGGTGGGGCACCTTCCACTATTCAAGAGGGCACCTGAGGCCTACGTGAACAGAGCAAGTCTCTTGTCTGAGGCTTTATTGGCTTTCTGCATAAACCAAGGAATATCAGCCTCTTATCTCTCCTCTATTCTCTTAACTCCAAATTCTTTCCTTATCTCTCTCTATATTTATATATCTCTCTCGCCTCATCATCCATGCTTCGGATACCCTGGATCCAACTGGGGCTGGACCCCAGTAAGTGGTGACAAAAGCCAGGTTTTCTCTATTGACTTAATAGAGAACAAAATTCCTGAGGGCAAAATACAGGGTTGAAGTAGCTTCCCATGGATAGTAAAGAGTCATTCTCCAGAAGTGCAAGCCAGAAGCATAAGCAGCACCAAGGACAGCAATATCTAAGATGAAGAGAATCAGGAAATGCCAACAAGAAAGAGGGACATCAGAGGGGATCTAAGCCCATAGAATAGTTCCAAGTGTATGGAAGACCTTCTTCCCCTTATACAAGTTTTCAAATGGAAGGCAGATAGAGTATTTGTAAGTAGTCAGGGAGAGTCTAAGGAATATTTGGGAGAAGATTCATGAGGAAATTTTGTTTCCAACTAGTTGGTAAAGAATCTGACTGCAATGCAGGAGACCCAACTTCAATCCTTGGGTTGGGAAGGTCTTCTGGAGAAAGGAATGGCTATCCACTCCAGTATTCTTGCCCAGAGAATCCCTTGGACAGAGGGTCCTGGTGGGCTACAGTCTATGGGGTTACAAAGAGTAGGACACCACTGAGTAACTAACACTTTCACTTTTGGTCAAAAGGTAACAGTTGAGGCATTAGAATTAAAGATGTTATTATAATATCTTTCTTTACATTTATTTTATTTGCTTATAAATAATTGAATAATTTATGTACAGTAAGTTGCACCTATTTAAAGTGTACAATTTGATGAATTTTGATAAATATACACATTGGTGAAACCACTACCACAATCAAGATCCCAAATATCTCCATCACCTCCAGAGTTTCCTTATCTCCTAAGCAGTAGTTATTTCCCTCCACCTTTATCTTATATAATCACTGATATGCTTTCTGTCACTGTAAAAACTCAAAGGTTTTTACAGATAGAATCATAGAGTACACACTCTTTTGTGCCTGGCTTCCTTTGCCAAGCAGAAAGATTTTGAGATTCATTCACGTTGTTTCATGTATTCATAGTGTATATATTTTATTGCTGAATAAATATTCCATTATCCAGATATACCACTTTTGATTATCCATTTACCTCTTAATGGACATTTGGATTGTTTCCTTTGCTATGAAAATTCATGTACAGTTCTTTGTATGGACATATGTTTTCATTGCTTCTTTGTAAACACTTTGGAGTGTAATTGCTGGGTCACATAGTAGATTGATGCTTAACATTTTAGGAGGGTGCAACACTCTTTTCCAAAATGACTGTACCATTTTACACCCCACAAAGCAGTGCTTGATAGTTAAAGTACTTGAGATCCTTGCCAAGACTTGGCATTTTCCGTCTTTAATTTTGGTTGCTCTAAGGACCCCAAAGAGACTGAGACAGAACTGTGTTTGAGCATCTCGTGTGGAGGTACAGGTCAGCAGTGGACTGCCACAGGGACGGGGGCTCTCGGCAGAGCAGACCTGGGTATAGCATAAGCCCTCTTGGAGGAGGTCGCCATTAATCCCACCATAGAGCTGCCAGAACTTACACAGTTCAGTTCAGTTCAGTCACTCAGTTGTGTCCAATTCTTTGTGACCCCATGAATTGCAGCACGCCAGGCCTCCCTGTCCATCACCAACTCCCGGAGTTCACTCAGACTCACGTCCATCGAGTCAGTGATGCCATCCAGCCATCTCATCCTCTGTCGTCCCCTTCTCCTCCTGCCCCCAATCCCTCCCAGCATCAGAGTATTTTCCAATGAGTCAACTCTTCACATGACGTGGCCAAAGTACTGGAGTTTCAGCTTTAGCTTCATAACTTCTAAAGAAATCCCAGGGCTGATCTCCTTCAGAATGGACTGGTTGGATCTCCTTGCAGTCCAAGGGACTCTCAAGAGTCTTCTCGGTTCAAAAGCATCAGTTCTTTGGTGCTCAGCCTTCTTCACATTCCAACTCTCACATCCATACATGACTACTGGAAAAACCATAGCCTTGACTAGATGGATCTTAGTCAGCAAAGTAATATCTCTGCTTTTGAATATGCTATCTAGGTTGGTCATAACTTTTCTTCCAAGGAGTAAGCGTCTTTTAATTTCATGGCTGCAATCACCATCTGCAGTGATTTTGGAGCCCCCCAAAACTGTCTGACACTGTTTCCACTGTTTCCCCATCTATTTCCCGTGAAGTGATGGGACCGGATGCCATGATCTTTGTTTTCTGAACGTTGAGCTTTAAGCCAAGTTTTCCACTCTCCTCTTTCACTTTCATCAAGAGGCTTTTTAGCTCCTCTTCACTTTCTGCCATAAGTGTGGTGTCATCTGCATATCTGAGGTGATTGATATTTCTCCCGGCAATCTTGATTCCAGCTTGTGTTTCTTCCAGTCCAGCATTTCTCATGATGTACTCTGCATATAAGTTAAATTAAGCAGGGTGACAATATACAGCCGTGACATACTCCTTTTCCTACTTGGAACCAGTCTGTTGTTCCATGTCCAGTTCTAACTGTTGCTTCCTGACCTGCATACAGATTTCTCATGAGGCAGGTCAGGTGGTCTGATATTCCCATCTCTTTCAGAATTTTCCACAGTTTCTTGTGATCCACACAGTCAAAGGCTTTGGCATAGTCAATAAAGCAGAAGTAGATATTTTTTCTAGAACTCTCTTGCTTTTTCCATGATCCAGTGGATGTTGACAATTTGATCTCTGGTTCCTCTGCCTTTTCTAAAACCAGCTTGAACATGAGGAACTTCATGGTTCACATATTGCTGAAGCCTGGCTTGGAGAATTTTGAGCATTATTTTACTAGCATGTGAGATGAGTGCAACTGTGTGGTAGTTTGAGCATTCTTTGGCATTGCCTTTCTTTGGGATTGGAATGAAAACTCACCTTTTCCAGTCCTGTGGCCACTGCTGAGTTTTCCAAATTTGTTGGCATATTGAGTGCAGAACTTACACAGGACTGGGAAATAGACTCTTGGAGAGCACAAACAAAACCTTGCATGCACCAGGACCCAGGAGAAAGGAGCAGTGACCTCACAAGAGACTGACTCAGACTTTCCTGTGACTGTCCAGGAGTCTCCAGTGGAGGCGTGAGTGAGTGGTGGCCTGCTGCAGGATTGGGGACAATGAGTGTAGAAGTACATGCATGAAATCTTTTGAAGGAGGTCACCATCATCTTCATCACCTCCAGCATAGTTTGGCCCCAGGTAAATAACAGGGAGGGAACACAGCTCCACCCATAAATAGAAAATTGAATTAAAGATTTACAGAGCATAGCCCCACCCATCAGAATAAGACCCAGTTTCCCCCTCAGTCAGTCTCTCCCATCAGGAAGCTTCCAAGAGTCTTTTATCCTTCTTCATCAGAGGGCAGACAGACTGAAAACCACAATCACAGAAAACTAACCAATCTAATCACATGGACCACAGCTTTGTCTAACTCAATGAAACTATGAGCCATGCCATGTAGGGCCACCTAAGACAGACAGGTCATGGTGGAGAGTTTTGACAAAATGTGGTCCACTGGAGAAGGGAATGGCAAACCACCTCAGTATTCTGGCCTTGAGAACCCCATGAAGAGTATGAAAAGGCAAAAAGATAGGACATTGAAAGATGAACTCCCCAGGTCTGTAGGTGCCCTATATGCTACTGGAGATCAGCAGAGACATAACTCCAGAAAGAATGAAGAGACAGTCAAAGCAAAAACAACACCCAGTTTTGGATGTGATGGTGATGGAAGTAAAGTCCGATGCTGTAAAGAACAATATTGCATAGGAACCTGGAATGTTAGGTCCATGAATCAAGTAAATTGGAAGTGGTCAAACAGGAGGTGGCAAGAGTGAACATCGACATTCTAGGAATCAGCGAACTAAAATGGACTGGAAAGGGTGAATTTAACTCAGATGACCATTATATCTACTACTGTGGGCAGGAATCCCTTAGAAGAAACGGAGTAGCCATCATGGTCAACAGAACAGTCCAAAATGTAGTACTTGGATGCAATCTCAAAAACGACAATATGATCTCTCTTCATTTCCAAGGCAAACCATTCAATATAACGGTAATCCATGCATATGCCCTGATCGATAATGCTGAAGAAGCTGAAATTGAATGGTTCTATGAAGACGTACAAGACCTTCTAGAACTAACACCCCAAAAAGATGTCCTCTTCATTATAGCAGACTGGAATGCAAAAGTAGAAAGTTGAGAAACACCTGGAGTAACAGGCAAATTTGGCCTTGGAGTACAGAGTGAAGCAGGGCAAAGGCTAATAGAGTTTTGCCAAGAGAACGAACTGGCCATAGCAAATACCCTCTTCCAACAACACAAGAGAAGACTCTACTCATGGACATCACCAGATGGTCAATACTGAAATCAGATTGATTATATTCTTTTCAGCCAAAAATGGAGAAGCTCTAAACAGCAAAAACAAGACCAGGAGCTGACTGTGGCTCAGATCATGAAGTCTTAATTGCCAAATTTAGACTTAAATTGAAGAAAGTATGGAAAGCCACTAGACCATTCA
Organism: Budorcas taxicolor; assembly: GCF_023091745.1. NCBI lineage: Eukaryota > Metazoa > Chordata > Mammalia > Artiodactyla > Bovidae > Budorcas > Budorcas taxicolor. The sequence goes on from NC_068912.1 coordinate 13,234,440, forward strand.
GGTATAACCTAAATCAAATCCCTTAAAATTATACAGTGGAAGTGAGAAATAGATTTAAGGGATTAGATCTGATAGACAGAGTGCCTGATGAACTATAGATGGAGTATATGACATTAACAGGAAACAGGCATCAAGACCATCCCCAAGAAAAAGAAATGCAAAAAGTCATAAGAAGACTTAAAAATAGCTGTGAAATGAAGAGAAGCAAAGGAGAAAAGGAAAGATATACTCATTTGAATGCAGAGTTCCAAAGAATAGCAAGGAGAGAAGAAAGCCTTCCTCAGTGATCAGTGCAAAGAAATAGGGGAAAACAATAGAATGGAAAATACTAGAGATCTCTTCAAGAAAATTAGAGATACCAAGGGAACATTTCATGCAAAGATGGGCACAATAAAGGACAGAAATGGTATGGACCTAACAGAAGCAGAAGATATTAAGAAGAGGTGACAAGAATACACAGAAGAACCATACAAAAAAGATCTTCATGACCCAGATAATCACAATGGTGTGATCACTCACACTCACCTAGAGACAGACATCCTGGAATGTGAAATCAAGTGGGCCTTAGGAAGCATCACTTTGAACAAAGGTAGTGGAGGTGATGGAATTCCAGTTGAGCTGTTTCAAATCCTGGAAGATGATGCTGTGAAAGTGCTGCACTCAATACGCCAACAAATTTGGAAAACTCAGCAGTGGCCACAGGACTGGAAAAGGTCAGTTTTCATTCCAATCCCAAAGAAAGGCAATGCCAAAGAATGCTCAAACTACCACACAATTGCACTCATCTTATATGCTTGCAAAATAATGCTCAAAATTCTCCAAGCCAGGCTTCAACAATATGTGAACCATGAACTTCAAGATATTCAAGCCGGTTTTAGAATAGGTAGAGGAAGCAGAGATCAAATTGCCAACATCTGCTGGATCATCAAAAAGGCAAGAGAGTTCCAGAAAACACCTATTTCTGCTTTATCAACTACAACAAAGCCTTTGACTGTGTGGATTACAACAAACTGTGGAAAATTCTGAAAGAGATGGGAATACCAGCCCACCTGACCTGCCTCTTGAGAAATCTGTATGCAGGTCAGGAAGCAACAGTTAGAACTGGACATGGAACAACAGACAGGTTCCAAATAGAAGAAGGAGTATGTCAAGGCTGTATAATGTCACCCTGCTTATTTAACTTATATGCGGAGTACATCGTGAGAAACGCTGGGCTGGATGAAGCACAAGCTGGAATCAAGATTGCTGGGAGGAATATCAATAACCTCAGATATGCAGATGACACCTTCTTCATGGCACAAGGCAAAGAAGAACTGAAGAGCCTCTTGATGAAAGTGAAAGAGGAGAGTGAAAAAGTTCGCTTAAAGCTCAACATTCAGAAAACTAAGATCTTGGCATCTAGTCCCATCACTTCATGGCAAATAGATGGGGAAACAGTAGAAACAGTGGCAGAGTTTATTTTCCTGGGCTCCAAGATCACTGTAGATGGTGACTGCAGTCATGAAAGTAAAAGACACTCACTCTTTGGAAGAAAAGCTATGACCAACCTAGACAGCATACTAAAAAGCAAAGACATTACTTTGTCATCAAAGGTCCATCTAGTCAAGGCTGTGGTTTTTAGTAGTCATGTATGGATATGAGAGCTGGCCTATAAGAAGGAAAGCTGAGGGCCAAAGAATTGATGCTATTGAACTGTGGTGTTGGAGAAGACTCTTGAGAGTCCCTTGGACTGCAAGGAGATCCAACCAGTCCATCCCTAAGGAAATCAGTTCTGGGTGTTCATTGTAAGGGATGATGCTAAAGCTAAAACTCCAATACTTTGGCCACCTGATGCAGAGAACTGACTCATTCGAAAAGACCCTGATGCTGGGAAAGATTGAGAAAGATTTCACTGTGATTTGATTTTCTCAGTAGTCAATGATATTGACTATCTTCTCAATTCCCTTTCAACAGTTTGTAGATCTTTTTGGAAGTGTCTATTCATACATTTTACCTTGTCTTTGTTGGATTTTCTTATTATTGAGTTGAAAGTGTTTTTTTTTTGTTGTTGTTGTTAATTTCCTGGTCTAATTTATGTGTTGCAAATGTTTCCTCCATGTCTATAGCCTTCCCTTCATTTTCTTAATGGTGTCTTTGAAGAGAAGATTTTTTGTTTGTTTGTTTTGATAAATTTTAGTTAATCAACTTTCTCATTTTATTGGCAAGCTTTGTGTTTTTATACAAGAACATATACCCTGAAATCAAAAGATTCCTTCCTATTTCTTTTTCTAGAAATGTTATAGTTTTAACTCTTACATATAAGCCTAGGAGCCATTTAGAGTGAAAATTTTTGTGTGTATAGTATGAGGAAAAAATGTTCATTTTCTTCCTGTGCATATACACTTGTTCCAGGACTATGCACTGAATACGCTTTCTTTTGCCTCTTTATAATTTGAGTTCTTTGTCTTCTTATTACTGAGGTGCTGAATTCTTTACTTACTTGGGATATGTACACCTTCATCAGATACATGCTTAGCAAATATTTTCTCCTGATATGCGACTTGCCTTTACAGTTTCTTAGCTGTATCTTCCAAAGAGCAATCATCTTAAACTTGATGAAAATTATTTATCAATTTTTTCTCTTATGATTCATATTTTGTGTATCTTGTTTTAAAACAATTTGCCTAACTGGATGTTATGAAGATTTTCTCCTATATTGTTTTTTAAGAAATTTAATAGTTTTAGCTCTTGTGTTTAGAAATATGATGCATTTCAGGTTAACTTTTGTATGCATAATTAATTGAAAGTTGATGTTGCTTTTTTTTTTTCCCATACAGATATCCAATTGTTTCACCATCATTTCCTGAAGGGAAAAAACCTAACTTTTTCTCATTGGATCACCTTGTCAACTCTGTCAATAATCAGCTGGCCATGTAAATGTGGGCCTACTTCTGCACTACTTTGCTTCATTGTTATCATATATCTACCTATCTGAAAGAGTTTGTGTGAGACTGATTATTTTTCCTTAAAGATATTTAATAGAACACATCAGAAGAAGCTGCTTGAATCTGGATTTTTCTTTGTGAAGAAACTTTTTTTTTTTAATATATAAGAAATTTAAGTTCTTAATACACAAAGGACTATTCACACTTTTTTTTTCTTTTGGTGACTATTTTGGCAATGTGTATTTTTCAAGGAATTTGCCCATTTCATTTGATTGTCAAATTTGTTAGCATACCATTTTATATAATATTTTATTATCTTTTTACTGTAAATATTTGTAGTGCTAGGCTCTCATTCCTGATATTGTTGGTGTATCTGTTTTCTTTTTTTCTTGATCTGTTTAGCAGGAAGTTTCTAAATTTTGCTGATCTTTTCAAAGAATCAGATTTTCTCTTTATTGACTGACTTTTTTTTCTGCCTTCTATAGTGCTGACTCACTCTTTCATTATTATTTCATTCTTCTGCTTATTTCGTGTGCAGTAGTGATCTTGGAGGGAAAACAGTGAGTGGTCCTGAAGAGGGATCTTAGTTCCCTCCCCAGGAATTGAATCTAGGTGTCATGTATGGATGTGAGAGTTGGACTGTGAAGAAAGCTGAGTGCCGAAGAATTGGTGCTTGAACTGTGGTGTTGGAGAAGACTCTTAAGAGTCCCTTGGACTGCAAAGAGATCCAACCAGTCCATCCTAAACAAGATCAGTCCTCAGTGTTCATTGGAAGGACTGCTGCTAAAGCTGAAACTCCAATACTTAGGCTACTTCATGCGAAGAGTTGACTCATTGGAAAAGACCCTGATGTTGGGAGGGATTGGGGGCAGGAGGAGAAGGGGATGACAGAGGATGAGATGGCCGGATGGCATTACCGACTCAATGGACATGAGTTTGGGTGAACTCCAGGAGTTCGTGATGGACAGGGAGGCCTGATGTGCTGCGGTTCATGGGGTTGCAAAGAGTCGGACACGACTGAGCAACTGAACTGAACTGAACTGAGTCTGGATGAAAACCACTAACCTAACCACTAGACCTCCATGGGCTAGAGGCTAGAAACAAAGTGATTCTGATTCTTTCCCCCACTTGAAAGCAAGACTGTTTCAAGGAGGTGAAAACTGTAAAAACAGGCACAAAGTTTATCATTAGAGACACAGCAGAATGCGTGGGAGAGCACTCAGAGAAGCAGTTGATTTAAGTCAGAAGCTAGGCAGAAACACACACTTGGAGAGGAGTGTGGGCATCCTGAGCGAAGGGTGCAGTAAAGAGGTGATTCAGATCACTTTATATAGTACAGTCCTTCCAGGCCTTTGTTTACCCTTGGCCAATTATCTTGTTTTTTTCTTCACACCTGACTAGTCCTAGTGTTGCTGAAACTTGGCCCCTGTTCCCTGGTGCCAAACAGAAATACAGAGACTGAGTTCTGGGTGAAGCAGAAAAGGGTAGCTTTTGAGAAGCAAAAGGGGCCACAGTGGGCTAATGCCCTCAAGGTTGTGTGAGCCACCCTATAGTGAGGGGCAGTTAGTGCTCAAGGAGCAGGGCATGATCAGCTCATGGGCCATTCTTGGATTGGTTGGCATCAAGGTGAAGTTTCAAGCATCATCAACCCTCTGGTTTCAATCAGTCTATGTTCTTGTGGTCAGCAGTTTTCATCTGAAAGATATCTGCTTCCTGTAACAATAACTTAAGAATGCTTGTCAGGCCTTTATCTATATTTTTCAGGGAACTGAGAGTTCACTGACTGTGCTATTTGGTGGGTTTATAGTCTAATTTTTACCAGTTTCCCTTTCTCTGGTCATTAACTCTTGAGTCAGACTTTTACTTTAAAAGACAAGGACACAGTGGTTTGTACACGGTTTCAATACCAATTTCTAATTTAATGGGACTGTTATCGGAGAACGTTCTAGTATTCCAATCATTTCAGACCTATTGGGACTTATTTTATGACCCAGTAGATAGTCTATATAGGTGAATATACCCTGTACACTTGAAAATAATATATATTCTGCAACTTTGAAGTCTCCTATAAATATCAATTAAGTTGAGGAAGTTGAGTGGTATTCAAATTTTCTGCATCTTTATTGAGTTTTTGTCTAATGTTCTTCCAAGAGTTGAGAAAAGAATGCTAAAATCTCCTACTACCATTGTGGAATTACCAATTTTTCCATTTTTACCATCAATTTTTGCATCACATATTTTGAGGCTCTCATACTAGATGTATCAGTTCAGTTCAGTTGCTCAGTCGTGTCCGACTCTTTGTGACCCCGTGAATCGCAGCACGCCAGGCCTCCCTGTCCATCACCAACTTCCAGGGTTCACCCAAACTTATGTCCATCCAGTCGGTGATGCCATCCAGCCATCTCATCTTCTGTCTTCCCCTTCTCCTCCTGCTCCCAATCCCTCCCAGCATCAGGGTCTTTTCCAATGAGTCAACTCTTCACATGAGGTAGACAAAGTATTGGAGTTTCAGCCTCTATACACATTAATAATTATGGCTTCCTGAAATTGTCTGTTTTATCATTATGAAATTCTGTCTCTAATAATCTGTCTTGAGGTCTATTTTATCCAATATTAGTGTAACCGCTCCAGTTCTCTTATGCTGATTGTTTGAATAATATATGTTTTTCTATCCATATACTTTTGATCTATTTGCATCTTTATATTCCAAGTGTGTTTCTTGTAAGCAATGTATAATTGGGCCTTATTTTTTAAATTATTTAGATAATCTCTTTCCTTTCATTAGTGTTTAGACCACTAACATTTCATACGATTATTTTTTTTTTTAATGAAATATTTTTATTTGCATCTCTAGCTGTGATGAGGACAAGGCAGGAATCCTCTTGTGTGGAAGGAAGGAGCATGTAGAATGAAGAATAGAATTTCAACTATTTCTTGAAGCCTAGGTTGGGCCTTTTATAAAGACAGAAAATGTCGAGTTTTCTTCAATTCACCATAGCATTTATGCTGTTAGAACCTGGATCTCCATCTTGGCATTCCTGTGTACTGGTCGTGTGTGTGTGAGTGCATATGTGTGTGTACCTCATATTTATAGATTGGGTTCTCTGGGAAACAGGACAAGACAGAGTAAGTAATATAAAATAGTGAAGAGTAACCCTGGGGAATTCTAGAACAGAGATTAGAAATGGTAGGAGGGATTTCCTTGGTGGTCCCGTGGTTAATACTCTGTGATCCCGATGCAGGGGGCCTGGATTTTATCTCTGGTTAGGGAACTAGACTACATGCCGCAGGTAAGATCCCACATCTTGGAACTAAGACCTAGTGCAGGCAAATTAAAAAAAAAAGAAAGGCAGGGATTACACCACCGCTTTGCTTAGGCTTTGGTCAGAGGATGCTCCCAGAAGAGTAAGACCTTGCCTCTCAAGTTGATGGTACCCTGCTGAAGCTAAGAGCTGGAAGTGAAGTGAAAGTTGCTCGGTTGTGTCTGACTCTTTGCAACCCCATGGACTGTACAGCCCATGGAATGGGGAAGGAAATAATCACCCAAGTCCAAGAAACACAGAGAGTTCCTAATAGGATAAACCCAAGGTGAAACACCCCAAGACACATATTAATCAAATTAACAAAGATCAAACACAAAGAACAAATATTAAAAGCAGCAAGGGAAAAACAACAAATAACACACAATGGGATTCCCATAAGGATAACAGCTGATCTTTCAATAGAAACTCTTCAGGCCAGGAGGGAATGGCAAGACATACTTAAAGTGATGAAAGACAATAACCTACAGCCCAGATTACTGTACCCAGCAAGGATCTCATTCAAATACGAAGGAGAAATCAAAAGCTTTACAGACAAGCAAAAGCTGAGAGAATTCAGCACCACCAAACCAGCTCTCCAACAAATTCTAAAGGATATTCTCTAGACAGGAAACACAAAAAGGGTGTATAAACCTGAACCCAAAACAATAAAGTAAATGGTAACTGGATCATACTTATCAATAATTACCTTAAACGTAAATGGGTTGAACGCCCCAACCAAAAGGCAAAGACTGGCCGAATGGATACAAAAACAAGACCCCTCTATATGCTGCTTACAAGAGACTCACCTCAAAATAAGGGACACATACAGACTGAAAGTGAAGGGCTGGAAAAAGATATACCATGCAAATAGAGACCAAAAGAAAGCAGGAGTGGCAATACTCATATCCGATAAAATAGACTTTAAAACAAAGACTGTGAAAAGAGACAAAGAAGGCCACTACATAATGATCAAAGGATCAATCCAAGAAGAAGATATAACAATTATAAATATATATGCACCCAACATAGGAGCACCGCAATATGTAAGACAAATGCTAACAAGCATGAAAGGGGAAATCAACAATAACACAATAATAGTGGGAGACTTTAATACCCCACTCACACCTATGGACAGATCAACTAAACAGAAAATTAATAAAGAAACACAAACTTTAAATGATACATTAGATCAATTAGACCTAATTGATATCTATAGGACATTTCACCCCAAAACAATGAAGTTCACCTTTTTCTCAAGTGCTCATGGAACCTTCTCCAGGATAGATCACATCCTGGGCCATAAATCTAAACTTGATAAATTCAAAACAATCGAAATCATTCCAAGCATCTTTTCTGACCATAATGCATTAAGATTAGATCTCAATTACAGGAGAAAAACTATTAAAAATTCATACAATTATTGATATAGCTGGATTTATTAATTTTATTTTTGTTTCTAATTTTTCTCTACTGTTTTTTGTTCCTTTATTCCCCCTTTTCCTCGTTTGAATTATTTGTATATTTTTAGTATCTTATTTTAGTATGTTAAATATGGTAATTTTATCATCTTTTTAGCTATATGTCTGTATTATTTTTGGAGGCGGATCTAGAGATTACAATACACATTCTTAATCTTTCCTGATCTACTTGAAATTAGTTTTCAACTTCTCCATAGAAAATGTAGAAAGTTTGAAACCATATAGATATCTTTATATCCCTGGCTCTTTAATTATTTATGATATATTTGTCACAGGTACTGTGTTTACATACATGTAAAAAAATCACATAAATGATGGTCGTAATTTATGTTTTAAGAAGCCACACATATTCTAAATAGGTAGAGAATTGTAATCTTCTATTTTTCTACAGGTATTTGCCACTTCAATATTATTAACTTTTCCTGAAGATCCAAGTTTCCCTCTGATATCATTTTCCTTCAGTACTTAACATATATCAACATTTTTTATGCTCTTCTAAAACATGAGTTTAATAGTTATATAGTATTGCACCATATACATATACTCTAATGACCATTCTTCCATTTTGGATATTTGATTTTTTTTTCTACTCTTGTAAAAATTTTCAAATATAATAACTTCTGTCTGCATCTCTGATTATTTTTTCACAATAAATTATTATTAAGAAAAAGAATATAAAGAATATTAAAGTTCTTAACTCAATACAAATTTATATTTTATTTTTCCAGAAATGTGCATGAGTTCCAACTTTGGATAGTGTATTTTTTTTAATATATATGAAAGTAGAAGTTATATATGATTGCTTAGTTTATTTAGTCATTAGCAAAGTTAAATATCATTTCATGTGTTTGAGGTAGTCTACTTTTTTTAAACCTATAGTCCAGTTTGTGATAATATTTTTATATTTCTTTCTAGAAATTGAAATCTTCTTTTTCTAGTGAACCATGTGATTACTTTCAGGTGGGGTCTTTACCGCTAGAGCCCCATGGGAGGCCCTGTGAACTAATTATAGATAGTAATCCTTTATTATGTATGATGTAGGTATTCATTGTGTGTCTTTTGCCTTATACTTTTGCCCATGATATTTTAATATGCCAAAGTTATCTAGTATAATATAAAGATATATTCATTTATGAAAATGTCTGTTCTAGCCATGTGTAAAGGACATGGACATCTGCTGAAACTTCTCTAAAATCTCTAAACATGAAACCAAAACCTGGCCTGAGGAGAAGAAATACCCATGCACAAGACAGAGGACAAGCCACTTCTTGAGTTGCATTCTTTAAGCATTTGTAGTGTCATGATGCTCAAAAATCTGAAAATTAGATGCCAGACAGAAATAATTAAAGCCAGGGATTCCTACCTGCAAACAACCTAACAGCAAGGGACAATTTCAGAATCTTGGACTAAGGGTTACTCTTTAAAAGAACCATAGGCATGCTAAGTTGCTTCAGTCATATCTGACTCTTTATGAACCTATGGACTGTAGTCCGCCAGGTTCCTCTGTCCATGGGATTCTCCAGGCAAAAATACTGGAGTGGGTTGTCATGCCCTCCTCCAGGAGGTCTTCCTGACTGAGGGATCAAACCTGCAGCTCTTACGTCTCCTGCATTGGCAGGTGTTTTGTTTTGTTTCGTTTTTTTTTTTACCACTAACACCACCTGGGAAGCCCTAAAAGAACCATAATCTTTGTGTATTCCATCTAGAGAACAGCTTCATTTTTCCAAAAGCAAGTATGGTGGAATATATATTAAAGCATCCACTTTCGCCTGTGCTATGCACTGACAGGCGGACATACTCTTAATATGCAAACCAAAAGCAGTGACTTGTTCATGAATAAAAACACATTCATATCAAGGATTATAACTTACAATGCAATAGCCTCTCACAGATCCCTTTGGCATTTTAGTTTCCTCCCTGTACTGTCCTTTTAATAGATGAAATCATATTTGCAAATAACCCTCCCTGACAATTGTAAATTCTTCTCTCTCTCTCCCTTGGATTGAAGGAAGTTCCCTCTTCTCTACTGATGAATAATTAATGTTTAACAACTGCTATTTCTTCAACCCTTCAACTAGTACAGGACTGCTTTACATATGGTGTGAGGGGTAAAAAAGGAACAGAGGGAAGTAAGCACAAAAGGAAGAAGTAGTGGTTAGTAGGTTTGCTGAGAAAGTTCTCAAAAGTTTGCAAATTGAAAAGATTGGAAAATGAGCAATTCTGTGCAAATGTCTGGTTTCTTTTCTTTGACAGTTCCAGGAAGAGGAAGAAGAAGAAAAAAATCTACAACTTCTGTTCTTGCTTTATGATTTCCAGGCAAGGTTAGCTCTCTTTGTCAGTAAACAAGAAGAGTCATAAATATCTATCCAAGATATCCAAGCCCCTTCTCTCTAATGCTACAAAAGTGTGGCTTCCATCACTTGAGGCCGAGGGAGCACTCATCTGTACTCTAACTGCCTGCCTGTCATTCTGTGCAACCAGAGTCTGTCTGTCTGCCCTAAAAGGCAACCCTACCTGCTGAGAAATGCTAATGAGGGGGGAGTAAGAGCTCTTCAAAGGGAAGGACAGGTTATACAGGGGGCTATTAATGGAACATCGTCTATGCCATCAGTCTCCCAGGGGTTTGGCAATTGAGGGGGTCTTGAAAGCAAAGAGAATCTTATAGATAAATCTATGATCCATGTCCAGAATAAAGTAATATCCTTGTGATCAACCTCTGCTTTCAATATCCAACCCTTCATTTAGTTTCAGCTTCAGATCAAGCAGGTGCCTTAAATATTTCACCCTACAATGTTTTGTCCTTCAATCCATGATGGAAAGAAACTTCCCTAACACTAACTCTAATATGGTAAAGAGAAGAGCCTTGCTCTCCACACAAGTTTCAATCTACTGAAAGTAGAAATTGCTCTTTTATTCATAAAATATTGACAGCATTTTTTTGGTATCAGGGAGCATGGGTCAAGTTATGTGACCTTAAATAGAAATGGGGAATTATTATTTAAAAAAACAATTACTTTTAGAAAACAAACTGGCATCAGAAATCGGGATGCTGCAGGAACCTCGACACTAATCTGCCTCTGAAACCAGGCAGATGCCTCCACCAGTGACCTGTGTCCTTGGACAAGACACTCACTTTCTTATTCTTCAGTTTCCTCATATTAAAATGAGATTAATTTATTTTCTCATAAGATTTTATGATGATTAAATGAGTTAACATATTCAAAGTGCTTGGAACTATGTCTGAAATTTACTAAACATTCAAACAGTAGCAATTTTTGTTGCTTATTTCAGTCTATTTGCCCACATATTTTGATTTCTATTTTGTTTCTTTCATAAAAAGCCCTACAGTTTGAAATTATCTTATTTACATAATCATTTATTTGTATAACATCTGCCATCTCTGCTAGTATGTAAGTTTCTTTACAACCTCAAGGACAGTGGGAGTCTTGTTGTGTGCCCTGTTTGCTGGTGCAGAGAACTCTCAGCTTGCTTCTTACCCAGAATTGTACTCTGGAAACTGTAACTGTGTCTCATCTCCAGGGCTGATTCTATCTCCCTGGCTAAAAACTGCACTTCCCGCCCCATGCAGGGGAGGTAAGGATAAATCAATCAGAATTCATTTGGTTTAAAATCAGACTGACTGAGAAGACGACCATATATAATGCTTGAAGTTCTGCCACTTGGAAGGATTCCCTTCATCATTTTCTTTCAAGAACAATCCTAGTTGGGGTTGTAACACTATAGTGGTTCATTTCCAATTAATTTCAGCATTTTGTACAAAGTCATCATGAAACAGGCACTAGTTTTTCTTCTTTAGTTAACTAGTTATAAGGAACTCAACATGAAGCTGTAGGTGTGGACCCAGAGAGAGGAGGAAATAAGGCAAAAGTTGCTGCCATAGCAACCTGAACTACCTGCTCATACAACCTACTTATGTCTGCTTGAATCCAGTCTTTTTTTTTTTTTTTTTCCTCCTAAGGATACACACTATGATTATCCAACATCAGGTGGCTCAGATGGTAAAGAAACTGCCTGCAATGCCGGAGATCCAGCTTTGATCCCTGGGTCGGGAAGATCCTCTGGAGTAGGAAATGGCAACCAACTCTAACATTCTTCCCTGGAATACTCCATGGGCAGAGGAGCCTGATGGGCTACAGTCCATGGGGTCACAAAGAGTCCGGCACAACTGAATGACTAACAGTTTCACTTTCAGTTCATGAGGAGAAGTTCAGATTGTGTGGTCATTTGCTGTCCCACAGTTAAGCATTTGATTTCCAGTAAGACCATGTAACAACTTTGATGCTACTTCTCAAAAGAAGAAGAGTTACCTGAAGAGCTCTCTCCAGAAGAGGGTATATAGTGTTGCTCTAAACTCTTAGGATCCTGTGTTGTAATTCTCCTTTCCTGGCTCTTCAGATGCCCCATGTAGCATCTTATTTGCTACAGTCACTTCAGGCAACATCAGATCTTCTGGATTGTACCCCTCACACAGTTGAGTGGCCTCTTGCCCTGGGCCTCCCTCAGAACCGACAGTCGTTTGGGCTCCTCAGTGACTGGGTCAGAGGAGCATACTTAAATGTGAAAGACAGTCCCTCCAAAATAAAAACAAAAATGTACCAAACATTTTGCCTCTTCTTTGGTGATAAGGGGGGGGTGCAAGTTGCAATAATTTGGCTTTGACTCTGGCAATGTCCTGAAATGGGTGTGATGATATCATCTAACTTATAGCTTTGGGAGGAGAACATGAGCTACTGGGCACAATGAGTGGCACTGAATAGGGGCTTAATAATTATTAGCTCTTATGATGATGGAGGTGATGATGATTCTGTTTATCATTGTTTCTATATTTGAAATTTCAGCAAGACTGCATAATGAAGGCCTTTTCAGACCTTTAAAATCTTTCCTTCGTCCCACTCCTCACCACTGAACAATACAATAAACAGAGTCAGAAAGGAATAGAGACCACATCTGAGGTAGTCACAACTATATTCATATCTCATAAAGAGCAGCTACCGAATTCAAGAAGCCTGCTTAGATCTCCGCTGTAAAGTTAATGAACAGGAATTACAATTAGAGCTAGGAGACCAGCAGGGGGAGCTCTCACACACTGTGATGGTAGTGGAGCCTGACCAGGAAGAGAAGGAGGAAGTCTTTCTTCTGGCAAGACTCAGCAGCTAATGAAGTCCTGGACTCTGTTTACTTTAGCCCTCTCAGCTTCCTTTCTATATGTAGAAGCATTCTCCTTCCCTTGTTGTATGGGGACTTACACGTGACTCACCATGGTTGCAGACCCTGAACTGCAATTCTTTCCTAATTCCGAATAAACCCATCTTTGCTGGAGAAGTATCTGGTGGCCTGTTTGTACCAGGTCAACAGTACAAACTGCTGTTATATGTTCAAATCATTTCATATGTATTATATTCTTGTGAAGTCCTAGACTTTTTTTTTTAGCAAGAAAGTGACAAGAAGTGAAGTATGTCCTTGGTCATACTTGCTGAGTATATTTGGGTGAATGCGTATGCAGGGTTGGGGTGTGGGGACAGTTGGGGGAACTGCCACCTCCACCCCCAGGAGGACAAAAGCCTTTGGGTTCCTAAATAGCAAACCCTCTGTAATTTTAGGAAGAATATATAAGGTATAGTTCGAGCCGAGGCAGAAAGAGGAAAGACGACCTCAATAAGAGTAGGTTACCTTTATTCAGGCAAGGAGGGGCGACAGTCAGCCTAACGGCCAGGCTGAGCGCTGAGAGGGATCAGGGAGGCTCAAAATTTATAGGGAGGTTTGTGGAAGCGATAAGGGAAAAATTAATCAGGCAGGATGTTTTGGGTATTCTTTAGTTGATATGGCATTTGTAGTTGGGCAGGGGGTGGTAAGTCTTCTGTGCAGGTATAGCGGGTGGAAGGTTTCTGGACAGGGGATGATAAGTCCCAGATAGATGCAACCGGCCTGGAGCATCAGGGGGGTACCTAAAGTTCTGTTTTGTTTTCTCTGAAGTTAGATGATTCAGCAAGGGCCTTTGAAACTGTTATTTTCCTTTCTAGGCCCAAAAGACTCCTTCAGAATAAACACGACTTTATGTGTTTCTGTAGGCTAACTCCTTCCTAATAGACAATTCAATTTGTTACTTTCAAAAAAGGAATGAATACTTTCAGTTTAGAAGGTATGAAATGGAAATCAGTTCAGTTCAGTTCAGTGGCTCAGTCGTGTCTGACTCACTGTGACACCATGGACCACAGCATACCAGGGTTCCCTGCACATCACTGAGTCCCAGAGTTTACTCAAACTCATGTCCATCGAGTTGGTAATGCCATCCAATCATTTCATCCTCTGCCATCCCCCTTCTCATCCTGCCTTTAATCTTTCCCAGCATCATGGTCTTTTCAAATGAGTCAGTTCTTTGCATCAGGTGGCCAAAGTATCGGAGCTTCAGCTTCAGCTTCAGTCCTTCCAATGAATATTCATTACTGATTTCCTTTAAGATGGACTGGTTGGATCTCCTTGCAGTCCAAGGGACTCTCAAGAGTCTTCTCGAACACCACAATACAAAAGCATCAATTCTCTGGCGCTCAGCTTTCTTTATAGTCCAACTCTCACATCCATACATGACCACTGGAAAAACCATAGCTTTGACTAGATGGACCTTTGTTGACAAAGTAATGCCTCTGCTTTTTAACATGCTGTCTAGTTTGGTCATAGCTTTTCTTCCACGGAGTAAGTGTCGTTTAATTTCATGGCTGCAATCACCATCGGCAGTGATTTTGGAGCCCCCCAAAATAAGTCTTTCACTGTTTCCATTGTTTCCCCATTTATTTGCCATGAAATGGAAATATCTCCTGCCATATCAACAAACAAGAAACAAGAAATTTCACAAGTGATTTATGGCCTCCAAAAGTGAATGAAGACTCCAAAAACTGTACCCTCACCCTCAGTGGTGATTGCTGAGGAGTCGGGGGTGGGGGTGGGGGGTTGGGCATGGCTGGAAGCAGCCCGTCTGCCACACCTGCCACTCCTTAAGGTGAATAAGGAAACAGGATTTGGCCCCAGATAGCTGAGGTGCCTATGAAAGGAATGAATCAATCCAGTGAGCCCAGAGGCTTGCATCTTCCCATCCACAGAATGCTGCATTTCTTAATAGCTGATCTTGGGTGTTCAGACTGCTCTCTTTGTTGCAAACTTGTATATAACCTGATTCCCACTCCCACCTCCTTGAAGCAGTTTTCTCAGAGCTACTGAGATGATGGCTGCCTGGCTCAGATTCCTAACTAAACATTCCTACCAAATAACACAACTCTCTACTTTTAGGTTATGACTACATTTTTTTAGTTGACAAAGCAAAGGCAGTGGTAGACCTGGAATGAGAATAGGGGGAGGAAAAGAAACAGAGGCTTTGGGTCAAGGAGAGAGGTGGTCACCTGCTCCTGAACAGATGGCTCTCCTGAGTATCTCTCTCACACTGCTTCCAGGTTCTGTGTCCCAGGACATCTCAAGATCAATCAGCCGTAGGCTCCACTACCAGGAGGGGCATCTTGAAAGTGTCCAGCAGTGATGGATGCTGCTAAATGGACAATGATGGGCACTAGCAGTGATGGACAGATGCTAAAACAGAGGACCCACCCTAGAGGTACCCTTTGCAAGGAAGCACTCCTGCCACATGAGTGATATCATCGTCACCCACAGGCTTCAGTGCACTGAACACCACTTACCTGTGGAACTTGGACAGGACATATCCCAGGAAACTTGCAAGCCCTATGGAATCACTAGAAAACCTGGGGGTGGAGGAGCTGGAGTGCATGTGAAAGGGAGTCTTGGCAGAAAGCCTCAGCAAGAAACCCTTTTTCTTGTTATTTTTATCAAAGCTACATTGTAACTAACTTTTAAACCAATGCCCCTCCTCCCACCCCACTCCCTACCCTGGGCTCTACTCATCTCCAGGCTTAGCACACCTTTCAAATCATTTGATCACACAATACTTTGTTGGTTCTTTCCTAGATCAAAAAGTAGAAATGAAGACTAAGTA
This sequence comes from Budorcas taxicolor, assembly GCF_023091745.1. NCBI lineage: Eukaryota > Metazoa > Chordata > Mammalia > Artiodactyla > Bovidae > Budorcas > Budorcas taxicolor. Next base: position 13,250,161 of record NC_068912.1, read on the forward strand.
ATTAATAGAAAACCAGATCTTTTCCCTAGCTTCCTCTTCAGTAATCTTGCAAACTATGTGACCAAACTAGCATCTAGAGGAAGATCACAAGATGTCAATGGGCCTGCATGCAGTGGGGGATGGTGATGACTCTGATCCCCTATCTCAGTGATCGACTGTGATCACTTCCCTTTTTTCCTTTAAAACTTTCATGGTCCAACAGAATCTTTGGAGATGGTTTTTGGGGGACACCAAGTCCCCTATCTTCCCAGATTGCTGTCATTTTGATTAAAAGCACCTTCCCTTCTTACCAACGTCTTTCTTTCTTGAGGTTTTATTTTTTGAGCAGTGAGCAACCAGACCTAATTTGGTAATGCATACACTCTGGAGGTGAATGGAAACAACTTGGTCCACACTGAGTATGGGACAGACAGACAGATATTCCTTTTTCTTATTTCATATATGTGTCAGGTACTAATTTAAATGTTTTTACATAGCAACGTTTAATGGAGAAGTTGAGATTTCTGCTCAAGGTGAGAGACAATCAGCCTTAGAGCATATAAGTGTGTTTGCAGGCTGTGGGCAGAGTCGAAACTACCTATAAGGAACCACATGGAGCATAAACAAGTGATAGATGAGAAGCATGCTCTTGAGAGACATCAAGTAAGTTTTTGATCTTACCAGGAAAATAGAAGATATGTCATTCTTTACGTCAGCTTCGTTCAACACAACACAGCCAGGAAGATATGACTCACCTATATAACACAGTCCATGAGACTGTACTTAAGCAATGCATGACAAGTCGTTTCAGCCACGTTTAATTCTATGGACTGTGGCCCACCAGGCTCCTCTGTCCACGGGGATTCTCCAGGCATGAGTACTGGAGTGGATTACCATGTCCCCCTCCAGGGTATCGTCCCAACCCTGGGACTGAACCCACACATCTTATGTCTCTTGTATTGGCAGGTGGATTCTTTACCACTAGAGCCACCTGGCAAACCCAAATAAGCAGTAGTTGAAATAAACCTACTCCCCCCCACCCCCACCAGAGACAGAAACTAGGGAGATTATAATATTATATAATATCATTATAATTGAAAAAGCAAAAGAGTTCCAGAAAAACATCTATTTCTGCTTTATTGACTATGCCAAAGCCTTTGACTGTGTGGATCACAATCAACTGTGGAAAATTCTGAAAGAGATAGGAATACCAGACCACCTAACCTGCCTCTTGAGAAACCTATGTGCAGGTCAAGAAGCAACAGATAGAACTGGACATGGAACAACAGACTGGTTCCAAATAGGAAAAGGAGTACGTCAAGGCTATATATTGTCACCCTGCCTATTTAACTTATATGCAGATTACATCATGAGAAATGCTGGGCTGGAAGAAGCACAAGCTGGAATCAAGATTGCCAGGAGAAATATCAATAACCTCAAATATGCAGCTGACACCACCCTTATGGCAGAAAGTGAAGAGGAACTAAAAAGCCTCTTGATGAAAGTGAAAGAGGAGAAGGAAAAAGTTGGCTTAAAGCTCAACATTCAGAAAACGAAGATCATGGCATCTGGTCCCATCACTTCATGGGAAATAGATAAGGAAGCAGTGGAAACAGTGTCAAACTTTATTTTTTGGGGCTCCAAAATCACTGCAGATGGTGATTGCAGCCATGAAATTAAAAGATGCTTACTCCTTGGAAGGAAAGTTATGACCAACCTAGATAGCATATTTAAAAGCAGAGATATTACTTTGCCAACAAACGTCCGTCTAGTCAAGTCTGTGGTTTTTCCTGTGGTCATGTATGGATGTGAGAGTTGGAGTGTGAAGAAAGCTGAGCACCAAAGAATTGATGCTTTTGAACTGTGGTGTTGAAGACTCTTGAGAGCCCCTTGGACTGCAAGGAGATCCAACCAGTCCATTCTGAAGGAGATCAGTCCTGGGTGTTCATTGGAAGGACTGATGCTAAAGCTGAAACTCCAATACTTTGGCCATCTCATGTGAAGAGTTGACTCATTGGAAAAGACCCTGATGCTGGGAAAGATTGAGGGCAGCAGGAGAAGGGGACGACAGAGGATGAGATGGCTGGATGGCATCACCGACTCAATGGACGTGAGTTTGAGTGAACTCCGGGAGATGGTGATGGACAAGGAGGCCTGGCGTGCTGCAATTCACGAGGTTGCAAAGAGTTGGACACGACTGAGTGACTGAACTGAATTGAACTGAATGAGATACCAAGTCTCACGTTTCTGGATGACTTTCGACTACTTTAGCTACATTGTTGATCTATATTTAAGCAAATCTATAAACAAGAGAACAATTTCACTTCCTTAGAACCCACTGCAGAGGAAATGGCAATTAGCAAATATCAGTGTCCTTGGCTTCCCCTTTTTAAAATCTTCTGGGCCATGCTTATTGGTGCCACTGTGGACAGCCTCTGTCCTCAGATCCAAGCACCACTGTCAATTTCCAAGAGAAACTTCCCCGGAGTCTCCTGGAACAGGACTCCATGCTACTATGGTTCTTGCTGCAGGTTCTAGGTGAGTGGGCACCACAGAGCAGAACCTGGATGGGATGGATCGCTCAGCCTCCTCAGAACACTCAGCTCAGATGCCCATAAAAACTTCCCTTGGGCTTTGCACTCAGACATTCTCTAGAGTTAGAAGGGACTGGGCGTGCTGTACTTGGAATGTGGGCCCTTATCTTCTTAAAGGAGAATTTAGCAGCATGTCAAAACAAAAATGATGACAATAGAAATGCTCATGTTTATTGAGTGCTCACCAGTAGTCCGTGTGCTCCTTGTGTATGCTCACTCGCTCAGTCATGGCCAGCTCTTTGTGACCCTAGAGACTAGCCTGCCAGGATTCTCTGTCCATGGAATTTTGCAGGCAAGAATACTGGAACAAATTTGCATTTTATACTCCAGGATATCTTCCCAACCCAGGGATTGAACTTGCATCTCTTGTGTCTCCTGCACTGGCATGTGGAGTGCCACCTGGGCTCCTCACTAGCAATTCGCTTGTATTAAGTATTTTCATCTTATACTAACTAGAATTTGGGTCAGAATTGAAGAATTTGTAAATCTGTTGTTCTTATATAATAATCCACACCAAAATGCCAAATAAAAATAAATGGTGACAACAGGAGCCAAAGGTATTAGAATAGCTATTAAAAATCAACGAAGTGAAAGTGATAGCTGCTCAGGTGTGTTCAACCCTTTACAAAACCCACCAGGCTCCTCTGTCCATGGAATTCTCCATGCAAGAATATTGGAGTGGGTTGCCATTTCCTACTCCAGGAGATCTTCCCCCAGGGATCAAACCTTGGTCCCCTGCTTTACAGGCAGATTCTTTACCATCTGAGCCACCATGGAAGCCCATAGAAAAAATCAATATCTATTCCTAAAATAAGTATTTCAGAAGACTACTTACTTACTTAACATAACAAAGAATGCTTATTCTAGATTGAAAGTCAATATTATACATAACAGAACAGCACTAAAATTGCCATTCAAATTGGAGCTAGAACCAAGATGCTTGCTATCATTGTTATTTGTTATAGTTTTTAAATTCTGCCAATACACTAACATTGGTAGCAAAAGTAAGAGGCGTACACATTGGAAGGCAAGATTTAAAATATATTATTCATTCTTTATACATTCCCACCACACTTATTTGGCACTTGCTTGCGTTACAAACTATACAGCTTCTATTCTTGGTTATATCATCTATGTGGTATAGTTAGAAGTACATGAATATGAATTAATTAATCAGGAGGATTCAAGATAAACATCCAAAACAGTGACATCCTTGAAAATTATCAAATACTACTTTCAGATTATAGTGAAGAAATTCCATCTAAAATAGCCATAAAAGTGAAAGAATAGGAGTGATAAAAATGTTTTTTGACTTATAAAAGGAAATCTATAAAACTGTACAGAGAAAACTTCAATGAATGAAGACATGTGATTAGTCTAGATAGGAACACTAAAGTAGAAATATTATAAAGATGTCAGTCCTCCCCAAGTTGATTTATAGATTCTATATAATTTCAAACAAGCTACCTGCAGAATTTTTCCTTATAACTCAATAAAATATTCAAAAATTTATCTGGAAAAATTTATTGGTGAGAAAATCAAAGAATAGTTTTTTGAAAGAATAATGTTGGAAATCTAGTTCATAATATTTTAAAAATAGATTGTAGAACAATATAGAAAGATGGTATTGTGGGTATAGGATATAAGTATAGGTCACTGGAAAATAACAGAAATCTAGAAATACATTTAATTACATATTAGCTTAATTTATGATAATGAGACATCATCACACAAGAGATATTTGCAGATTCTATTGTAAATTTTAAAATAAACCAGATAATTGAGATAAGTGTATTTTTTAAATTCTCAAAAACATGTTGGAAAATGAGTTAAGGCTATATTGGACTTTTATACAGGTTATGTTCTTCTAAATATTGGAGTAATAGAAAATTCTGATAAGATTTTATAAAATAAACTTTTAATATTTCTGCATTATGATAATAATATAACTATAGCAAATGTGAGTACAGCCTTTGGAAAATATTTGCAGTAAATAAAGCAAGGAGTTGAGATAGGATGCAAAGTATTCATATAAGTTGTCAAGAAAACTTGAAAATATTTTGGGTAAATGCATAAAGATCATGATGATCTGCTAAAAATTACTTCCTCCAGCAACTGCTTCCTTGACCATCAGCCTCACAAAAAGCACTGTCTGTCCCTAAAACCTAGCTGAGTCCCTGGCCCATAGTTGGCACTCAGTTAGTATTTCCTATATGAATGAATAAATCCATTCAGGAAACACAGACTAAAACATGGCAGTTTATAGTCATTAAATCGGCAACAACAACAACAACCCCAGAAGGCTAAATGCTGATTTCCCAGTGCAGTGAGATTGAGGGAAGCAGGTGTTGGCATACACTGCTCTTGGCAACAGAAGTGGTAAAGCATGTATGGAAAGCCAGTTAAAAATGACATCCATGTTGACCTAGTAATCCCAGGTCTGGGAATCTAAAATAAATGGGTAAGCATGGAGAAGATAATATATACACTGATGATTTCATTGTATTTATTATGATATGATAATGTTGAAGTAATGAAAGCAAAATTCTAAAATGTATCTTAACAAGTGCTAAAATTAGGTTAAGCAAATATACATTCAAGAAAAATGTCTGGAAAGAAATAGTGAAACCTAATGAGCTGTGTAAGTGAAAGTACACATGAACTGTTTTATTATTTTTAATATAAATAATATTGAAGGGGAACTAAAAAGCCTCTTGATGAAAGTGAAAGTGGAGAGTGAAAAAGTTGGCTTAAAGCTCAACATTCAGAAAACAAAGATCATGGCATCTGGTCCCATCACTTCATGGGAAATAGATGGGGAAACAGTGGAAACAGTGTCAGACTTTATTTTTTTGGGCTCCAAAAATCACTGCAGATGGTGACTGCACCCATGAAATTAAAAAATGCTTACTCCTTGGAAGAAAAGTTATGACCAATCTAGATAGCATATTCAAAAGCAGAGACATTACTTTGCCAACAAAGGTTTGTCTAGTCAAGGCTATGGTTTTTCCTGTGGTCATGTATGGATGTGAGAGTTGGACTGTGAAGAAGGCTGAGCACTGAAGAATTGATGCTTTTGTATTGTGGTGTTGGAGAAGACTCTTGAGAGTCCCTTGGACTGCAAGGAGATCCAACCAGTCGATTCTGAAGGACATCAGCCCTGGGATTTCTTTGGAAGGAATGATGCTGAAACTGAAACTCCAGTACTTTGGCCACCTCATGTGAAGAGTTGACTCATTGGAAAAGACTCTGACGCTGGGAGGGATTGGGGGCAGGAGGAGAAGGGGACGACAGAGAATGAGATGGCTGGATGGCATCACTGACTCGATGGACATGAGTCTGAGTGAAATCCAGGAGTTGGTGATGGAAAGGGAGGCCTGGCGTGCTGCGATTCATGGGGTCGCAAAGCGTCAGACACGACTGAGCGACTGAACTGAACTGAACTGAATATCTGCAGGTGCATTAAGGCTCCTGGGCGGGGGAGCCCCAGCTGGAAGTCCCTATTAGGAGCAGGAAGGCAGCTCTAAAAGAAATATTCACAGGCACAATCTCACTCAAATCTTTGATCCGGGCTCAGGACAAACTCCTGTGTTTTCCATCGTATTTACCTACAAACTCAATGTTTCATACTGACCTTGTTTCAATTTCTTATTTTCTTGTCTGAACAAGAATCAGAAGTGTTTTGGGTGTGGGAGAAGAAACTGCTTACTCATTTGCCTGATTCACTTCAGATGCTGATAAAGATTCATGAAAGAAAGTCCCAGAACTACCCCAGAGAAATGTGGGCTCATCACTTCCTTGGCAACTACCGAGCAGAGGATGAGGGTTTGGCAGCCTTCTCAAGCATAGAGCATGGTTTAGTAGAAAGACTATGGTCCTAAAGTTTAGTGAATGAAGTTCAGATCCCACCTTTGCTGAATTCTAGTTCTGTAACCATGGGCAAAATGGTCTGAACTTCCCACGTTCTAATTCTGTGACCATCGGCAAAAAGGTCTGAACCTCCACTCATCTACATGCTTACAAATTAGACGTGATGATAATGACCCCATGGGTATTTGTGAGGCCTCACCGATCTCACATAAAGAGTGTAACAGGTGTCTGATGCCTAGTGGAAACTTGATTCAAGTCAGGTTCCTTCCATCAGTCGCCCAATCAGGAGCTGTGCTATCTTCCATTCTCCGTGGACCATCACAGTGGTAACAATGACATGCAAAGCATCTGTCTATCCTGGAACAGAGAGAGCATGAGGAGCCTAAGAATGCAGATGGACTAGTAATTTCCTTTCAAACACTATTCAAGAGACACATGCTGGAAAGCACCAGTTGTTCAGTTGCTGCTGCTGCTGCTGCTGCTGCTGCTAAGTCGTGTCCAACTCTCTGTGACCCCATGAATTGCAGCATGCCATGCTTCCCTGTCCTTCACTATCTCCAAGTTTGCTCAGATTCATGTCCATTAAGTCGATGATGCCATCCAACCATCTCATTCTCTGTCACCCCTCTTCTCCTCCTGCCCTCAATTTTTCCCAACATCAGGGTCTTTTCCAATGAGTCAGCTCTTGCATTGGGTGGACAAAGTATTAGAGACTCAGCTTCAGCATCAGTCCTTCCAGTGAATATTCAGAGTTGATTTCCTTTAGAAATGCTATAACCTGAACTTGAGTCCCAGTGACCCTGTGCACCCAGGAGTCTCTTCAAGTGAGAGAGAAGAGGGTCAGACTTCAGAAATCACCTGCTCCTGAACAAAGGATCAAATTCATGAGGAAAAAGCAAAACTGTCATTGAATAGGCAGTGAATGCATAGGTTTTGTGAGGAAAGTGAGTGCAAGGTATCACCAGGCACATGGACAATGGAAAATCAGGGAATGAATTGAGTGTCTGGGGTCCATTGCAGGTTGGCTGATACTTTAGGTCCGTCGCTCTATCTTTGAAAAAGACGGAGTGATTCTGAGATGCTAGGGAAGGGAGGGAGGGGAACTGAATGAAATGTTTTACTACAAGGATGGGAAAAAAAACTTGCTGCTTTTACAAGAAATCAATCTTTTTAGTGTACCAAAACCAGTCTCCAGAAACAGTGGCCTATATATTAATAACTGCACTGTTTTCTGGAGAATGTTATGTGTCTCTATGGGAAAGGATTTCAAACCTTGTAAAGATCAAAGTTCAAGGTAATGATTACACTCCAGGTATAGCAGTGAAAGTGAAAGGCATTCAGTTGTGTCTAACTCTGTGCAACTCCAGGGACGATAGGCTGCCAGGCTCCTTTGTCCATGGAATTTTGCAGGTTAAAATACTGGAGTGAGTAGTCGTGACATTCTCCGGGGATCTTCCCAACCCAGGGATGGAACCCGGGTCTCCTGCATTGCAGGTAGATTCTTTACCATCTGAGCCACCAGGGAAGCCCAAAGGATCAGAGTTCAAGGTCATGACTATACTCCAGGTATAGCAGGGTTGGGTGCAAACAAGGCTGGTCAAGGAATACAGGAGAAGGTATGTTTATCAAATTTTGCTAGAAAGCCAGAGGTAGAAGCTGTGATAATTCAGTTGTGTCAGGGAGATGGGTGGTAATGTTATTGACTTGATTCTGTGAGATCTATTAGATAGTGCCGAGGACACAGATGAGTCTCTCCAGGTGTTCTGACCCTCGCTGCCCTGAGATTTCATTCTCTTTAGAACTGTTGCCAACTCCTGTGCTGATAGCCAACACCCTCTGGCCCACCAAAGGGAGTCCAGTAACCCTGATCTGAGGCTCTGCTCTTTTCAGAGTCAGACGCCCAACTTCAATTTCATCTCTTCAGAGGAGTCTAGGACCCGGTGCCGCCAAAGCTCCAGATTTCTTCCAGGTGAAGAGAAGACGTGGGGTCTTCCTGGTATGAGGCACAGACAGAGGCTTCCTGGGTCTGCAGAGTCAGAGGTCCCAAATTCACATGTAGAGTGAGTTTTGGTGAAAAGGGACATTGGGTCCGGAAAACAGAGGTAGAGCAGGGCGCTATTCAGACCTTAGTTCCTTCTTTTCCCATAAGGTAGGAATGGGGGTCTGTTGTAGAGAGATACTGATGCTATCTTGTGTCCCTCTCATTTGCAGTAGTGCTTTAGGACTGAAATGGTTTTCAAGAGACTTCAAGAACCACAGAACCTTGGCAGGTATACCGCATTCTTTTGTAAAATAGAGAAACACTGCGTGTGTGCTTAGTCATTTAGTTGTGTCTGAGTCTCTGAGACCCTCTGGACTGTAGCCCTCTAGACTCCTCTGTTCATAGGATTCTCCAGACAAGAATACTGGAGTGGGTTGCCATTTCCTTCTCCTGGGCAGATATATACTAGGTGCCTATGATTATGCTATAGAGGCTGTAAAAGGAGCTGACAGCCAGAGAATAGCTTAGCAGCAAATCCAACACAATAGGATTTGAAAGAACATAGAGACTCATTTTATATTGGGGCAATTAGAGAAGACAGTACTGAAGCAGGGGTCTTGAAGTAGGTCTGAAAAGATGGGAGAAAAGCAATTTATCATCTTGTATGATGTCACCTTAAAGGAAGGCTAATATTTTCCATTTCCTTCCTAGTTCTCAACACAAGACTTCTGCCCATTGTCACCAAACACAAACCCAAGGACTTTTCCCTGGAACTGCCCACTCTGGCCCCCTGGAGGAATCAGACTCCTGAAGTGAGCACCTTATGAGATGAGAAACTTCATGTGACTGAAGGCTGGGAAGTGAAGAACTTGCCTCCCATAGAAATATACTCAGAATTGACAATCACCATCTTCAATTCTGTCTGCAAATATCTGTTTTCTGATCTTGCTCAAAATTGCCAGTTCTATCTGCCGTCATGTTTAGGGAGACACCAACCACTTCAGCTTTGATGTTCCCCAGAGTCAAGTCATATCTGCTGTCTCTTGTTTGCACAGGGATCCTGTGTCTTATGTCCCCATGGAAACTGCCCCAGAAGGCAGGTGATTGAAGGGAAGACACTGGTCCTTGTCTGCTCCGTGTCTGAAGGCACAGGGGAAACCACCTTTTCCTGGCACAGAGGGGACATGAAGGAGAGTTTGAGGATGAAAACGTGGCATTTCTAGGGAGCAGAGCTGGAAATACTGGTTATCACCACGTTGTGGGGGATGCGGATAGGCTGGAGGGTACAACTCTACAGCTGACGACAGTTATGGCCTCATCCAGACTGAGGTAGGAAATATCCCTGTGAAAGGTGAGATCCCACATTTCAAACAGAGGTTCTCAGATAAGGCTCAGGGATCCTATAGGATCGTGAGAACACTTTAAGGTGCTCATAGCAACCAGAGCTATGAAGAGCTAAACCTTTTTTGACAAAAACAGACCTTCCAAAATAAAGAGCTGCCTTAGGGGAGCTACAAATCTGGTAGAAAAAGAAGATAGTAAGGTGGAAGACTTCCCTGGTGGCTCAGACGGTAAAGCATCTTCCTACAATGCAGGAGACCCGGGTTCAGTCCCTGGGTTGGAAAGATCTCTTGGGGAAGGAAATGGCAACTCACTCCAGTATTCTTGCCTGGAAAATCCCATGGACAGAGGAACCTGATAGGCTATAGTCCATGGGGTCACAAAGAGTTGGACACGACTGAGTGACTTCACTTTTCACTTTAAGGTGGAAGAGATAGTAAGGTGAAAGAACACTGCTGTGGTCAGCAAGCTTCCTAGAATTCATCCTCATAGCTCTAGGGTAAATGCCTCTACTCCTGTGTTATTCAATACAGGGGCTGCTTGTCACATATGGCTATTTACGTTTAAATTGTTATTAGTTGCTCTGTAGTGTCCGATTCTTTGTGACCCCCTGAACTGTAGCCTTCCAGGCTCCTTTGTCCATGGGATTCTCTAGGCAAGAATATTGGAGTGGGTTCCCATCTCCTCCAGGGAATCTTCCTGACCCAGAGATCGAATCCAGGTCTCCTGCATTGCAGGCAGATTCTTTACTGTCTGAACCACCAGGGAAGCCCCACATTTAAATTAATTAAAAATATATTCTTTTATTCACACTAGTCACATTTCAAGTTCACAACAGCCATATGTAGGTAGTCTGCTGGGCAGCACAGATGTCAAACATTTCCACCATCACAGGAAGTTCTGTTGGACAGCCCTGCTCTAAGGATTAAATCTGGAATGTGGGGACAGAGGCAGGGGTAGGTGGTGAGATGTCAAGCAGAAGAGACACCCTCTGACAGCCCATTTTCCCCTTCAGGTCCAATGTCTTGCCCTGTCCTCGCCCTCAGAGCTCCAGGGACCCAGGCGGTGTTGGGGGAGGGGACATGGTGAAGCTTCACTCTGAAACCCAGAGAGGCTCTCCCCCAATCCCATATCGGTTTTACCATGAGGATGTCACCCCGGGCAGCTCAGGCCTTTTTGGAGGAGGAGTGTCCCTCAACTTCTCTGACCACAGAACATTCTGGAAACTATTATTTGAGACTGACAATGGCCTGGGGGCCCAGTGGAGTGAGGCACCGCTATTAAATATCATTTGTGGGTTACTTGAGCCAGGGCTATGGGATTCCCTTCTAGAGGAAAGACAAGTGTGCCAGTCAATGTGTGCTAAGTCATTTCAGTTATGTCCAAGTCTTTGTGACCCCATGGACTGTAGCCCATCAGGTTCCTCTGTCCATGGGATTCTCCAGGCAAGAATTCTGGAGTGAGTTGCCATTTCCTTCTCCAGAGGATCTTTCTGACTCAGAGATTGCACTCACGTCTCTTACATCTCCTGCATTGGCATTGGCAGGCAGGTTTTTTGTTTGTTTGTTTGTTTGTTTACCGCTGAAGGGCATTTGGTTAAGATTGGGATTCCTCGGAAAGTAGCATTGACATATATATGCTATCTTGTACAAAACACATAGCTAGTGAAAAGTTGTTATGTAATGCAGGAAGAGCAGCCTGGTGGTCTGTGATGATGGAGAGGGCTGGAATGGCAGGAGGGGAGGGAGGGAGCCTCAAGAGGGAGGGGATATATGTATAATTATGACTGATTCATGTCGTATTGCTGTTGTAGCCATGCATTCCAGGAAACAAACTCACCCAGAAGGACAATGCAGACAGTGGAGTGCAGTTTATTACACCGGCGGGCCCAAGGCAGAGTCTCCTCTTAGCCAAGGACCCCGACCAGCATTTGTGAAAATCTTTTATACCCCATGTGTACGTGTCTGAACCCACCACCCCAAATTCCTTGAGATTAACATAAACCAAGGAAAATACAATCCCAATAACCCCATGATTCACGTGTTATGTGCTCATGTGCTCAAACAGTCAAACAGTTAGCCAATAATCAATAAACCCGAGGTTACACTCCGACAGATACAGAAACATTTATGGCCTGTCTGGAGAAAGGGGTGATTAGTGTATGTTTTCTCTTAGGTGATGAGTAACCTAGATATGCTCTTCAAGGTTCCCCTGTCTGGAGGGGGTCTTATCCTTCTGTTGTTTTCATAGGCACTAAACACAGAGTTCAGAATCCACTGGAAAGGTGGCTGAGCATGATCAGCATGAACAGGCCTAAGATAGAGTCTAGGCCCTATGAATTCCTTCTTCACTGCAGAAACCAACACAAGTTTGTAAAGCAATTTTCCTCCAGTTAAAAAATAAATTAAAAAAAAATAAAGAAAGAAAAAAAAGGAAGAAGATTAGGGTTCCTTGGGAATTCCCTCGTGCCCCAGGCCTGTGTTTTCACTGCCATGATCCACTTTCAATTCCTATTTGGGGAACTGAGATTCCACAACTGAAAAAGAAAGAAAAAATGTTTGAAATTCCTCAGTGACTTGTACGGGAAGCAGAGACTAGAATTGTGAAGGTTAACAGCCAGCCTCACACTAACCTGAGAGGGGTGGACTACACTTCAGGTCATCGGACAGATAGTTGCACATCCACTTCACCACTTCTAGCTAAGGCAAAACTCCCTGAGACCTCTGCCCCATCCCCACCTCACACCCCTCCCCCACAACATCCACAGGACTCCTGCCCGAGTCCCAGGCCTCTATCCTCAGGCTTTACAGAGGACAAGAGCCACCTTCTGGCTGCAGTGATGGTGGTAGGGGCTGGGGGGATCTCTGCTTGGTTTACTGGCAACTGCTGCTCTGTTTTTGTTTTTTTTTTTAACCTCAGGTTCCAGAGGAAGTCAGATTTGTAACTTCTGCCTTTGTTCTTTATTGCTGTCTCAGAAATGCTGCTTTGGTGGAGTAGACGGCACACAGGTAGCCTGGAAGCTGCCACCCAATGGGTGAGACTGTCAGTTAAAGCAGTTCAGCCCTCCAAGAAAGTATTGATTGCACATTTACATTTGTTTCTTCAATAGAACTCTGAAAAAATAACTCTCAGTGAGAAACAATTTCCATGAAGATGCATAAACAGGGGAAAAACAACAGAGAGCTAGATTTTAAAAGAAAGAATCTGAGTAGTCTAACTACTATAGACTATAATGGGCTTCCCAGGTGGCACAGTTGGTAAAGAACCTGCCTGCCAATGCAGGAGACACAAGAGATGTGGGTTTGATCCCTGGGGTAGGAAATGGCAACACACTCCAGTATTCTTGCTTTGAAAATTCATGGACAGAGGAACCTGTTAGGCTACAGTTCGTGGGGCAGGAGGAGAAGAGGGCAGCAGAGGATGAGATGGCTGGATAGCATCACTGACTCAACGGACATGAGTTTGAGCAAACTCTGGGAGATAGTGAAGGATGGGGAAGCCTGGTGCAGTGCAGACCATGGGGTTCCAAAGAGTTGGACATGATTTAGCAACTGAATAGCAACAATAGACTATAATACAATGGATATACTAAGTATAGTATAATTGATATTTAATTAAAATATCACATACTGTACTATGCATAATTATATATGATAATGTGTAATATAATATAGAAAGAGTTTTGGGCTGGAAGAAAAGAGATGAATTCTAGCCACAGTTCTGCCACTTGCTGAGTGGGATATATCAAAAACCTACCAAGACAATGATTTAGCCCGAGTTTCATTTTCTTTCTCTGAAAATGAAGATATTCATGCATCCTCTCCTTGCCTTCACAGAGGCATTCTGAGTCATTTTACATAAAATGTCTCACTCCATTTTTTCATTTAGTTATATTCCTAATTCACTTCATGAGAAAGCTTGTGACAAAAAACTATCAACAGAGAATGAAGTGCAAACAGAGAATCAAGCCCATGGAAAACATAAATCGATGGAAGTTAGCCACAGCTTGCTTGCCTCAGTTTGTAATCAGAGTCCAGTCCTAGACTGCTCTCTTGGTAGCAGGAGAATTCTGGCTGCTCCAAGCCTGCTGCTTGTTTAATGCTCAGGCTCCAGATTGCTCCTGCAAAAGTCTTAAGAACTTGGGCTGAGCCGGCCTAGGGCATGAATGGCACACAACCCTCCCTTCACCAGAGTGAGGAAGGACGAGTCAGCTTCACCAAGACCTCATGAACCAAGCACAATTGTCATATAATGGGTGAGTGGTGCCTCTCCTGTGGGCTTCCCAGGTGGCGCTAGTGGTAAAGAATCCATCTGCAATGCAGGAGGCTTGAGTTGGATCCCTGGGTCAGGAAGATCCCCAAGAGGAGGACGTGGCAACCCACTCCGCTATTCTTCCCTGGAGAATCCCATGGACAGAGGAGGCTGGCGGAACGCTACAGCACATAGGGATATAAAGAGTCAGGCATGACTGAGCAACTTGGCACACATGCATGCCTCCCATCAAAAGAAGGTTTCATTGGGCAAACAAAGCCAGCTAAGAACTTGACAACAGACAATCAGCCATTACTACCTTGACTCCAAGAAGTCACTTTCCCCAAATTACTATAGGCTAGGTTTTTCCAGTAGTCATGTGTGGATGCGAGAGTTGGACCGTGAAGAAAGCTGAGCGCTGAAGAATTGATGTTTTTGATCTGTGGTGTTGGAGAAGACTCTTGAGAGTCCCTTGGACTGCAAGGAGATCCAACCAGTCCATTCTGAAGGAGATCAACCCTGGGATTTCTTTGGAAGGAATGATGCTAAAGCTGAAACTCCAGTACTTTGGCCACCTCATGTGAAGAGTTGACTCATTGGAAAAGACTCTGATTCTGGGAGGGATTGGGGGCAGGAGGAGAAGGGGACGACCGAGGATGAGATGGCTGGATGGCATCACTGACTCGATGGACGTGAGTCTGAGTGGACTCCGGGAGTTGGTGATGGACAGGGAGGCCTGGCATGCTGCAGTTCACGGGGTCACAAAGAGTCGGACACGACTGAGCGACTGAACTGAACTGAACTGAGGTCCTTTACCCACAACAAAATAATTACATTTCTTTTTCAATTCACCTCCCTCCCATTACCTTTTTCAATTCTTAGGGCATAAGAAGAGCTGTTCATCCCAAAAGAGGCTTTTGATGTTTCTCTTTGAGAAGTCTTTCCAATTCTTTTACCTTTTTAAAAAAAGGCTCTTGTAATATTATGACATAATGTACTCACTAGATGCATTAGGGACGCCCAGCATATTGGTGCCAAGGATGCACTTCCATTCAGAAGAGCCCTCCAGATACCCAATAAGCTCATATAAAGACAAATAATAAACTTAGGGAAAATCCTAACTAACACAGGGAGGGAAAAGGATCCCAGCCCTCACTGTGTCCCCCAGTCATGAAAGGAGCCTGTTAAAATGCCCTGTGCCAAGAGACTGCAGAAGACCTCCATGAAGACATTAACCAGAAGGACAAGGAGAGCCTGGTGTACACCAAACAAGTGGCTGAAGATTTCATGTCCCTAAAGGATGTCTAGAAAATTTCAAAGTGCCTTACCTGCAGGACAAAGGAAGGGAGAATAATAGACACCAGAAGGGTGAAGACTACTGTGCCTGCTGAGGGTACCTATTAAAGTTCATATGGATTTAATTTAAGTATTCACTTTTAAACCTTCCAGCAAGATTGTATAACTGAATCTGTGATGGCCGAATAATTAAAATCCTCAAGGATTCAAAATTGTGGCTGCTTTAATTTCAAAATCAAATATATACTGAATTTATGTCATAAAGTTACTCTGAACTGTGCCTCCTTGGGATACAGAACAGAACCACAACCTAGGACTGGAAGAAACCAGGTCAGAGTCACTACATGGTATTCACATGGGGATGTCATTCACTTTGCAGTCTATAGAGACGGCATCCCATAGCAATGAGCATGGCTTGGAGCCAATAAATCTGGCTGCACAGCAGAATCAGCCATAAAATCAGCAAATATCCCATCCCAACCCAGACTTACTGATTCTAATTTCTGGAAATGAGGATCAAGAAACAGTGTTTGTATAGTAACCCAAATGCATAGAGATGTTGGGTTAGTTTGGGCTATTTAATAAAAAATTATAATAAAAATAATAGAAACAAAGATTGAGAGCTTACCATGTGGCAAATACTTTTATAATCACTTACCATCCAGTGACTAATTAAATCTTCACTTTTGATTATTATTACTGTTTTCCTCATTTCACAAATACAGAAACTGAGATACAGGAATGGTGAGTAATTTACCTAAAGTGACCCAACCACAATGAACTATGCTATGCTCATAAAGAGCACACCAAGGTCTCAAGAAGCAAGTGATTCACTTAGGTTACACAGCCAGTAGGCAAATCACTAAATTTTCCAGGTGTAAAGCATGTACTATCTGCCCCTGGGAAGACAGGCTTTTCATTCATTCCACTAACATATATTAAGCACTAATTCGACTCCAGGGACTGTGCCAGGAGCTAGAAACACAGTGGGACAGAGCCAGGAGTTTATTGCCAAGGAATACACATACAGCGGTCATGTGGAATGTGGGATGCTTATCCTGAGTGTAAACTTCCCAGCCCGGGGCCTTCCAGACCATCATCTATGGATATGTGAAATGAGTAGACTCCTCTTACGTCACATCCATCTGAGACAGAGCTTCCCCTTGGAGGACACTCGCTTTTCTCTGCCTCACAGGATCAGGTTCTGGTGTCAGCCCCCACAGGGAAGGCCTCTATGTCTAGTCCACCCTCGTGTGTTGGTTCATGTATTCAATATCTTGTGTGCATGTCCTGTGTGCTAAAGATGCTGGCATTCTCCTTCTGATTTATTCAAAGCTCAAAATGGAAGATTTGGGAAATGATTCAAAAATGGAAATTTGGACATGCCATGTTCTGCATCCCTCCCCCTTTCTGGGACTAAGCTCAAACCATTTCCTCAGGAACAAGCCCTTCTACTACGCTCACCTTCTATTCCTGTCTGATTTCTACACGTTCACATTTCAATTCATATGTCAATGTATCTGAGAAGTCTAGCTCTCCTCCCGACTCTGCTTTCAGAGATAATAATGAAATTCCATAAGTCCTGCTGATAATAATAGCCAGTTCTTACCAGAGCACTTTGTTCTTATGCTTGACATATGTTAATTGATCATATAGAGTATTGTTTATATATGAGGGAATTAAGCACAGGGAGGGTATGTAAGTTAATCAAGATCACAGAGCTAAAAAGTGACGAAGTCTAGTTTTGAAACTAGAATTCTGGCACCAGAATCTGTACAAAGATGCTATAGATTTAAGACAATATTTTATGACATATTTTGGAACACAAAAAAGAAAGACTGCTTAAATATAAACTAAAACCTCATGGTGATGGTAACTGATATATATTCACAAATGGCATCCCATTTTCTTCCTGGATATTACTACGTTTTTTTGGTCTAAGACTTCATCACATTCAGAGTTTGAACTTTATCTGAACAACTTTGGTCAACAGCAATGCACAGGAATCTTTATTTTAGATGTGACAATATAATTTTGAGGTACATCAGAGACAATAAAACTTTGTTTAAAGTCCAAGATTCATTTTTCCCCTGATTAAATCATATGTTATTGAAAGTTAAGTATCTTTTCTGTGATATTAGCCCAACATAATAGAAAGATACTTACACAATTTGTATCTTTGAAGGAAATGATAATGAGCTATACTTCTAATGAACAATTCCAAACAACTGATTAGTTTTCTCTGAACTTGATCTGGACTTCCCCAGCTTAGACTTGTTTTGGTCCCACCAGGCATCAGGGGTTGCCCTTGCTGGGCCTCCGTGACATTGCCCGTGCACAGTGTATCAGGAGACAGTCTACCAACCTTTCAAGACCCTGTGCCTTTCTGGGTACTGAATCCTCTGAAACTGTCTACATGTTAGCCCCCTTGCCAGCCTTTCTTCCCCTCTTAATTGACTGTTCCCAGGACTGACACTTGTTTCTGTGCTTTCAGAAATCCTTCAGCTCAGGTCTGAAGAAATGCCTCTATTCCAGTTCATCTGCCCCAGCCAGGGACCAGGAGCTTGTGTATGTCAATGGTGAATGAGTAAGGGCTGTTAGATAAGGTCTCCAGGTAAGGAAAGGTATAGGAAAAGGACCAATGAGGTGAGGCTTGTAGGGATGTCCTTAACATACCAGGTTCCGCTAAGACTCAACTGGAGTGGTCAAGGGAAGTATGAAGCATGTGGTTGGGAAAAGGTGCCTCTGTGAGCCCTTGACCTCCATGTCCTGTCTAACCTCGTCCCCTTTTTTCAGTAAATCCAGTGTGTCCATGCATGGTTCATTCCCATGTCTAGAGCACCCAGTAGGGACCGAAGGGTGCAGGTGAGCTTTGGGTCAGTGCTTCTGTATTTGCAAGTGGGCTGCTGGACACAGCAGAGATTTCCAAAGCAGTAACTTCTGCCTCTTGACACTGATAGCAGTCATCACTCTGCCCATAGGAAGAGAATGTGGGTCTCTCTCGAAGGCCATATCTTTCAGAGCCTCCGTGTCTCTTGGAGAGAGACAGAAATCCTGGGGGATGAAGTTTAAGGACTGGATAAAAGAGCCCCACCCCCATATCCTCTTTTTAATTTTCTAATTTCTTCCCCAGCAGAGCACCTAAGAACACATCTGGAAAGCAAAGTGGTTCCATGTTCCTGGCTTGACTTGTCCCAGTATTTATTCTCCCTCAATGAAACATGTAGTTCAGTGTATGAGACACAGTAGTCCCTCAACAAAGCATTAGCTTCATTTCTCTTTATGAGTTTTTTCCTCCTCAAAATTCCTGTGTTGTCTCTTCTGATGTGGAGAAAGGACAGTCCCCAGCAGCCCCACTGAGCAGGTCTGAGCATGAAAGGAGCCTGAGAGGAACCTGCAGTGAGTCAGAACAGATCCTACAGGCATGTCTTGACCTTGACTCAGATCCCTGGTGTCTTGAAGTACCCACCAGGATAGCCATGTGCTTCTCTCCTAGGAGTCATCAGTCATTGTTTCAAGGATAAGGATAATTATCTGTCAGGACTCAGCAAGGAAAACTCAACAGAAGAAAAACTAAAATCATGGCGTCTGGTCCTATCACTTCATGGCCAATAGCCGGGAGAAAGGTGGAAGCAATGACAAATTTTCTTTTCTTAGGCTCCAAAATCACTGCGAATGGTGACTGCAGTCAGGAAATTAAAAGATGCCTGCTCCTTGGGAAGGAAAACTATGACAATCCTAGACAGTGTATTAAAAAGCAGAGACATCACTTTGCTGACTAAGTCCATATAGTCCATATGGCTTTTCCAGTAGTCCTGTATGGATGTAAGAGTTGGACCATAAGGAAGGCTGAGCACCAAAGAACTGATGCTTTCAAATGTGGTGCTGGAGAAGGTTCTTGAGAGCCCTTTGAACTACAAGGAGGGAAAACCAGTCAATCCTAAAGGAAATCAATCCTGACTATTCATTGGAAGGACTGATGCTGAAGTAGGTAGCTGATGTTCCAATGCTTTGGCCACCTGATACAAAGAGCCAACTCATTGGAAAAGACCATAACGCTGGGAAAGACTGAAGGTGAAAGGAGAAGGGGGTGGCAGGGGATGAGATGGTTAGATAGCATCACCAACTCAATGTATATGAATTTGAGCAAACTCCAAGAGATAGTGAAGGACTTGGAAGACTGACATGTTGCAGTCCTTGGGGTCTTAAAGAGTCAGACACGACTTACAGACTGAACAGCAGCAAGGAAAGTCAAGGCTAAGAAGCAACCCTAACCCACAGTCAAGGCTAACCCTAACCCTAACCCTAACCCTAATTTTTTCTGAGGATACTAGAGAAGGTTATGGGAATATTGTCCTCATGACCTGCTCATGACCCAGACCTTGTGTTTCCTTCAGGGACCAGGGTTGGCAGTTGGAGCCGTCTTTCCAATTTTCTTCACCCCCTCACCCAGACTATACCATACTACAGTGAAGCCAGTATAGGGCCCTCAGCTGGAAGAACCAGGTCACAGACAGGACACAAGGGAGAGGGA
The DNA here is from genome assembly GCF_023091745.1 of Budorcas taxicolor. Classification (NCBI taxonomy): domain Eukaryota; kingdom Metazoa; phylum Chordata; class Mammalia; order Artiodactyla; family Bovidae; genus Budorcas; species Budorcas taxicolor. The sequence goes on from NC_068912.1 coordinate 13,270,007, forward strand.
AACTTCGTGAGTAGGGGCTGCCCCCAAATCCCCTGAGGGCGGCTATGCAGTCAGCACCTGCACACACAGAGTGAGCGGTAGCCTTGCACCCAGGCCATTGGCTGCAAGTCACAGACCCTCTTGGGGAAACTTTGCCACAATTCTTAGGTTTAACTGTGACAGAGGCCCTCAACTTGGCAAGCAGTGGGCGGAGATAACCTTTCAAGCACCTTTACCATCAGGCAAGACCTTCTGGTATGCATGTCATGTTCACTCATGATTTGTTTTACTAGTTTACCCCATTTCTTCACTTTTAATCTTTTGACATGCGTTCAAGCCTTGATCATCATATTACTGATGATCGTCATATCATCATCTACTTCATGAGGTTAGAATAAATCAACAAACTAAACATAATAATGTGGTGTAAGTAGTTCTAATTGGCATAAGAAAACTAGTTGTGAAAAATAAGCGGTTACAACGACTCTGTGGCAATGGTATATTTTTATATTCATCTGCCTCTACTGCAACTATGTAGTCAGGCTACACTGCATTACATTAATCTAGCTTCATTATATGAGAAACTACCTTAAAGCCATTAAGTTCCTCGGTAAAGGGTTTCCCTCCTCACTCTGCACCTTCTATTTTTCATTCTCCCTGACCAAAACCCCAATTAATTCTTAATACTGTTTCTATCAATGGATTAACTTTCAACTTTACATAAATTTAAAAGAATAAAATAAACTTCCTTAGGCAATTTGAGTGGGACTATTCTTTCCAGAATCTGTTTAATCCTTAGTCCTAGGGATTTTAAAGAGTTATGAAATGAGTTTTCCATAACATGAAATACAAAAATAATTGAGACCAATATAATTCTGCCATTACAGAAAGTTTGTTACACTGTCTCTAAGGCACAAACCTGCCTCTCTCCTTTTATACCAAAATTTTCAGAGTCCATGGTCCCCCAAATGCCACAGTTTGTCCTGTCCTCCTTGTCTCCACCTTCACTTCCTGCCATATACCACCATCAGACTCTTTGCTTATGGAAGGAAAAAATTTAAATCTTTGAAATGGCTTAAATTAAAAAAAAAATTTAAATTTTTGAAACATTTCCAGAAACTTTAGGCAAAGTAGGCAAGACATATATTTCAGGAAAATAAAGGGAAGAAAATAAATTCTAAAAAGAGGAATGGTGGGTCAAAACAGCCCCTGGTGTCTGCAGAACTAATATGTCATAGACAAAAGGAAGGTGAAAAAAAAGAAAAGAAAAAATAAAAATCTGACAAACAACTTCAGATAAAAAAAAAACCAACTTTAGGTTGAGGCATACGATGGTAAATTTTGTCAACAGGACTAGGCTCAGAGATGCCAGTGTTGCTAGTAGAACATTATTTCTGGGTGTATCTGTGAAGGTGTTTGTAGAAGAGACTCGCATTTGAATCATAGACTGAGTAAAGACCCAGCCTCCTCAATGCAGGTGAACATCACCTAATCTGTTGAGGACCAGATTAAAACACAAAGGTGAAGAAAAGGCTTGAGCCAGGACATCCATCTTCTCCTGACTTCAGATATCAGCACTCCTGGTTCTTGGGCCTTCAAACTCAGACTGTTTTACCATTGGCTCCCCTGGTTCTCAGGCTTTCAGGTTTGGACTAGGACAATACTACTGGCTGCCTTGAGCCTCCAACTTACAGACAGCAGATCATGAGACTTGTTAGTCTTCTCAATCATGTGCCAGTCCCTTTTGCTATATCTATGCATCTTCTACTGGTTAAAAGGTAACTGCAGAGACTTCACAAGGTGTTCTGGGCTAGAACCTTCTCTGTTTTTGGAAGTGAGGTTACATGGCAGGACAAAAAGACAAGATTTGGACTGGATGGGAATGCTGATTGATTTTTTACCACTTGTCTAACTTTGGGAAATTATTACCCTCTCTGAACCTCAGTTATCTTATCTATAAAATGGGAGTAATTGTTCTTATAGGGCTGTTATAAGATTGAGAACTTCTAAGAAATAAATGCCTATTGTAAAGAAAGCATATAATAAGTGGTAATTTTAATATTGTGATTGCTATTATCATCATTGTTATGGAAAGGACTGTTCCTTACAGACATTCCAAAATACAAATTTATCAAGAGGTCTTTAGTGAGTTTTATCCATGTTACTGCTACCACCTTTTTCCAAACACAGGCAAATGCAAAGAACCCTACATATGCTCATATAGTCTAATCAATGGAGTAGACTACAGAAAGCCCACTTCTCTTCTCCAGTCTTCAGATAATATTTTAGTCAGGGCTTTTTTTCTAGAACAGAAATCAGTTCTGGCTCACTTTTCAAACTGGGGATATTTAACTGAAAATATATTAGCGACTCAGAAAGTGGAATGACTAGGCTTAGGAAATGGATAGGAACAAGAGAGTAAGTGGCCCAAGCAGTAGAGACCACAGCAAATTTCATGTTGCAGAAATGTGATCTACACACTGATCTGTACACTGTAGCAACCCCATACCCTAATACCACCAGCTCAAGCTGCAAAGTCCTGGGGTAGAGGACTAACAGGCTGAGCATGGGTCGCACATCTATCTCTTAACGGCACAGGAATGGGGGATGGAATAGTCTTGTTCATTGGGTTTTTAAAAGGAGACACTGCACTCTTCCTCACCAAGACCATGCATCAGGTGGGTCCACCTAAAAGGAAATCAAAGTGATGATAAGAACAGTGTGTTGTACTCAAGACATCAAATAAAGCAAATGACAAGAGTCTGCTAGCACCACTAACTCAGTCATCTTAAAATATGACCAATTGACCCATATATGTGTTCTACATATCCATGCAAATAAAGCGTCTTTTTTTTGGCCAAGCCCTATGACTTGCAAGATCTCAGTTCTCTGATTAGGGATTGAACCCAGGCCTTGGCAGTGAAAGTGCCAAATCCTAACCACTAGACCACCAGGGAACTTCCAAAGTGTGTCTTTTTGGATTAGATACAAATAAAGTTACTACTGTAAAACAGACTATAGCAAGAATTATGACAGGCTAGAGAAGATGCACATTGAAGAACTTAATGAACTAAAAAATAAAAGGCTGAACTTTAAAGAGGTCCTCTTTTTAGTGTTCATAAATTAAATATTACCACTATGAAATGCAGCTACGTGCTCAATAAGAAACAAAAAGTTTTCTAAGTACAAGAACTTTCACAGAGGGTAAATCTATAAAAGAATGTTTCTTGAGGGCAAAAATATTGTGTTTCCTGAAGAGAATTAAGCATTGGCTGATGTTCAGGAAGTTGAAAATATGATTTAAGAGCTAAAAAGACAAGTGTGTGAAATTTTTAACCAATGTATGGCATTTTTACAGCAGTTTATAAAAGTATAAAGATAAATACTACCACCACCTGGAATAACTATTTACTTCAATATCTTTAAGAATTAAGATGGAACTAAAAGTTTTGGTCCTGATGTTAATAATGTATTGAGATAAATCACATCAGATAGTGCATGCACACATGCTCAGTCAATTCAGTCGTGTCTGACTCTTTGTGACCCACTGGACTGTAGCCCACCAGGCTACTCTGTCCCTGGGATTCTTCAGTCAAGAAGAATCCTGTGCCCTCTTCCAGGGGATCTTCCCAACCCAGGGATCGAACCCTCATCTCCTTTGTCTCCTGCCTTGTAGGCAGATTCTTTACCACTGAACCACCAAGGAAAGCCATCAGATAGTAAATCTGTGTAACAAATCACCTTAAAACTAATGGTTTAAATCAACATACATTTATTTATCTTATGATTTGGCAATACAGTTACTTGGCTTGGGTTTATCTCGACAGCTGTTTTGGCTTAGGCAGTGCTCAACAGTTATTGGCTGGGTTCTCTTATGCATTTCTCCTGTCACCTGATGATTGGGTTTGGGCTGTCTGGTTTAAGCAGTGAAGGCAGAAGCATGCAAAACCTCTTGAGACATTCATGATTTTCATATCATTGCTACTGCCACTTTTTATTGGCCAATGCAAGACGTTAGGCCATACTGTATTCAAGAGATAAAGAAACAGATTCCCCTCTTTCATGAGAGAAGTTACCAAGTCACATTATAAGGTCACAGATGCAGGTTGGGGAAGAGTTTGTGGCTATTTTTGCATCTACCGCAAGTCTTGAAAAGTTAATATGTGCTCAGTCGCTCAGTCGTATCCAGCTCTTCTGTGACCCCGTGGACTGTGGTCCACCAGGTTCCTCTGTCTGTGGGATTTCCCAGGCAAGAATACTGGAGTGGGTTGCCCTCATCTTCTCCAGAGGCTCTTGCCATCCCAGGGATGGAGCCTGCATACCCTGCGTCTCCTGCATTGACAGGCGGATTCTTTACCACTGAGCCACCTGGGAAGCCCAAAGTTGAATATAGCCTGGTCAAAATTAGTAAAAATGTGCTCTTACAGTGGTCAGTGCTAATACTGAACTTATGATTTGCAATGAAAAGGAACTAAATTTGTTCATTGCACCATTCATAAGAAATCACTCTATGCTGAAACAGAGCACATCTCAAACTCAATAATTAAAACCATAAGCCAGATATATTCTTGGGATTAGGATCACAGAAAGACTAGCCATTTTACTTGATGAATGAGAGGCAGAGTAGAGCTGTCATTCGTACATGAATTTTAGGTGACTTACTTGTGACATGATACCATAGAGAACTGAAAGAAACTCATTCATGTCGTCAACCTCGGCTCCCCACCAAAGATTAAGTCAAATACTTGGTTTTTTAGTGGATGATTCAATACATTTAAACACTATGTCTCAGGGAAACATTCATTAATATTATGTGCTGTGCTGTGCTTAGTTGCTCAGTCATGTCGGACTCTTGGTGACCCCATGGACTACATGAAGCCCGCCAGCCTCCTCTGTCCATGGGGATTCTCCAGGCAAGAATGCTGGAGTGGCCTTCCTCTAGGGGATCTTCACAACCCAGGGATTGAACTTGGGTCTCCTGCACTGCAGGCAGATTCTCTACCATCTGAGCCACCAGGGAAGTCCAAGAATACTGGACTCGGTAGCCTATCTCTTCTCCAGGGGAACTTCCTGACCCAGGAATTGAACTGGGGTCTCCTGCATTGCGGGCAGATTCTTTACCAACTGAGCCACCTGGGAAGCCCCATTAGTATTATAATTCCCCCAAATTGTGATCCCATTGACTGAAATCAGTTTCTAGAAATAAAAGGGATGACCCAAACTATATAACTCTAACTATGGAGTTGAAAAGTAAATTTAGAAAAAAATGTCTGAAAATAAACTAACATGGTTAATTTGGCCTTTTCCAATGAACATGATAGTTGAGCTCAAGAGTTTCAAATAGAAATAACTAAACAGTAAGGCAATGTAACAGTGAAAAACAAATATGGCAATGTAGGAATACCAGAATTCCAAACATCTAAGTCCTTCTGAATATGAAAACCACTGTGCAAAGTTTCTACCCGTGATCAGAGACGCTTACATTTGCAAATAGCTATTCAACCTTACAAAACAACAAAACTAAATGTTGTGACCATTTGTCTTTTTTTCTTCCAGTTTTATGAAGATATAACTGACATGCAGCACTGTCTAAGTTTAGGGCTTCTCAGGTGGCACAGTGGTAAAGAATCTCCCTGCCAATGCAGGAAATGCAAATACGCATTTGCATTGACCTCTGGGTTGGGAAGATCCCCTGGAGGAAGAAATGGCAATCCACTCCAATATTCTTGCCTGAGAAATCCTGCATACAGAGAAGCCTGTAGGCTACAGTCCATGGGGTCGCAGAAAGAGTCAGACCTGACTGAGTGACTGAACATGCATGCACACGTCATATGAGTTTAAGGAGGTACAGCATAGTGATTTGACTTACATACACCATGAAATAAGGATCATAAGGTTAGTAAACATTTATTATCTGATTTAAGTGCAAAATTAAAGAAATAAAGGCACTTCTGTGGTGGTCTAGTGGTCAAGGTTCTCTGCTTTCAACACTGGGGACATGGGTTTGATTCCTGGTTGGGGAACTAAGATCCCACATGCTGTCTGTGATCTTAGATGAAAAAAAAATTTGCTTCCTTTTGATGAAAATTTGTATCTTTTGACTACTTTTATCCAATTCCCCCTCACAAATCCCTCCCCCATCTCAGGTAACTACACATCTGATCACATCTCTATGCATTTGTTTGTCTTTGAAGTATAATTGACCTACAGTACAATTAGTTCCTGTCATAGAACATAGTGATTTGATGTTTCCATACATTTCAAAATGATCATTATGATAAATCTAGTTACCATCTGTTGCCATACAAAGATATTACATAATTATTGACAATATTCTCCACACTGCTCATTTCATGCCCATGACTCATTTATTTTGAAACTGGAAGTTTGTCTCTTACTCTCTATCATCTATTTCTCTCCCCTCAACTCTCTTCCCTCTGTCAACCACTTTTTCTTCTCTCTATCTATGACTATTTATGTTTAGTTACATTTGTTCATTTTTTTTGTAGATTTCACATTTAAGTGAATCATACAGTATTCGTCTTTCTCTGTCTGACTTACTTCACTAAGCATAATTCCCTCTGGATCTACCCATACTGTCACAAATGGCAAGATTTGATTCTTCTTTATGTCTGCGTAGTATTTCCTTGTGTGTTTATGTATCCATATATATATATATAAACATACATACATATGCATAATGCTTCCTTGTGTGTATACATCACATCTTCTTCATTCATTCATCTACTGATGGTCATTTAGGGAATATTCATATCTTGACCAGTGAAAATAATAGTGCAGTGAACACAGGGGTCCATATGCCTTTGAATTAGCATTTTCATTTTCTTCAGATAAATATCCAGTAACAGGATTGCTGGATATACAGCAAATTCCCTGAGTTGTACAGCAAATTCCCACTGGCTATCTATTTTACATACGGTAGCGTATGTGTTTCCAGGCGACTCTCTCCATCCGTCCCACTCTTTCCTTCCCCCCATCTCTGGTCTGTCTGTTCTCTATGTCCATATCTCCATTGCTGCCCTGCAAACAAGCTCATCAGAATAAGATAATTAAACTTTTAATGCATTATGACAATTGATTTTTCTCACGCCTGACCTTTTTTACCCTACATTGCTTGCCTGACTTTTATAGGTTTGGAATTCACACCCCTTGAAACAGACTGCTGCTGCTGCTGCTGCTGCTAAGTTGCTTCAATCGTGTCCAACTCTATGCGACCCCACAGACGGCAGCCCACCAGGCTTCTCCGTCCCTGGGATTCTCCAGGAAAGAACACTGGAGTGGGTTGCCATTTCCTTCTCCAATGCATGAACGTGAAAAGTGAAAGTGAAGTCTCTCAGTCGTGTCTGACTCTTAGCGACCCCATAGACTGCAGCCTACCAGGCTCCTCCATCCATAGGAAGTTCCAGGCAAGAGTACTGGAGTGGATTGACCTTGCCTTCTCCGTGATGTGCAGTTGCAGCTAAAAATGTGTAGTTACAGACAAAATTTAGAACCAAATGCATAGTTTAATGCTGTTTACCAGTGATGGGTGGCCTTATTTTAGTATCTAGATTTTTTAATTCTTTAATATACAGTCTGCCAGTGAATTGCTTGGTTTAGAAAATTGCAAAGTCCAACTAAAAGTTATGGTTTTATAATTTTTATTTTGCTGATTCTTTCTCAAAATGTTTTGGCCAATGGAAGTGAAGTAGTAAGAAAATTAATTTCTATACTGGCAACCTACTCCAGTACTCTTGCCTAGAAAATCCCATGGGAAGAACTTGGTAGGCTGCAGTCCAAGGGGTCACTAAGAGTCAGAAACAACTGAGCGGCTTCACTTTCAGTTTTCACTTTCATGCATTGGAGAAGGAAATGGCAACCCACTCCAGTGTTCTTGCCTGGAGAATCCCAGAGATGGGGGAGCCTGGTGGGCTGCTGTCAGTGGGGTTGCACAGAGTTGGACATGACTGAAGCGACTTAGCAGCAGCAGCAGCAGCAAGCAAAATCAGTAGATCAGTTTTTCACTTTCCCTTCCAAATAAGTAGGGGCCCCCTAACATGTGTCATCCAAGACAAGAATAGAAATGAAGGCCTTCCTTGCATATATGCAGAGGTTTAAACATTATAAATCAATCTAGTGAAATAGTAAACTATGTTTTTTCCTTTTACTTTAGCAAATATGCCTTTATGATGACCTGCCAGTCTAGGTTCAAATATAAACTCCTTGGACCTTTGGAATTCCATACTGGAACATGACACCATAAGAAATGCAAGCTCTGGTTGCAGGTCCCAAGCCTGCAGCTTCCTCCTTCCCTTCCCATCCCCAGCTTCATCCTATAGCACAATGCATGTCAAAAGGAAATACCAAGACTCAGTTGCAAGAGTTCCCAATGGACAAAGCAGAAATATTTTGAGCAATGAGATAAAGTAGCATTAGATTATACCTAAAGTATAAAATGAATACACATGACTTCACAGTGATATAAACAAAGACTGAATGAATGAATGAACACACAGAGACAAATCAATAAATAATGGGGACCAAAAGACAAATCTTCCTTACAAAAGTGGAACTTAACACCCTCTCAACCCCACTTCCTGAATGTGGATTGGATTTAGGAACTGGCTTCCAAACACTAAAGGATGGAAAGGGGTAAATAGTAACATTACATTGAAGAAAACTGGCAAACACCACCATAACCAAGTGACTGAGATAAGCAGTACTTGTAATAAGACATGTTGATGTTGTGTATCCCTTGATACGAAATGATGAGAAGCACACTGTGGCATTCTTTCTGCAAACCCGTAACCCTAGTCGAATCCTGAGAAAAACATCAGATAAACGCAGATGAAACAGCATCATAGGATATCTGGCCAATGATCCTTAAAGTTGTCAAAGTCACGGAAAACAAAGACTGAGAACCTGTCACAGACCAGGGTAGATGAAGCAGAAATATCTAAATGTAATGTGGTATCTTAGATTGGATACTACAAAGAGAAAAAGGATAAAAAAAATTTAGTCATTCTAATGGGTATATAGTAGTACCATGTATGGTTTTAATTTAAATTTCCCTAATTATTAATAATGTTGGGACAGCTCTTCAATGCTTATTTATCATCCATGTATATATATATATATATATATTTTTGGTGAAGAATGCATTCATATTCTTTGCCCATTAAAAAAAAAAGTTGTTTTTTAAAGTAAAAAATGTTAAAATCTGACTAAAGTGTGAAATTAAAATTAATGCATATATATATAGAATCTAGAAATATGGTACTGCTGCTGCTGCTGCTGCTAAGTCCCTTCAGTCATGTCCGACTCTGTGTGACCCCATAGACGGCAGCCCACCAGGCTCCCCCGTCCCTGGGATTCTCCAGGCAAGAACACTGGAGTGGGTTGCCATTTCCTTCTCCAATGCTTGAAAGTGAAAAGTGAAAGTGAAGTCGCTCAGTCGTGTCCGACTCTTAGCGACCCCATGGACTGCAGCGCACCAGGCTCCTCCGCCCATGGATTTTCCAGGCAATGGTACAGGTGAACCCATTTGCAGGGCAGGAATGGAGATGCAGACGTAGAGAACAGGCATGTGGACACAGTGGGGAAAGGGGAGGGGGGATGGATTGGGAATCGACATATACACACACTACCATGTGTGAAATAGATGGCTAGTTGGGCAAAGCTACTGTACAGCCGAGGGAGCTCCGCGGGTGCTCTGTGATGACCCGGAGGACTGGGATGCGGGTGGGGGTGGGAGTAAGGTTCGTGAGGGAGGGGATACATGTGTACATACGGCTGATTCCTTCATTGTACAAAACGTCATAAAACAATCATACTCCAATAAAAATTTTTAAAAGGTAATATACCAATCAGGGTTTCTTAGTTTTGATAAATGTACCACTATAACATGAGACCGTGGATGAGGGATACATAGGAAAGTTCTGTACTATTTCTGCAATTTTCTGTAGATCTAAGATTATTCCAAAATTTAAAATTTATTTTTAAAATGCAGAGTTTTAAATATTTTTTCATACATGAAAAAGATCAATTTCTTACAGTCAGTAAATATAAATATTTACTGTCAGTAAAAATAAATATAAATATAACTGTTTCTCATTTATATAAAATCTAAAAGTTGTTCTTGATTGTTTAAGCAACTGCCTAATAAATTATGGTATTTGCTGATTTGAAATGAAACTATAGTTATGATAACAATAACATGCATTTATAGCAATGACAAACAACAAAAATAGTACTTGACTTAAACTATGTAAACTTTTACATAGTGGTTGTCAATGTGACTTTTGTGCTTGGACATCTTTTGTAATGTCATAAATACAAAATTTTATTTGCTAATTGAATATCCCTCATTCATCAAAATTGATGCCAAAAACAAGAAAACAGAAGATGTGATTTCAGCTTCCCCTCTACCCAGAATCAATAATATTGAAGTACTTAGTGTAAAATACTTTTTGTAGAATATTGTATCAATTATAAAGTGCTTTCTAGTTCATAGCCCTAAAATAATAATAGTGATTTATTGAATGCTTATATTGTGCCTAGCACTGGGCCATGAGTTTTACATCATTATTGCATTCATACACACGACAATAGCAACATCCCCTCTGAAAGAAAGTGTTAGTTGCTCCGTCATGTCCAACTCTTTGCAACCCCATAGACTGTAGTCTGCCAGGCTCCTCTGTCCATAGAATTTCCCATCAAGAATCCCAGAGTGGGTTGCCATTTCCTCCTCCAGGGGATCTTCTGACCCAGGGATTGAACTCAGGTCTACTGCACTGCAGGCAGTTTTTTTTTACTGTCTGAGCCACCAGGGAAGCCCTTTAAGTGAATATTATATTTATCTTGTTTTTACCAGTGTTGAATCTGAGACCTAAATAGGTTAAGTACTTGACCAAAGTCATACAATTAATAAGAGGTGGGGACAAGATCTGAATCCATGCCTCACCCCTCCTGAGACAAATAGCAACAGTTGGAAGATGATAGGTCACGGAGCTAGGTGATAAAGGACCTAAGTGCCACCTTGACACTCTTTATGTTCCCATGGTGCCTTGTGTCTATCAATACTTTGATCCTTACAACATTTTACAAAGTCTTTAGAGGAGATGCATTTTATTTATTTTGTGATACTTCTAAGGTCATGGACATTGCCTAGAATTGATGTCCAATACGATTCTTAATTAGAAAAACAACTGTATGTATATAGAAAAATGCGATTATGAGAAAAATATGGGCCATTCACCTAATTCATCCTATGTCTGTTATCTCCTCCTCCTAAGAAGGCCAGGGGTCATTTAGTCACAGATACTATGAGTGTGATGATGACGGTGACGTGACTGCCTCCACCTTTGACCACGCTCATCTCTCAGTCTACTTGGATGTCTCTTCCATGGGAAACTTCTCCTGATTCTCCATAATTGGGCCAGATTTCCCTCCTTCTAAACTATCAGAGCACTTTTCATTCTATTTAACTTCCTGTTGGCTTTACTGTCTCCCCACTAGGATGAAAGCTTATCGAGTCTTGCTTACCACTATTCTCCTGGCACCTGGCACTATGCCTGAAAGTGAAGGTGGCTCAGTCGTGTCCAGCTCTTTGCAACTCCCTGGAATACAGTCCATGGAATTCTCCAGACCAGAATACTGGAGTGGGTAGCCTTTCCCTTCTCCAGGGGATCTTCCCAACCCAGGAATCAAACCAGAGTCTCCCGCACTGCAGGCGATTCTTTACCAGCTGAGCCACAAGGGAAGCCCAAGAATACTGGAGTGGATAGCCTATGTCTTCTCCAGTGGACACAGGAATCAAACCGGGGTCTCTTGCATTGCAGGCAGATTCTTTACCAACCGAGTTATGCTTATGTAATTAATATACATTGGTCGAGACATTCCTGTAGCAAATTTTGGATTTTAGAATCTTAAATCAAAAATTTCACAGTCCATTCTCCAGGAAGAGCATGATGGGGCTATAATTTATTCTTTGCAACCTTCTCAGATCAGTCTGTATCTTCATTTGAGGCAAATGAACCAGGGTATTTTCATAAAGGTCAGACAAGGTACAAGTTGTCTTATAATTCAGATACTTCATCCTATATAGATGGTTATCTGGAGGTGGCCCAGTAGAGTTTGTCAAGGGTCATTTCTGCATTGAATGGGAAGTTTTTGAACACTGGAATGATACAGCCACATCCTTGGATTATGTGGATCTCAATTGGATTGCAGTCTTACCTGATATCTGGTAGCAGAGAGGATAGGTTACAGTTTTCTCAGAAGACAGTCTGGAGGGTTCTGAAAATAAGACAACTAAAGCCTTGAGAAGCTATTCATACCAAGATATCTGAGAAGTTCTTAAATATTTTGATCAAATTTTGACTTTCATCATTGAGATTTTCTCACACAGGGTAATGTGCTATTCGGTATTTAAAGAAGGATTCCTCCACTTCCCCTTTTCACTTCATTAATTTGAGCAGCGATACTCAGAGAGGAGACTTGTTGAACTCACTCCCCAGTGCTGGGAACTGGCTTGTCTCCTATGAGATGCTCCTCAGGATGCTAGAGGAGGCTTCTGTGCTGCTGTGGGCATCCTTGCTGGTCCTCGGTAAGTGGTGGGGGTCATCTCTGCTCACTGGGAAAACTGAGTCTCTCCATAGGCAAATGGCTTCTCTGGGCTGGCTGCTGAAAAAAGAGATTTTACTCCCATTTAGAACAGCAGAAAATGAACAAAGGAGAAAGATATCAATTTAATGGAAAGATAGGGAAAAAATTATTTCCAAAAATGTGTTCCTCATTTGCTTTTAATTGCCTAACTGAAAAATTCCTTTTACTCTCCAAAAAGTGGACTTATTTTTCCATGTGAAAAAAAAAAAAAAACTACAATTAGTTGTTACCTCTCTAATCACAGATCATGAAGACTAGGAGTAAAAGATGAACTGACTCCCTTGTGAAAGGACCATGTTCTGACCATGGGCTGATGTAGAATGATCTTCTGCTGAAAATAGTTACTTCTTTCTCTGTATTAAAAGATCAAATCTGTTCTAATGTTTGCAAAGAGAGTGAGAAGTTTTCCTTTGATTTTGCTTCCCTGCTTCTGTGTTACTTGCTAATATCTATCCAAATGAGACGCTGAATCTCTAGTAGTTCAAGCTTTGGGAAATAAAGACTAGCCAGTCATTTGTACAATGCATTTTGTTAAACGTGTTTGTCTTGTTCTCAGCTCTATCTCCAGGCTCTAATTAAGAAGGGAAGAGTTATTAGTGTGACTGGCGCATTACAGGATCTCAGTAAATAGTGAATGAGTGGCCATATGGGGCATAGCACAGTGTTGGGCAATGCAGAGGATGTGGAACGTGGAGGACATAGCCTCTGTCCTCAAGAACTGACACTCTGATAAGGAAATCAAAAGAGTATTTGACCTGGCAATACAAGAAAAATGTTGCACAATGGATTATAGGATAATATGTGATGATAATTAATTATTGCTGATAACCCTGTGTCAGATAATCTTCTAAGAATATCTCATTGTATTAATGTATCTAATTCTTTAACAATCGAAGAGCTGGAGCTGCTGTAAATCCTGTTTTATGGGTGAGGAAACTAAGGCAAAGAGATGACGTCTTGCCTTAAGTTTCATGCCCCAGTTAGGTGGCAGAGTCAGGATTCAAACCTCTACTCTGACAGTGTAGTTATGCTTTTAAACACTGCCCCATACTGCATGTCCAGTTGAGGGTTTCATGTGAACTTGAGTGGGAGGGGTTCTAAGTCAAAAGAAAAGTGATGGTTCTGTGGCATAGAGGTATCTCAGAGGGCTTCATGGAAGAGGTGGAATTTCATCTGGGCTTTAATGCATGGGTGTGATTTGCTTTTGCTTCATACTGAGGTAGGAGAATAACACTCCAGGCAAGAAGATAGCAAAAAGCTAAGCCTCAGCAGCAGCCACAATTATGTTAAAAAATAATTTTAGCAACACTTAACTGACGACTTACTAATTTATCTCCTTAAAATAAGGCCTCGAGGTCACTTTGATGGTCCTCATTTTACAGATGAAGAAATTAATTGAGCCTTGGAGGTTTTATGTAGCATGCCCAGGGTCACACAGCTAAAATTCAAACCTGTTTCCGTCTGAGTCTGCAGCCTGAGACTCTAACCATGACATCACCTTTTTTTCCCCAGAGTGGGTGGATCTGGGCATGTTTTTCCTCCTTTTGGGTGGAAGTTGAAAGTGGCAGGTGGGCTGTCAGGGTGAAATGGTTTGGGACTCATCGCCTTGTGCTGACACCTGACTCTTTACTCTCTTGCAGCAGCTCCAGTCAGTGGACCACTTGGTAAGTCCTTCTTTTCCTTTCTCTTTTACGTTTCTGGATGTCCTAACAGACATCCTCTATCTCAAATATTTGTCAAAAGGGACCTTGTCGTGCCCACATCCTTTTCTTGAGGACTACGGGCAGGTAAAAACACGTCTTAGGACTCGGACCCTGAGAGTTTGCGGGTCACACTCCCGAACCAAACCTGCTGCTGTGCCGGATGATCTTGGAGGAGGACCTGGGATATATGTCATGAAATCCAAGGAGAAGGTGTGTCCCCATCTGATGTGGGATTCTAGCTGAACTGACAGAATGCATAGACTCCTGAGGGGGGAAGAACAGAAATAAACTATTACCTCAATGGGGGAGGTTGAGGTGCAAACAACTTGCTGGCTGCTCCATATTTCCCCCAGTTTGACAGATCAGTTGCATACTCAGCTGCTTCCATCATCTCCTACTCTGTGACCCTGTGGACTGCAACCTGCTCGGCTCCTCTGTTTGCGGGATTTCCCAGGCAAGAATACTGGAGTGGGTTGCCATTTCTTCCTCCAGGGATCAAACCCATATCGCCTGTGGCTCCTGCATTGCCAGGCAGATTCTTTACCACGAGTCACCTGGGAAGCCCCTGACAAATCACTGTCCCTAAGCAAGTGCAACCAACTCATCCCAAACTTCAACATTCTTTGTAGATATTTCTCTGTTAATAAGCTCAGATCATGATGAGTTTGAGCCCCTATCCTACTACTTAGCAGAAAGTCCAGGCCTCTTTGGGGAGATGTTTCCAGGAATTTTAGCAGTCCCTGAGGATTCATTCAAGTCTTCTCTTCCCAGGGAGCTGATTATGGTCAGTTAACTCCAGCCAGCAGGAGCCACTGCCCCTTGACGCCCAGTGTCCCATGAAACTTCCCAGAAGAGTCTCCCCCTCAGTGCCGTGGATACAGACTTTTTCCCACAAATAACTGGGAGGAGATCATAACTTGACAAAGCTTTCTTAAAAGTTCTATGATGGCGAAATAAAATACAGAGAGTGTCAGCCAGTAGACGTGGGTAATCTCAGGACCCACTGCCTCCGTCCCAACCTCAGAAAGACCCTGACAAGATGTGTTTCCTCTTGACCACAGGGCTGCCTGTATTAGCAGGGGCAGCTTACTTGGTGTGGCAAGGAATGAAGCTGTGTCCATCAAAGGAAGTTTCCCCTTCTCCCTAGAACAAGACCCACTGCCCAAGTCTCCATTTCCCCAATCCCAGGCTCTTCCCAGGAATATAGATAATGCAGATTCCTATTCTCTTCAAGAGAAACACAGTCTCATACCTGCTGGGGACATAGTATATCTGTACAAACCTCTAAAGAAAGAGAGAGAGAAAAGGTCTGCAGAGACATATGAATGTTTATATAACCAAACAGAACACTTAGTTTTCTTGTTTAAAACAAGCATTCAGGTCACTCTACAATTTTTGCCCCCAGAGTATTTTCATTACATTTGTGTATAATTCTAAGGTGTATTTGGGTGTATTTTTCTTATGGAAAAAGTTGAGAATAGGTAAAGTCTCAGGGCTTCCCTGGTGGCTCAGCAGAAAAAAAAATCCACTTGCAATTCAGGAGCTTCAGGAGATGTGGGTTCAATCCCCAGGTCAGGAAAGTCCCCTGGAGGAGGACATGGCAACCCACTCCAGTGTTCTTGCCTAGAGAATCCCATGGACAGAGGAGCCTGGAGGGTTATAGTCCATAGGATCACAAAGAGTCAGACACAGCTGAAGCGACGTAGCACACATGCATGAAATGTCTCAAGCTTTAAAAAAAGTAATTGCTTATACACCCTTAAATACAGATGGTCCTCCTTATCTGAGTATCAAATGTACTAAGATAAAAAGACACTTGAGTGATTCCACTTACAATTTTATGGTAAATTGCCTATCCTCAACATTGAGATATTATTTTTGAAAAAAGATAATATAAATGGAAATAATCTACTTTGTTTTCCTCATCACAAAATTTAGATTACCATAGGCAATTTGTAGAACAAAGCATGAAGCAAATATTGATTTTTTTTTTATTTTTTTTTTTGGTATGTGATCGCAGTCACAGCTTCAGGCATCAAGACTGTGTGCAAAGCAGGAGGGCGGGGGGAGGGAGGAGTAGGAAACTCAAACGGCAAAGGAGCTGCCCTGCTATGCTTCTCTCCTTTCACCGTAAAGGAAAAACCTTTTCCCAGAATCCTCACCCTTTATTTCACTCCTAGCTTTATTCTTCTGACATCTCCTTACTCAGAACTGTGTCACATAGCTGGGCAGTTAGTGCTTCTGTTTTTCAAACTTATCGGCAGGCCACAGGCTCAACAGATGGGCACTGGGACTAAGTTTCAGAAAGCAAACAAGTATTGTTCCTATCACTGATTTCCCCTCTTCAGTTGTTAACAGATCTTGCTCTACTACACTTGTCAGTGACTTTGGAGGCATCAGAGCAGTGGTCTCACAGAACTTTTACCACCTTCGTGAATTACTGCATCTTTGACAGAATCTGAAGTATCACATTAACAGTCAATTTTCATTGTACATACCATGAAAGATTAGCCTGTCAAAGCATTGTTCTGGCTAGATAGCAGCATTAAAGGAGTGAGAAGGTTTACGTGGATGTTTGTGAATAATTTGGTTTGCAATGACTTTTATTATGTCAAAGATGGAAACTTTTTTCTATCCTCTTATGTTTATAATGGAGGATTGCAAATGAAGCTGACAAAAGACAGATTGGCAAGAGAAAAGAAAAATGTTTATTCAAAACTTCAGGAGTACATAGAAAACTACAACCTAAGGAAGCATTAGAATTCGGAAATTATGTAATATCTGGATTGGAAAGAAGGGGAGAAGGGCAAGAGGGTCACTTCGTTGTTGCTGCTGTTGAGTTGCTCAGTTGCGTCTGACTCTTTGCGACCCCAGGTACTGCAGCACACCAGGGTTCCCTGTCCTTCACCATCTTCCAGAGTTTGGAGTTTGCTCAGACTCATGTCCATTGAGCCAGGGATGCCATCCAACCGTCTCGTCCTCTGTCGCTCCTTTCTCCTCTTGCCCTCAACCTTTCCCAGCATCAGGCAGGGTGTTTTCCAATGAGTCATCTCTGTGCATCAGGTGGCCAGAGTATCGGAGCTTCAGCTTCAGTATCAGTGCTTCCAATGAATATTCAGGGTTGATTTTCTTTAGGATTGACTGGAAGGCCACTTACTGGAAAACAAATAGGTTTTAGAAAAGATAAATAGGCCTTAAAAGAATAGATGGGAGCTAAGCTAGTTTTGTCACAATGTCTGTTTAGGTGTGGTGTTGACTTTCAGTAGCTGGTGATAAGACCTGGGGAGGTGATTTATAACAATTGACTGTTTTCACTGGCTTTGCTTTTAGACAGATAAGGGAATTCAGAATAAAAATGAATAAATAGAATCTTTTATCTTATGCCCTCAGTTCAGAATAATTTTTATGCCACAGTTGTACCTTCACCCATCAGTTACTAACTCTCACAACCTTGAAACAGCAAAACTTAGAGAATAAACATTCAGATAAGAAAGAACCACAGTAATAACTGTGGGAAGTAAAGTTAAAACAAAATCTACCAACCCAGAAATCCTCTCCACAAAGGTAAGAAAGAGAGCAAATGCTTTTAGTACTAAACAAGCATTAAATCAAATCCCTTACAATTATACGGTGGAAGAGAGAAATAGATTTAAGGGACTAGATCTGATAGAGTGCCTGATGAATTATGGACAGAGGTTTGTGACACTGTATAGGAGACAGGGATCAAGACCATCCCCAAGGGGGAAAAAAAAATGCAAAAAAGCGAAATGGCTGTCTGAGGAGGCCTTACAAATTGCTGTGAAAAGAAGAGAATCCAAAAGCAAAGGAGAAAAGGAAGCATATACCCATTTGAATGCAGAGTTCCAAAGAATAGCAAGGAGAGATAAGAAAGCCTTCCTCAGTGATCAGTGTATGGGAGAAGGAAATGGTAGCCCACTCCAGTGTTCTTGCCTGGAGAATCCCAGGGATGGAGGAGCCTGGTGGGCTGCCGTCTATGGGGTCACACAGAGTCGGACACGACTGAAATGACTTAGCAGCAGCAGCAGTGATCAGTGCAAAGAAATAGAGGAAAACAATAGAATGGGAAAGACTAGAGATCTCTTCAAGAAAATTAGAGATACCAAAGGAACATTTCGGGCTTCCCTGGTGGCTCAGAGGTTAAAGCATATGCCTGCAATGTGGGAAACCCAGGTTCGATCTCTGGGTGGGGAAGATCCCCTGGAGAAGGAAATGGCAACCCATTCCAGTATTCTTGCTTGGGGAATCCCATGGACAGAGGAGCCTGGTGGGCTACAGTCCACGGGGTCGCGAAGAGTCGGACACGACTGAGCGACTTCACTTTAAAGGAGCATTTCATGCAAAGATGGGCACAATAAAGGAGAGAAATGGTATGGACCTAACAGAAGCAGAAGATACTAAGAAGAGGTGACAAGAATACACAGAAGAACTGTACAAAAAAGATCTTCATGACCCTGATAATCACGATGGTGTGATCACTCACCTAGAGCTAGCCAACCTGGAATATGAAGTCAAGTGGGCCTTAGGAAGCAACACTATGAACAAAGCTAGTGGAGGTGATGGAATTCCAGCTGAGCTATTTCAAATCCTAAAAGATGATGCTGTGAAAGTGCTGCACTCAATATGCCAGCAAATTTGGAAAACTCAGCAGTGGCCACAGGACTGGAAAAGTTCAGTTATCATTCCAATCCCAAAGAAAGGCAATGCCAAAGAATGCTCAAACTATCACGCAATTGTACTCATCTCACACGCTGGTAAAGCAATGCTTAAAATTCTCCAAACCAGACTTCAACAATACATGAACCGTGAACTTCCAGATGTTCAAGCTGGTTTTAGAAAAGGCAGAGGAACCAGAGATCAAATTGCCAACATGTGCTGGATCATTAAGAAAGCAACAGAGTTCATGAAAAACATCTATTTCTGCTTTGGTGACTACATCAAAGCCTTTGACTGTGTGGATCATAAGAAACTGCAGAAAATTCTTAAAAGAGATGGGAATACCAGACCACCTAACCTGCCTCTTGAGAAATCTTTATGCAGGTCAGGAAGCAACAGTTAGAACTGGACATGGAACAACATACTGGTTCCATATAGGGAAAACGTACGTGCAGACTGTATATTGTCACCCTGCTTATTTAACTTATATGCAGAATACATCATGAAAAATGCTGGGCTGGAGGAAGCACAAGCTGGAAGATTGCAGGAGAAATATCAGTAACCTCAGATATGCAAATGACACCACCCTTATGGCAGAAAGTGAAGAAGAACTAAAGAGCCTCTTGATGAAAGTGAAAGAGGAGAGTGAAAAAGTTGGCTTAAACCTCAACATTCAGAAAACTAAGATCATGGCATCTGGTCCTATCACTTCATGGCAAATAAATGGGGAACAAGGGGCAGACTTTATTATTTTGGGCTCCAAAATCACTGCAGATGGTGATTGCAGCCATGAAATTAAAAGACACTTACTCCTTGGAAGGAAAGTTATGACCAACCTAGACAGTGAATTAAAAAGCAGAGACATTACTTTGCCAACAAAGGTTCATCTAGTCAAAGCTATGGTTTTTCCAGTAGTCATGTATGGATGTGAGAGTTGGACTGTAAAGAAAGCTGAGCACCGAAGAATTGATGCTTTTGAAGTGTGGCGTTGTAGAAGACTCTTCAGAGTCCCCTGGACTGCAAAGAGATCCAATCAGTCCATCCTAAAGGAAATCAGTCCTGAATATTCATTGGAAGGACTAATCTTGAAGCTGAATCTCCAATACTTTGGCCACCTGATGTAAAGAGCTGACTCATTGGAAAAGACCCTGATGCTGGGAAAGATTGAAGGCAGAAGGAGAAGGTGATGACAGAGGATGAGATGGTTGGATGTCATCACCGACTCAATGGACATGAGTTTGAGTAAACTCTGGGAGTTGGTGATGGACCGGAAGGTCTGGCGTGCTGCAGTCCATGGGGTTGCAAAGAGTCAGACATGACTGAGCGACTGAACTGAATTGAACTGAAGCATTAAAACAGAATACAATGCCCATCACAGGCAATCCACCAAGAGATTGCAAAGATAAAAAGGGATCTCTCATTCTTATATGGCCAAGGGGATTCAGTCCATTACATCCATGTTTTCAAGATTAAACAATAATTAGTTCTCAAGCAGGAGGACTTGACAGCACCTTTTGCCACATATTTAGTGTCAGTCGCTCTGTTATCTCTGACTCTTTGAGACCCCATAGACTGCAGCCCAAGCTCCTCTGACCGTGGAATGTTCCAGGTGAAAATACTGGAGTGGGTATCCATTCCCTTCTCCAGAGGATCTTCCCGACCCAGGGATCAAACCTGAGTCTCCTGTATTTTGGAGGATTCTTTACCTTCTGAGCCACCAGGGAAATCCAATTTATCACTCTAGTTCTCTTTTATCCAGAGGAGAAACAACTTTTTCATATATTTATGTAGGGGACTTTCCAAGTGGCTCAGTGGGTAACGTATCTGCCTTTGATGCAGGAGATGTGGGTTTGATCCCTAGATCAGGAGGAAGCTCCCCTGGAGGAGTGCATGGCAACCCATTCCAGTATTTTTGCCTGGAGAATCCCATAGACAGAGGAGCCTGCCAGGCTGCAGTCCGCAGGGTCACACAGAGTCAGATACAACTGAAGCAACTTAGCTCGCACATATCTTTAGGTAAGACTGGAGGTACTATTGCATATTGGAGCAAGGTACACACCAAAGGTAAACTCTTACCCTTCCATGGTAATGGGGAGTCAGGAGCCAGAGGAGCTGTCCCCCTACATGGCTGCATTTCAAAAAGATGGCTCCTTCTTGAGAAAGATGGTTCTGAGTCATAAGACAGGCAAGAGACTTTTTAGCTATTATAAAGAGTCACCGATGCTTGAAAGAAATTCTGAAGGAAAAAACAGAGAGAGTTGTTTCTCTTACTTTCAACAGGGAGAATGAAACCTCTTCTTTTTAATTTGTATTTATGCTTACATTCTCCAGCTTCTGTCCATCAATAATTCAAAGATCTTGAGGCTTGATTTTATGCAGGGCCCACATTTTATTTTCATGAATGAGTATCTTTGAGGTGTGGGGACTTAGAAGCACCTGGTTCCCAGCACTCATACCCTTTGTAGTTATTTCAGGGTAATTCCCACTTCAGAAAACAGCCTGCTCATAACAGCCCTACCGACTTCCTGTTGGTAAAAATACTATATAGACCCTTTTCCATAACTGTGGAATTGACCCAAAATTCCTACACTCCCTCCCTCTATAAACCCTCACCCCACTTTGTGGCCTTGCCAGACAAATACTCTTCTTAGAGAAATGAGAGTAACACGAAGAGTCTGGGTGGGAAGGAGCCCAGGAGGAATCTACTTGAGGATGTGGCCTGTTTGAAAAGGTAAGGGGGTTGGCAAGTCTCTCCTCACTGATCTCCCATGCTGAGTAGGTCCTGCTGGGGTTGCCCTCTGAAAGGCCAGTATTCTCCTCTAGACCATAGAGCAGCTGCTGACACTCCTGAGTAAGACAAACAGTCAGCAAATTTGAAACCTGAGAAAACAGCAGCCTGCACAGGTTCTTTCAGAGATTCTCCAAAGCCAGGTCTTCTGGTCCATTCCACACAAACTGCCTGGGTGGGGATGCAGGCACCTTCACCTCAGACTTATTTCTCTTCTCTCTAGCTGCTGTACACAAATCCGTGATTTCCGTCCAGCCTCCGTGGACCACTGTCTTCCGTGGAGAGAGAGTGAATCTGACTTGTAGTGGATTTCACTTCTATGCACAAGAGAAATTACAAGGCTACCGTTGGTTCTCTGGGAAAGCACGTCCACGTGAAACTCCAGGAAATACCCTTGAGGTTCGTGATTCTGGACAGTACAGGTGCCAGGCCCCAGGCTCACTCCCAAGTAACCCCGTGCACTTGATCTTTTCTTCAGGTGAGAAAGTAGGTGAATCAGTGAAAACTTGGGAGGCGGTTTCAGTACATCTTAGCTCCCTGGATTTCCCAAGAAAAGTCTTCATTCTACTCTAAGCCTTGATCTTTCAGTTTCATGTCCGACCTCCCGCATTGTCTATAGGTGCTTTTCAAACTACTATTGACATCAGAGTTTAAACGTCTAACATTAATCAGCAGACATCTTGCACACATATAATTAAAGGAAGGAGTTAGTTTTAGGGGATTCAGACATAAAGCTGTCTTAGGTCCTGTCTTTAACAGCATTATAGCCTCCTGTGGGAGAAATTGCGTCTACATGAATGTGCTGAGCACAAAATAGAAAGGAAAAAGTGCCCTAAAACAGGAATTCAGAGGTGAGAAATCTCCATCCTCAAGCCTCGTGTCCTCCCCTGTCTTAGGATTTGTCCCTTCTCCACTACTTTCCTGTCTAACTGGCACACATATCTCTTCGTCCAGTTTTTCCTGCTCCAAAGATCTTCATTTAGAGCAGGGTCCCCAACCTGTTTGGCACCAGGGACCATTTCAGTGGAAGATAACTCTTTCATGGAGTAGGGAGTAAGGGGATGGTTTGCGGATGATTCAAGTGCAGTAGGGCTCATGCTCCTATGAGAATCTAATGCTGCTGCTGCTGCTCTGACAGGAAGCGGATCTCAGGTGGTGATGAGGGTGATGGGGAGCAGCTGTAAATACAGGTGAAGCTTCGCTTGCTTGCCTGCTGTTCACCTCCTGCTGCGCAGCCTGGTTCTTAACGGGCCACCATCTGTGGTCTGGGTGTTGGGGACCCCTGGCTTGATCACTCCCCAGGCATTGGTCAGGAGGAGCAGGCATTCACTGCCGTCATCTCAGAGAGAAAGGGTAGGACTTGTCTCTAATCAGGATCTGCAGGGCGTGAGAGGTGCGCGAGTGGACCGCATTCACTGTCTCTCGACCCCGGTTTTGTGTCTATGACCACAAACCCTCTGCCTGGTGCACTTCAATGCGCTGTAACACCTCCCAGTGCATTTCTCCAAAAGCGTCTTTGACAACTCCTGTTATCTAGTCAGCAGGTTGGTGCTGATCTTTGCTGTATTCAGCAATGTCAGAGATTTTGGTCACATCTCTCAGCTTTTCCTCTCCATGTTAGAATCCTTTTATTTTTGAATCTGTCCTTGAATGATTAAATAGATGTGTCTGGGATTTATTTAGGAATTGTATCTGAAGCAAGTCACACTGATTTGGAAGGAGATGAATGAGCTTGATCAGGAGACTAAATCCTGGGGAAGGAAAAGAAAGGAAAAGAAAAACTCTGCAATTCAAGAGACTCGAAGGAAAGAGTGCCTGAATGACAGTGTCTTATCTCTGTGTGATTTCCAGCCTCCCTCATCCTCCAGGTGCCATATTCTGTGTTTGAAGGTGATGAGCTGGTTCTGAGATGCCAGAAAAGGGGGAGAGAGAAACTGGCTGTTGTGAAGTATACTTGGAATCGAAAAATTATTTCTGGTACTGATGAAAGCTTTGATCTTTTGATACCAAAAGCAAGTTTAAATAACAGTGGCTGTTACCAGTGCATTGGATTCTTGGAAAATGCTTATGTATTGAAAACAAGTCAGACAAATATTCAAATTCAAGGTAAACCCTTCATTTCATACACATTTCCTTAGCAGTGTCAGGGTGGGGTAAACTGGGCACCTGAGTGGGGATCTATATAAGTAGTTTTTCTGTCTGTTTGTTTGCTGATTTGTTTTGGTGTGCCTCACGGTTTGTGGGATTTTCTTAGTTCCCGGATCAGGACTGAAACAGGGCTCTCGGCAGTGAAAGCACACTGTCCTTACCACTAGACCTCCAGGAAATTCCCTATATAAGCTGATACCATAGCGAACGTGGGATAACTTCATGACCTAAGTCCTCTAAGAGGTAGAGATGGTGGAGTAATTTAACTTAAATAGTCCTGGGAAAGAAAAATGTTAATAAAGAGGCCAATAAGTTTGTCTTGTTGGATGTCTGAAGTTTTCTGGAACCAAGAATCCAAGCTGGCCTCATACTGAGAGCTTGGTTTCCCTCTTCTCTCTAGAATTATTTTCACGTCCGAAGCTGGAAGTCACAGATTCCCAGCCTATAGAGGGGAAGCCTGTAAACCTGAGCTGCGGGACACAGCTCCCGCTGGAGCGGCCGGACACTCGGCTTCACTTTGCCTTCTTCAGAGACAACGGGGTCATGATCTCAAACCGGAGTGTGTCCCCGGACCTCCAGATCACAGCCATTTGGAGAGAAGACTCAGGATCATACTGGTGTGGTGCTGAAACAGTGACTGGTGGCATCCACAAACGCAGCCTCCCACTTCAGATTGACGTGCAGAGTGAGTGTTGGAGGGCCAGGCTGTGATGTCGCCCCTGGCTGCTCCATCTGGCCCCGTGGGGGTAGGGACTGCCAAGCACAGATGGATTTTGTCAGCCTGACAGAGGCTCCAGGCTTAGATCTCATGAGAAGTGAGGTACTATAATAAAAGAAATACAGGATTTTGCTTCCATCTATATTTCTCTAAAAATTTAGCATTTCTTTAAAATTCCAGCACCTTGAAATGACAGAGATGATTCATGAAGGTAGTTACAGAGTTGGGGAAAACAAAATGAAAACAAGAAGCTAAATGCTTTGCTACTGAATCGACAGATTCTAGAATGTCAGGTCTTTGGGGAAACTGTTTAGAAAACACATAACCGCAGAGGTGGACCTCAACTGGTAACAACAACCAGTGTGATGTGTAAAGTGGAAGAGGAGGACATACATACATAGAAAGATAAATACAGTAAATATCGGCTTGTCTTAAGTACCAAAAGCAGGACTGGTGGAAAAGGATGTAGTCTAGGCCAATGTAATGATAGCAACTATTGCTATTATCTCTCTGGGATCAAAATAATTCAGACTAATAACTAGGACCTGACATAAAACCCAAACACTTTTCCAAGGAGAGTCAATTTTTCTCTCCTGGAGCCTATGTATCAGGATGAAAAGGTTATTACATTTAGTGATGCTCTAGGTCTGATATCTGCAATCTCTGGGCTACAGTGCTAGCACCTGCAGAAGAGTGTACCTTCAAGTCCCATAAAAAGTGCCCCTGTCCAACATCCCAGCCCCAGCCTCCTCCCATCATGCCCTCACCTGTCGTCCTGTGTTCACACAGGAATCCCTGTGTCTGGAGTGCTCCTGGAGACCCAGCCCCAAGAAGACCAGGTGGTTGACGGGGAGACGCTGGTCCTTGTCTGCTCTGTGGCCAAAGGCACTGGGAACACCACGTTCTCTTGGCACAGAGAGGACACGAGGGAGAGTCTGGGGCAGAAAAGCCAGCGCTCCCAGAAGGCAGAGCTGGAGATCCCTGTTATCGGGGAGAGCCATGCCGGGCACTACTACTGCACAGCTGACAACGGCTACGGCCTCATCCAGAGCCAGGCAGTGAACGTCACTGTGAGAAGTAAGGTTTATTCCCCATTGATCTTATTTATTCTCATATTTCTCAAATTAGGGGTGGACATAGCCAACACTATCTTTATGATTCTCCTTTTTAAATTTCGTTGCCACTTTGCCATCTTCCAAGGTGATAGACACTTTCTTCCATTAAATATCAATAATTCAGGTTGTAAGGAGGTACTCCAGTGAGCTAATGCTGTCCAGGAACCATTTCACCCCTTGGGGATGATTTTGTGTATTTTAATGCTGACCCATTGTTTTGTTGCTCTCCAAGAACAGCGTCATGTCATTAGTAGTGTTTTGGTAGGGCAGAGCTCCACCACCCTAAGTGTCAACTATACTCTCCTTTCAGTAAATCGTTGAACAGGACCAAAGATCTAAGGCATCATTTTACTCTGTTACTGAGGGTCTAAGAGTATCTTAGTACCAAATGGCATGCAAGTTATGAAACTTACAAGTACCAAGAGTGAATATAGAGCCCCTAAATGTCCATAGAGAACATAAGCCTTCCTTTGGGATTGCACAGTCCTAGCTTATATCTCTCTATCCATTCATCTATCTCCAAGGAGTCATATGAAGTCAAGTCAGATTCCCACTCAGCCACTATGGCACTGAAGAAATGATTCCTATGGGGCTTCAATGCAGCCTCTATTTCAGGTTCACTTGCATCCTGGGCTAACTACGGGAAAGCAAAGATTTTCCTGCCTTCCTTTATATTTAAACCCCTTAAAAGAGTTATCTCTACTCACTGTCTCCCCTTCTATTTTCTTTCAGACCCGTCACTATCAGGCTTTCCTCACTCCAATAGATACTATTATACCTATTCGTCAGATGCTCCTTTTAAGTTTTTGTTACTGGACCTTCATCACATTTTTCCCTGGAGTAGGAAATGGCACTGCACTCTGGTATTCTTGCGTGGAAAATCCCATGGGCAGAGGATCTTGATGGGCTACAGCCCATGAGCCAGGCGTCATTCCAGACCCTCCACCTCGAATCTACCTGCAAGTCTGATAGCTCTGCCTTCAAAATATCGCCAGATATTGACTAATTATGACAGAATTATGACTAAATCCCACCATGTCCACTCCTACCACCTGATCCAAGCCACCTGGATGATTGCAATAATACTGTTCTGCTTCATCTGTGGTTCTGCACAGCCTGTTCTCAACACAGCATCGGAAGGAACTCTAAGCCGTAAATCAGATCATGTTCCTCTTCTGCCCATGGCTCCCTATCTCCTTCAGAGAGAGAACCAGTGTCCTCTCAACATTCCGCCAGGCCCTGGCAATCTGTTGGTCCTACTACTGTGACCTAATGGCTTACCACCCCCCTTCTCCACCTGAGCCACCAGGGCCCCCTGTCTCTTCTTCAAACCTTTCAGTCACATTCCACCACAGGGCCTTTGCAATGCTCTTCTCTGATATCCTCATGCTCATTCCCCTGCTTCCTTCAGAACTCTACTCACCTTCTCAATGAGACCTTCCCAGCCATACTATACAATGTGGCAGCTCTTCACCAAGGCCCTCCCTCTCCTGGTCCTTCTTGATTCTTCCTTGCAGCATGTGTCACCAACTCCCATACCATGTAGCCTTTGCTGTCTCCTTCCACACCCCCCATGAGGGCTTCCCTGGTAGCTCAGATGGTAAAGAACCCACGTGCAATGCAGGAGATTTGGGTTCAGTCCCTGAACTGGGAAGATCCCCTGAAGATGGGAATGGCAACCCATACCAGTATTCTTGTATGGAGAATCCCCAAGGACAGAGAGCCTGGTGGGCTGTAGTTCATGGGGTCACAAAGAGTCAAACATGACTGACTGACACTTTCAACACTTCCATACCTCCCATAGTAGCTTCATGAAGGTAAATCTCTATTTTGACTATTTTTTATCACAAGTGCTCATTCTACTGATCAGCTCATAATAAGCATTCAGTAAATATTTGCTGAGTGAATATATTTTGCATATATCACTTTTGCTTATCGTAATAATAATCCTAGAAAAGAAAGATATCATTATCTCCATTCTACAGAAAAGGAAAGTGAAACTCAAAAAAGTTTGCTCATTTGCATTAGGTCATAAAGCTTCTACCTAGCAGCCTGGATTTGAACCTCAATACAATCTTTTAGCTCACAGACAGAAACTGTTGTCAAAGTTTTTTGAAGAAATACCACTGTCCACCATGCTAAATAAGCAGAGAACTGTGCTGTTTATATAAAACCAGTCAGCCCTGACTGAGCCATAACCCTAAACAGTTCGGTTAGTGGCTCTGGCAAGGGGTTGCTATGCTAATGGCACAGCTGCGCTAAAATTTTCCCTTCAGCTCCCTCGAGGCATGTCCCGTGATCAAGCAGGGCCTTCCCAGGTCAGGGGAACTGACATGTCTTCCCCCAGATAGATGCCACAGGAGGGTCTGCATCTCACCCTCAAAATTTCTTGAACAGTAATATTGGATGTGATTCCCAGCAGAGAAGGGCAGAGACTAAGCCTGAAATACCGTGAAAACGACATTTCAAGAATCAGGTGGGCGAAGGGAAAAAGAGATTAGCAAAGCTGAAAGCTGCCCATAAGACACCCTCTGAAGAGTCTTGAACGCCCTGGAATCCAGAGTGACACTGAGGGTAGAAACATTGCTTCTCTAGGAAGGCTTTTTTTTTTTTTTTTTTTTTTTTTTTGCTAATTGATTTTCTTTTAAATTTTATTGTAGTGTAGTTGATTTACAATGTTGTGTTAGTTTCAGGTGTATGGCAAAATGAGTCTGCTATACACATACATATATCCATTCTTTTTAAGATTCTTTCCCCATGTAGGTCCTTATGGAGTATTGAACTACATATATGGAGTATTGAGCTATATCCTGTGCTATATAGGACTTCCTGGTGGCCCAAATGGTAAAGAATCCACCTGCAATACAGAAGACCCAGGTTTGATCTCTGTGCTGGGAAGATCCCCTGGAGAAGGGAATGGCAACCCACTCCAGTATTCTTGCCTGGAAAATTTCATGGACACATGAGCCTGAGGGCTACAGTCCATGGGGTTTTGAGAGTCAGACACAACTGAGCAACTAACAATTACCCTGTACTACACAGTAGGTCCTTATTAGTGATCTGTTTTGTATGTCGTAGTGTATATATGGGCTTCCCTTGTAGCTCAGTCGGTAAAGAATTTGCCTGCAGTGCAGGAGACCCGGGTTCGATCCCTGGGTTGGGAAGATCCCCTGGAGAAGGAAATGGCAACCCACTCCAGTATCCTTGCCTGGAAAATCTCATGGACAGAGGAACCTGGTGGATTGCAGTCCATGGGGTCACAAAGAGTCGGGCACGACTGAGTGACTAACACACAGTGTACATATGGGAGGGCATGGCAACCCACTCCAGTATTCTTGCCTGGAGAATCTCCATGGACAGAGGAACCTGGTGGGCTCCAGTCCACAGGGTCACAAGGAGTCAGACATGACTGAAGCAGCTCAGCATGCATGCACACTGTGCATGTATCAATCCCAATCTTCTAATTTATTCCCCAGCCTGGAGAATCCCAGGGACGGGGGAGCCTGGTGGGCTGCTGTCTATGGGGTCACACAGAGTCGGACACGACTGAAGCGACTTAGCAGCAGCAGCAAGTTTGTTTGTTAAGTTTGTTTGTTAAGTTTGTTAAGCAGTTAAGTTTGTTTTGTATGCTTGTGTTTAGCTGCTCAGTCGTGTTCGACTCTGCAATTCCATGGACAATAGTCCCCAGGCTCCTCTGTCCATGGGATTCTCCAGGCAAGAATACTGGAGTGGGTAGCCATTTTCTTCTCAAGGGGATCTCCCAGACCCAGGGATCAAACCCGGATCTCCTGCACTGAATGCAGATACGTTATCATCTGAGCCACCAGGGAAGCCCAAGTTTGTTTTACGCCTCTCTAACTATTTCTGTTTTGCAGATAAGTTCATTTGTACCCCTTTTTTTTTTCAGATTCCACATATAAATGGTATCGTGTGATATTTGTCTTTCTCCGTCTGATTTACTGCACTCAACATGAGTCCAGGAAGACTCTTACACTGAAAAGTTTACTTACAATCCCTGAAAGAGAATAATTGTGAATCTGTTGGTAATTCACACCTACATGTAAAATTTCTCATCTTTCCTTTTGAATTTTAAGGTCAGTAGAATGAATCAGCATCCTCTGATACAGGCAGTGAACTGGTTCCTTCACACATGTAATTTCATTTTATTCTCACAACTGGTCTGCAAGGAAACAGATGATCTCCGAGTTTAAGCAGATTTCGAGGATTCAGTTGATATGCAACAGAACCAGAATGTCTTCTTTTTAATTTGTGACCTCCTGCAAAATCTCTGTGCTCAGAAATGTCATATAGCATAGCATATAGCATAGCAGGACAGAAACTCTGAGGTAGCCTGGAGCACTGGTGCCAAGGTAGGCTGTCTTAGCTTGCATTGCTGTAACAAGATATAATAGACAGGGTGACTTTAAGAGCAGGCATTTGTTTCTTACTGTTTCAGAGGCTGGAAGTCTGAGATCAGGACTGAAATCAGGATGCTGGCATGGTTAGTTTCTGGAGAGATTCCTCTTCCTTGCTTGCAGATTGCTGCCCTCTGGCTGTGTCCTCATGCGATAGAGTTGGGGAGAGAGTGAGAGAGATCTCTGGGATCTCTTCTTTTAAGGGTCCTAATCTCATCATGAAGGACCATTCTCACGGCCTCATCTAAACCTAACTACCTCTCAAAGGCACCATCTCCAAAGCCATCTCACCAGGGTTAGAACCACTTCAATTTATGAATTTTGGTGGAACACAGTTCAGTCCATAGAATGGGCTGAAGTTGGCTACGGTAGTGCTGTGTGCATGCATGCATGTGTTCACACTCAGTTGTGTCCGACTCTTTGTGACCCCAAGGACTGTAGCCCAATAGGCTCTGCTGTCCAGAGAATAGTCCAGGCAAGAATACTGGAGTGGGTTGCCATCTCCTACTCCAGGGGATCTTCCCAACCCAGGGATTGAACCCAAGTCTCTTGAATCTCCTGCACTGGCAGGTAGATTCTTTACCATTGCGCCACCTGGTGCTGTGTGAAAGTGAGCCTAATGTGTGAGGGTGTCCCTGAAACTGGTCAAAGGGCCATGAAATTTCTGAGGGTGAGGGCATTAGAAAAGGCCCTGATGCTGGGAAAGATTGAAGGCAGAAGGAGAAGGGGATGACAGATGATGAGATGATGGGATGGCATCACCGACTCGATGGACATGATTTTGAGCAAGCTCCGGGAGTTGGTGATGGACAGGGAAGCCTGGAGTACTGCTGTCCATGGGGTTGCAAAGAGTCAGGCATGACTGAACAACTGTACCGAACTGAGGGCATAATGTAAGGGCAATGAATAAGAGGTAATACTTACATAGACATAGCACTTATCATATGTTAAGAACCGTTCAAAGCTCTTTACTAACTCATTTTTATCCACCAATAATAGTACTGCTATAGTTACTATTATCTCCATTTTGCAGATAAGAAAACTGACAAACAGGGAAGATTAAATAAAGGTTGCTGGCCACACAGGTAGTAAAAAGAGGAATGACTCTAACCTAACAGCCTAATTTTAGAGTTTATGCCTTCCTTTTTGTTGCTATTCCACTCATAGTGAGATATAATTGACATACAACACCATGTAAGTTTACAGTATACAATATAGTGACTTGCTGCATGTATATATTTCAAATTTATTATCACAAAAAGTTAGTTAACACATCCATCACCTTACGCAGTTGCAATTTTGTGAGTGTATATGTGATAAGAACTTTTATAATCTACTATCTTCAGTTCAGTTCAGTTCAGTCACTCAGTTGTGTCTGACTCTTTGTGACCCCATGGACTGCACACCAGGCCTCCCTGTTAATCACCAACTCCCAGAGTTTACTCAAACTCGTGTCCACTGAGTCAGTGATGCCATCCAACTATCTCATCCTCTGTCGTCCCCTTCTTCTCCAGCCTTCAATCTTTCCCAGCATCAGGGTCTTTTCAAATGAGTCAGCTCTTTGCATCATGTGGCCAAAGTATTGGAGTTTCAGCTTCAACATCAGTCCTTCCAATGAATATACAGGACTGATTTCCTTTAGTATGGACTGGTTGGATCTCCTTGCAGTCCAAGGGACTCTCAAGACTCTTCTCCAACACCACGGTTCAAAAGCATCAATTCTTCGGCGCTCAGCTTTCTTTATAGTCCAACTCTTGCATCCATACGTGACTACTGGAAAAATCATAGCCTTGACTAGACGGACCTTTGTTGGCAACATAATGTCTCTGCTTTTTAATATGCTGTCTAGCTTGGTCTATCTTAGCAATTTTCAACTCTATTTACAATATGTTCTTAGCTATAATCACCACTATATACATCACATCCTCCAAACTTACTCATTTTATAAATGGAAGTTTGTATCCTTTGACCACCTTCACCCATTTCTCCTATCCTCCACCCCCTACCCCTGGCAACCACCAATTCATTCTGTTTTTGGTTTTTGGTTTTGAAAGATTCTATATATAAGTGAGATCATAAAATATTTGTCTTTCCCTCTGTCTGACTTGTTGCACTTAGCATAATGCCCTCAGGCTTCATACAAGTTGTTGCAAATGGTGGAATTTTCTTTTTTATAGCTGTGTAATAGTCTATCATATTCACATTCAATCATGATTGAATAGTGTGTGTTTGTTGTCGTTTAGTTGCTAAGTCATGTCTGACTCTTTTGTGACCCCCATGGACTGTGGCATACCATGCTCCTCTGTCCATGGGATTTCCCAGGCAAGAATACTGGACTGAGTTGCCATTTCCTTCCATAGGGGATCTTCCCGACCTAGAATCGAACGTGTATCTCCAGCATTGGCTTGTGCTTTTTCACTCAGTCGTGTCTGACTCTTTGTGACCAGTTGGACTGTAGCCCTGCATTGGCAGGGGGATTCTTTACCACTGAGCCACCAGGGAAACCCTATATATACCACACTTTCTTTATCCATTCATACATCAATGACATTTAGGTTGCACATATCTTGGTTATTGTAAATAATATTGCAGTAAACATGGGGATGCAGATATCTCTTCAAGATAGTAATTCTCTTTCCTTGGGATATATACCCAGAAGTGGGATTGCTAGATCATATAATAGTTCTTCTTCTTTTTTTTTTTTTTAATTTTCTAGGAGTCTACATACTGTTTTTCACTGTGACTGCACCAATTTCCATTCTCACCAACACTGTACAAGGGTTTTCTTCTCTCCTTGTCCTTACCAACACATTATTTCCTGTCTCCATTTTTTTTTAAGTTATAGGGAATAAAGTTTATTTTGATGAAAAGTGCAAAGCAAAATTAAAATTGTGTACATTAGTAACATAACTCAGCATGCTTAATTTGGTAGAAGTGTGACACATTTTCTTGCTTTCCTATGTTTTGCTAAATCATCATAACCTTGCTGTTGTTCAATCATTAATTCATGTCTGACTTTGTGACCCCATGGACTGTAGCAAGCCAGGCTTCAGTGTCTCCCAGAGTTTGCTCAAAATCAAGTCCATTGGGTCAATGATGCTGTCTAATCATCTCATCCTCTGCTGACCCCTTCTCCTTTTGCCTTCCATCTTTCCCAGCATCAGGGTCTTTTCCAATGAGTCAGCTGTTTGCATCAAGTGCCCATAAAGTGCTCCATAAAGTATCAGAGCTTCAGCTTCAGCATCAGTCCTTCCAGTGAATATTCAGGGCTGATTTCCTTTAGGATTGGCTCTGGTTTGGTCTCCTGCAGTCCAAGGACACCATAACCTAGACTGCTTTATTAAACTAAGGCATGGAAACTTATTTTTACTCTTTTGCTTACGCTCTGATTTCAAACAATTTTATTTAAAAAGAGCCATTGTAACAGGTGTGAGGTGCTACCTCACTGTGGTTTTGATTTGCATTTCCCTGATGATTAGTGATGTTGAACACGTTTTCCTGTGCCTGTTGGCTTTTGCATGTCTTCTTTGTAAAAATGACTATTCAGATCCTTTGTCCATTTTTAAAGTATTATTTGAAGGGTTTTTTTTTTTTTTTTTTGGCTATAGAGTTGTATGACTTCCTCATATTATTACCAAGGACTTTTCCCCTATAATTTCTCCTAGGGGTTTTATGGTTTCTGTTCTTAAAGTCTTTAATACATTTCTAGTTAATTTCTGTGAGTGGTTTAAGATGGAGGTCCAGTTTCATTCTTTTGCATGTGAATTAGCAAGTTTCCCCAGCACCGTCTATTAAGAGATTATCTTTTCCACTGAGTATTTTTGACTCCTTTGACAAATATTAGTTGATGATATATTCACAGATTTATGTCTGGGCTCTTGATTCTATTCCACTGGCTCATGTTTCTGTTTCTATGCCAATGCCAATTTGTGTTGGTTGTTCAAGCCTTGTTATATTGTTTGAAATCAGGAAGCGTAGAGCCTCTGGCTTTGTTCTTTTGTTGCAGGATTGCTTTAGCTATTTGGTGTCTTTTGTGGTTCCATACAATTTTTTTAAAATTTCTATAAAAAATGATGTTGGAATTTTGATAGGGACTGCATTGAATCTGTTTGGCTTCAATAGCTTTGAACAATATGGACATTTTAGCAATATTAATTCTTTCAATTCACCAACATGGGATTTCTTTCTATATATTTGTGTCTTCATTTTTTTAACCATATCTTATAGTTTTCAATATACAGATCTTTCATCTCCTTGATTAAGTTTGTAATCAATAATAACTCTTTTATTGTTTTTGATGCTATTGAAAATAAGATTGTTTTCTTTATTTCTTCTTCAGATAATCCCTTGTTGTATAGAAGCACAACTGATTTTTGTATTGATATTGTATTCTGCAACTCTATGAATTAGTTCATTAGTTCTAACAGATTTTCTGGGGAGTCTTTAAGATTTTCTTTATATAAGGTCACATCTTCAAACAGAGACAATTTTTCTTCTTCCTTTCCAATTTTGAGGCCTTTTATTATTATTATTTTCTTGCCTGATTGCTCTGGCTAGGAATTCTAGAACTATGTTGAATAGGAGTAGAGAGAGGGCACCCTGGCCTTGGAGAATGTATCTGATGAAAAAAATAAAAATTCTCCAACAATTTAGTCTATTCCTTCTATCAGTTTTTTCCCCCCACCTCTTCAAAGCACATAAGACTCCAGCTTCTAAGGAGGCAGGAAACGGATGTCATTTGATTGTAGTGTCCCAGTACATTATTTTAATGGCGAGCAATATCAGAGTTACTGTTGGTTCAACTAGTGCCCTAATCAGTGGAGATATTTGCTCTCTTTCTCAGGCATGTTGCTGCTCCAAGTTAGATTCTGCCAAGTCATCCTTATAACATCTTTCCAGATGTCTAGGGGAAATTTCCAAATGGCCACATTACAAGAGGACAGAATCGGTAGACAACTGGTTAGATAGATAGACAGATGTAGCGTGTGTGTGCTCACTCAGTCATGTCCCGCTCTTTTCAACCCCATGGACTGTATAGCCTGCCAGGCTCCTCTGTCCAGGCTCCCTGACCCAGGGATCGAATCCATGTCTCTTGTGTCTCCTGCTTTAGCAGGCAGATTCTTGACCAGTGGGCCACCTGGGAAACCACAGATGTCCCTCTGAATGTTAATGTCCGAAGTGAAGTCAGTGGGTCAGTGGAGGGAGCTGGCTTCCTTTTCTCCTCTTTGCCACAATCCCCTCAGATTCTTGCCTTCTGCCCCTGCGTGGTGAGTCACTTCCTGTCATATGCAGGCTCAGGACTGCGCTGCCCACAAGTGGAATCCTGCTTCCTGTGCCACACAGTCCTAGTCCAATCCTCAACGGGCCCCACAGGTCCTTGTCTTTTAGACCCCTCCCTTTCCCAGGGCGCAGGACCCCAGCCAGGTCGAGGAAAGTTTCCAGGGCTTCAAGGCCCCTCCAGGCTCTAGAACCCTCCCCCTGAGGCTCACACACACACTTTTTCTGTCCAGGCATCCCAGGGATTAAAAGAAGCCTTGTTGCGGGAGGAACCACTGGGGGATCACTCAGCATTCTCCTGGCTGTGGCCCTGCTGTTTTACTGCTGGCACCAGAGGAAACAGGGTTTGTGTTCTCTCTTACCCTTTGCTAACCTCCACAACCTGTCCCTGCCTCAGATACCCCATTCATTGCAGCCTTGGAAACTGCCCCATTACCATTCTCCACCTCACCATCCCAGTGCTAATAGATGGGCTCACATGCTTTCTTCAAAAGGCTGTTTTCTTAACAGATGTCTAGTCTAATTTATGAAGCCTCAGGTGAAAGATGGGGAAGGAATACACATTTTAATGTAAAGTTTCAAGAACTTCAAACGGTTTCCTTGGATAGTTTCTTTGGTCCAAACAGACTGGTCCACTAGATATTTCAGCCCATCCTATATCCCCCATAAGTGGACAACCAAATAAAACTTCATAGGAAAGGCCCTATGAAGAAGTGACTGAGAATGGGAGCTGACTAATCTCTATCCTTCTTCCTCAGACATGTCCTTGAGTCAAAGCTTGGGACCAGCATCTCGTATTCCAATGGCTCCGCTCTCTACAGGTCAGGCTACGGGCTCCCCCTCCACCCAGAGGAGAGAGTTTCTCCCACGTACTATCTGTTGTGCTTCCAAAGCCTTCTTGCTTTAGCCCAGGTCAGGCTAGTTTCAGATGTCAGAAAATCTGGTGTAGAAGATATACATAAAAGCTTTTTCAGCTCTAGTACAGTTACCCACATGCTTTAACTTTGTGTTTTGAGTGCATGCTCAGTCACGTCCCACTCTTTGTGACCCCATGGACTGTAGCCCCCCAGGCTCCTCTGTCCTTGGAATTCTCCAGGCAAGAATACTGGAGTGGATAGCCCTTCCCTCCTCCAGGGGATCTTCCCTACCCAGGGATCGAGTCCAGGTCTCCTGCATTGCAGGCAGATGCTCTACTGTCTGAGCCACCAGGGAAGCACAACTCTGTGTTTTTAACTTAATTCAACCCAACTCACCAGATCCTTCTGAGCACCTCCTGTGTATCCTGCACTGGGCTGGATGTACAGAGCTTTGGACTTCTGACCAAAGTGTCCTCAACAAGCCTGAGGTGAAGTCTGAGGTTCTGGGCATAACCACAAATTCTTCTGGAAATCTACCGATAGCCCCACATTATGCTGCAAAAAAAAAAAAAAAAAAAAATTGGTTGTATTTAGTATTTCCTAAGGTATATCAACACAGTCTTGAACCCTAATCAAGTCTCAGATGTTTGCATATTCAACAGAGCAATGTGTAGCCCTGACCCCAGCAAGTTATGTGCTTGGTTCAATTCTTTTTCACGAGAATCCGAGACTGCACCCACATTTGAATTGACTCTGCTAGGCAGCACATAGGCTTCCCTGGTAGCTCAGCTGGTAAAGAGTCCACCTGCAATGCAGGTGACCCCAGTTTGATTCCTGGGTCGGCAAGTTCCCCTGGAGACCTAGGCTGCCCTCTCCAGTATTCTTGTGCTTCCCTGGTGGTTCAGATGGGAAAGAATTCACCTGCAGTGCGGGAGACTTGGGTTTGATCCCTGGGTTGGGAAGAATCCGTGGAGCAGGGCATGGCAACCCACCCCAGTGTTCTTGCCTGGGGAATCCCCCTGGACAGAGGAGCCTGGCGGGCTACAGTCCATGGGATCGAAAGAGTCGGACACAGCTGGGAACTGCACAGCACAGTACACAGCGCTGGTGGTACATGCATGTGAAACATTTGAGCACGGGCTCCCTCTGCTGACACAAATCTGCCTTTGTTTTATTTGCAGGAGACGGCTTTCAGGGAGACATAATCAGGTGAGGTCTCAGCCTTCTGGTTTCCCAAGAATAAAATATGCAGAACTGTGGGGCTACAAGATCAGGCCAAGTGATTTCTCTATGTCCCTGTGACCTGATGCTTCCACTTTCACATTCTTTAAAATGGTCATAATCACAGCTTCTTAGAATCCTTCCAATAGTGTATATAATGGATTTTCCCACATAAATAGATCAGTTTCTTATTTCAAATTTACCCATTCCATTAAATGGATGATACTACAGGTTATAGATTTTCTAGGTTGGCACAAAATATTTCTGGTGCAAATAGTCCTATAGTTAGACCACATGTTACTATAACTGTATAAAATGATTGCTAGTCCTAGATTTTACAGTGAAGTCTCAGCTTCTAGTAATCCTCTTTTTGTCCCAAATGTGCTTATTTGCTCATCAAATTTTGTGTTTTTAAGTTCGGTTTGGTAAATGTGGTCTTGTTCTTCTATCTGTGTCGGTATCTCGGTCTTAGGATATAGTCAGGGTCTTGGATCATGGATTATGTCTAATTGCTTCTTGAATTATCCAGGCAGAATGCTGTGAAGACACTTCCTCCTGATGATGAGGCTGGGTTTTTGGTTTTTTTTTTTTTTTTAACCAGTTGAGAGTGACCCTTCTATTTATGAGATGATCATTTCTAAGAAGTCAAAGACTCTTCTGGCCTTGTTCTGCTGACTTGTCCCCACTCTTTTTTTCCCCTTTATTCCACTTTCATGTATAGTATAATGTTCCAAGGATGATCAGTGTTTCTATGCCTTACAGGAGACCCCTGACCGTAGGCCCACCAGGATCCTTCAACCGCATGTGCCCTGCCCCTGTGGAGCTGCAGCAGTTGTACATCAATGGTGAGGACTCCCTGGTAGGAAGCTGCTCTGGGCCTGAGCCAGAGAAAGATACTTGTTTTGAGGCCTGGCAAAAGGCCCTGGTCTCCGTAAGCATCCCAGACATTCACAGTAAACAATTGTTTATGAAGAAGCTTCTGTATCATACCCACTGACTGGGACTGATTACAAAGTGTTTCTGTTTGTTTGTTTCTTCTCAGTGCATCCCAGAGAAAGAGACTTGGTATATTCTGAGATCCAGATTACTCAGCCTGGGGCAGAAGGGGAAGGTACGTTACTGGGGAGAGATTGTGGCTTCAAATTGCGTTCATTCATTTGACACATTTGCTGAGTCTCCTTTGAGTAAAGGGAGTGAATCAGTGATCAAGACAGATTAAAAATCCCTACAGCAGTGCTTAGATTCCAAAGAAAGAGGACAGATATATAAAGCTATGTAGCATCTTTCCTGATATCAGAACAAAAATAAAACATTCTTCTAATAGACATTGTAATCATGAGGGTATATGTTCAAAGGTTACCTGAAAGTAATGAATGAATTATTGCAAAGCACCTACCATGTGATAAGAATATTATCATTATAATATATAAATATTAATATGTGTAATATTTACACGTTTAGTTAATTTATATAACAACCCCGTGTAACCCACATACTGAGCAAGCAAGACTCATGACTTACAAAAAATTTCTGTCCCCCACTGTGTCTTTAAACTTTCTTCTGTGAGAGATTTTCCTGGGCACTCAGGTTGAAAATTCTGGCAACCAAAGGCTTTTCAACACATTCTCCATTCTCTTAGATGATAGACAGTAGGTGGACACTTTATGTCATAGTCTCTTACTTAGTAAGTAAATAGAAAGCCAAGTTTGAAGATGGTTAATCAGAACTTTCTCCTCTTCTAGAGCAGGCCAGTTTCAGAATGAAGCTGGCAACGGTGTGGGTGAGGGGGAGGACCAGGCAGAGTTGGCTTCTTCCCTATCTCTTGGGTTGACTTGACCTAACTAGCCTGGTGAAAGGAGTGGGAAAGAAGTTAATTCAACTGGTACTGTGGAGGCTGGCTTCTGCCTTCCTGGGATGACAAATACTTAAGCGGGCACTCCCTCCTACAATGTATATATATGGTCTCTTGAGGTTTCCTGATAGAGCCCTCCTTCCTAAAGTTCGTTATGCACAGCTGAGGCATTTCGAATTCCATGAGTTGTTTCTTGCCCCTTCACTGGCCTCACCTCCAATCAGTCACATCCAACTTCCTGCTGCTGGAGTCCCTTGGTACCTGGAGGCCTTATTGAACAGGACTGAAGGTGATCACACTTCTGCTTGTTCTGTCTCCCATGTGGACCACATTTGTACTTGGGGACACCTGAGAATTTCAGGTCCTAGCTGGCCCAGCAGATTTCTTTTGATCCCACCACTTGTGAGTTAGAACTCTCAATGCTACTGAGAAGGGATGTTGAAATATTTTTTTATTGTAATCTGCAGT
Source organism: Budorcas taxicolor (assembly GCF_023091745.1). Taxonomy (NCBI): domain Eukaryota; kingdom Metazoa; phylum Chordata; class Mammalia; order Artiodactyla; family Bovidae; genus Budorcas; species Budorcas taxicolor. The sequence goes on from NC_068912.1 coordinate 13,309,888, forward strand.
AAGAAATACAAGCTGTGTAAAAAAAAAAATACAAGTTGTACTGTTAAGAAATGTGAATGTGCACACACATACACATACCTAAACCAAAAGTTTTAGGAGATAATACTTAGTGTGATGCACTCAATTTTCTATTCTACTCAAATTGATTGTTTTAATCAACTTTATGGAGGTATCAACAATATAAAATATTATTCACCACTTTTAAATGCACATTCAAATTATTTTAACAAATGTATCCATTCACAGAACCACCACCACAATCACAGTGTGATGTGTGAATATTTCCAGAAGCCCAGAAAATCCTTTCATACTCCTTTGCAGTTAATCTCCCTCCAGCGTCACCCTCGACAATTACTGATCTGCCTTCTGTCCTATATAGTTTGCTATTCTATAATTTCACATAAACAGATTCTTATATAATGCAATCCTTTTGTTTGGCTTCTTTCGCTTAACACAATGTTTTGAAATTCATCCACATTCTAGCATAAGTAGTTCACTATTTTTTTGACATGTAAAAAGCTATGCCTTTTTAATATATACAGTTCAGGAGTTTAGGGATGAATCAACACCAGAGAAACTGTTACCACCATTAAGGCCATTGATATATGCACCATTTTCCAAAGTTTTCTTTCACACCCTTTATGATGATGATAATGATGATGTGTGGTAAGGACACTTAACATAAGATTTACCTTATTAGCTAATTTTAAGTATATAATAAAATATAGTTAGTGATTGGAGAAGGCAATGGCAACCCACTCCAGTACGCTTGCCTGGAAAATCCCATGGACGGAGGAGCCTGGTAGGCTGCAGTCCGTGGGGTCGCGGAGTCCTACATGACCGAGCGACTTCACTTTCACTTTTCACTTTCATGCATTGGAGAAGGAAATGGCAACCCACTCCAGTGTTCTTGCCTGGAGAATCCCAGGGACAGGGGAGTCTGGTGAGCTGCCGTCTATGGGGTAGCACAGAGTCGGACATGACTGAAGTGACTTAGCAGCAGCAGCATAGTTAGGGATTGCAATATCTAGCCCAGTTGCTAAGTCGTGTCCAAATCTTTGCTACCCCATGAACTACAGCATGCCAGGCTTCCCTGTCCTTCTCTATCTCCTGGAGTTTCCTCAAACTCATGTGCATTGAGTCAATGATGTCATCCAACAATTTCATCCTCTGTTGCCCTCTTCTCCTCCTGCCTTCAATCTTCCCCAGCATCAGAGTCTTTTCTAATGAGTCACTTCTTCACATTAGATGGCCAAATGATCGGAGCTTCAGCATCAGTCCTTCCAATGAATATTCAGGATTGATTTCCTTTAGAATTGACTGGTTTTATCTCCTTTCAGTCCAAGGGACTTTCAAGAGTCTTCTTCAGCATCACAGCGTGAAAGCATCAATTCTTTGGCATTCAGCCTTCTTTATGGGCCAACTCTCACATACATGACTACTGGAAAAACTATAGCTTTGACTAGATGTACCTTTGTTGGCAAAGTTATATCTCTGCCTTTTAATATGATGTCTAGGTTTGTCATAGCTTTTCTTCCAAGGGGCAAATGTCTTTGAATTTCATGGCTGCAGTCATCATTGCAGTGATTTTGGAACCCAAGAAAATAAAGTCTCTCACTGTTTCCACTTTTCCCTCTTCTATTTGCCATGAAGTGACGGGACTGGATGCCATGATCTTAGTGTTTTGAATGTTGAGTTTTAGGCCAGCTTTCTCCACTCTTCTCTTTCATCTTCATCAAGAGGTTCTTTAGTTCCTCTTAGCTTTCTGCCATTAAAGTGATATCATCTGCCTATCTGAGGTCGATATTTCTCCCAGCAATCTTGATATTCCAGCTTGTGCTTCATCCAGCTCAGCATTTCACATGATGTACTGTGCATTTAAGTTAATTAAGCAGAGTGACAATATACAACCTAGATGTACTCCTTTCCCAATTTTGAACCAGTCTGTTGTTCCATGGTCTGGATCTAACTGTTGCTTCTTGTCCTACATACAGACTTCTCAGGATACAGGTAAGGTGGTCTGATAATCCCATCTCTTTAAGAATTTTCCAGTTTCTTGTGATCCACACAGTCAAAGCCTTTAGCATAGTCAATGAAGCAGAAAAATACTTTTTTTTTTTTTTTTTTTTTTTGCAATTCCTTTGCTTTTTCTTGGAGAAGGAATTGGCAACCCACTCCAGTACTCTTGCCTGGAAAATCCCATGGATGGAGGAACCATCAGTCCATGAGGTCATGAAGAGCCGGACACGACTGAGCAGATGTTGGAAATTTGATCTCTAGTTCCTCTGCCTTTTCTAAATCCAGCTTATACATCTGGAAGTTCTTGGTTCATGTACTGCTGAAGCCTAGGATTTTTGAAGGATTTTGAGCATAATCTTGTTATCATATGAAATGAAGGCAATTGTACAAGAGTCTGAACATTCTTTGGCATTGTCCTTTTTGGGGATTGGAATAAAAAGCTGACCTTTCCCAGTCCTGTGGCCACTGCTGAATTTTCCATATTTGCTGGCATATTGCGGAGAAGGCAATGGCAACCCATTCCAGTACTCTTGCCTGGAAAATCCCATGGACAGAGAAGCCTGGTAGGCTGCAGTCCATGGGGTTGGGAAGAGTCGGACACGACTGAGCGACTTCACTTTCACTTTTCACTTCCATGCATTGGAGAAGGAAATGGCAATCCATTCCAGTGTTCTTGCCTGGAGAATCCCAGGGATGGGGGAGCCTGGTGGGCTGCTGTCTATGGGGTCACACAGAGTCAGACACGACTGAAGTGACTTAGCAGCAGCAGCTGGCATATTGGGTACAGCTCTTTAACAGCATCATCTTTTAGGATTTGAAATAGCTCAGCTGGAATTCTGTCACCTCCACTAGCTTTGTTCGTAGTAATGCTTCCTAAGGTCCACTTGACTTCACACTCCAGGATGTCTGGCTCTAGGTGAGTGACCACACCATCATGGTTATCTGGGTCATCAAGAGCTTTTTTTGTACAGTTCTTCTGTATATTCTTGTCACTTTTTCTTAATCTCTTCTGTTTCTATTAGGTCTTTGCTGTTTCTGTCCTTTATTGTGCTCATCTTTTCATGAAATATTCCCTTGATATCTCTAATTTTCTTGAAGAGATCTCTAGTCTTTCCCATTCTATTGTTTTCCTTTATTTCTTTGGATTGTTTCCTTAAGAAGACCTTCTTATCTCTCCTTATTATTCTCTGTAACTCTGCATTCAGTTGGGTATATCTTTTCCGTTCTCCTTTGCCTTCTGCTTCTCTTCTTACTATACAGTATATCTCCAAAATGTATTCATCCTTGATAACTCAAACTTTGTACCTTTTGAGCCTTACTTCTAGTTTCCTTTCCCCAAGCTACTTGTAACCACCATTCTACTCTGCTTCTATGAGTTTGAGAAAATACAGTATTCGCCCTTCTGTAACTGGCTTATTTTTCTTAGCATAATGTCTTCCAGATCCAGCTGTGTTGCCACAAATGACAGGATTTCCTTCTCTCTTAAGGTGGAATAATCTTCCATTGTATATGTGTGTGTATGTCTGTGTGTGTGTATCATATTTCCATTTTTATTCATCCATCAATAAACTTTTAAGTTGTTTCTATATCTTGCTGTGATCTATTCAAGATCCTGATTTCAATTCCTTTGGGTATGTACTTAGAAGTGGAATTGTTGGATAATAGTTTTATTTTTAAATTGTTGGATCACAGTTTTATTTATTAAAATAGTTTATTTTTAACTTTTTAAGAAACTTCCATACAGTTTTCCATATTAGCAGTATCAATTTACGCTCTCACTGACAGTGTTCAAGAATTCTTTTTTCTCCACATCCTTGCCAACTCCTGTTATCTTTTGTCTTTTTAATGATAGCCATCCTAACAGGTGTGATGTGATATCTCACTCTGGTTTTGATTCCACTGATGATTACTGATGTTGAGCACCTTTTCAATAACTGCTATATGTCTTCTTTAGAGAAACATCTCTTCAGATCCTTTGCCCAAATTGGGTAATTACTATTGTTAGTTTAGCTGTTGAGTTGTATGAAATCCTTATATATTTTGCATATGAATCTCTTATCTGATAATATGGTTTGCAAGTGTTTTCTTCCATCTTGTAAGTTGCCTTTTCAGTATCCTTTTGTCTAGTAGAAATTTCAATTGTAAGCTGATCCTGAATTTGGTTTACAAATGAGGTTAAGGACTTCTGCAAGGTCCCAAATCCAATGAAGACTAAGTCTTCTGTTTTACTATAATATTTGCTGCATATAGTGCCTATTGCTATATTTGACTAATGTATATCCTCTGAACACCTGCTTTGTCTGTCACTGATTTCTCAGCTATCCTCACTAATCAGTATCTTTTGAATGATAGAATTAGAATTGCCACCAATTTGATTGGGTTAATTGGGTGCTTCTTATCAAGTCACCTTGATCAGTTGCTGCTCTTCACATTCTGTCTTTGACATATTTGTCAAAACACCCTTGAAGCTGAGCACTCTATTGGTGGATGAGTTATATTTCAGGCACTTTCTGTGCTGATAATCTGTAGCAATATTTCTTCACCAGTGCCTGAATGTTTGCATGAAGCCCCTGAAATTGCATACAAAGTTCCTTGGATGTGTCTATTATTCCAGGGAGAGAGTACATAGCTTCTATTTGGTCATTAAAAAGATCTGTAACCCCGAAAGACCCATGGAAAAAATATGATGAAAAATAGACTATCCCAGGATGTATCTTTTTCCCCAGGCTCTATTCCTCCATAAAATTACTATATAGTTCTCATGATCCTATCTGCTCTGAGATTCTTTATGTCTAATAAGGAGGATGTGAGAAATTATACCTGCTAAGTTTTCTCTTCCTGTGGCTCCATCTCTAAGAAATGCTGGCAATCAAATCAAAACCAGAACATGCTAATGTAAGACAGTTTTCCCCTCAGGGCATACATTTAAAGGATTCTAGTGGGAACTTGCAGAACAAGCAGGGGTTGGACTTTGTGATTGGTGAGATGGAGGTGCTATAAATTAATAGAGGCAATAATTGAAAGTAAGAGAGAAATCATCTCTTAACATCTGGTAAAGAAAGGGAATGAGGTTTCTCTTTGTGGTATTGAGGGAGAACTTTATAGATCAATGGAGCTTGCAAAGAACATCTAGAGGGTTGGGTTAAGAAATGGTAAAACAAAAGCACGTGTGTTGTAGGAGGTGTTAGGTAGCAGAGAAGAGAAAATGACAATCAATGCAGAAGGCCCAATGACCCCCCAGATTCTGGGAAATGAGCTAGAAGACTAGGTTTCAAGTAGATCCAAACATTCATCACCCTGTGGTTTTCTTTTTCTCCACAGCCAATACCTTCAGAACATCTCTAGAGAACCAGGTGAGTTTCATTTCCTGACTGTTTTCTCTTCTACTACTACCTATCACCCCACATTCCCTCTCCTTCCAGTTCTTATTCTATCTTCTTTCCACCCCAGCATGTCTCAATTGTCTACTCTGAAGTGAAGACACAGCTCTGAGATGATTCAGCTGGAAAGGTCAGCTCTAAAAACGAAGATGCCACGAAAAGCTATGAGAATATCCTACTTGTATGATTTGTCTCTGATCCAAAGACCCAGCTCAGTGCAGTCCTTGAGGACTCTGGAGTGGCCAACTAGTTCCAGGTTTCCAGTTCTTCTTGTCCATGTGCAGTCACTCCAAGGACTTCTGATTCAGTCTGAGGCAGTGATGGGAAGACCCTTCAGAGACTACACTGAAATGACCGAGATCCACGGTCAAGAGAGAAACCTATATACCTTCTCTGAGCCTAACCTAATGTGCTCCTTACTGTCTGACTTCAGGAGAGGGAGAAAGACTGCTGTAGAAAAACCGAAGGACAAATTTTGGAGAATTGGGATTTGTACCTAGATAGAAAGGACTAAGTGAATCAGGTCTCTGTGTAACATATTTTCAGCAACTCTCCCCATGGGGACTAGGTTGTATCAATTGGTTTCACTATGACTTGGCTGCATGCCTACTTCACAAGCAAAGCACAGGTCCATCCCTCCTGCTTACACTGCCTGTCAAGATTCAGTTGCAGACAAAAGAATCCATTTCAAGTGGTTTACAGATAAAGGAATTAAAAAAATTATATCGGCTACTTTGAAAAATCATTTGAAGAGCTGGAGAAGCAGGCTCCAGACTGAGCTTCCAAAAGCAAAACCTAATCACATTAATGTTATTAGGGACAAAGATTTTTAACACTGGAGACAAGAAATGCAACAAATATAAAAAGTTAAGTAACAATCTGGAAAACCTAAATTTGAATTGGAAATGTCAGTACAAACTGATGACAAAACCTGCTCATTTTAAAAATGTTATCTATTTCTGAGGTCATCCACTGGAAAGGTCTAGAAATAATTAATAATTCAGTAACAATGAGCATCCATTGCACATGCTGTAGTCTCTAAATACTTTTTCCTACTCAAAGGATATAGAGCTACCTTTCTTGTAGGAGCTGTATCTTTGAGTTATCAACTAGGTGATGTTAGAATAATCCTTCCAATAAATGAAGAAGGACTGAAAAAAATAGAAAGCAACTATTTTATGTGAATGTTTCATGCTATACCTAATGATCAAGTTGATATAAAAAAAACCCAGCCTAATATGATAGGCCTTCTAATGGAAGTATTCAATACCACCTACAAAATATTTAAGCCTGAATTATCAGAAGTAAATCTATTGAAGTCTCTAGATCTAACCACCAGTTTATAGGAAATACAGTGGACAAAGGATTTTGTTAAATAGCACCATGGGATTGCGATCAGAAAAATCTAAACTATGGAAAAATTCTAAAGACAAATGATCTGGCTTCTTTAACAAAAGATGGATGGAGAAAGGGAAGACCTAGAAATTAAAGGATACTTAAGACATGACAGTCAAAAGGAATGAGTGGGTTTTGCCTCAAACAAATCAAGTTTAAAAAGAATTACTTATGGAATACTAAATGAAATTTATATGTTAATATGAAGAAATTATGTTTGAATAATTTATATGTTTGAAGAATTTATGTTTTGGGTATAAATGATAGTACTATGGTTATGTTTTTATTATAAATATTCATTTTTTACTTCATACTGAAGTATTTGTACATTAAATATTATGATTTTGCTTGATATAATCCAATAAGAGTTGGGTGAGCAGGAAGTGGATACAGGTACAGATAAAGTAAAATTGGTCATGTGAGCACCATTTCTGAAGCTGGATGGTAGGTATGTAAAGGGAGGCAGTAGAGCTTATACTAGTCTCTTTGTATGTCTTAAATTCCGAAGATAAAAAGTTAAGCATTGCCATTGTATATATGTACCACAGCTTCTTTACCCAGATCATCCGTCAATGCATCTCTAGGTTGTTTCATGTCCTAGCTACAGTAAATAGCGCTGCAAGGAACTTTGGAGTACATGTGTCTTTTACAATTATGATTTTCTCAGGGTAGCCCAGTAGTGGGATGGTTGGGTCATATTGTAGTTTTATTCCTAGTATTTTAAGGAAACTCCATACTGGCTTCTATAGTAGCTATATCAATTTGCATTTCCACCAACAATGATAGAGGGTTCCCTTTTCTGCACATTCTCTCCAGCATTTATTGTTTGCAGATTTTTTGATGATGGCTATTTTGACCAGTGTGAGGTGATATCACATTGCAGTTTGATTTGCATTTCTGTAATACTGAGCAATGTTCAGCATCTTTTCATGTGTTTATTAGCCATCTGTATGTCTTCTTTGGACATTGCTCAGTTATAAAAAGGAACACATTTGAGTCAATGTTAATGAGGTGGATGAACCTAGAGCCTATTATACAGAGTGAAGTAAGTCAGAAAGAGAAAAACAAATATGTAAAGTATGTAAAAGCCATATGTAAAATAGAGAGCCAGTGGGAATTGTTGTATGATTGAGAGAACTCAAACCAGGGCTCTGTGACAACCTGGAGGGGTGGGATGGGCTGGGAGGGAGGCGCGAGAGGGAGAAGACATATACATACCTATGGCTGAATCATGTTGATGTATGGCAGAAACTGACAGTGTAAAGCAATGATCCTCCAATTAGAAACACATAATTTTAAAAAGATAATAAGACCTAGGGTGGAAGGGATAGTTAGGGAGTTTGGGATGGGCATGTACACACTGCTATATTTAAAATGTATAGCCGACAATGTCCTACTGTATATAGCACGGGAAATTCTGCTCAATGTTATGTGGCAGCCTGGATGGAAGGGGAGTTTGGGGGAAGAAGATACATGTATACATGTTCCTGAGTCTGTTTACTGTCTAGCTGAAGCCATAATATGCATTAATATTGGCTATACTCCATACAAAATAAAAAGTTAAAAAAAATGTTAAGCACTCCCAATCTCCCTTACTCTGCTTTACTTTTATACCCCATAGCACTTATCACTTTAAAATACACCATACAATTTGCTTATGTACTATGCTTATTATATGTCAGTCCCCTAGAAAGTAAATTAAGGGCAATAACCTCTGTCTTTTTTGTTCACTGACATATCCCAAGCACCTAGAACTATGCTTGATACATTATAGGTGCTTAATAAATACTTTTGAATACCTGAATTACCTATTTCATTCTAAAAGATCTGCCATGACAGTTCTTTTAGAATGAGTGTGTGTGTGTGTGTGTGTGTGTACTTTTAGTGTAGCTAGTAAAACCAGTGTATCAAAATGAATATGGGTTTTAAATCCAAAAGATTTTAGTTCAAGACTTGAATTTGCCACTTATAATTTCTTAGATAAGTTATATACATTTTTTGCATATAATTTCCCTCTATGCAAAATGAAGATACTATGTACCTCATGGGCTTCACAAGTGGAAAGAACTGATAGCTTATGGTGAACGATGTTGGATTCATGATCTTTGAAGAAGGTTTAGCTTTGGGACCAGGCATCAGGCTTGATCACTCAAGAGCTTTTGTGTAGCAGAGTTTCATTAAAGTGAAAAAGGAACAGAGAAAGCTTCTGACAGACATCAGGAAGGGGCTGGAGAGTGCCCCCATCCTTAGTCTTAGCAAGGGAGTTATATACTTTTTAATTGGTTATTACAAAAATCAAAAGGATGTCTCAAGGTTGTAAAGATCTTACTAGACCCATTTCCACAATATACATTTTAAGAGAACAGGATTAGTCAGAAGGTTTTCAGAAAAGAGAAACATGTCCTCAAAGAAGAATACATTATAGTTATATAATCCTTACGAAGGAATGTAGAAAAAAACTTTTGTCCTTTCCTCCTCCTTGAGAATTCCAGACCCCTTTCTCCTCATTGGGGACCCTGGACTTCTTATCAACCTGCCTAAAGATTGACTTTCAGAGCCCACCTGCCAATGCAGGAGACATGAGACGCGGGTTTGATCCCTGGGTCAGAAAGATCTCCTGGAGGTGGGCATGGCAAGCCACTTCAGTATTCTTGCCAGGAGAATCCCATGGACAGAGGAACCTGGTGAGCTATGTCCAAAGGGTAGCAGACTCTGACGCAACTGAAGTACTTAGCACACATGCACATACCTTGCATGACCGTTGTGAATGCATTCCTAGTCAAGGCTTTTGTCCTTGCATTCCCTCTGTCTGTAATGCCTTTCCTGCTAATAACCACTAATTGTTTCCTCTCATCCTTTAGAGTTTACTCAAATGTTGTAATCTCCATAAAATCTTCCCTTATTACCTGTTTATGATAGACACATCATGCCAGGGGCCAGCGTGAGGAACTCCGCCCATGGCAAAGGTCATGAGGAAGGAGGCTTGGCATACGCAAAGGCGTGATCAAGCCTCAGGAAACCCCCTGTTCCCGACTACTAACCCCAAAACCAGAGTCTGTTTTATGCTCTCACCTACACCTCTGACTTTACGGGGGGCTCTCCCCCATAACCGTTTCTCTCGGAGAAGGAGTAAACGTGCAGCTCCAAGGCAATAAAATTCCTGGGCGTGACAAGAGTGTTTCAGCTTACGGACCCCTGTGAAAGTTATCTAGCCCTCCTGTATAGGTTCGTCTGGCCACATGTGATTGTTTACAGCCTCCCAACCTGAGAGGCACGAGATGTTTTAGACTTACTAAAGGCAAATTCTTTAGGGGAGTTAGAAATTATTAGTATAGTGGGTTGGTTAGGAATTATATTGGTGAAGGGTTTTTCATTTGTTGTGTCAATAATTGCTGCTAATTCCCTGCTCTGGGTGGGACAAGGATGTCTCAGGTCAAACCTCTCTGCTGACAGACTAGCTTGTGTGACAGGATTATCCATATTCCTGCCACTATGCACATGATTGTTTACTACCTCTCAACCATAAACAGCACAGAGAGTTTTGGAGTATTTTGAGAGTCTTAATTAGCATAGGGCTTTTTCTTCTTGTTGAGTCAATGATTGCCGCCCGGCCTCCATATCCTTAGGCACCTGGGAATATATTAATCAATGTATTTGGAATATAGAAAAGGAAATATAGTAGTTTTTAAGGTCAGCAATACTAGACTTTTTGAGTTAATGGATTTTCTCTTTTGTAATAGATCACTGTGCTTTGTTATAAATCACTGTGTCCTTGCTATGTGAAACTGTAACTTTATCACTATCTTAAGACTAATTAGATCTTAAGGGGAACATTGGTGAAAGGATTTTTATTTGTTGGGCTGATGTTTGCTGCGAAATCTCCATATTCCCTGCCCTTGTAATGAGTATAACTAGCATATAGGAGAAATAAGCATTAACCTTTAAGCATATAGGAGAAATAAGTATTAACCTTTAAGATTAATCATGTTAACCTTGGGTTAAATAAATTCCTTTCTTGATTGTAACTCACTACACCCTCATCCTATAGGAATGTAACTTTATTTGGAGGGTGGTGCCTGGTTTAAGAAAAAACACCCTTGGAAAAAATAAGTTTTCAGTTATCGGAAAGAAAGGATCATAAAATCCCTAAGACCTTTTTATGTGAAACACCTGATTTTGATAAAGGTCAGGACTGCTGACCCCTGTGTGCCTCTGTATTCATCCCTATATGTAACAAAAGGTATATAAGCAAACCCAAAAATAAAGAAATGGAATCAGCTTCCGGAAAGACTGATTCCCCCATGTCGCTTCCTTCTTGCTCCCATTTCTCTGGCTGAATTCCCATCTGGATTCAGCCTCCTTTTCTCCACTACACTATCTCCTACTACACTGTCCGTTTCTAATCTCTCTCTATCTGTAATTAAATATGTATTTTTCCAAAGACGCCGATGCCGTCCCCCCACCTTTGAATCACCCTGAATCCACCGGGGCTGGACCCCGGCAACATCACTTAATCTTCATCAACTCCTCTTCTTATGCTGCTGCTGCTAAGTCGCTTCAGTTGTGTCCGACTCTGTGTCACCCCATAGACGGCAGCCCACTAGGCTTTTTCTTATGCTACCTCATATTTATCCAAAACAATTTTGTCATCTGACATTCTAAATTTATATTTGTTTATTATCTGATTACTCAAAGTATAATTTATGCTCTATGTAAACAAGAGTTTTATTTGTTTTGTTTAATAATGTACCCTTAGTGCCTCTTTCAGAGCCCAACACATGGTAAGTACTTAGTTAACATTTATGAATTATGAGAATTATATAAAGCAATCAGTGTAAGTGTCTGATAATGTGCCTTTTGCATATAAGCATTCAATACATATTAATTGTCAGTATTTAGTAAGCCACTGATTTATTGTGCACTTAGTATACCAAACATAAAGATAGATCAGGAAGAAATGTTTCTCCTTAAGAAGTTTCCAGTAGGGAACAGACTGGATACAAGGGAAGGGGAATGAGAGGGTGGGACAAAGAGGAGAGCAGCACGGACACATTTACACTGCCACGTGTAAGACAGTGAGCCAGCGGGGCTCAGCCGTATGATTCAGGGAACGCGCCAGGGCTCTGTGATAACCTAGAGGCGTGGAAAGGGCTGGGGGGTGTGAGGAAGGTTCACGAGGGTGGGGCTGTACGTATGCCTATGGCTGACTCATACTGATGTGTGGCAGAAACCGACACACTATTGTAAAGCAATTACTCTACAATTAAAAATAAAATTAAAAAGAAGTTTCCAAAGTAATGCACTGGAAGAGATAGATACATAAAGAGATAATTCTGGGAAAGTATGATTAGATGGAGCACTTAGCCCATGTGTTAGGGAAAGTAAGATTAACAGTTGTAACAGGTGAACCCAGAAGACTCAGAAACTTTCCATACAAATCATCAGTTGCTCCAGAGTGAAGGGTAAGGCTGCACTCCACCCAGCCATTCAGGAACGTAGGTTGCTTACATCTCATGGTACTGCCATCTTCAGTGCTTCCAGTTCCTCTGCAAAAGGGGAGAGCGTGGAAGGTCAGCCAAGAGGCTTTAGGGCCCAGTCCTGAAAGTGGAATACATTTCATTGCTCTCACAGGCCACTGACCAGAACTTAGCCACAGTTTCCCTACCTAACTCAGGGGTGGGAAGAGGAATCCAGCTGAGGCCTGGAAATCAGAGGACACAGATCTTGTGGACACCCCAGCTAGTCACTGCCTGACTCAACCAAGGGAAATTTTCAGGGAAATTTTTTCTGGAAGGGATAGCACACAGTGAGCAAGAGAGTATTAACATGTAGGAACCAACCAGATTTGAGTTCAGATCCAGGTTACAGTTCATATCTATGTAACCTTACCTGTTGTTGTTCAGTTGCAAAGTTGTGACCCACTCTTTGTCATCCATGGACTTGCCCATTACCAGCTCCTGGAGTCTGCTCAAACTCACCTCCATTGAGTCAGTGATGCCATCCAACCATCTCATCCTCTGTTGTCCCCTTCTCCTCCTGCCTTCTACCTTTCCCAGAATCAGGATCGTTTCCAATGAGTCAGCTCTTTGTATCAGACGACCAAAATATTGGAACTTCAGCTTCAGCGTCAATCCTTACAATAAATATTCAGTGTTGATTTCCTTTAGGATTGACTGTTAAGTTACTCAAGTATCTTCTTAGAGATTAAAAATCAGAGTAACAGTAGAACCTAATTCATAAACATGCTGTGAGGATTAAATGTGTGGAGTCTTAAGCATAAAGTTTAAGACACAGTAAACATTTATTAATAAGAAATGTTAGCTGTCAGGAGGAGGAGAAAGGAAGGAACAGTAAGGAGAGGAAAAGGAAACTGAATTAGAAAACTAGACACAGAAAGAATGGGCTAGGAAATGAAGCAAAGGGCTTTGCTGCTGCTGCTAAGTCGCTTCAGTCGTGTCCAACTCTATGCAACCCCAGAGATGACAGCCCACCAGGCTCCCCTGTCCCTGGGATTTTCCAGGCAAGAACACTGGAGTGGGTTGGCTAGACAGACATAGATAACTGTGCTCAGGCATAAAACAGAAAAATGTGTTCAGGAACTTATAAGCAGATTAGTATATGTGCAGAGTAAAAGTCTGCTTACCGGAAAATTGTGTCAGTCTGGAAAGATAGCTATTCCAGTAACCTTGGCACCATAAGGAGATTTATCCTGTAACCGTCAGGAACCGCGGACGATTTAGTCTAACAGCGTGTCTCAGATTTGTGTCCTTCAGAGAGATCTTTCTGGTGGTTGTGTCATAGACAGCTTCCTGGTGGGTGAGCCTGGTGACAGGGAGAGTGCTTCGGTACTGTCACTGCAGTCTAGGTTAGATGAACAGGGTAGAGCCACAGACGCAGTACAGGGGAGGGGCACAAAACTTGTTTTGTGAGAAACTCAGTAAAAGTGATTGATTGATTGGAAGTGAAGAAAGGCATCGAGGACAGCTCCCAGGAGTTTGGCTCAGGCTGCCCAGGGGAACTAGGATGCCATGGATGGAGACAAACTGGAGTATAATTCAAAAACTTCTTGGCAAAACTGCAGCCTCACCCAGTTGTGCTCAGTGTTGCGTTTTATGTGCCAGGACTTTATTTGCCAAAAACCTTGTGGAAAATTTGAGATTCACATCACGTCTCTCTCCTCCTGGCCAATCACTTTGTGGCCTAGTCTTTTTCCTTTCCTTTAAGAATTTGATTCGTTGCCTTCACTCTCGAGTTGTTAGAAAGTTTACCTAGATAATCACTATGATAATTCCATCTTGTGTATTTGATGATTCTGCTCTGCTTGCCACCAGCCTTTGGTCTCATTAGCACCATCCCAGCTTCTTGCTCATTATATTTAATAAAATCTCTAAAGCTAAGCATGGCCTTGAGATAAGATGTAAAAACAGCCCCTACCCAAATGTCAGCTCAAGAGTCTCAGAAAGAGGAACCCCAAGATAAATATATCATTTATGTTTATGCAAAATTGTGTTATGTCTTCAGACTTGCCAGAGGCATGGAAAAATAACACCTCAAAAATTTACATAAGCTGGAGGGGCAAGGGGAAAGCCTCAAACCAGTTGGCTTCTATTATTTTCTAGCTAAAAAAAGAAAAAAAATAGAATTTTCATTTGAAAGGAAATCAGCTCATTTGCACAGGGCCTCCTTCCCTGAGAACACAGGAAGTCCAAGTTCTCTCCAAGAGGCATGAAGAGGAGGGCAAAGTTAGATTCAGGATATTATATAACTTTTACAACCCAGTTAAAAGTGAAAATGGAAGACCCCTTGTTCGAAAACCAAGAGAAGAAAAGTGATGCTAAAAGTACTAATATATAAAAAAAATTTTTTCTTTCTTCCATGGTCTCTCCCTCTTCTTATCGTGATGTTTTTTTATTTGCTATTTAAGGTCATCATAAATCATTAGCAATATAAAGGATCACCTTTATATTTTGCAATGTCAGCTTTAACTGGAAATATGAGAGTATTTCACTCATATGTAGAATCACATAAATTAGACAATTTGAATTTCATAGTTCATTCATGTGTACGCATTTTGTTCTTACAAGAAGAGTGGAAATTCCAAAAAAAAAACCAAAAACCTCTCATTTAAAATTTCATTTCTTAAGAACATTATGTCAATACTTTCTACTTGTGAAATAGTGACAAGTAAGGAAAAACTGAAATATTGAGATTGTCTTGTCTTTCCTTTTCCTTCTATGTTATTTTCAACATACATGATTAACTGATATAGATAGGGAAGTACCATAAGAAAGGATACAATAGGGTTTCTTGGTTGTTCAAGTTTCTTAGAACACAACTTCCTTCTTACTGTGTTTGAATCAAGTTCTGGCTCAAATTGAAAGTGTGGCTTTTGGGGGCTGTTAGTTATTGATGTAATGTTTAGTTTGTACTCCCTTTGAGTCTCCCTGAGCATGGTGGATCCAACTGGAATTCTGTGTTCATGGGGTATTTGAATGCTATTTGCATTTAAGCAGCAAGGAAAGTGGATATACCTATTGTAAGTATCTTCTCTGCTCATGTGCTGACTCTATTGTCCCACCAGGCTTCATTTATAGAGCACAAATTTAAATATAAAGTTATTACAAATTTCAAGATGGCAACAGCAGAGCATTAAACCAAGCTCAGGGCCTTTAAACCAAGTGCAGGACCCTGTGTAACTGCACAGGTCATAAGCTCATGAAACCGGAAACAGTTTTGATGCTTCCAGCAAGTCATAAGTGGCTAGTCAGAGGTCTTCTCCAATGGACCTTCCAGAATCAAACAGGCCCAACACAAGTTCTAATTCTCTTTTTCTAAATTCTTTCTAACTATTTGAACCCATCATTGGAATTTGTGATCATGCTAGTGCTGGTATGAGAAGGCGATTGGATCTGAAATCCTTGGGCCGAGGGCAGCCTTGGTGAAAGAGTCACTGTGTGAACATTACGGAACACAAGTTCATGTGCTCCATGAGCAGCGAGGCCAAAAAAACTGAAACGTCAGAGTTTGGAGCAGAGAAAGATTTATTGCAGGGCCATGCAAGGAAATGGGTGGCTCATGCACCCTCCTCCCACACTTGGACTCCACAAAGGGTTTCAGCAAAGAATTTTAAAGGCCAGGTGAGGGAGGGGGTGACAGGTTATGTGACCAGCTTGTACACAGTTCTCTGATTGGTTGATGTTGAAGTAACGGTTAATTTTACCAGTCCTTGTGTGTCAGTAGATCCGGGTGCTATGTTCTCATGATCACCGAGAAGCTAATGTCTTACATTTGGTGGTGGTTTTTAGCATCTGAAAAACTCAGGAAATACGCATGAGATACTAATATCTGGGTACTTCAGAGAGAAGCTAAAGCTGAGGATATGGGGGAGGGGTCTGTTCTGGGTAAGTGCCAAAGGCTCCTGGTTGGTTACATGAATGAAAAATAAAAGAGCTGAGTTCAGTGTGACGGGTTAATAAGCTTCATAACTTCCATTTATGCAGTATCTACTATATGCTTGTGATATATACTTTGCAAATATCTCATTTAATGCCAACAATAACTAGAAGGCAAGTATAATTAATACCAGCTTTATAAATGAGAAAACTGGGGCTCAAAATCTCCTCTGTCCATGAGATTCTCCAGGCAAGAATACTGGAGTGGGTTGTCATTTCCTTCTCCACAGAATCTTCCCGACTCAGGAGTTGAACCCAGGTCTCCTGCATTGCAGGCAGATGCTTTACCACCTGAGCTATGTGGGAAGCCCTGTAAATGAGAAAATTGGAGCTCAAAATCCTGCCTAGTTTGCCAAAAGTCAGCCGGAGGGTAACTGACAGCTAAGATTCAGCTTCACGTCCATCCAATTTGAATCCCAATGTTCTCCCCATACACCAAACTTCCTCTCTGACCAGTGATCAGTTTATACAAGGCAGATGGTGTATCGAGATGGCCAAGTTGGAAAAAAAGAAAAACACAGAGAGAAGAGTCTTTGAGACATTGTAGGTGAGGTTCACCTTGGCAGGTCCAGCAAGTATTTTAAGATGGGGAGAGCTTTGCTTGACCATCCCAGTGAAGGGTGCCTCTTTGGATTAACTTTTAAAATATAATCAGGTAGATAAATTAATAAGAAATAAAAATCAATAGAAAATGATCAATAGCACATATTCAGAGGTTGAATTAGGTGGAGGAAAAGGACATAGATTAGAGAACTAATAAAAAGTTGGAAGGCTGGGGAGCTTTTGTTCCTTGCTACCTGTTTAAGGTAGTAAAGCCACAGCACATGAAAAGAATCTCCAGCATGCTAAGACAGAGGTTAAGGGCAGCGAAAAATGGTAGCAAGTATGCAAATTGACCCCTAGGGATGGGTAGCTCCCTTCAGAACCCTACAAAATTCAGTGGTAGATATCGGACATGTTCTTTCTTTGTTATCTCTGATGATGATGATCTAGTCGCTAAGTCATATCTGACTCTTGTGACCCAATGGACTGTAGCCTGCCAGGCTCCTCTATCCCTGGGATTCTCCAGGCAAGCATACTGGAGTGGGCTGCCATTTCCTTCTCCATTTCTTCTGTTATCTCTGACTGTTGCTCTTAGCAGACTCAGGTTGATGTAGACAGTAGCTTCATGGAAACTGTGAAATATTCAAGTGTATTATTAATAAATCTTTTTATCCTAGCCAATAAGATTCAAACAACAAAACACACATTCACAGAAATACTCATGAATGCTAAAACATGAATGAGACTTGGAAACATATTGAGTGAAAGAAACCAGACACAAAAAACCACGTATTATAAATTGATTTCTATGCTCAGAATAGGTAAATCTACAGAGAAGGAAAGTAAATTAGTAATCTGTTGCCTGGGCTGTGGGTGGGAATGGAGAGTACAAATGGGTGCCAAGTTCCTATTTGGGGTGGTGGAAATTTTTAAAAAATTAGATTGTGGTGATAAAGCAAGTGGATTATATCATTGAAAGTTATACTTCAGTAAGGTTGTTAAATATATATAGATTCATCCAGTGCTTTTCAGTAAGTGTTCATCACCACAAATAAAGGCAATTTGGTAAAAAGGTTGTAGAGTACAAAGTGCATATTTAAAAAAACAACACATTTTGGTTTCATGCAGATCTGAGTTTTGAATAGATTGGCACCAACTTACCTAGAAGGGTGGTGTTGTCTCCTTTATAAAGATGAAGAAGGTCAAGATGATGAGGTCAAGTTTGAAAACGTGCTTGAGGTCATCCCTCTTGTGAGCGGAAGCGCTCTGAGTCTTTCTGGTAACACAGCCTGTGCTTCTTTACCTCTCTGTCACCACAGAACCATTGCCTGTTAGATTTTCCCTCTGGAAAATGACCTGATGGTAACATTTGAAGTAAATCCTACCTTTGTCTAGATTTGTCTATGCTGCCAGCACTCCTTCTTCATCTCTATCAATCCTCTTTCATCACTGCATCTGAGATTTTCCCTCCAACTATTGATAGCCAGAGAATGGAGAGGTTCCAACCCTTTTCCACAATGATTGACAGAGCCCTTGAGCTACATGGTTTATCCAATGATCATGAGATTACAGTGGCTAATTCCTCACATCCTACTTTAAATATGTCTCTTCCTTTGTCTTCCAAAATCTTCTAGTTTTAACCTGTACTGTTATAGAGAGTACATTTATTTATAGACTTCGTAAAACCAAGTTTCCATTTCCTGCCACCGGGGACCCAGAATAGGTCCTTAGTAATTGCCTTTGAGATATAATCATTTGACCATGGAAAGTGTTGCTGCTACAGATGGCTTTCAGTTTATTTCAGTTCAGTTCAGTTCAGTTGCTCAGTTGTGTCAACTCTTTGTGACCCCATGAACCACAGCACACCAGTCCTCCCTGTCCATCACCAACTCTCGGAGTCCACCCAAACTCATGTCCATTGAATCAGTGATGCTATCCAACCATCTCATCCTCTGTTGCCCCTTCTCCTCCTGTCCTCAATCTTTCCCAGCATCAGGGTCTTTTCAAATGAGTCAGCTCTTCACATCAGGTGGCCAAATTATTGGAGTTTCAGCTTTAACACAGTCCTACCAATGAACACCCAGGACTGATCTCCTTTAGGATGGACTGGTTGGATCTCCTTGCAGCCCAAGGGACTCTCAAAAGTCTTCTTCAACAAGGGCAGTGTTATATCTAGATTCCTATTCAAATGTTAATGCCTTTGAATCTCTTTATTGAATTGGTTATGTTCAGTCTCAGATAGATCTGGGATGAAAGCCTGCTTCACTACTGCTTAAGAGTCTTCAGGCTTACAAGGTACTTGGAATTAAGGTACTTAATTTCTTTGAGCTTCAGTTTTCCTCACATATAAAATGAACATGATAATACCGACTTGACAGAATATTGCCTCTGTTATTTCACTACTTAACTGTTTTAGCATTGATGCAAACATTAAATAATATATACATAATACCTGGTGTGATGTTGTATTATAGTAAGCATGCAAAATATGGTAACTATTAGGAAAACCATCACTTTGAGTTCAGAATAAGAGCATATCTACCACATTTTACTTTCTGAGACAAATCACAAATGATAAAAAGAGTTTTAAAAAATCTACCTTGAGTGAAACTTTTTTGGGGGAGGAAAGGCTTTAACAAAACAATTTTTCCAAGCATATTTTGCCTTGGTATTTAAACTCATGTAAAATTAACTCATGTGTATTTCAAAGGGGAAAAAAAAAATCCATCTTTTTCTGATTCATTTATGCTTAACTCAGCAGGATGTTTCTGGAGAAGAGTTATTGAGTATCCAGGTCACTCCCTATCATCCTCCTTAAACTTCAATTACTTCTTTTTTTCATCTTAAATTTGTAGATTAATTTGGTAACATTTAAGGTCATTGTGTTGCTCTCCACGTAAATGATACAACTCTCCATTTATCTAGCTTTTTTATCTCAATATATTCAATAATTTTCTTAAAGTACTACCAAATCAGGTCCAACTGCTCAAAAATCATTACTCAAGAGAAGCAGATGTAGATAGAAAGGAAAGTTGCTTTTAATCAGAATGTCTGCAATCTGGGAGATGGTAGATTCAGTTCAGTTCAGTTCAGTTGCTCAGTTGTGTCCGACACTTTGAGACCCCATGGACTGCAGCACTCCAGGCTTCCCTGTTCATCACTAACTCTTGGAGCTTACTCAAACTCACGTCCATCAAGTTGGTGATGCCTTCCAATCATCTCATCCTCTGTCGTCCCCTTCTCTTCCCACCTTCAATCTTTCCCAGCATCAGGGTTTTTTCCAAGGAGTCCGTTCTTCTCATCAGGTGGCCAAAGTATTGGAATTTCACTTCAGGATCAGTCCTTCCAATGAATATTCAGGACTGATTTCCTTTAGGATGGACTGGTTGGATCTCCTTGCAGTCCAAGGGACTCTCAAGAGTCTTCTCCAACACCACAGTTCAAAAGCATCAATTCTTCAGTTCTCAGCTTTCTTTACAGTCCAACTCTCACATCCATACATGACTACTGAAAAAACCATAGCTTTGACTAGGTAGACCTTTGTGGGCAAAGTAATGTCTCTGCTCTTTAGCACGCTGTCTAGGTTGGTCATAGCTTTTCTTCCAAGGAGCAAGTGTCTTAATTTCATGGCTGCAGTCACCATCTGCAGTGATTTTGGAACCCCCCCCCTTCCCCCCCCAAAAAATCTGTCACTGTTTCCATTGCTTCCCCATCCATCTATTTGCCATGAAGTGATGGAACTGGATGCCATGATCTTAGTTTCCTGAAAGTTGAGTTTTAAGCCACCTCTTTTACTCTCTTCTTTCACTTTCATCAAGAGGCTCTTTAGTTCTTCATTTTCTGCCATAAGGGTGGTGTCATCTGCATATCTGAGGTTATTGATATTTCTCCTAGCAATCTTGATTCCAGCTTGTGCTTCATCCAGCCCAGCGTTTCTCATGATGTACTCCACATATTAGTTAAATAAGTAGGGTGACAGTATACAGCCTTGACCTACTCCTTTCCCAATTAGGAACCAGTCTGTTGTTCCATGTTTGGTTTTGACTGTTGCTTCTTGACCTGCATACAGATTTCTCAGGAGGCAGGTCAGGTGACCTCGTATTCCCATCTCTTTAAGAATTTTCCACAGTTTGTTGTGATCCGCAATGTCAAAGGCTTTGGCATAGTCAATAAAGCAGAAATAGATGTTTTTCTGGAACTCTCTTGCATTTTCTGTGATCCAGTGGATGTTGGCAATTTGATCTCTGGTTCCTCTGCCTTTTCTAAATCCAGCTTGAACATCTGGAAGTTCACGGTTCATGTACTGTTGAAGTTTGGCTTGGAGAATTTTGAGCATTACTTTGCTAGCATGAGAGATGACTGCAATTGTGCATTAGCTTGAACATTTTTTGGCATTACCTTTCTTTGGGATTAGAATGAAAACTGGGCTTTTCCAATCCTGTAGCCACTGCTGGGTTTTCCAAATTTACTGGCATATTGGCATCATCTTTTAGGATTTGAAATAGCTCAACTGGAATTCCATCACCTCCACTAGCTTTATTCGTAGTAATGCTTCCTAAGTCCCACTTGACTTTGGACTCCCAGATATCTGGGTCTAGGTGAGTGATCACACCATCGTATTTATCTGGGTCATTAAGATCTTTTTTGTATAGTTCTTCTTGTATTCTTACCACCTTTTCTTAATATCTTCTGCTTCTGTTAGGCCCATACCATTTCTGTCCTTATTGTGCCCATCTTTGCATGAAATATTCCTTTGGTATCTCTAATATATATGTTATGTCCATCTAGCTAACATGTCCTTTAAGGCCAGTATTTCCTTATTTATTTTCTCTTTGGATGATCTATTCATTCATGTAAGTGGAGCATTAAAATCTATGAATATTATTGCTTATTTCTTTCATTAAATCTGTTTAAATTTGCTTTATACCTTTATGTTCTCCTATGTTGGATGCACAAATATCTACAAATGTTATATTCTCATGTTGGATTGACTCCATTATCATTATGTAATGTCTATCTTTGTCTCCTACTGCACTATTTGTTTTAAAGTCTATTTTCTCTGATATAAGTACAGCTATCACTGCAGATGGTGATTGCAGCCATGAAATTAAAAGACGCTTACTCCTTGGAAGGAAAGATATGACCAACTTAGATAGCATATTAAAAAGCAGAGATATTACTTTGTCAAAGTTCCATCTCGTCAAGGCTATGGTTTTACCAGTGGTCGTGTATGGATATAAGAGTTGGACTGTGAAGAAAGCTGAGTGCTGAAGAATTGATGCTTTTGAT
Organism: Budorcas taxicolor; assembly: GCF_023091745.1. Lineage (NCBI taxonomy): Eukaryota > Metazoa > Chordata > Mammalia > Artiodactyla > Bovidae > Budorcas > Budorcas taxicolor. Next base: position 13,331,966 of record NC_068912.1, read on the forward strand.
CTGTGGTGTTGGAGAAGACTCTTGAGAGTCCCTTGGACTGCAAGGAGATCCAACCAGTCCATCCTAAAGATCAGTCCTGGGTGTTCATTGGAAGGACTGATGTTGAAGCTGAAACTCCAATACTTTGGCCACCTCATGCAAAGAGTTGACTCATTGGAAAAGACCCTGATGCTTGGAGGGATTGGGGGCAGAAAGAGAAGGGGACGACAGAGGATGAGATGGCTGGATGGCATGACTGACTCGATGGACATGAGTTTGGGTGAACTCTGGGAGTTGGTGATGGACAGGGAAGCCTGGCGTGCGGTGATTCACGGGGTCGCAAAGAGTCGGACACGACTGAGTGACTGAACTGAACTGAACTGATTCCAACTTTCTTTTGGTTTCATTTGCATAGACTACTTTCCCTTCATTTTGAGTCTGTGTGTTCCTGTCCTTACATCTGAAATGACTCTCCTGTAGGCATTATATATATGGCTCTTATTTTCTTATCAGTCAGTCATTCTATGCATTTTGGTTGGAGCATTTAGTACATTTGAATTTAAAATAATTATTGATAGATATGTACATATTGCCACTTTGCTAATCCATTCCTAGTTGTTTTCTGTAGTTCTTCTATAGTTCTCTTTTTCTTATCTTGAGCTTTTCTTTTTTAGTAGACTATTCCAATTTTATATCATTTTTTACTCTTAAAGTGAATAACTGCTTTATCAACAAAACTTAAACACACAAGCAAGTGAATTTATATGTTCAACAAAATTAAAATTGCAATCATTCATGTGTTTCCAAGCAGGTTGGTTCTTGTAAACTCATCATGCCAAATTTACAAGAGTAGGCTTTCCATCCTAAACAATCTTTATAATTTTTAGAAATTTGAATGTTATCTTTCAGATTAGTTTCAAAATCACCTTTGGTCTCTCTGCAAGTTTAAATTATGATTATTTTTAATTGATGTATAGTTGATTTACAATATTACATTAGTTTCTAGTATACAACATAGTAATCAATATTTTTATAGATTATGCTCCCTTTACAGTTATTACAAAATAATGGCTACATTTTCCAATGCCATACAGTAAAATTATTTATTTTATACATAGTAGTTTATATCTCTTACTTTATTACCCCTATCTTGCCCATCCCCTTTCCCTCTCCCTACTGGTAACCACTTCTTTGTTCTCTATACCTATAAGTCTTTTCCTGTTTTGTTATTTTTAAGTTTGTTGTATTTTTTAGATTCCACATATAAGTGATGAGATATAGGATTGATCTCTCTCTGTTTGACTTATTTCACTAAGTATAGTAAGCTCTAGGTTCATCTGTATTTCTGTAAATGGCAGAATTTCATTTTTATTTTTTTGGTTGAGTAACATTCCATTATGTCAAAGTGAAAGTGAAGTTGCTCAGTCGTTTCCAATTCTCTGCGACCCCATGGACTCTAGCCTACCATGCTCCTCTGTCCATGGGATTTTCCAGGAAAGAGTACTGCAGTGGGTTGCCATTTCCTTCTCCAGAGGATCCTCCCAACCCAGGGATTGAACCTGGGTCTCCCACATTGCAGGTAGACGCTTTACTGTCTGAGCCACCAGGGAAGCTCCATCATGTCAGGGGAGTTTATAATTTCCCTGGTTCTGTCTTGCAGCAGCAAAAATTTGAAGCAACAGACAGACCAGTGTTACAGCTTGGTATTACAGTTTTATTTGGCAAGCAAAGGAAAATACATCCTCAAGGTGTGAGGGCGGACTGACCCAAAAGAAGCGTAGGGAAGAGAGAGAGAGAAGAGAGGAGAAGCTCAATATGGCTCCTGTTTTTATATGTTTTTTCCTCCTCCCCCGAGTCTGCCCTATGTAAGCTGGGCTAGCCAGAAGGGCCATTTGCTTCACCTTAGGTTCTTACTCTATTCCTTGGAACTTTCTTGAGTTTATTTTTGCAGGCTTTCCCCATTGTCTTTTAGCCACTGCTATTTTGGATTCTTTTTTCCTATTCTAACTACCTAACAATCCTAGATGGTATATTTAAGCAGAGACATTACTTTGCCGACTAAGGTCCGGCTAGACAAGGCTATGATTTTTCCTGTGGTCATGTATGGATGTGAGAGTTGGACTGTGAAGAAGGCTGAGCGCCGAAGAATTGATGCTTTTGAACTGTGGTGTTGGAGGAGACTCTTGAGAGTCCCTTGGACTGCAAGAAGATCCAACCAGTCCATTCTGAAGGAGATCAGCCCTGGGATTTCTTTGGAAGGAATGATGCTAAAGCTGAAGCTCCAGTACTTTGGCCACCTCATGCGAAGAGTTGACTCATTGGAAAAGACTCTGATGCTGGGAGGGATTGGGGGCAGGAGGAGAAAGGGACGACAGAGGATGAGATGGCTGGATGGCATCACAGACTCGATGGACGTGAGTCTGAGTGAACTCTGGGAGATGGTGATGGACAGGGAGGCCCGGCGTGCTGTGATTCATGGGGTCACAAAGAGTCGGACACAACTGAGTGACTGAACTGAACTGAACAATTATAACAAATATATCATCTTCTTTATTCATTTATAGGCTGCTTTCATATCTTGCCTATTGTAAATAATACTGTTATGAACATTGGGGGTATATGTACTTTTTTATTAGCATTTTTTTTTTGTATGTCTACCCAGGAATAGAATTACTGGATCATATGGTAGTTCAAGTTTTAGTTTTTTGAGAAGCCTCCATACTGTTTTCCACAGTGGCTGTACCAATTTGCTTTCCTACCAACCATGTGAAAATAAGGGAAGTTAAAAGCAAAGGAGAAAAGGAAAGATATACCCATTTGAATGAAGAGTTCCAAAGAATACCAAGGAGAGATAAGAAAGCCTTCCTCAGGGATCAATACAAAGAAATAGAGGAAAAGAACAGAATGGGAAATACTGAGATCTCTTCAAAAAAATTAGAGATACTGAGGGAATATTTCATGCAAAGACAGGCTCAATAAAGGACAGAAATGGTAGGGACTTAACAGAAGCAGAAGATATTAAGAAGAAGTGGCAAGAATACACAGAAGAACAATACAAAAAAGATCTTCATGACCCAGATAATCACGATGGTGTGATCACTCACCTAGAGCCAGACATCCTGGAATGTGAAGTCAAGTGGGCCATAGGAAGCATCACTACGAACAAAGCTAGTGGAGGTGATGGAATTCCAGTTGAGCTACTTCAAATCCTAAAAGATGATGCTGTGAAAGTGCTGTACTCAATATGCTAGCACATTTGGAAAACTCAGCAGTGGCCACAGGACTGGAAAAGGTCAGTTTTCATTCCAATCCGAAAGAAAGGCAATGCCAAAGAATGCTCAAACTACCGCACAATTGCACTCATCTCACATGCTAGTAAAGTAATGCTCAAAATTCTCCAAGCCAGGCTTCAGCAATACATGAACTGTGAACTTCCAGAAGTTCAACCTGGTTTTAGAAAAGGCAGAGGAACCAGAGATCAAATTGCCAACATCTGCTGGATCATCGAAAAAGCAAGAGCGTTCCAGAAAAACATCTATTTCTGCTTTATTGACTATGCCAAAGCCTTTGACTGTGTGGATCACAATAAACTGTGGAAAATTCTGAAACAGATAGGAATACCAGACCACCTGACCTGCCTCTTGAGAAACCTATATGTAGGTCAGGAAGCAACAGTTAGAACTGGACATGGAACAACAGACTGGTTCCAAATAGGAGAAAGAATACGTCAAGGCTGTATATTTATCACCCTGCCTATTTAACTTCTATGCAGAGTACATCATGAGAAACGCTGGGCTGGATGAAGCACAAGCTGGAATCAAGATTGCTGGGAGAAATATCAATAACCTCAGATATGCAGATGACACCACCCTTATGGCAGAAAGTGAAGAAGAACTAAAAAGCCTCTTGATGAAAGTGGAAGAGGAAAGTAAAAAGTTGGCTTAAACAAAGAAAACTAAGATCATGACATCCAGTTCCATCACTTCATGGCAAATAGGTGGGGAAACAGTGTCAGACTTTTTCTTCTGGGCTCCAAAATCACTGCAGATGGTAATTGCAGCCACAAAATTAAAAGATGCTTACTCCTTGGAAGGAACGTTATGACCAACCTAGATAGCATATTCAAAAGCAGAGACATCACTTTGTCAACAAAAGTCTGTCTAGTCAAGGCTATGATTTTTCCAGTAGTCATGTATGGATGTGAGAGTTGGACTATAAAGAAAGCTGAGCACTGAAGAATTGATTCTTTGTAACTGTGGTGTTGGAGAAGACTCTTGAAAGTCCCTTGGACTGCAAGGAGATCCAACCAGCCCATCCTAAAGGAGATCAGTCCTGGCTGTTCATTGGAAGGACTGATGCTGAAGTTGAAACTCCAATACTTTGGCCACCACATGCGAAGAGCTGACTCCTTGGAAAAGACCCTGATGCTGGGAAAGACTGAGGGTAGGAGGAGAAGGGGTCAACAGAGGATGAGATTGCTGGTTGGCATCACTGACTCGATCGACATGGGTTTGGGTAGACTCTGGGAGTTGGTGATGGACAGGGAGTTCTGGCGTCCTGTGGTTCATGGGGTCACAGAGTCGGACACAACTGAGCAACTGAACTGAACTGAACTGAACCAACCATATCCTTGCCAACATTTGTTATTTGTGGGGTTTTTTTTTTTTTTTTGGTTTGTTTGTTTGTTTGTTTTTGATGATAGCCATTCAGCTATGTGTGAGGTGATATCTCATTGTGGCTTTGATTTGCATTTTCCTAATAATTAGTGATGTACCTATTGGCCATCTGCATTTCCTCTTTGGAAAAAATATCTGTTGAATTCTTCTGCCCATTTAAAACTGCTTTTTTTTTTTTTATGTTGAGTTGTATGAACTTATCGGATATTAACCCCTTATTGGCTACATTATATGCAAATATTTTCTCCTTTGACATGCAAAAGCTTTTCATTAGGTTCCATTTGTTTATTTTTGCCTTTGTCTCTTTTCCCTTAGGCAATTGATCCATAAAAATATTGCTACAGTTGATATCAAAGAGTGTTCTACCTATGTTCTCTCCTAAGAATTTTCTCAGATCTTAATCCATTTTAAGTTGTTTTTTGGTATATGTTTTGAGAAATTATACTAATTTCATCCTTTTACATGTAACTGTCTGGTTTCCCAGCACCACTTACTGAATTTACTCTCTTCCTTGTGGTTTAATGACTTTTTTCTTTTTTTTGTAAACTGTTATATTTATGTTACTTTCTCTTTCTCTCATTCTGATTTGTTTGTTTGCTTTAGCATTTACTATAGGATAGCTTCATGGTTACCAGGAGGCTTTCATATAATAACATAGCACTCTATTTTAAGTTAGTAAGAATATAAATTTGATCCTTAAAGCTCAACATTTTTATTTTCCTCATCACAGTTTATATCTTTATATCTTGTGTATCCCTTAAGTAGTGATTATAATAGTTATTTTAACTACTTTTGTATTTTAATTTTTATACTAGCTTTATAGGTGATTGAAGCACTACCTTTACTATATATTTGTATTCTGTATCCAGTTCCCATGACCCTGCAGCAGGCCACTGTCAATGCATGCCTCCACCGGAGACTCCTGGACATTCACAGGCAAGTCTGGTTTAGTCTTTTGTCAGGACACTGTTCCTTTCTCCTGGCTCCTGGCTCACTTGCACAAGGTTTTGTTTGTGCCCTCCAAGAGTCTGTTTCCCCAGTCCTGTGGAAATTCTGTAATTAAATCCCATTGGCCTCCAAAGTCAAATTCCCTGGGGGTTCTTGGTCTCTTTGCTACATCTCCATATCCAGGTTGGGAAATCTGTTGTGGGTCCTAGAACTTTCTAAACAGTATGATAATTTCTTGGTATAATTGTTCTACAGTTTGTGGGTCATCTGCTCAGGGGCTATATGGTGGGGCTAATGGTGACCTCCTCCAAGAGGGCTTATGCCGCATACTGCATGACCCAGGTCTGGTGCACCAAGAGACCCTGTCCCCATGGCAAGCCACTGCTGACCCGTGGCTTTGCAGGGGACACTCAAACACTCAAAGGCAGGTCTGGCTCAGTCTCTGCAGAGTCTCTGGGTTCTGGTGCACAGAAGATTTTGTTTGAGCCCTCCAAGCATCTCTGGTGGATATGGGGTTTGATTACAAACAAGAATTTGCCCCTCCTACTGTCTTGTTGGGGTTTCTCCTTTGCCCTTGGATGTGAGGTATCTTTTTTAAATAGGATCCAACATTCTCCTGTTGATGGTTGTTCAGCAGTGAGTTGAAATTTTGGAGTTCTCACAGGAGAAGGTGAGCACACATCTTTCTACTCTGCCATCTTTACCTTCCCTAGGGTCTTGCTTATTTCAGACCTTATAGCACAGTCCCAGAGAGTGGACACATAGCTACTCTTGAATCAAACCTATTTGGAGCCTAAGCCTGGACACCATTTTTCCTGGTGACTGGGAATTCCTTAAATCTCCCATGAAGCACAGTTGGGATAAAGATCATAATATGCTCCTGTCATCTTACACAACAAATTTAAGGCAACAAGAGTAAGAAAGCTAAGATGCTCTTCCCCTACTTCCCATCCCCCCCTCCTCCTTTTTTGGTCCTTTCCAATCTCCTCCTAGGACTGGAAACCTAAGATGAGACTTATCACTTCCACTCCCACCCCTACACCCCCAACCCCTTCCCACCCTGTATCCCCATGGTGGGGTCACCAGGCTTTGCCTTTCAGTTACTTTGCCCTTCACCTTAGGAAACATCACTAAGAACAAAGCTAGTGGAGGTGATGATATTCCAGTTGAGCTATTTCAAATCCTAAAAAGATATTGCTGTTAAAGTGTTGCACTCAATATGCCAGCAAATATGGAAAACTCAGCAATGGCCACAGGACTGGAAAAGGTCAATTTTCATTCCAATCCTAAGAAAATTCAATGCCAAAGAATGTTCAAACTACTGCACAAATGCACTCATCTCACAGGCTAGCAAATTAATGCTCAAAATTCCCCAAGCCAGGCTCCAACAGTATGTGAACCGTGAACTCCAGATGTTCAAGCTGGTTTTAGAAAAGGCAGAGGAACCAGAGATCAAATTGCCAACATTTGCTGGATCATCAAAAAAGCAAGAGAGTTCCAGAAAAACATCTGCTTCTGCTTTATTGACTACACCAAAGCCTTTGACTGTGTCGGTCACAACAAACTGTGGAAAATTCTTCAAGAGATGGGAATACCTGACCTGCCTCCTAAGAAATCTGTAAGCAGGTCAAGAAGCAACAGTTAGAACCAGACATGGAACAACAGACTGGTTCCAAGTTGGAAAAGGAGTACGTCAAGGCTGTATATTGTCACCCTGCTTATTTAACTTATAAGCAGAATACATCATGGGAAATGCTGGGCTGGATGAAGCACTAACTGGAATCAAGATTGCTGGGAGAAATATCAGTAACCTCAGATATGCAGATGAGACCACCTTATGGCAGAAATTGAAGAGGAACTGAAGGGCCTTTTGATGAAAATGAAAGAGGAGAGTACAAAAGCTAGCTTAAAACTCAACATTCAGAAAACTAAGATCATAGCATCTGGTCCCCACACTTCATGGCAAATAGATGGACAGGGAAGCAATGGAAACTGTAACACACTTTATTTTCTTGGGCTCCAAAATCACTGCAGATGGTTACTGCAGCCATGAAATTAAAAGACACCTGCTCCTTGGAAGAAAAGCTATGATCAACCTAGACAGCATACTAAAAAGCAGAAACATTACTTTGCTGACAAAGGCCTGTCTAGTCAAAGCTATGATTTCTCCAATAGTCATGTATGGATGATAGTGTTGGACCATAAAGAAAACTGAGCGCAGAAGAATTGATGCTTTTGAACTGTGATGTTGGAGAAGACTCTTGACAGTCCCTTGGATGGCAAGGAGATTGAATGAGTCAATCTTAAAGGAAATGAGTCCTGAATATTCATTGGAAGGACTGATGCTGAAGCTGAAACTCCAGTACTTTGGCCACCTGATGTGAAGAGCTGATTCATTGGAAAAGATCCTGATGCTGGGCAAGACTGAAGGCAGGAGGAGAAGGGGATGATAGAGGGTGAGATGGTTGGATGGTATCACCAACTCAATGCACATGACTTTGGGCAAGCTCCAGGAATTGGTGGTGGACAGGGAAGCCTGGCATGTTCAGTCCATGGTGTTGCAAAGAGTGAGACATGATTGAGCAACTGAACTGATTGACTGGCTTACTATATATTTACCTTTTTACTGAAATATTTTCTTTCATATATATATATATATATATGTTTTAGAAATTAAACTTTCTTTTCTATTTAAATAAGTCCTTTTTTACACTGCTGGTAAAGCCAGTTTAGTGCTGAAAAGTCCTTTAGCTGTGCTTCTCTCTCCTTCTAGTTTAGATGATAACTTTTCTGGGTAGAGTATTATTGGTTGGATTTTTTTTTTAATTCTTTTGTTTCAGAACTTTGAATATATCACTTCACTCCCTTCTGGCCTGCAAAGTTTCTACTATATAATCTACTGATAATCTTATGAATGTTCCCTTGTATGTAACAAAATGCTTACTCTAGATGCTTTTAATACTTCCTCTTCATCGTTAACTTCTGCCATCTTAATTACAATGTGTCTTGGTGTAGGTCTCCTTGGGTTCATCTTAATTTAACCCTGAACTTCCTGGATCTAGATATCTATGTCTTTACCCAAGTTAGGGAAGTTGTCATCCATTATTTTTTCAAGACCTGGGCCATTTTCTCGCTCTCTTCTCCTTCTGGGACCCCCATAAGTTGAATGTGTGTCCACTGAGTTTTGTCTTCTAAACTCCTCAAGCTCTTTTTACTTTTTATTTAATGTTTATTGCTCCAATTGGGTGAGTTCTACTGCCTTGTCTTAAAGTGGACTGCTGCTTTCTTATGTTTCATCCAGCCTGTTGTTGAATATGCCCAGTGTATTTTTCAGTTCAGTTTTTGTATTCTTTAGCAGTAATTTCTTTTTGTTTACTTCTATGGAATTGAAGAAGGACTTCAATTAAAATTTTATTCAGATTGCATCCAACCCTATGTCATTATGTCGCATGTTATATATGTCACAATGGTCTAAGAAATATGTTAAGGTATGTAATGTAATAATTTTTACTGTATGGGAGTAAGACATGAAATGATAAAGACAAAAGTAACATTTCCTTTATTTGTTACTGTATTCATTCTTTCATGGCAATATCTTTACTTAAAAATGACCTGTAACATAGTCTTAATGATACCCTGTGCATAAGCTTTTACTGTGAAGATTATTGTCCATGAATCTATGGCCTTTACAATGTCTTCACAATTATTTTCAGTTTATACTGATCCTCTGAGTCCACAGTTGAACACATTCGGTCACTGTCTTCTCTAGCTCCCATCTCTCAGCTGGCATTACCTGGCAAATCTCACTGGCACCTGGGAAGTAGTGATATGTAAAGAGTTCCCAGTTTTCAAATGTAAATATCCTTGGGTTTCTTTTGCTATGTGCAGCAGATAGACAACTGAAATCAGCAGTAATTTCTATCTGTCACTTTCTCATATTTTCCAACTTTTTGTTGACATTTTTCTGTATCTATTTATTCTTCTCCCCAGGTCAGTGAACATTCTTATGACCATAACTTCGAACATTTAATCAGGTAAATTACTTAACTCTGTTTCATGAAGTTTTTTTCTTTCAAGGTTTTGTCTGATTCTTTTATTTGAAATATATTTCTCAGCTTTCTTTATTTTACTTGATTTTACTTGACTCTGTTTTGATTTGTATACTGTAGATGTTTCAGCAGCCTCCCCCCAACATTGAAGAGTGGCCTCAGGTAGAAGACAAAACTTATTATTCAACTACTCCAACTCTTTGTCATCTCTCTAATCTTTGCATTTTCAAACAGCCTATTATATTTTTAAATGCTCCTAGTATTTGAGAATGTGCCTAGATCTCTCAGTGTTCCTAAGAGGAGTATCTCAGTACCTTGCTTCAGGCTGTTTGGAAGACAGAATTCAGGCAGCATCTTTTAAAAGTATGCAAATATATACAGCTTTGTGGGAACTTAAACTTAAGTCCCATTAGCAAGGTGATCTGATGATCTACTCCAGGTTGCAGTGGCAAAAGCTGGGGCTTCAGACAATGGTATAGCCTCTTTTTTTTTTTTTAATTAAAATATAATTGACTTATAATATTACAGTGCTTTCTAGTGTGCAACACAATGAGCAAAAATTTGAGCATGAAGAGATGCTCAATTGCATAATTCACCAAGGACATGAAAATTAAAACTGCAATAAGATAATCCTAACATGCTGGCTAAAATTTACAAGATTATAATACTATAAAGGTTGGAACTAGCACAACCACTTTCAAAAATAATTTAGCAGTACCTTCTATACAGTTTTTTTAAAGGCAGCTTTCTAAAATAATGTTATAAGCCAAGAATTCTATTCCCAGGTATATAAGCAACAGAATGCAAGCCCACATGTACCAGGAGACCTATACAAGGATATATGTAGTAGAGTTATTTGTATTAGCTTCAAAAGCAAGTTAAAGCTCTTTGTTGCCTTGAGGTCTTCCTGATGGACTGAGATGGAATAATCTCTATTTACCATTATATGCTTTCCTTGTCTCAGAGTGAAGTAGATAGGATGTAACATAATATATGTAAGTGATATGCATTTGTAGATATGAAATTAAATGGTCCCTTAAGGGATTCGTTGGTGGCTCAGATAGCAAAGAATCCGCCTGCAATAAGGGAGACATGGGTTCCATCCCTGGACTGGAAAGATCCCCTGGAGAAGGGAACAGCCATCCACTACAGTATTCTTTGAAGAAGGAAATGTCCACTCCAGTACTCTTGCCTGAAAAATTCCATGGACAGAGGAACCTGGTGGGCTACAGTTCATGGGGTCGCAAAGAGTTGGACACTACTGAATGACTTCACACTCACTCACAGTATTCTTGTCTGGAGAATTCCATGGACAAAGGAGCCTGGCAGGCTACAGTCAGTGGGATTGCAAAGAGTTAGACACGGCTGAGTCACTTTCACTTTCACTTTAAGAAGACCAGAATACAGACCCAGAAAGAAAAGGTGGGGAAAACTGTTTGAAAATAAGAAGCTGGCATTCCTCATGGCAGGTAATGTCAGTATACCAGGATGAAAACCTGACTTTTAAAAAGTTATCCTGTCTGCGAGACAGCAAAAGAGACACAGATGTATAGAACAGCACTTTGGACTCTGTGGGAGTGGGAGAGGTTGGAATGATTTAGGAGAATGGCATTGAAACATGTATAATATCATATATGAAACAAATCACCAGTCCAGGTTTGATGCATGATACTGGATGCTTGGGGCTGGTGCACTGGGACTACCCAGAGGGATGGTACGGGGAGGGAGGAGGGAGGGGGGTTCAGGATGGGGAACACGTGTATACCTGTGGCAGATTCATGTTGATGTATGGCAAAACCAATACAATATTGTAAAGTAATTAACCTCCAATTAAAATAAATACATTTTTTAAAAGTTATCGAAGCAATTCACATATACAGAAATTAAAAACAAACAAAAAAACTGTATAGAAAGACATTGGAGAAGGAAATGGCAACCCACTCCAGTATTCTTGCCTTGAAAATCCCATGGACAGAGGAGTCCATGGGGTCACAGAGAGTCAGACACAACTCAACGACTAAGCATATAGCATGTATGCTTCTGCTGCAGCTGCTAAGTCACTTCAGTCGTGTCCAACTCTGTGCGACACCATAGATGGCAGCCCACCAGGCTCCCCCGTCCCTGGGATTCTCCAGGCAAGAACACTGGAGTGGGTTGCCATTTCCTTCTCCAATGCGTGAAAGTGAAAAGTGAAAGTGAAGTCGCTCAGTCCTGACTCACAGCGACCCCATGGACTGCAGCCTACCAGGCTCTGCCATCCATGGAATTTTCCAGGCAAGAATGCTGGAGTGGGGTGCCATTAGCTTCTCTGATAGCATGTATAGAAAGATATAAAACAAAATATCTTCTTCCATTCCATAGTTCTGAAAATATAACCACTATTTTAGGTTTATTTCCCAGGAAATAAGAAAGGATTCTTATATCAATTTATACATGTACTCTATATTTTACATTTGAAGAAAAGTTATGACCAACCTAGATAGCATATTCAAAAGCAGAGATATTACTTTGCCAAGAAAGGTCCGTCTAGTCAAGCCTATGGTTTTTCCAGTGGTCATGTATGGATGTGAGAGTTGGACTGTGAAGAAAGCTGAACGCCGAAGAATTGATGTTTTTGAACTGTGGTGTTGGAGAAGACTCCTGAGAGTCCCTTGGACTGCAAGGAGATCCAACCAGTCCATTCTGAAGGAGATCAACCCTGGGATTTCTTTGGAAGGAATGATGTTGAAGCTGAAACTCCAGTACTTTGGCCAATTCATGCGAAGAGCTGACTCATTGGAAAGACTCTGATGCTGGGAGGGATTGGGGGCAGGAGGAGAAGGGGACGACAGAGGATGAGATGGCTGGATGGCATCACTGACTCGATGGACGTGAGTCTGAGTGAACTCTCGGAGTTGGTGATGGACAGGGAGGCCTGGTGTGCTGAGATTCATGGGGTCACAAAGAGTGGACACACTGAGCGACTGAACTGAACTGAACTGAATATTAGTAAAAATGCCAATCTACCTACCCCCCATGTTTTTCTCTTCACATTGATCAAGGCTGTCTTGTTTTCTTACATGTACAAGCTTATCTCATTCTTAATGTCTTCATGGTGTGTCATTATTTTGATGTATCACAATATTCTTAAGCAGTCCTATGTTTATTCTGGAGAAGGAAATGGCAACCCACTCCAGTATTCTTGCCTGGAGAATCCCAGGGACAGAGGAGACTGGTAGGCTACATACAGTCCATGGGGTCACAAGAGTTGGACACAACTTAGTAACTAAACCACCACCATGTTTATTCAATCCTATGATGTTTCTTCCAGTGTTTGGCTATTATGAATGATGTCATAATAAACATTATTTTAGAGCTATCTTCCATGCTTTCCTTAAGGCATTTTCCCAGCAATAGAAATGTGGTATCAAAAACCCTAACACTTATTTTTATCACTTTGATCACAGGGCAGGAAACTTTGATAAGTAGTTAAAAATGGGAACTCCCACTTCCTTTTTTCTAGTTTACTAATGCATCCTGCTCTTTGAAAAAGCTATTTCACAGATGCCTTTCTTAGGGCTAGGGTGATAGTGTACAACTGTGAGATCAATGACAAACGCACTATTCCTGAGAAAGCTTCTCTTTTGGCCTCAGCCCTGGGCGGCCCAAGTCTTCATGCTGCTGTGGGTATCACTGCTGATCCTGGGTAAGTAAAACAGCTCAGCATGGGTCCTGGGTTGGGTTAGGACAGCATCTCTCTACCACGGACCTGGCTTTTTGGGGGGGCTCAGCCCCTGCTCAAAGATTCTTTCCTGCCTCGAGAGATTATGTTCTCTGACTTCACCATATAGCTCAGAGATTCTTCCTTTGAGGCTGCAAGAGTGGTCAGAGCCTCAACTTTATAGAAAAGGAAACCACAGTGACCACAGCACTAAGGGATTATTCATCTTTTTTCTACAAAATAATGCTACATCATGAAGTGCAGCAAGTGTTTTCTGTTTGCTTGTTCATATGGTCTCATTCAGATAAGACCCTACCTTTCTGTCTGCAAAGGAGGTGTGTTTATTCCTTATGTGACAATCCAAGGCTGTGGTGCTGGACATGGGAGGACAAGTTTTCTAAGACAAAAGATGTCTCCTTCTTTCACACACAAAAGCAAATGGTATCAGTGATTGGCAGTTAAAGAGCACAAAGAAGGGGAGATGAAGACAGGGACTCTCAGGGGGAAGTGGGCAAGGCAGGGGAAAAACCTAAGATGCTTGATATTTTTCTTTTCCCCCTCGGGTTTATTGAAGCATAATTGACAAATTAAAATTATATGTATTTAACATGTGATACACATATATTATGCAGTAATTACTACAATCAGCTAGTTAGCATTCTTCTCACTTCACATAGTTAGTCACCTTGTGTGTGGTAAGAACACTCAGGATCAACTCTTTTAGCAAATTTTAGCAAATTTCAACTTAACGTTATTATTAACTAGTCATCGTACTCTACATTAGATCTCCAGTACTGCTTCATCTTACAACTGAAAGTTTGTTCCTTTGACCAACATGTCCTCAGTTCTCCTATAGCGTACCCACTGCTGGCAAACACCATTTTAGTCTCTGCTTTTGTGAGTTCAACTTTTTCAGATTGCACATGTAAGTGAGATCATGTAGTATTTGTCTTTCTCTGTCTGGCTTATTTCACTTAGCATAATGTCCTCCAGGTTTATCCATGTTGTCTCAATGTCATGATTTCTTTCTTTCTTTAAAAATTGAATAATATTCCATTGCATATATGTGTGTGTGTGTATACACATACTACCTTTTATTTATCCATTAAACAGAAGACAGACACTTAGATTGTTTCAATATTCTAGCTACTGTGAATAATGTTGTAATGAATATGAGAGTGCAGGAATCTCATTGTGATACTAATTTCATTTCCTTCAGATATATACCCAGAAGTGGGGTTACTAGATCATATGATAGTTTTATTTTTAATTTTTTAGGAACTTCCAGACTATTTCTGCATCATGACTGTGTGAATTATATTCTTGCCAACAATGTACAAAGTTTCTTTATCAACACTTGTTATCTTTTGTCTATTTGATAATCAGTTCAGTTCAGTTCAGTTACTCAGTCGTGTCCGACTCTTTGATAATAGCCAACCTAATTAACGTGAGGTGTTATCTCCTGGTTTTGATTTGTGTTTCCCTAATGTTTGAGCATCTTTTTATAAACTTTTGGAGATTTGTACATCTTCTATTGAGAATATCTATTCATATTCTTAACTACTTTTTAATCAGGTTATTTGTATCTTGCCATTTATTTGTTTAAGTTCCTTAGACATTTTAACCCCTTATTGGATAGATGGTTTTCTTTTATTTTCTCCCATTTCATACGTTGCTCTTTATATTGTTGATTATTTCCTTTGTTTGCAATATTTTTATTTTTGATGCAATCCCATTTGTTTTAGTTCTTATTTTTGTTGCCTATGCTTTTGGGGTCATACTGAAAACTCATGTGCCAGGTCAATGCCAAGAAGCTTTCTCTCTGTGTTCCCTTTTAGCAGTTTTACAGTTTCAGGTCATATATTTAAATCATCTATTTCAAATTGATTTTTGTATATGATGAGATACAAGAATCCAATTTTATTTGTTTTCATGTGGGAATTCGGTTTTCACAGAGTGATTTATGGAAGGAACTGTTCTTTCCCTTTTGTGTGTTTTTGGTACTGATTTTGAAGATCAGTTCAGTTCAGTTGCTCAGTTGTGTGTGATTTTTTTGCCCATGAACCACAGCACGCCAGGCCTCCCTGTCCATCACCAACTCCCGGAGTCCACCCAAACTCATGTCTGTTGAGTCGGTGATGCCATCCAACCATCTCATCCTCTGTCGTCCCCTTCTCCTCCCACCTTCAATCTTTCCCAACATCAGGGTCTTTTCAAATGAGTCAGCTCTTTGCATCAGGTGGGCAAAATATTGGAGTTTCAGCTTCAACATCAGTCCTTCCAATGAACACCCAGAACTGATCTCCTTTAGGATGGACTGGTTGCATCTCCTTGCAGTCCAAGGGACTCTCAAGAGTCTTCTCCAACATCACAGTTCAAAAGCATCAATTCTTCGGCACTCAGCTTTCTTCACAGTCCAACTCTCACACCCATACATGACCAGTAGAAAAACCATAGGCTTGACTAGACAGAACTTTTTTGACAAAGTATTGTCTCTGCTTTTTAATATGCTGTCTAGGTTGGTCATAATTTTCCTTCCAAGGAGTAGGCATCTTTTAATTTCATGGCTACAATCACCATCTGCAGTGATTTCGGAGCCCAGAAAAATAAAGTCAGCTACAGTTTCCACTGTTTCCCCATCTATTTGCCATGAAGTGATGGGACCAGATGCCATGATCTTCGTTTTCTGCATGTTGAGCTTTAAGCTAGCTTTTTCACTCTCCTCTTTCACTTTCATTAAGAGGCTCTTTAGTTCCTCTTCACTTTCTGCCATAATGGTGGTGGTGTCATCTGCATATCTGAAATTATTGATATTTTTCCCGGCAATCTTGATTCCAGCTTGTGCTTCCTCCAGTCCAGTGTTTCTCATAGTGTACTCTGCAAAAAGTTAAGTAATCAGGTTGACAGTATACAGCCTTGACATACTCCTTTTCCTATTTGGAACCAGTCTGTTGTTCCATGTCCACTTCTAACTGTTGCTTCCTGACCTGCATACAGGTTTCTCAAGAGGCAGGTCAGTTCGTTTGGTATTCCCATCTCTTTCAGAGTTTTCCACAGTTTATTTTGAAGGTCAGTTGACTATAAAAGTGTGGATTCATTTCTAAGCTCTCTGTTCTGATCTATTGATCTATTTGTCTATTTTTATGCTAGTTTTGATTGTTTTTTATTGGAAAATAATTGTTCTACAATATTGTGTTGGCCTCTGCCATATATCAACATGAATAGTTTTGATTATTACCACAGCTTTGTAATAATTAGACATCAGAAATTATGTTTTTTCCAGTTTTGTTCTTCTGGTTCAAGATAGTTTTGACTTTTGGGGGGTCCTTTGTATCTATTTGGGGCTTCCCTGATGGCTCAGATGGTAAAGTGTCTGCCTGCAATGTGGGAGACCTGGGTTCGATCCCTGGGTTGGGAAGATCCCCTGGAAAAGGAAATGGCAATCCACTCCAGCACTCTTGCCTGGAAAATCTCATGGAGGTAGGAGCCTGATAGGCTACAGTCCATGGGTCGCAACGAGTCAGACACGACCAAGCGACTTCACTTTCACTTATATCTATTCAGATTTTTTTCTTTGTGATTGCTATGGGACCTCTATAAAATATAAGAATTTAAATTAAGAAATTCATCTAAATCAAGTATTAAAACTCTACCCTTTAATTATCCTCCATTTTATTATAGATATCACAATTTACATAATTTTACATTGTGTATATATTAACAAATTATTGTAGCTATAGTTAATTTTTAGTACTTTTGTCTTTTTAAACTTTTTTGCTAGAGTTAAAAGTGGTTTACATACCACTATATAAGATTTTATGAATGTTTATTTCCTCTCAAACTTCATATATTAAAATTTTTACACTGAAGGTAATAGTATTAGGAGATGGAGGGGCCTTCGGGAGATGATTATGTCATGAAGGCACAACCATCATAAAAGAGATTAGTGCCCTTATAAAAGAGGTCAAAGAGAGTCCTCTTATGCTTCTTCCATGTGAGATTATAGTGAGAAGGTGGCTGTCTATGATGGACTGTGCCAGAGTCAGCCAGTGTTACTAGCCTTCAGAACTTTGAGAAATGTACAGCACTTTTGTCATAACAAATTGTATAGACTAAGACACAGTGTTTAGCATATTCTGAATTTGGTTATACTAATCTTCCTCAATTCATGATGGAGTTATATCCTAACAAACTCATTATAAGCAGAAAATATCATAAATCTAAAATGCATTTAATACACACAGCCTATCAAATATTGTAGCCTAACCTAGACTGCTTTAAACATACTCAGAACACTACCTTAGCCTATAGTTGGGTAAAATCAGCTAACAAAAAGCTTATTTTATAATAGAGTGTTGAATCCTTCATGTAATTTACTGAATACTGCACTGAAAGTGAAAAATATAGTGACTGCATAGATACAGAATTGTTGCAAGTGTGTCTGTTGTTTACCCCTCTGATTATGTGGCTGACTGGGAGCACTGCCACACTGCTGCTGCCCAGCGTCACAAGAGAGTATCATACTGTGTGTTGCTGGCCCAGGAAAAGATCAAAATTCAAAGTCTGGCTTCTACCAAATGCATATTGCTTTTGCACCATCACAAAGTTGAAAAATCATAGGTCAAACCATCTGTATATTCACCTTTACTAGTGAGTTTTACAATTTCATGTGTTTTCAAGTTGCTAGTGGCCTTTAATTTCAACTTGTAGAACTTTTCATGTGTGTATATATATATGTGTATATGTGTGTGTGTGAAAGTCATTTAGTTGTGTCTGACTCTTTGTGACCATGTGGACTGTAACCCACGAGGCTCCTCTGCCCATGAAATTCTCCAGGCAACAATACTGGAGAGGGTAGCCATTCCCTTTCTCTGGGGGATTTTCCAACCTAGGGATCAAACCCAGTTACCCTGCATTCAGGCAGATTCTTTCCTGTCTATGCTACCAGGGAAGCCCCATATATAAGGATACATATAAGATTTTCTCTTAGTCTGTGACTTGCCTTTGGATCTGGGTCACAGAACTGCTTCAGCAACAGAACTCAGTCTGAGGTTGGTGGGCCTGCTACCAGGGGAATGGATGAGCATGGATTCCTCGGCAGAAGAGGCAGGTGGTAGGAGCATGGACAAGTGGGGCTAGAGTTGAGTCCACAGGAGAATGGGGCAGCTTTCAGTCTGTAGCTGGGATGATAGTCAGTGAGTCACCTCCTAGGGCATGTGCCTACCTTCTCAAAATGGCCTTTTGTTGTTACTGGGCTCCAGCAGGATTTCACAATCTCCCATCTAGATCTCAAAGCTATCAGCTTTTGTTTATAATAGGCTGCCAAAAATTTGCTTCTGTAAGGGAAAAACTAGAGACCTCTATTCTACCATCTTGTTTATGTCACTCTCAACAAATGACATTCTCATTATGTCTGTGGGCGGGTGTTAAGTCTATCAATTCACATGTATCAACTGGTTGGTTTTTCAACCAAAGTTGAAACTATTAGAATAAAATATATTTATTCATTTGTTGAACAAATTATTCAGTAACATTAATACACAGCATTACGTTAGGTGCTAAGAATGATGAGAAGACATGAAAGTGAAGGTCACTCAGTCATGTCCAACCCTTTGCAACCCCATGTACTATACAGTCCATGGAATTCTCCAGGCCAGAATACTGGAGTAGGTAGCCTTTCCCTTCTCCAGGGGATCTTCCCCACCAGCAGTAGAACCCAGGTCTCCTGCATTGCAGGTGGTTTCTTTACCAGCTGAGCCACTAGGGAAGCAGATCATAATCTGCTGCTGCTGCTGCTGCTGCTAAGTCACTTCACTTGCATCCAACTCTGTGTGACCCCATAGACAGCAGCCCACCAGGCTCCCCCGTCCCCAGGATTCTCCAGGCAAGAGTACTGGAGTGGGGTGCCATTGCCTTCTCCAAGATCATAATCTGCATATCCATAATTCAATGCACTGTCTTCTCAAAACGTGGGGATCAAGCTTCATTAAAGTAATGTTGAATCATTACTCACATTCTCCACAAAAAAAAAAAACAAACAAAAAACTGATAATGCTGGTACTCATCATTTCCCTGGTGGCTCAGTGGGTAAAGTGTCTGCCTACAATGTGAGAGACCCGTGTTCGATCCCTGGGTTGGGAAGATCCCCTGGAGAAGGAAATGGCAATCCACTCCAGTACTCTTGCCTGGAAAATCACATGGACTGAGAAGCCTGGTAGGCTATAGTCCATGGGGTCGCAAAGAGTTGGACACGACTGAGCGACTTTCCTTTCATTATAACAAAGTGCAGAAGAAATATGTCCAGTACCCAGAGTACCTGCATTATATTGCCTAAAATATCTAATTTGTAACAGAAATATTAGATATGCTTAGAAATAGGAGTTGGAACTCTATAGTGGGAATAAAGGGCATTTGGAAAATGACCAGTAAAATTACCCTCGTAAAATTAGGTGATATCTCAGCAAAAAAACAGGGGGGCCAGAAGGCAGAGGGAAACATTCAAGACGTGTTAAGAAAAAAACTTATCAACCAAGAATTCCATCTTGACCAAAACTACCTTCTGAAAGATAGAGACAAAACAAAGATGCTCTCAAATCAATAACAACTGAAAAGATATATTAATAAATTGCCTCACAGTAATTACAGGAGGAGTTCTTCAGCTTGAATACTAGGGATTCCAGAAAGTAGTTCATATTAACATTAACAAAGAAAAACACTTGTGTATTTAATGCCATAAGAATAAAAGGCAGAAGTAATACAATTTTATCTTAATTGATGTGAAAGGAACTATGTAAAATCCTATGTATGTCATGTGTTAGTACACTACAATATATAGCAATGTGATACCCATGTTAGTACATTTGCCGTTCAAAAGCACAAGCGTGAGAGTAAACTGTTCTGAGCGAAGGAAATGACCACAGATGGTACACAAGTGTACCAAAATAGTTGAGAGGATTATATCATTAATATAATCTGCATGACAATAATAAAAAAATGGAAAAAGATAAAGCTTTATATGAATGCTTTCTTGTATCCCTGGGATTAAGCTATGATAATATGTAATCAATGCATATATTTTAAAAGAGGAAACTCTAATTTTTTTAATATCTAATGGAGAAGCCATTTAGAAATGAAAGGACTAGAATATATTCATTTAATGAAAAATAAATTTATAAAGGACTTACCCACTCCAGTACTCTTGCCTGGAAAATCCCATGGGCAGAGGAGCCTGGTAGGCTGCAGTCCACGGGGTCGCGAAGAGTTGGACACGACTGAGCAACTTCACTTTCACTTTTCACTTACATGCATTGGAGAACGAAATGGCAACCCACTCGTGTTCTTGCCTGGAGAATCCCAGGGATGGGGGAGCCTGATGGGTTGCCGTCTATGGGGTCGCACAGAATCAGACATGACTGAAGTGACTTAGCAGCAGCATCAAGAATTAAAAGTGTTAGTTGCTCAGTCATGTCCAACTCTTTGCAACCCCATGGACAATAGCCCACCAGGCTCCTCTGTCCAAGGGTTTCTCCAAGCAAGAATACTGGAGTGGGTAGCCATCCCCTTCTCCAGGGGATCTTCCCGACCCTGTGATTGAACCTGGGTTTACTGTATTGCAGGCAGATTCTTTACCTTCTGGAAGAATTAAAAATTTAAGAACTGTAAAACACAAAAGGTAAATGCCAGGTGTATTGCATCTATGTCAATAATACTAAGAGTGAATGAATGATGTGGTCCAAACAGGAAGAAGAGAGTGTCACCTCATACGAAATAGACAAACCCTGATCTAAGTATGTACTATGTAGAAGAAGCAGAGTGTATTTTTTATTATATTTTTAATTTGATTTAGTTTATTTATTCATTCATTTTCAGCTGTGCTGACTCTTTATTGCTGAGCATGGGCTTTTTTTCTAGTTGTGATGCTTGGTCTTCTCATTTGCAGTGGCTTCTCCTGTTGTGGAGCACAGGCTCCAGAGTGCTGGCTCATTGGTTGCATAGCATGTCCTTAGTTTCTCTGAGGCATGTGGAATCTTCCTGGACCAGAGATCAAATCTGTGTCTTGCGCTCTGGCAGGCAGATTCTTAACCACTAGGCCACCAGGGAAGTCTAGAAAGCACACTTTAGATGAAAGACACTAAGAGTGAAAGTCCAAGTGTGTGATAGATATACCTGTGAATGACACCAACATGAAAAGAGGCTGTATAAATATTGTGCAAAATGCCCTTGAAAACAAAAAATATTAATAGAGATATTGAGGGATATCATATCGTTCCCAAAGTCTCAAATGTTATGGCTTGCATCTGAAGTGAAACCTAAAAAAAAGATGTAGCCTTTTCATGCCTCTGCTAGCAAATGAGGGAGACTGAAAATCAGTACCATGTCTATTGACCTTAACAGACTTTAAAGATGACTCACCAAACCTGATTTGAGGAGGAAAGGAAAGAATAAAATTTAAAGTAGAGATGAATGAAATGGGGAGTGGAAAAATCATAGAGAAAAACCAGTGAAATCAAAAGTGAGTTCTATAGAAAAATTAACAAAATTGACAAATCTTAAGCAAGGTTGATCTAGGGAAAAGAGGGAATATTCAAATTTATACAGTCAGGAAGAATGAGGGATATTACTATGGACATTGCAGAAATAGAAAAAGACTAAGAAAGAACTCAATGAACAAGTATATGCCAAAATCTAAGACGATTCACATGAGACATAATTTTCCCGAAGGAAACAAATTATTGAAACTATGAAAATAAAACAAAAATAAATAAACCAAAAAACCCAAAATCAAAATGGGACTACAAAAAGTGAAATGCTTGAGGGACTTCCCTGCTGGTCCAGTGGTTAAGAATCCCTATTCCAATGCAGAGGATAGGGCTTGGATCCCTATTTGGGGAACTGTGATGCCAATGCCTCAGGGCAACCAAGCCTATGCACCACAACTAATACCTGATGCAGCTAAATAAGTATATAAATATATTTTTAAAAGGTGAAGTGTCTGAATTAGTACACCAGAAAACACCCATAAAATAGACCTAGACCGTATCTCTGAGTAGATGACTTCAAAGTTCTCCAAAAGTTTTCAACAATATATATTACTGTTGTTCACAAAGTCTTCTCAAAGGAGACAATACTTCACACTTATTTTGTGAGACTGTTACTACTATAATATGAAAAGTGAAAAGTTAACTACCAAAACAAACGAACAAACAAAAACTCAACCCTCAAAAACAAAAACTATACACCTGACACTTTCCTGGTGGTCCCATGGCTAAGACTCTGAACTCCCAATGCAGGGGGCCTGGGTTCAATACCTGGTCAGGGAATGAGATCCCATATGCCACAACTAAGAGTTCACAAGCTGCAACTGAGGGTTCTTCTCAAATATGGGTTCTTCACGAACTTTGACCCTCTTTTTAACACTGATAAGGCTTCTCTCCAATGTGAGTCCTTTCATGGATTCAAAGAGACTTGTGGTTTCTGAATGCTTTCTCACAGTGTTTACATTGATAGGGTTTCTCTCTGGTGTGAAATCTTTCATATGATTGAAAGCTTTTATGACTGAGAAAAGCTTTTTCCACATTGTTTACATAGGATTTCTCTCCAGTGTGACTCCTTTCATGGAATCAAAGAGAAATGTGGTATCTGTATGATTTCTCACAGTGTTTACATTGAGAAGACATGGGAAACAGCATTTTGTACTTAGGAAGCTCACGACATATAAGGGTCTTCATTCTACAAAGACAATGTACAAGATACATCTATGCAACAAGATCTCATGTAAACAATTGTTCAAGCAAAAGTTACCAATGATGGTAAACGTGGATAGTAAGCTATATGCCAAATCGTTGGTAATGACTTCATGAAACAGAGGGACAGTAAGAGCTGGAGGGGGCAGGGATGGAGTGCAGGAAAATGTAATAAAAAAGGGCCTCATAGTTTGAAGCTGCATGGAATACTCCGGAAGTGAGAAGACGTCCTAGCGTGGCACCAAAACAGAGGAGCAGGATAGGGTAATGGCCAGGAGCATATGCATTGGGATCAAACAAGATGGGTTCAAATAAATGGGTTAAAAATTATATTCTGCCCCTCAGTTCAGTTCAGTTCAGTTCAGTCACTCAGTCGTGTCTGACTCTTTGTGATCCCATGGACTGCAGCATGCCAGAACTCCCTGTCCATTACCAGTTCCCCCAGTTTGCTCAAACTCATGTCCATTGAGTCGGTGATGCCATCCAACCATCTCATCCTTTGTTGTTCCCTTCTCTTCCTGCCTTCAATCTTTCCCAGCATTAGGGTCTTTTCAAATAAGTCAGTTCTTCTCATCAGGTGGCCAAACTATTGGAGTTTCACTTCAGCATCAGTCCTCCCAATGAATATTCAGGATGGATTTCCTTTAGGATGGACTGGTTGGATCTCCTTGCTGTCCAAAGGACTCTCAAGAATCTTCTCCAACACCACAGTTTAAAAGCATCAATTCTTCACTGCTCAGCTTTCTTTATGTCCAACTCTCACATCCACACATGACTACTGGAAAAATTATAGCTTTGACTAGACAGACTTTTGTTGGCAGAGTAATATCTCTGCTTTTTAATATGCTGTCAAGGTTGGTCACAACTTTTTTCCAAGGAGCAAAGTCTTTTAATTTCATGGCTGAAATCACCATCTGCAGTGATTTTGGAGCCCCCAAAATAAAGTCTCTCCCTGTTTCCCCATCTATTTGCCATGAAGTAATAGTACTGGATGCCATGATCTTAGTTTCCTGAATGTTGAGTTTTAAGCCAACTTTTTCACTCTCCTCTTTCACTTTCATCAAGAGGTTTTTTAGTTCCTCTTCACTTTCTGCCATAAGGGTGGTGTCATCTGCATATCTGAGGTTATTGATATTTCTCCCAGCAATCTTGATTCCAGCTTGTGCTTTTTCCAGCCCAGCGTTTCTCTTGATGTACTCTACGTATTAGTTAAATAAGCAGGGTGACAATATACAGCCTTGACGTACTCCTTTTCCAACTTGGAACCAGTCTGTTGTTCTATGTCTGGTTCTAACTGTTGCTTCTTGACCTGCATACAGATTTCTCAGAAGGCAGGTCTGGTGTTCCCATCTCTTGAAGAATTTTCCACAGTTTGTTGTGATCCACACAGTCAAAGGCTTTGGTGTAGTCAATAAAGCAGATGTTTCGGAACTCTCTTGCTTTTTTGATGATCCAGTGGATGTTGGCAATTTGATCTTTGGTCCCTCTGCCTTTTCTAAATCCAGCTTGAACATCTGGAAGTTCACAGTTCACATACTGTTGAAGCTTGGCTTGGAGAATTTTGAGCATCATTTTCCTAGAGTGTGAGATGAGTGCAATTGTGTGGTAGTTTGAACATTTTTTGGCATTGACTTTCTTTGGGATTGGAATGAAAACTGACCTTTTCCAGTCCTGTGGCCACTGCTGAGTTTTCCAAATGTGCTAGCATATTGAGTGCAGCACTTTCGCAGCATCATCTTTTAGGATTTAAAGTAGCTCAACTAGAATTCCATCACCTCCACTAGCTTTGTTCATAGTGATGCTTCCTAAGGCCCACTTGACTTCACATTCCAGGATGTGTGACTCTAGGTGAGTGATCACACCATCGTGATTACTGAGTTGTGATGATCTTTTTTGTATAGTTCTTCTGTGTCTGCTTGCCACCTCTTAATATCTTCTGCTTCTGTTAGGTCCATACCATTTCTATCTTTTATTGTGCCCATCTTTGCATGAAATGTTCGCTTTGTAACTCTAATTTTCTTGAAAAGATCTCTAGTCTTTCCCATTCTGTTGTTTTCTCTACTCGTTGCATTGATCACTGAGGAAGGCTTTCTTATCTCTCCTTGCTATTCTTTGAAACTCTGCATTCAGATGGGTATATGTTTCCTTTTCTCCTTTGCCTTTCACTTCTCTTCTTTTCACAGCTATTTGTAAGGCTTCCTCAGACAAATATTTTGCCTTTTTGCATTTCTCTTTCTTGGGGATGGTCTTGATCACTGCCTCCTGTACAATGTCATGAATCTCCATCCTTAGTTCTTCAGGCACTCTGTCTATCAGATCTAGTTCTTTGATTCTGTTTGTCACTTCCACTGTATAACTGTCAGGGATTTGATTTAGGTCATACCTGAATGATCTAGTGGTTTTCCCTACTTTCTTCAATTTAAGTCTGAATTTGGCAATAAAGAGTTCATGATTTGAGCCACAGTCAGCTTCTAGTTATATTTTTGCTGGCTATATAGAGCTTCTCCATCTTTGGTTGCAAAGAATATAATCAATCTGATATTGGTATTGACCCTTTGGTGATGTCTATGTGTAGAGTCTTCTGCCTCTACCAGCTATCAAACAGTTTTTCATCTGTAAAATGGGGATAATCATAGAATTTTCCTCATAGGGGTTGTGACAAGATTACATGAAACAACATAGGGGAATATCTACCATATAGAATACATTCAAAAAAGTATTTGTTGTTGTTGTTCATCATTCAGTTGCTAAGTTGCCTTCAACTCTTGTGACCCCATGGACAGTAGCACACCAGGCTCCTCTGTCCCCCACTGTCTCCCACAGTTTTTTCAAACTCATATCCACACTTTGACTATATGGACCTTTGTTGGTGTAGTGATGTCTCTGCTAGCCTGAACAGTTTCTTGTCTGTAAAATAAGGACAATCATCAAACTTTCCTCATATGGATAGTGAATAGATTACATGGAATGATATAGGTTGCATATCTACCATATAGAATACACTCAGAAAAATAATCGCTACTTATATAACAATACAAAATCCATGGTGTCGAGGTTTTCAGAAAATGGCAAATAATCCATTGTTCTGATTATAACACTTAGGTTTGGATTACTTCTCCATCAGCCTCATGTGGACAGAGATAATATCCCTTTTGCTCACTGCTGGATTTCTATTGCCTTGTCCAGTTCCTAGATATGGTTAGACAAATTCCACAAATTCCTGCTGAATGAATCACTCAAGTCTGTTCCTCATTGGAATGTGTAATCAATATACAAAACCTGTCAGTTTTGCCTTCTCTGCCTCTTGGTTACCCCTTTCTCAAGCCTGCATCTTCTCAAACCAGAATTGAAAGAGACACATGTACCCCAGTGTTAATTGCAGCACTGTTTACAATAGCTAGGACATGGAGGCAACGTAGATGTCCATCAGCAGATGGATGGATAAAGAAGTTGCGGTACATATACACAATGGAATATTACTCATATAAAAAGGAACCCTTTAGAGTCAGTTCTAATGAAGTGGATGAAACTGGAGCTTATTATACAGAGTGAAGTAAGTCAGAAAGAGAAAAACAAATACTGTGTTTTGATGCATATGTATGGAATTAAGAAAGACAATACTGACAATACTACATGCAGGGCAACAAAAGAAGCACAGATGGAGAACAGATTTTTGGATTCAGTGGGAGAAGGCGAGGGTGGGATGATTTGAGAGAATAACACTGAAACATCTACATTACCATATGCAAAATAGATGACCAGTGCAAGTTCGTGCATGAAGCAGGGTACCCAAAGGCACTGCTCTGGGACAACCCAGAGGGATAGGGAAGGGAGGGAGGTGGGAGGGGGGTTCAGGATGTGAGGACCACGTGTACCTGTGGCCAATTCATGTTGATGTATGGCAAAAACCATCACAATATTGTAAAGTAGTTATCCTTCAATTAAAATAAATAATTTAAAAAACTCATATCCTCTCAAGTAGAGATACTTACTGATCTAGTACTTCTAATTAATTCACTGTTCAGTAATCATTTATGAAACATGTCTGATGAGTTTGGCACTGTTATAAATTCTGTGTGATGTATGGTGAAAATAAGAAGTCCCCACTGTCATACAGATTCTATTGTAGAGAAGGGAAAGTGAACAAACAAACAAGTGAGATGATTTCAGATAAATACTCTGAAGAAATTTAAGTATCACTATATCTTGCTCTGCCTTCTCTCCAGTCCTTCTGCTTTACCTCTTCCAGAGTGCTCCAACGAAGTTACAGCTTTTACTCTTGTCACTCCTCCTGTTGAAACGTTTCCATGGTTCCCTGTTACTTTTATGATGAAACCATAGCTGCTTACCGCTCATAACTTAGACCCTGTCTGCTTGTCCAATCTGATTTCCCTTAAATTCTTTACCTTCCATAACCACTCTCTTACCCAGCTGAACACCCAGTGCTATTTCTTCACATCTGGGGCCTTTCTGTCTCGACTGCCCTCTCCATCATCTCTTGCCACGTAGAAACACCTTTCCCTGGCTGACTCCTATGTTCTCATCCAGTTTTCTCAAGCATCACTTCCTTTGCTACACACTCACTCCCACACACAGACCCTACATATTGGGATGGGTGACCCTTCTGCCTTTATGATGTCCCCATGTGTATTTTTAGTATCTACACCCTGTATTATAATACTTTCTTCAGGCTTCTGTTTATCACACCCCCCCAAATTAACTTCTTGCTATCAGATACTATTTTTAAAATTCATCTTAATAGTCCAAGCACAATGACCAATATACATAGACATTTGATAAATGACTGTTATATTTTTAAAATAAATTTTAACAAAAAAATAATAAGTGAATCAGAAAAAAACAAGCATTACTTTTGAAAAGCCAAAGAATCCCTGCTCTGTGCTCATCTCTGGCTCTTTATATTTTTACAGCTCCTGTCGGTGGACTGTTTGGTGAGTTCTCCTTTCTTATGTTCTTCAGTGTTGCTGGATAAGAATGTCTCTCTAATAAATATGAAATACTTGTGACAATTGTCTGAGGATCTCGAATATCTCCTGTTTCTCTTGCTGACATTGACAAGGATGTGAACGTGCGACCTGGTTTACTGGGATTGCCCTACGGCCTGGATGGCTGCATAGTCATCCTCAGACCCTCCCCGGAAAAAGTAGCAAATGCTCAAGCAGCTACTGGCTGTCACTGGGCCCTGCACTTACTCCTATTGCAAACGAACCTCAGATCACAAGGCAGGACATCTTAACTCCATGTCAAATGTTTAAGACTTGGGATAAGATGTTCTCCAGTCATCAAACCCAAAAAACTGCTCTGAAAACATCACAGTGGGAATGTTTCATTCTCTACAGTATTCTCTCCAGGAAATGTGTGGAGAATAGAGCATCCAACAGATGGGCCCTTAAAAGGAAGAAATGCACAATAAGAGGAGATTGGGGGAGAAGATAAATTGTCTGTAGCCTACATTTTTTAGAGTTCTGACTCTTCACTGACATTTGTTTGGATCAGAGGGTATCCTGGATATTTGAAGACCCGTGAATAGCAAGAACTGTCTGCAACCTGTCTCCTGTCTAAAACCAGATGCATCAGTGTTTCCTCCTTATCTAGATCATCTCTGGATTCTAGCTAACACCTTGTCTGTTCCTTGCTTTACCATAATTATCTATGATGGACTTTTTATTTATTTATTTATTTTTGATAGTGAAACAGTTAAGTGTTTATTAGGAGGAAAAAGGGTACAGTGTATGTGGATAGATACACGGGCAGACTCAGAGAGAATCTCTCCATCACTTACATGGGGCATTTCTTCCTGGTTCCCTTTGGCCAATCATTTTGGTTTGCCTGGTTCTGAGTCTGAATTTGGTATATCTAAGGATCCCCCCATGTGTGTGTACACATCTCTTAGCCAAGATGGATTGTGGTGAACAGACCTATGTGTAGAATGAGCATCACTCTTTTTTTTTTTTTTTTCCTGAGAGGCAAGAAGTAAAGTTATTAATATAAGATGCTTGTAAGAGATGGAAATGGACAGGTGAGGGAACTCTGTCCCGAGGATTGAGTGGGTTACAGTTTTATAATGAGAAAAACAGGAGGGGAGAAGACCTCTTCTTCAAGTACATGTGGCTGCAAACATAAGGCATACATCATTAGCTCCTCCTTCATATTAGGCAGAAAATTGTCTGACCCTATGAGGTCAAACTAGGATTATCATATTAGTGGAAGGGTGGTGACAGTTGTTCCATCTAGTGGCCTGGGTCATATCTTGTGGTTTTGTTTACAGTTTTATAATTAAGCAAGCTTGCTTCATTGAACAATGTTCCAGTAGCTTTCTTGGGCTATCATTAACTTGCAATGGCCTCCCAAAGTTTCCTAAGTTTCCTTCTATATCTATAGGCCCCTACTAGGATCATCACCCTCTTTTGACTTTCAAGGAGCTTTCTAGTTGGGAAGGCTTTCTTGACTTTGAGAATGAGAAATATGTGGTCTTATCTTTATCTTTTTCTGTATATCATCTATAAAATGAAAGCGTTAAGCAAGTTAATCTCTCAAGTTTTGTTAGTGCCAAAATCTTAATATGATTATCCCTTTTTTTGTGCAAAGTGCAAAACTGTGATTTTAACAACTCCTTGTGAAGTTCTTATGAGTTTATGAACATGATAAAGTGGCAGAGGATGACTTTTTCCAGAATCCAATTCTATAACAAATTAACCAATCATTTTTCCTATTGACATTTGGCAGTTAATCTTACTGGTATTGCAATCTTGAAATCTCTTTGCTCACTGCCATCTCTTCAGCAATCGCTTTCTTCTGGGTGAGAGCTCTGGTTGAAACAAAGCCATGAACAGTGACCTTCCCAGGGATTTCTTGGGGATCCTCCAAAGTCAAGGCCTCTGGACTGTGCCTCACAAACCACTGTGATGGGAACTGTAGGCCACTCCACCTTAGATTCTTTCTTTTTCCTCCACAGCAACTGAAATAAAATCTGTAATTTCCCTCCATCCTCCATGGACCACTCTCTTCAAAGGAGAGACTGTGACACTGACTTGCAAAGCATTTCAGATCAATGCACCACAGAAAATAAAATTGTACCGTTGGTATCTTCCTGGAGAAATACAATATGAGACAACAGGAAACACCTATGAGGTCCATGAATCTGGAGGGTACAAATGCCAGGCCCAGGACTCACACTCAAGTGATCGTGTGGACTTAATCTTTTCTGCAGGTGGGAAAGAAATGAAAGAAAAAAAAGTTTAGGAATAATAAAGTGATTCAAAACCCAGCTGCATTTGCTAATTCAAAAGCTATAGAAATAGGGCCCAAGAATTTATATATTTTACAAGCTGCTCAGGTAAAAGAAAATTTGAGAAGCAATTTATTTGAATGGTTTCTGAATCTATGTTTAGTTTGAGGCTTATAAAATTTATTTGGAATAAAACTCTATGTGAGGATTTATTAATATTTTATAGATAGGTAGATAGAAGATAGAGTGGGAGTAATTTCCATTTCTGTCCTAAAACCACCTATTTTGAATGAATTTGAGGCAGTATCTTTCTAGTTATAATATAATGCTCTTTAATTTAGTGAACAAGGAACAGTATAGTAGCAAAGAGTTAAGAAAATGTTTAGCCTTTTGAGCTGACAATTCTTCTCTTAAGAATTTACCTACTGAAATAGTCATAGATATATACAACCAAAATTGAAGAATCTTGAATGGTCAAGAAGAGAAAATTCATTAAATAAATTATCTTACTGCCATTGAAGGAAAATGTTGCGGTCATTGAAAACCAGGTTAAGGAATGATATTGATGACATAGGAAAGTATTCATAGTAAAGTAAATGAAAAGCAAGTTATCAAGTGGATAAATATTTTAATTTCATAAAAAGAAATATATACAGACTCATATACATGCACATAGATAAAAGAACTGGAAAAATATATGACAAAATCTGGTGAGTTGATAAGGTTAATTTGCATTTCTGTTTTAAGCATTTTCTCAAGCATATGCGTTCCTTTTAAAGCCAGGAAAATAAAGGGATTTCCCTGGTGGTCCAGTGGTTAGGACTCTGCGCTTTCATTTCAGGGAGCATGGATTTGATCCCTGGTTGGGGAACTAAGATCCACAAGACATGTGGCATGGCCAAAAATAAATTAATTAATTAAACGGATAAAATCAGAAAAAAAGAAATGATGATTACTTTAAGCATCCTTTTCCCTAGTTCCCAGTCTTATAAAATCTTTTAGAATAATAGTGAAAAGAGGGGAGAAGCAATCTGAAGAAACAAACAACTCCCTTGCGTTTCCTACAGCCAACCTGATCCTGCAGGCTCCATCTGACGTGTTTGAAGAAGACTCCGTGGTTCTGAGATGCCAAGCAAAGGCAAACATAGTACTAAATAACATGACATTGTACAAGAATGGAAAAATCCTGAAAATCCTTAACAAAACTTCTGACTTCCATATTCATCAAGCAAGTATGAAGGACAATGGTGAATATTACTGTAGTGGAGTTAAAGATACTCACTCGGTTTCTTCGAACAAAATTCAAATTGTAGTCCAAGGTAAAGTGTTCTTTCTTTTGTGAAATAAGTTAGTCAAAATGAGGACTCCTGAAATTGTAGAGGATAAAAAGGGTGGTCTGAAATACTACTGAACCTCAGGGAGCATTCCTACAAGGAATAGAGAAAGTACTACTGTGCTTTGGAGGGTATTAGTAATCAAAGGTGGCATCTTTTCCACCTGCTTTTGTATGTTCTGCTTGCGGGTGCTGAGGATGAACTGTGTTTTTCTCCAAAGCAGTTCCAAACCTCACTTCCCTGAGAAATATCGTGATCCTTCTCTCTAGAGCTGTTTCCAAGTCCCGTGCTGAGAGCCAGCTCTACCCAGCCCACCGAGGGGCACACAGTGACCTTGACCTGTGAGAGCCAGCTCTCTCTACAGAGGCCAGAAGGCCAGCTCCAGTTCCGCTTCGTCAAACCATCCACGATGTCAGAATGGAGAATCTCCCCAGAATTCCAGTTCTCTCCCATACGGAAAGAAAACTCAGGGTCTTACTGGTGTGAGGCACGGAGAATTAATTCCCTTGTCCAGAAACGGAGCCAGAAATTACAGATACACGTACAAGGTGAGTGCTGAGATTTTCCAGAATGGGGCTGGGAAGGGACGGGCAGAATGACACAGCAGTTTGTTTTTCTTTCAGTACTGTGAGACACAACTTGTTCTTTTTCCTCTGAAGTTAGGCTTCCTTGACATCATTTTTTTTTTGTTTTTTTCCTGGTGGGCATGTAGGCATGGGCTTCCCAGGTGGTGCTAGTGGTAAAGAACCCGCCTACCAATGCAGGAGACGTAAGAGCCCTGGGTTTGATCTCTGGGTGGGGAAGGTCCCTTGGAGGAGGGCATGGCAACCCACTCCAGTATTCTTGCCTGGAGAGTTCCATGGACAGAGGAGCCTGGCGGGCTACAGTTCATAGGGTCACAAACAGCTGGACACACCTGAAGCGGCTGAGCACACACATGTACACTATAGGCATAAACCACAGAGCCCTTTGATTGAGCTAGATGGACTCTGCTCAGCCAGATGGACAGATTCTTAGAATGCTAGATGCCTGGAGGTGAGCACTTAAGAATAAAAAAAATCTAAAGGACAAGAGCTTGGGGAGCAAATATTTCTAACTGGATGTATTTAGGGATGATGTTGTTCCCACTGGGCTTCCCTTGTGATCAGATGGTAAAGAATCTACCTGCAATGCAGAAGACCTGGGTTCAATCCCTGGGTTGGGAAGATCCCCTGGAGAAGGGAAAAGCTGTCTGCTCCAGTATTCTGACCTGGAGAAATCCATGGACTGTATAGTCCATGGGGTCACAAAGAGTCGGACACGACTGAGTGACTTTCACTTTCATTTTGTACCCACTATTGCTTTTTCCTAAGTCTCTGAAACTGTATAGGTCTTCAAGCGTGAGTGCCACCCAATGGTCAAGTGCCTCTTCTGATTTATTTTGACTTATTGATATCTCATAGGAGCACTAGGACGGATGCAGATCTGGGGTACATGCTCTCCTGAGTGAGGAAATAGTGAAAGTGGTTAGCATTCTCCATCAATTTGCTCCCATTCCCAAGCAAAAGAGATGGTTTCATGTTTCTTCCAAACTGTCTGAAATTGAAAATGTTAGTTACTCAGTCCTGTCCAACTCTTTGTGACCCCATGGACTAGAGTCCACCGGGCTCCTCTGTCCATGGAATTCCCCAGGCAAGAATACTGGAGTGGGTAGTCATTCCCTTCTCCAGGGGATCTTCCCAACCCAGGGATCAAGCCGAGGTCCCCCACATTGCAGGCAGATTCTTTACCATCTGAGCCACCAGGGAAGTCCTTGAAACTGTCTAGATATTAGGTATATGATTTGGACTGGACAACTGAGAGGAAGTGGAGAGGTTGTTACTCAACAGTTGCAACACAGTGATTTCTAGCATAGGATCTCCCTTCATGTTACTGATGGAACCCAGACCCCAAATCCTACTCCTTATCTGTTCCCAGGTATCTTCCCTTGTTTTTCAAGCCTCCAGGATAACTCAAAATGGCATTGCCCTTAGCCAATATCCTAGTGTAAAACCATAACCACCTGGAGTGTAGAACACTTTCATCCCAGATTTTCCTATTTTAGGAGGACTGTCACAGGTCCACCTCCTCTGACCATCTAACTGACAGGCAGAGGTGTTAAGAAGTGCTTACTCCAGGGCAAGCTTGCTGTATATGTCAATGATTGATTTCCAGCAAAGCACCGAAGTTGTCACAGCTTCAGAACAAGTACCTCCAGTGCCAAGTCTTCTTGTCCTTTGCCATCCTCACCACTTCAGTGTTGGGCACTGGGTGTAATTTCCAGGATGACTGGCCCATGCTCTGTCAGGTAGGGCATGAGGAGAGGCTGGGCATTTTATTCCCTGTGGAATAATTGGTTCCTGGTGGCTCAGATGGTAAAGAATCTGCCTGCAGTGTGGGAGACCTGGGTTTGATCCCTGGGTTGGGAAGAGCCCCTGGAGAAGGGAATGACTACCCACTCCAGTATTCTTGCCTAAGGAACTCCATGGACAGAGGAGCCTGGTGGACTCTAGTCCATGGGGTCACAAAGAGTTGGACAGGACTGAGCAACTAACACTTTCAATTTCAGGAACTGGCTCCACCAGTTCATTAGGAATTGAAGTTCTCTCAAACAATTGTCTCTCCAGCACTTTCTCCTTCTTCCCAAGCAGAAATCTCATTCCACCCCAGGTCAACTTCCCATCAGGTCAGCAGACTCAGCCCTTCCCATTCTGTGACTCTTCTGTGTCTCATTCTGTGACACTCCAATGCCAAGAACCCCACATGTCATTTATATTCACTTAGAAATTGTTCCTGATATCCGAATACACTCCCATCCAGAGTTCGTGTTTGAAGGTCTGGAGCTGGTTCTCATCTGCTCAGTAAGTGGAGTTCCAAGGCCTACCACAGTCTCTTGGTACAAAAAACAACACAGACTGCGGAAGGACAGAGAGCTTCAAACTTCCTCAAAAACAGAATTCAAGGTCCCTGTGGTGCAAAACAGCGATGCTGGAGAGTATTACTGTATTGCCAGAAACGGTCGCTTTTCCGTTAAGAGCAACTCAGTGATCATCAGTGTGAAAGGTGTGTCTGCCAACTATCATTTGCAGAACAGCTTTTCAAACTTTGTAAAGACCATGAGGTGGTTGAGTGGGAGTGGGTGTTGATCATTGCCAATAATTTACTGCTATGAATAATCTGCCAGAAGTTAGACTAACAGCAGGGGGATTTAGGGGTAGAATGGATTGTGGGAGCTTTTGGAAACTCCTAGAAATGGAGGACAGAGAAAGTATTCAATGACTGGCATATGTGTGGGATCTTCATATTTAAAAATTTCTTTTTAAATGAAATGGTTCCTGAATAAATAGAATTTTAGAGCTGGAATGATCTGGGGCCATGTCTCTTGATAAGAGGGCCCTCTTTCTCTTGTAGTAGGTCACATTCTCTCTGTGTCCTCACATAACCTTTCCTCTCTGTCCTTGAAGAGAGAGAGGTCTCTGGTATCTTCCTCTCCTATCTGTAAGGATGCCAGTCCTATCTGATTAGGGGATCAATCTTCTCTTATGACCTCATTTA
Source organism: Budorcas taxicolor (assembly GCF_023091745.1). NCBI lineage: Eukaryota > Metazoa > Chordata > Mammalia > Artiodactyla > Bovidae > Budorcas > Budorcas taxicolor. The sequence goes on from NC_068912.1 coordinate 13,367,217, forward strand.
ACCTTTGTTGTTGTTCAGTCTCTGAGTTGTGTCTGACTCTTTGCAACCCCATGGACTGCAGCTCGCCAGGTTCCCCTATGCTTCACTGTCTTCCAGAGTTAGGTCAAATTCATATCCAAAGAGTCAGTGATGCTATCTAACCATCTCATCCTCTGCCACCCCCTTCTCCTCTTGCCTTCAATCTTTCCCAGCATCAGGGTCCTTTCCAATGAGTTGGCTCTTCGCATCAGGTCGCCAAAGTATTGGAGCTTTAGCTTCAGCATCAGTCCTTCCAGTGAATATTCAGGATTGATTTTTCTTTAGAATTGACTGGTTTACATTGACATGAATCCACCACGGGTGTACATGCGATCCCAAACATGAACCCCCCTCCCACCTCCCTCCCCACAACATCCCTCTGGGTCATCCCCATGCACCAGCCCCAAGCATGCTGTATCCTGCATCGCACATAGACTGGTGATTCAATTCTTACATGATAGTATGCATGTTTCAATGCCATTCTCCCAAATCATCCCACCCTCTCCCTCTCCCTCTGAGTCCAAAAGTCCTTGTAAAGTAAAATAAAGTAAAAATAAAAATAAATAAATAAATAAATGATTACTAAGGAAAAAAAAAAAAAAAGAATTGACTGGTTTGATTTCCTTGCAGTCCAAAGGACTCTCAAGAGTCTTCTCCAGCACCACAATTTGAAAACATCAGTTCTTCAGCACTCAGTCTTCTTTATGGTCCAGTTCTCACATCCATACCTGGCTGACTACTGGAAAAGCTATATCACTGATGACTATACAGACGTTTATCAGTAAAGTGATATTTCTTCTGTTTAATATGCTGTCTTTTAGGTTTGTCATAGCTTTCCTTCCAAGGAGTAAGCGTGTTTTAATTTCACGGCTGCAGTTACCATCTGCAGTGATTTTGGAGCCCAAGAAAAGAAAATCTGTCACTGCTTCCACTTTTTCCCCCTTCTATTTGCCATGAAGTGATGGGACCAGATGCCATGATCTTCGTTTATTGAATGTTGAATTTCAAGCCAGCTTTTTCACTCTCCTCTTTCACCCTCATCAAGAGGCTCTTTAGCTCCTCTTTACTTTCTGCCATTAGAGTGGTGTCATCTGCATATCTGAGGTTGTTGATACTTCTCCTGGCAATCTTGATTTCAGCTTGTAATTCATCCAGTCTTGAATTTCACATGATGTGCTCTGCATATAAGTTAAATAAGCAGGGTGACAATATACAGTCTTGTTGTACTCTTTTCCCAATTTTGAACTAGTCCATTGTTCCATGTCTGGTTCTAACTGTTGCTTCTTGACCTGCATACAGGTCCCTCAGGAGACAGGTAAGGTGGTCTGATATTTCCATCTATTTCTTTAAAAAAAAAAAAAAAGTTTTATTTATTTATGGCTGCACTGGGTCTTTGTTGCTTCATCTGGGCTTTCTCTAGTTGCAGTAGGGGCTACTCTTCATTGAAGTGAGGGCTACTCTTTGTTGCAGGGAGCAGGCTTCTCATTGCAGTGGCTTCTTTTGTTATGGAGTATGAGATCTAGGTGCTTGGGCTCAGTAGTTATGGCAAACAGGCCTAGTTGCTCCATGGCATGTGGGAATCTTCCTGGACCAGGGATCAAATCTGCATCCCCTGCATTGCAAGGTGGATTCTTAACCACTGGACCACCAGTGAAATCTGATGATCCCAGCTCTTTAAGAATTTTCCACATTTTGTTGTGAACTTCCATCCATCATTCTTCAGGCACTCTATCTACCAGATCTATTCATCACCTTCACTGTATAACCATGAGGGATTTGATTTAGATCAAACCTGAATGGTCTAGTGGTTTCCCCTACTTTCTTCCATTTAAGTCCGAATTTTGCAATAAGGAGCTCATGATCTGAACCATGGTCAGCTCAAGGTCTTGTTTTTGCTCACTGTATAGAGCTTTACAATCTTCAGCTGCCAAGAATATAGTCAATCATTTAACCTTAATTATTTCCTTAAAGGCTCTATCTCCAAATACAGCCACATTGGAGGTTATGACTTCAATATATGTATTAAAGAGGGACACAGTTCACTCCATAACACCGTCCCCATTGCCTTTGAATAAGTGTCTCTATCTTGTGGGCCTCATCCTTCAACCAGTTCAGATACTATCATACCCCCTAATATGTCTGCAACATCTCTCTCTCTCCTTTCTTGAACCCAGCATCTGTAGAACTCACTGTTTTTCTCTTTTCTATCTGTTGAAATCCCATATGCTTGAGTTTTGAATCAATCATAGTAGTTCTCAAATAATTCCTCTATCCCAGGGTTATGGAGATATCTGTTGTTCCAATCAACAGGTAATTATTTTCAGTAACCAGTGTGCAAATCCATGTAGGATACAGCAACAGGTAGTAACATCAGTTACTCCAACCATGTAACTATGGTTACTACACCACCCCAAACTACCCTATCATCTTACCCTCAGTACTGTTAAGGTAGTTGTGGTGGTGACAGGAAAATAGCTTCAATAGAGCCCTGTGCTGTTCCCTTCATTGGTGACAAGCTCCAGTTCCCCTTTTAAGGAGTCGATGTTATTTAACTTTGGAACAGGAGTCAGGAGACAGACTTAGGTCCTGTCTGGCCCTGAAAACATCCTGATGAGTTACCACAGACAGATCTCCTAACCTCTTCCTGACTCAGTTTTCTCACCTATAAATAGAGAGTGTCAGGCTGGATACAGGGAGAGTGTAGGAACAGAGGAGATTCTAGAAGAGTACGTGAATGTAGTCCAGAAAAGAGAAAGGGGCAGAGGCCTGAGGCCAATCCCAGCAAAGGGAGAAAGGAGAGCAGAGGCTGGCAGGAAGACTAACAGTGGCCTGGGCAGGTGAGGGGACAGATCTTCCAAGCCCTATGGCAGAGGGAAGGAGCAAGGTAAATGTGTCAGTCTGATGGTAGCAAAATCAGGGACTTCTTCCCCAAGAACATCATTTCCCCTGGAAAATGGGAGTCAGGTCACCTAACAAGGGGAGATAGGAGAGGAGAAGGGCCAGGTCTGATGGAGAAGGATAAGACCAACATGGAGAAGAGGAAAGAGCTGGGGAGAAAAGTCGGGAGACGGTGGGCTGCCCTGAAAGCCAGTGGACATGAGACTGGACATTTCATTAGCCGCTGATTGACAGCTTCAGGAAGCGCCAGGGGCAACTGTTAACTAAGGTTTTTCTCTCCCTCAGTCCCTGTGTCTCAACCTGTCCTCACTCCCAGACCTCCTGGGACCTGGACTCTTGTGAGAGAGATGAGCCTTCAGTGTGAAGTTCAGAGAGGTTCTCTGCCCATCAGGTACCAGTTTTTTCATGAAGACGTGCTGCTTAAGGAGATAAAATCCAATTCAGAGAGAAAAGTATTCCATAGATTGTCACCGACTGAAAAGCCCTTTGGAAACTACTACTGCACAGCTGACAATGGCCTTGGCCCTCAGAGGAGTGCGGCTGTGAGTAAGTAAGCCTCCCTATCACTAGTAAGCCCAGGTTCTGTTAGAGACCTATACTTGGCCTCTATCCCTGACTGCCCCAGAAATGTGTTCCCACCTTCAGTGTCACCTTCTTTTTCATCTGGCCAAACCAATGTTCTCAACACCCCAGCTCACTGAGACAGCCATCTGCTGCTTTTGAGCCTGGTTCCTTCAGAAGCCCGTGTGCCGCTGTGCCCCTGGCTGCCTGCACAGCAGCTCTGTCTTTCCCGGACCCCAACCTCTGAGAAGTCAAGTGCTTCTCTCTTTTCGTCCTCTTGTCTTGTGAACCGCCCCCCGCCCAGATTCCTGATTTTCATCCAGTACACTGTCCCCTGTAGCCACAAAATCAGTTCTCCCTGAGGCACAGATGTGTCTCTTGTCCCTTTCATATCAGATACTGATCATTTACAGTGTACAAAACCAGGTAAGATGTAAAGACAAGGAGCATGATCATAGTTACTCCAAATATGACCCTCTTTTTAAGAAAATGTTTATCGGAGTGTAGTTGAATTACAGTGTTATGTTAGTTTCAAGTGTACCGCAAAGTGGATCAGTCATACATAAATATATACACATTCATTTTTAGATTCTTTTCCAATATAGGTCATTACAGAATATTGAGTCAAGTTCCCTGTGCTTTACAGTAGTCTTATTAGTTATCCCTTTTATATATAGTAGTGATGTACATGTCAGTCCCAATCTCCCAGTCTATTCTGTCCTCACTTCTTTACCCCCTGGTAACCACAAGTTTACCGTAAGTAAACCATAAGTTTAATTCAACATAAGCACACTGAGTAAGCTCTTTTAGAGTTGGTTAGGTAGCAATGTGAGAGGGGCCCAAATGGGGAAGGGCTGGCAGCAGATCAAGGGATAACCACTGTGAGCCAAGAGGAACTCACCTCTGCTTGCCTGATTTAAGGCCCTAAAGGTGAATGTCAGCTCAAAATCAAGTTAGATAGGTTTCAGTTGAGCCCTGAATCTCAGTTTTGTGTCATCTACGTGTGGCCAAAGTCCAAGCCCAATTTTAGGGAGCAGTGTGATGTGGGTTTGTACAGATGGTAGAGTCCAGTCCTGGCTGGTCCTGGAAGCAACCTATTTTCTCTTCTGTTTGGAAAAAAAAAAAAGCAGAGCAAGGCTGGAGATAAGCCAGAATGCAGCCCCTCCCACAATAGATATGCAAAAGGTTTTAAAGGAAAGGATCAGGGAACCCTGGAAGGAGACATCAAATGAAAGAGACAGAGAAGCTGTGCTCTTGACATCCCTGCTCTCAGAGTTGCACAAAGTTCTATAGAATGGCTCCTTTATCCACCTCCTAAGTAATTACTTCATATATTCAGTATGCCAGACTATACTGACATCTAAGGATACAGAGACTAGACCAACACTGTAGGAGTGTTTAACAAAGTGAAACCAAGTGAGGGAGAGTTTTAAGCAAAAGACAGTAGAGGCCAAGTCAGAGAAGGCAGAGCTGATATATGATGAAAGATAAGAATTGAGTCACATCCCCTGAATTTAGCCACAAAGCACTGAAAAGGAAAGCGGAAGAATACAGATGAGAACCTGCTTTGATAGCTGGGTTTGATGGGTGCCTCACCACATACTAGCTATGCAGTTTAACCCCAGTGGGCCTCAGTTTCCTCATCTGTGAAATAAAGGCAGTGATAATAGCTTCTCAGAATTGTTTTGATCATTAAATTAGTGTTTGCCTACATATGTTTACAAATAATATATGACAAATGCACACCAGGCACATAGTTAAAAACATTGTATTATATCATGTGAGTGAGTGAGTGAAGTCGCTCATTCGTGTCCAACTCTTTGCAACCCCATGGACTGTAGCCTACCAGACTCCTCCATCCATAGAATTTTCTAGGCAAGAGTACTGGAGTGGGTTGCCATTTCCTTCTCCCATATTATATCATAAGTATCTATTATTATCACCATTATCATTATAATCACAAGCATGAAAAATCAACTTTAGTATGTTGGTGGGGATAAAAATAAGATTGTATTGAGCAAAAGATCAGAGTAAGAAAAAAGTAGAGACAATGTTTCTTCTATGAGTCTTTCCACAGAAAAGAAACAGACATTGGGAACATTAAATGCAAATAGGGTTTTGTTTTGCTGTTTTACTAAAGCGGAGAGGATTAAACACATGTTTGGAGGAAGTGAATAGATGCAGAGAATTTATATCTGGGACACATGGAGGTGAGCTCAGGGTCAAGAAAGAGCAGGATCTTCCTTGAGTTGGTGGAGGGGCAGCTTTTCCAAGGTCACCAGACAGGGGAGAAGCAAGGGGCTGATGCAAGTAAACTGTGTGAGTCTGGTGGCAGCAAAATGAGGGACTTCCTTAATAACATCAACTCCTCTGAAAAATGGGAGTGAGGTGACCTAACAAGGGGAGACAGGAGAGGAGAAGGGCCAGGTCTAACGGGAAAGGAGAAGACCAACAAGGAAAACAGGAGACAGCCAGGGAGAAAAGCCAGGGAGGCTCTGGGGTGCCCTGATGGCCAGTGCACATGAGACTGAACATTTCACCAGCCGCTGATTGACAGCTTCCGAAAGTGGCAGAAGCAACTGCTGACTAAGGTTTTTCTCTCCCTCAGTCCCTGTGTCTAAACCTGTCCTCACCTTCAGCTCTCCTGGGACCAGGACTTTTGTGGGAGATAAGATGAGTCTTCAGTGTGAAGTTCAGAGAGGTTCTCTGCCCATCTGGTTCCAGTTTTATCGTGAAGGTGTCTTGCTCAAAAGGAGAGAAGCCGTTTCATGGATAACAGCATCCTATAGCTTCTTTCTGATCGCAGAGCATTCTGGGAACTACTACTGCACAGCTGACAATGGCTTTGGCCCTCAGAGAAGTGAGACCATGAGCCTCTCTGTCACCGGTAAGCCCTAGGTTCTGTTAGTGACCCATCCCTGGCCTCTATCCTTGTGAAAGTGAAAGTCGCTCAGCCGTGTCCAACTCTTTGTGACCCCATGGACTATACAGTCCATGGAATTCTCCAGGCCAGAATACTGGAGTGGGTAGCCTTTCCCTTCTCTGGAGTATCTTGCCAACCCAAGGATCAAACCCAGGTCTTCCACATTGCAGGCAGATTCTTTACCAGCCGAGCCACAAGGGAAGGCTGGCCGGTATCCTTGATCCCTCCAGAAATGTGTTCCCACCTTCAAGTTTCCCCTGCTTCTTCCTCTGGCCAAACCTATGTCATTCTCAATACCTTGGTTCTCTTGAGACAGCTGTCTGTTGCCTTTGAGCCTTGTACTGTGAGCAACTCAGATGTTATCACCCCCCTAGCTTCCTGCAGAGCAGCTCTCTCTCTCCTGGACCCCAACTCTGAGGAGGCAAATGCTTCTCTCTTTCTGTCCTCTTGCCCTACTAATCCACAGATTTCTGATTTTCATTAATTACATTGTTTCCCATAGCTACAAAATCAGTTCCCAGGGTCACTGAGTTGTCACTTGTCCCTTTCCTATCAGATACTCCTAGGTGGTTCAGTGGTAAAGAATCCACCTGCCAAAGCAGGAGATACAGGAGGTGCTATTTTGATTCCTGGGTTGGGAAGATAGTCTGGGGTAGGAAATGGTAACCCTCTCCAGTATTCTTGCCTGAAAATATGCCATGGACAGAGGAGCCTGGTAGGCTGCAGTCCATGTGGTCTGCAGTCCGTGTGGGCCTGACTGAGCAACTGAGCATGCAAGCACTGATCATGTACAGATACAAAACCATAAAAGATACAAAGACAGGGAGCAGGATCATAGTTATACCAAAGATGTCCTCCTTGAGTAGGCACTTTTAGAGTTGGTTAGGCAGCAGTGTGAGAGGACACAGAGGGGAGGGGCTGGAAGCAGGGCAAGGGGCATCCATTCTGAGTCAAGAGGAATTCACATCTGCTTGCTTGGCTTAAGGTCCCAAAGTCCATGAAGGTGACTGTCAGCTCAGTATGAAGTTAAAATGGTTTCTGTTGAGCCTTGAATCTCAGTGCGTTTTTTGTTTTTTTGTTTTTTTGTTTTTTGCCATCTGTTATGGCCAAACTCCAAGCCCAATTTTAGGGGGCAGTGTGATTTGTGCTCTCCTGAGGGCCAGTGGACATAAGACTGGATATTTCACTAGTCACTGATTAACAGCTCTAGGCAGTGGAAGCAACTGTTGACTAAGGTTTTCTCTCCCTCAGTGCCCGTGTCTCAACCTGTCCTTACCCTCAGCCCTCCTGGAACCCGGACTCTTGTGGGAAATGAGGTGAGACTGCAGTGTGAAGTTCAGAGAGGGTCTTCGCCCATCTGGTACCAGTTTTTTCATGAAGATGTGTTGCTCACAAAGATAGAAGCTACTTCATGGAGAACAAAGTCCTATAGCTTCTCTGTGACTGCAGAGCATTCTGGGAACTACTACTGCACAGCTGACAATGGCTTTGGCCCTCAGAGCAGTGAGACCATTAACCTCTCTGTCATTGGTAAGCTCTGGATTTCTGCTAGTGACCCATCCCTAACCCAGATCCTTGTCATGCCAACTCCTTTCAGAGATTTTCATGGATCTTCCAGTTTCCTACCCCATCAACTTAATGCCCATCTCGTTTCCCTTCTCAAAGAACCATCTATCTGTGGGCTTCACTCCTCATTCAGCCCTCACTCAACCAGGCCCCAAAGATAGCTCAACACATTCCCCCGCTTTTACCAAATGAATTTATTTTCTCAAAAGTCCCTGGTGGCTCAGATGGTAAAAAATATGCCTGCAATGCAGAAGACCCAGTTTCCAGCCCTGGGTCAGGAAGATACCCTGGAGTAGGAAATGGCAACCCACTCCAGTATTCTTGCCTGGAAAAGTCCATGGACAGAGGAGCCTGGCTGGTTATAGGCCATGGGATCACAAAGAGTTGGACATGACTGAGAGACTAACACTTTTGTATTCTCAAATTATATTTTCAGGCCCTGTGTGTTCAGTCTCCAAGCCAATTTCTCTTAACTGGATGCACAGAAGCGTCTCATATCTCCCCACTAATACCTACATATTAATTTAGCTACAAGTTCAGACATATGGACATATAGTGGACAAGAGCTTACCTTTTCCAAAGGGTTCTGAAGTAGTTCAGACTCTTGCTGCTGCTGCTGCTGCTGCTGCTGTTAAGTCGCTTCAGTCATGTCAGACTCTGTGCGACCCCATAGATAGCAGCCCACCAGGCTCCCACGTCCCTGGGATTCTCCAGGCTGGAATGGTTTGCCATTTCCTTCTCCAGTGCATGAAAGTGAAAAGTGAAAGTGAAGTCGCTCAGTCGTGGGTTGTGGGTTCTCCACACAGGAGGGGGTTGCCATTTCCTTCTCCAGTGCATGAAAGTGAAAAGTGAGAGTGAAAAGTGAAAGTGAAGTCGCTCAGTCGTGTCTGACTCTTAGCAACCCCATGGACTACAGCCTACCAGGCTCCTCCATCCATGGGATTTTCCACTGGAGTAGGGAAGGCCAGTGCCTTTTCCACTGGAAGGCCATTACCTTCTCCAGTTCAGATTCTTACAGTAGGTTTAAAGAGGGCTGAAAGTGAAAGGAAGGGAGGAAATGGTTTCCTGGAAGACAACTCACTGGTTTTTCTGGGGTTTCTGGAATCTTTTGACTTAACCCAGAAATAACATGTGTCATTTCTTTGTATTATGTTTTTTACAGTTTTGTTGCAGTATGACATACATTTGTAAATGTATACGAATCATCAGTGTACAGTTTATGGTTGCCTATAGAACCATGAAAAATTGTCATTTTAGGAGCAAAATTGCTTCCATTTACTCTTGGAATCTTCATGTAGAAGAGAGTGAACGTTCAGTTTTCTTTTCAGAGAAGCAGAAAGACAGAGAAATCTTGAGTCAGATGTATAAGATCATTTTAGATAAGAAATAAAAAAACCTTGATGTCCCTGAGGGGTGAGGGTTTGCTAAGTAAATCCAGGGAATGGAGGAAAAAAAAAAAAAAAAAAAAAAAGGAAGACAACATATTCAGATTCACAGAATAAGAACTGAGAGCTTTCTCAGAATTCAACTTATTTCTCAAAAACAGGTTGTATTTATGCTTGATGAACTAGATGCTTTCATTATTATCTACTTCTAGCCCTGCCATCTGTTTCCTTTCTCTGTCTTTCTGCCCCATTTTTCGTATTGCTCCGAAGTGCTTTCCACTCTCATTCTTAAGACTCTGTCTTATGACTTATCTTGCCTCAGACCTCCTGCAAATTTCATCATTGACTGTCTTAGACTTTGTAATAGGACATCCTGCTCTGTATTTCAACAGCTGCCCCAACGGGCAGTGCTGTATGATTTGCTACCAAAGCAGTGCTTCTAACAAGTCTAATTGGCCAAGTAGCCTAACTCTAAGACACCTCACAAGCCACAGGCAAGTCTATACATGAAATGTTCTTAAACCAACTGCCCACCTCCAGTTCAACAAGTGGTGGCAGAGGGAGCAGGGTCAATTGGGACAATATGACATATAACGAACTACATTGAGGAAAATAGTTTTTCTAGGAATGATATACACAGCAGGACCTCTGAGGTTTCCTAGAAAGAGCCAGTGTATACGTAAAACATCTTGCTTGAGTTGCGTGATATCAGTGTGGATGAGAATATCTGAATTCTAGCCCTAGTTGTGAAAATAGCTAGTTCGTAATTTAGGCAAAATTTTAAAATATTCTTTGTCTTACAGTTTTCACTTTCTCTTGAAAGTTAGATAAGACAGTAATTAGTGTCTCTTAAAGCCCCAGAATTCTGTGATTTGAGTTGGAATAAGAACCCAAAGGTAATGAATTCATGATTCTCTGAAAGAAATGTGGTGAGGGTCCGTGGGTGTCCCTTTTTTTACCTGGAAAAGCAAAGGAGAGCATCACTTTGACAGAGTCTCATCATCCTTCAAGGTGGTGGGGAGGAGTTAGGGGAGTCACTTGTAGGGTTTGAGAAACAGGAATTAGTCATAGTATGATGGTAACTACAAGTGCGGTCTGGTCAGAACTTTAGGCAAGTTCTTGTTATGGTCTATGGTCTTAGGAACCCATGAGTCCATCTGGAGTCCTTATTACTGCGGTCCTATCTTGAAACTGATCAGTCTGAACGATCACTTGCTCCTTGACAGTTCTTGTTTCAGATCATAGTAAAACATGACCAAAGGAAGACACTGCACCTATATAAATTGTTGAGTAGAGAGATTATGTATGAAATGTAAATGCTCTGAGATTCAAACTCTAAAGCCTGAAGCTGAGCTATCCAGGAAAGTCCCAAGTCCTAAAGACATCCTCTTCCTCATGATCGTGTTTTATTTTCTTCTCAAACTTACTGTTATCTAAATCCCTTTTACTTCTTGTTTCATGTGTATCTTCCTCAATACCAGAGTGTAAGCTTCATGAAAGTGGAACCTTTTTAGTTTTGGTCTGCTCTGCATCCCTGTGCTTACTCGGTGTCTGGCACAAAGTAGGTCTTCAGTGAGTATTTGTAATTCCATGGACAAAAAGTCAGGTGAGCTGAGGAAGAAAAGATTAGAGAGAGAACACTGGTCTTCACATCTGCTTATGCCAACTGAACAGAAATAAATGAGCCTTAAATTAACACACAAATTGAGCAGCTTCACACTGAGCCATGCAGACTTTCTGACAAAATAATTTGTTTTGTGGTTTTTTTTTTTTTCTTTTTGAGGGAATATACCCCAAAGAGAAGACATGGAAATTTCGTGGGAATATAAACTGATAAGATATGCCCATTTTGAATCTATCCACACACACATACACAGAGCATTCTCAAGCAAATACAAGAGTCTGAATATAACTTTATTCACTGAACTATAAGCCATAAACATAAGAAGCCTAATGTGGGAATTTTTGCTTCGATGCATTTAAAACTGTAACAGGGAGAGAAAAGCCACAAAATTCCTAATACCTTAAAGAAGAAGAATTTTTTTAAGAAATAAAAAAGTTTTCTGGATATTCTTAATACAATTAAAGAAAATATGGACTTATGGACTCCAGGGGGAGAAAAATACAATGGGGAAATTAATGAGGTTAAAGAAGAGATGAATCTTATCAGAAAAGAAAAGGAAAACAAGAAAATATATATATACACACACACACATATATATATATACACACACACACACATATATATATATATACACATATATATATACATATATATATATGTATCAGAGTTCAGGAGAAAAACCAAAGAAAACAATAAAGTTATTTTAGAAATAAAATCCAAATTTGAAGGAGAAGGAATAAAATGCATACTTCTGAAATCTGTTAATGGAATGGAGTTGGTATGAGAAAATAATATGGAACCCAAGGTAGAAAAACACAGAAAAAGGCAAAAGGAAAAAGAAATTAAAATATGGAGATCAGACAATGAAGAACACAAGTGCCGATAATTAAGTGTCTAAAGAGAGAAAAAAACTCAAAGATTTAATTAAAAATTTCTTGACTTGAAGAAAACTTGAGTATATAGATTAAAAGACATATCTTGATGAGGATAAAAATATATACGTGCACATGTGTGAGTGTGTGTGTGTGTGTGTGTGTGTATGATCATGGCGGAAAAAAAAAAAAACAATGAGTCGTCTCAGAAAGAAAAATATTAAGTGGTCTTAGATTTTACATAGAAGTCAATACTAAAAGAGAGAAACAATGTTCAGACTTGCAGTTTCGGAGGAGAAATGAGAATTGGGAATTTTATCAATAACCTCAGATATACAGATGACACCACCCTTATGGCAGAAACTGAAGAAGAACTAAAGAGCCTCTTCAAAGTGAAAGAGGAGAGTGAACAAATTGGCTTAAAGCTCAGGGCAAGGGCAGGATGATATGAGAGAATGGCATTGAAACATGTAAAATATCATATGTGAAACGAATCGCCAGTCCCGGTTTGATGTATGATATAGGGTGCTCGGGGCTGGTGCACTGGGATGACCCAGAGGGATGGGATGGGGAGAACATGTACACTCATGGCGGATTCAAGTCAATGTAAGGCAAAACCAATACAATATTGTAAAGTAAAATAAATTAATTAATTAAATTTAAAAAAAACCCTCAACATTCAAAAAACAAAGATCATGGCATCCGGTCCCATCACTTCATGGTAAATAGATGGGGAAACAGTGGAAACAGTGAGAGATTTTATTTTTCTGGGCTCCAAAATCACTGCAGATGGTGACTGCAGCCATGAAATTAAAAGACACTTACTCCTTGGCAGGAAAGTTATGACCAACCTAGATAGCATATTCAAAAGCAGAGACATTATTTTGTCAACAAAGGTCCCTCTAGTCAAGGCTATAGTTTTTCCAGTAGTCATGTATGGATGTGAGAGTTGGACTGTAAAGAAAGCTGAGCACAGAAGAATTGATGCTTTTGAACTGTGGTGTTGGAGAAGACTCTTGAGAGTCTCTTGGACAGCAAGGAGATCCAACCAGTTCATCCTAAAGGAGATCAGTCCTGGGTGTTCATTGGAAGGACTGATGCTGAAGTTGAAACTCCAATACTTTGGCCACCTGATGTGAAGAGCTGACTCATCTGAAAAGACCCTGATGCTGGGAAAGATTGAGGGCAGGAGGAGAAGGGGATGACAGAGGATGAGATGGTTGGATGGCATCACCAACACAATGGACATGGGTTTGGGTGGACTCCGGGAGTTGATGATGGACAGGGAGGCCTGGTGTGCTGCAGTTCATGGGGTCGCAAAGGGTCGGACATGACTGAGCAACTGAACTGAACTGAACTGAACTGATATAAAATCAAAAAGACATTTTCAAATGTGCAAGGATTTAAAGAACTTAGTACTCGTTAACCCCTCTTGAAAAATTACTTGATGACAAACACTACCCCAGCAGAGATAAGAATCAATATAAAAGACACAAAATGAAGAAACCATGATATGAAAAGTGAATACTGAATCTATTCACATCCGTAGGTCTCAACCTTGTCTGCATATTAGATTGATGTTGATGTATGGAAGAACCATCACAATATTATAAAGTAATTATCTTCCAATTAAAAATTAAATTAAGTTAAAAAAGAGTCACCTAGGAATATTGAAAAAGATACTTTACTAAGCTCTCTCCAGACCAGGTTAGTTCAGAATCTTTCAGATGAGGCCTCATAATCCCTTTTTTTTTTTTTAACACATCCTCAGTTGACAATATTATACAAATAGAGTTGAAAATCACTGATTAAGACAAAAATAAAGGCTAGGCAATATAAGAGCTATGGCTACAGAATAGAAAGCAACTATTATAAATGCTAAAACAGTAAAAGGTGACAAAGGTCCAGCTAGTCAAAGCTGTTTTTTCCAGTAGTTGTGTATGAATGTGAGAGTTGGACCATAATGAAAGCTAAGAACCAAAGAATTGATGCTTTTGTACTGTGATGTTGGAGAAAACTCTTGAGAGTCCCTTGAACTGCAAGGAGATTCAACCAGTCAATCCAAAGGAAATCAATCCTGAATATTCATTGGAAGGACTGACGCTGAAGCTGAAACTCTAGTACTTTGGCCACCTGATATGAAGAACTGACTCCATTGGAAAAGACCCTGATGCTGGGAAAGATTGAAGGCAGGAGGAGAAGGGGACGACAGAGGATGGGATGGTTGGATGGCATCACTGACTCGATGGACATGAGTTTGAGCAAGTTCCAGGAGTCGGTGTTGGACAGGGAAGCCTGGTGTGCTGAGGTCCATAGGGTCACAAAGAATTGGACACAACGGAGTGAATGAACTTAACTGAACTGAAAACAGTTTAAAAAAACATGTAACAAAGAAAAATCAGTCAGAGGGAATAGAGGAAATAAAAAAAACAATTTTCTTCTTGTTTCATAATGGAGGACAAAAATTCATGTGGTAATTTAGAAAAATTAATGACAGATTCAAGAGTTTTCATTTTGCAAATAATTTCTGAATACTTTTATAGACTGCAACTCATCACTAATGGATTACAATTCACTAGCAGTCCATAAAAAATCAGTAAAGTTCAAGGTTCCCATAGGATAGAATAAGTAAATTCTTCAGACAAACAACTGTAAAGTTTAAGACTAGGAAAAGAGAAATAATAGGGAAAATAAGTCTGTATGTTTATGTGACTGCAATTGATCAGAAAGTGGGGAAAGAAGACTCTTATAAACCATAAGTGTAAGTGCAAATTGGTTGAAACTTTTTGAAGAACACATAGCGTTATATATCATTATTTGAATGCTTATATAGCAGTTCCAGAAATCCCACTTGTAAGAATTTATCCTAAGAAATGTATTGACAAAGCACAATGATATATATACAGAACTGTGTATGGAGCCTTATTCAAAATTATAAAATGATAGCAACCTAAAGTTCCATAAAGGGGAATAGCTTAAATGTGTTACAGTAAATTCATACTGTGGGATGCTTTGTGGTTGTTAAAAATAACCAAACAATATTTACCCTAAAATATCAAATTTTAAATTTAAAAGAGTTGCTTTTATGCATGTAAATTATACCTCAATAAAACTTATTTTTTAAGTGAGTGAGATAGATCCTTAAGTAACAACATAGAATGATGGTCATGATATTTTGCTTATTGGAAAAATCAGCTGGTAGACCAGTACATATCTCTTGCTCCCATGCATATATGTGAGTTTTTCTATGAATTTATTTGTGTTGATAAGGCTGAGTGTTCCTACACATAGAAAAGATCTAGAAAGTGTCACCAAATTATCAACAGAGGTAACCTCTGGAAAATAAAAATAGAGGAAATGGGAAAAGATACTGATATCAACTAACTCTTTTTTGCTTTCAGTTCCAGTATCTCGCCCTGTTCTCATGCTCAGGGCTCCCAGGGCCCAGGCTGTGGTGGGAGACGTGGTGCAGCTTCACTGTGAGGCTCAGAGAGGCTCTCCCCCGATCCTGTACCAGTTTTATCATGAGGATGTCACCCTCGGGAGCAGCTCAAGTCCCTCTGGAGGGGGTGCTTCCTTCAACCTCGTTCTGAAGACAGAGCATTCTGGGAACTACTTCTGTGAGGCCAACAATGGCCAGGGGGTCCAGCGCAGTTACACAGTGTCACTCAGTGTCAAAGGTAAGTTGACCCAACTACAGCACAACCAGAGACAGACCATCTCCCCCACTTTTCCCAGTAGCGGAGACTGGAGGTACCCCAGGGACACTTGCTGTGGGACATCATTGCTAGCCTGCTGTCTACACAGCCTCCATCTGAGAGTTCTGTATTCTACATTTTTAGGAACTTGAACCTTCATTTTGCTTGCTTTGCCTCTCCTGGTAGCAACACTGCAGCCATTGTGACCCAACGTATCTCAATGTAGGAATAAAGGCTTTTCAAATGCAAGTTGCACCCTGGCCAACAATGATAAGCAAAAAAAAGTTTAAAAGAAATTATAAAGTTCAACCTGTCTCAGTTCAGTTCAGTCGCTCAGTCGTATCTAACTCTTTGTGACCCCATGAATCGCAGCACACCAGGCCTCCCTGTCCATCACCAACTCCCGGAGTTCACTCAGACTCACATCCATTGAGCGGACGTGCATGCCCCGACTCGAGACAAGGACTGACTCCTAGTCAATGATGCCATCCAGCCATCTCATCCTCTGTCGTCCCTTTCTCCTCCTGCCCCCAATCCCTACCAGCATCAGAGTCTTTTCCAATGAGTCAACTCTTCGCATGAGGTGACCAAAGTACTGGAGTTTCAGCTTTAGCATCATTCCTTCCAAAGAAATCCCAGGGCTGATCTCCTTTAGAATGGACTGGTTGGATCTCCTTGCAGTCCAAGGGACTCTCAAGAGTCTTCTCCACCACCACAGTTCAAAAGCATCAACTCTTTGGCGCTCAGCCTTCTTCACAGTCCAACTACATCCATACACGACCACAGGAAAAACCATAGCCTTGACAAGACGGACCTTTTTTGGCAAAGTAATGTCTCTGCTTTTCAATATGCTATCTAGGTTGGTCATAACTTTCCTTCCAAGGAGTAAGCATCTTTTAATTTCATGGCTGCAGTCAGAAGAGATTGGTTGGGGTTTCCTCTGTCTGTCACACCTCACTCCAGTACTCTTGCCTGGAAAATCCCATGGACGGAGGAGCCTGGTAGGCTGCAAACCATGCGGTCGCTAAGATTCGGAAACGACTGAGCGACTTCACTTTCACTTTTCACTTTCATGCATTGGAGAAGGAAATGGCAACCCACTCCAATGTTCTTGCCTGGAAAATCCCAGGGACAGAGGAGCCTGGTGGGCTGCCGTCTATGGGGTCTCACAGAAGTGGACACGACTGAAGTGACTTAGCAGCCACAGCAGCAACTATCTGTCAATCAATAATAAGGCCAACTCATTCTTTTATGGGCTCATAAATTTTGCTTTAGCCTCTCCTGCCACTGTCCTAGGGCAGCTCAGATCCTCACCCTGAACTCCTGCTAAAAGGCTTCTCAACACCATTCTCCTGAATTCTCTCTTACCTGTCATTCAGCAGTAGCACTCTCTCCCACCTGGCCATCATGGGCTGGCCAGGAAGTCATGCCCACTTTCAGCGCAAGCTTGACACCACTCTCATGGTCTTCCACTGTACACTCTGTCATCATTCTATGACTGTAATGTCCACATGGATGACCCACTCAACACCATGGCTTGTCATCCTTCCCACAACTCTCATCCACTCCCCCGTATACACACTACTCCAATTACCTGACCACAGCCTTCTATCCTTCTGCTTGTTTCTTCAACTCCTCTAATCACTATTGTCCTCAGACCTCAACAGAACTCCCAGTTCATTAACACCTTTACTTCCTCCCAGACAATCACACCCTTGGCTCCCAACCACCCTATTGGGTGTTTGTCTTTGTATCCATCCAGTAACTTATCCTTCCTCTTCCTAAGGTACAAAATAGAAGACTGCTTCCTATAAAAGGTGAAAATCTCCATCTCATTTCTATAATAGCATCCTTGCTTACATTCTCAGACAATTTGAACAACTTTCTCTCTTACATCCCTTAACACCTACTCTATAGGATCCTTCCTATTGAGTTTAACATGCTATAGCTCCCCCATGTCTAAGGGGGGAAAAAAAACCCATTTGATCTCATTTATGCCTCCAGTTGAGCTTCCCAGGTGGTAAAGAATCTGCCTGCTGATGCAAGAGACACAAAAGACGTGAGTTTGGTCCCTGGGTCAGGAAGATCCTCTATAGTAGGAAATGGCAACCCATTCCAGCATTCTTGCCTGGGAAAATCTATGTACAGAGAAGCCTGGCAGGCTACAGTCCATGGGACCACAGAGCTGGACACGACTGAGCAACCGAGTACACATCCCTCCAGCCACTGTTCTCTTATGACTAAATTTCCAAAAGGAGAGTCAGTTGCACAGGTTGCCTCCATTTCCTTTTTACCCACTAGGATTAAACCTTGGTTTCTTCTGAACTTTATACCAAAATTATTCTTACAAAAGTCACCAATGACCTCCATGGCTTTAAATCCAATGGCCATTTTCCAATCCTCACCTTACTTGATCTCTCAGAAACAGTCCATGCTGTTTATCTTTTTATCCTTCTGGAAACCATCCCTTCCTTGTCTTCAATGACTTCACTGTCTCCCGGATCTCCTCTCTCTGCCACTCCCTCTCAGTCTCCTTTACTAGCTCCTCACATTATAGATGAACTAAGCATTGGTGTGTTCCAGAACTTTGTCTGGCATGTATCCTCTTGTCTTATATATTAATATGTTCTTTCTCTGGGTGATCCTGGCTATGTCATCTATATAAGTGATTCTTAAACTTTTAACTACAAAACCTCCCATGTGAGCACATGCTTGTGCCATATCTCTTAAAAGTTCATGACCTGAAACACCTCTAAAATACATGGGATTCCCCCCCCCAGACCTGGTCCTCCTTCAAATGTCCCCACTTCTGTGAAAGATACCTCCATTCATTCAGATACACAAGGCAAAAATCCAGGAGTCTTCCTTGATGTTTCTCTCCCTTGCTCTCCATAGCCAGTTAATCATTAAGTCCTGTTGCTTTTATTTTTTATAAATATATCTCAGATCTTTTTTTTTCTATCTTTACTGCTGCTATCATAGTTATATCTACTGTCATTTCAATTATTGCAATGCCACTACTCCAGTCTATTTCTAATAACCTTTCCACTCCAATTTTGTGCCATTATGATCTGTTTTACACACTGATATTAGAATTGTCTCTTTTTTTTTTTTTTAAAGACAGGTTTGATCATCTCATGCCTCTGTAGAGAGACACTTACAGATTTCCCATTGCTCTGTGAAGAAGGATCAAAATCCATACCATGGCTTGTGATGCTCTGCCTGGCTCTTCAGCCTCCTATTTCCTGCCACTCTTCAAATGCTTCCCATAGCGCTGCTGTTACCTTATTTCAATAACACAAAAGCTCCAATGTTCTTACCATCTCAGGGCCTTTGCACATACAGTTTCCCCATCTGTGCGGTCCTCAATCTCTTCTTCAGCTGATTAATTCAAATGTCACTTTGTGAGGAAGCATTCCCTGACTAACCCATACTAGATCAACCCCCAGTACTATACATTTCATAGCATCCTATTCTTTATATCAATAAAATAAAAATATTTCTATTTTTATTTAACTGCTTGTTAACATCTCATCTAGGTTGTAGTCTTCATAGAGGAGGGCCTGTGTCTTTCTTACTATTGAATCCCCAGTACACTGTCCTGTTCCTAAGGCTTATTAATTGCTTAATTAATTTCTGATAGATGAATAAATATAAAAATGAGCCAATAATTTGATCAATATCTATTCTCTTTTGGGTCTTATTTTTTATGCAGCCAAGGCTCAATTATGTCCCTGGCTATGTAAGCAAGTCTTCCTCGTTCCTCATTTTCTATTGAACTGATTACTTCTTTTGACTACTCTGATACTTGAGTTTTAATTTAATCTTTATTTTCAGATTGCTCAAACATTTTTGAGATTGTGTATTAAGTACTCCCTGCTATTCTTTGGAAGTCTGCATTCAGCTGGATGTATCTTTCCTTTTCTCCTTTATCTTTCACTTCTCTTCTTTTCTCAGCTATTTGTAAGGCCTCCTCAGACAATCATTTTGCCTTTTTCATTTCTTTTTCTTGGGGATGGTTTTGATCACCACCTTCTGTACAATATTATGAATCTCTGTCCATAGTTCTTCAGGCACTCTGTCTATCAGACCTAATCCCTTGAATCTATTTGTCACCTCCACTATGTAATCATAAGGGATTTGATTTAGGTCATACATGAATGGTCTAGTGGTTTTCCTTTACTTTCTTCAATTTAAATTTGAATTTTGCAATAAGGAGTTCATGATCTGAGGCACAGTCCACTCCTGGTCTGGTTTCTGCTGACTGTATAGAGCTTCTTCATCTTCAGTTGCACAGAATATAATCAACCTGATTTCAGTATTGACCATCTGGTGATGTCCATGTATAGAGTTGTCTCTTGTATTGTTGGAAGAGGGTGTTTGCTATGATAGTGTGAAATATCAATAACTTTAGATATGCAGATGACCCCACCCTTATGGCAGAAAATGAAGAGGAACTAAAGAGCCTCTTGATGAAAGTGAAAGAGGAGAGTGAAAAAGCTGGTTTAAAACTCAACATTCAAAAAACTAAGATCATGGCATCTGGTCCCGTCACTTCATGGCAAATAGATGGGGAAACAATGGAAACAGTGAGAGACTTTATTTTTTCAGGCTCCAAGATCGCTGCAGATGGTGACTGCAGCCATGAAATTAAAAGACATTTGCTCCTTGGAAGAAAAACTATGATAACCTAGACAGCATATTAAAAAGCAGAGACATTACTTTGCCAACAAAGTTCTGTCTAGTCAAAGTTATAGTGTTTCCAGTATTCATGTATGGATGTGAGAGCTGGACTATAAAGAAAGCTGAGCACTGAAACATGGATGCTTTTGAACAATGGAGTTGGAGAAGATATTTGAGAATCCCTTGGACTTCAAGGAGATCCAACCAGTCCACCCTAAAGGAAATCAGTCCTGAATACTCATTGGAAGGACTGATGCTGAGGCTGAAACTCCAATACTTTGGCCACCTGATATGAATAACTGACTCACTGGAAAAGACCTTGATGCTGGGCAAGATTGAAGGCAGGAGGAGAAGGGGATGACAGAGGATGAGATGGTTGGATGGCCTCACTGACTCGATGGACATGAGTTTGAGTAAGCTCCAGGAGTTGGTGACGGACAGGGAAGCTTGGTGTGCCACAGTCCACAGGGCTGCAAAGAGTTGGACACAACTGAGCAACTGAACTGAACTGATTAAGTATTCCAAACTATATAACACTATATACATATATATATATATGTAAAACACTACACAAATGATACTATTTCTTCAGATTTGAAGAAATTATAGCTCAGTTCTTAGTGATATCACAAGGTCATTAAAAACTGAGAAAGATATTTTTCTGTTTGAAATGTCTTTTCTATGGTGGAACACATTTAAACAATAGGAAATGATGGTTAACCCTTTTTCTTCCCTCAGTTCCAGTGTCTCATCCTGTCCTCACCCTCAGGACTCCCAGGGTCCAGGCTGTGGTGGGGGACATACTGGAAATTCACTGTGAGACCCAGAGAGGCTCTCCCCCCATCCAGTACCAGTTTTATCGAGAGAATGTTGCCCTGGGGAGCTGCTCGAGCCTCTCTGGAGGAGGAACATCCTTCAACCTCTCCCTGACCACAGAACATTCTGGAAACTACTCCTGTGAGGCTGACAATGGCCTGGGGGTCCAGCGTAGTGAGGCAGTGTCACTCAGTGTCAAAGGTGAGTTGGTCCTGCCCATAAGCATCTCAACCAAGGACTGACTGTCTTCTCTCCCTGGCCTCTGAAACAGAGCTCCAGGACTACTGTTTGTTGGGTAACAGCCCAGCGTACTTCCTGCCCACAGAACCTCTAACTGAAGTCTAGGGTCCTTACTGTGGTTACTGTTTAGGAGCCTTGACTTTCCCAACAGCACACTTAAAGAAGTCTTCTTGAGTGCCATTAAAAAAAAACAAAAACAAAAACAAAAAACCCTCAGTAAAAATGCAAAGAAGGTTTTTAAGAACATAGACTGCATTTTGATCTATGAATATGATACAAAAGGGAAACTAAAGAATTCTAAGTATAGGTTTCTCTGCTCCAAAAATGTTGGGCCAGGTTTTTCTTTCATTGACTCTCAATGAACCTCTACTCTTGAGCTTCTTTCACTACCAGGGATAAATATGCCTCACACATCTCCTTTAATCTTTAAGATGAAGAACTGAGTTATAAATGAGATCATTTTTTATCTTCAGTTTGCAGGAGAGGAAACTGAAGCTTAGAGAGGGGAAGTAATTAGCTTACAGACACACTTAACAATGGTAAAGCCATGTTGAAAAACAAGCCTATCCAACTCTTAAAGTAAATCTACATTATGACACCTCTCATCCCTTTGATGCAATCTCATGCTTTAACAAGACTTTTTAATAATTTATTATTTGAAAGAATACATAAACCTTCATGATAAAAAGAAATCAAATTGTACAAAAGGGACAATATGAAAAGTAAAGTTCTCTTTCTACCTGCATGTACACACTTTCATACCTACATGCTTCCAAGACATAACCGCTGTCAGTACTTGCAGGTATATTTTTCTAGAAATATTAAAATATATTATAAAGGCATAGAAATTTTACAAGTAGAATCATACTACATGTATAGTTATGCCGCTTGCATTTTTTACTTAAAAATTTATTTTGGGTATCTTTCATGTTTTATAAGTGAGTTGATTAGATTGTCTCTAGGTTTTAGCAATTGCAAAATATCTACAACAGAAGTATTCGTGCAGATATATTTGCAAATCCTTTCGTAAAAGTACTTGTTTATTTATGTATATTTGGCTGTGCTGGGTCTTTGTTTCTGTGTGTGGGCTCTAGTTGCAGCAAGCAGGGGCTACTCTCTAGTTGCGGGAGCTCTCATTGTGGTGACCTGTCCTTTTGCAGAGCACAGGCTCTATCTAGAGCACGCAGGCTTCAGAAGTTGTGGTCCACAGGCTCACTCACCCCATGGCATGTGGAACCTATCCCAACCAGGGATCAAATCCGCATCCTCTGTGTTAGCAGACAGATTCTCAACTACTGTCATCACCAGGGAATCTTTCCTTTTCTAAACTGAAGTATAGTTATTTTACAGTGATGTGTTATTCATTTTTTTAAATTTTTTTTTGATTGATGGATAGTTGCTTTACAGAATTTTGTTTTCTGTCAAACGTCAACATAAATCAGCCAGAGGTATACATATATCCCCTCCCTTTTGAACCTCCCTCCCACCTCCCTCCCCACCCCACCCCTCTAGGTTGATGCAGAGCCCCTGTTTGAGTTTCCTGAGCCATACATCAAATTCCTGTTGGCTATCTATTTTACATATGGTAATGTAAGTTTCCATGTTATTCTTTCGATTCATCTAACCCTCTCCTCCCCTCTCCCCATGTCCATAAATCTATCCTCTATGTCTGTTTCTCCATTGCTGCCTTGTAAATAAATTCTTCAGTACCATTTTTCTAGATTACGTATATATACATTAGAATAAGATATTTATCTTTCTCTGTCTGACTTACTTCACTCTGTATAATAGGTTCTAGGTTCATCCACCTCATTAGAAATGACTCAAATGCATTCCTTTTAAT
The DNA here is from genome assembly GCF_023091745.1 of Budorcas taxicolor. Taxonomy (NCBI): domain Eukaryota; kingdom Metazoa; phylum Chordata; class Mammalia; order Artiodactyla; family Bovidae; genus Budorcas; species Budorcas taxicolor. The sequence continues at coordinate 13,390,344 of NC_068912.1, forward strand.
GACTAATATTCCATTGTGTATATGTACCACAACTTCTTTATCCATTCATCTGTTCGTGGACATCTAGGTTGCTTCCATGTTCTAGCTATTGTAAATAGTGCTGCAATGAACAATGGGAGACATGTGTCTTTTTCAATTTTGATTTCCTCAGAGTATATGCCTCGGAGTGGGATTGCTGGGTCATATGGTTGTTTTATTCCTGGTTTTTAAAGGAATCTCCATACTGTCTTCCATAGTGGCTGTATCAATTTACATTCCCACCAACAGTGCAAGAGCATTCCCTTTTCTCCATAGCCTCTCCAGCATTTATTGTTTGTAGACTTTTGGAGGACGGCCATTCTGACTGGTGTGAGGTGATATCTCATTGTAGTTTTGATTTGCATTTCTCTAATAGCAATACTAAACATCTTTTCATGTGTTTGTTAGCCATCTGTATGTCTTTGGAGAAATGTCTGTTTAGGTTTTTTTCCCACTTTTTAATTGGGTTGGTTGTTTTTCTGGTATTGAGTTGTATGAACTGCTTGTATATTTTGAAAATTAATCCTTTGTCAGTTGTTTCATTTGCCATTATTTTCTCCCATTCTGAAGGTTGTCTTTTCACCTTGCTTATAGTTTCCTTTGCTATGCAAAACTTTTTGGTTTAATCAGGTCCCACTAGTTTAATTTTATTTTTATTTACATTACTCTAGGAGGTGGGTCATAGAGGATCTTGCTTTGATTTATGTCACCAAATGTTCTGCCTATGTTTTTCTCTAAGAGTTTTATAGTTTCTGATCTTACATTTAGGTCTGTAATCCATTTTGAGTTTGTCTTTGTGTATGGTGTTAGGAAGTGTTCTAATTTCTTTCTTTTACATGTAGTTGTCGAGTTTTCCCAGCACCATTTATTGAAGAGGCTGTCTTTGCCCCGTTGTATATTCTTGCCTCCTGTGTCAAAAATAAGGTACCCATAGGTGCATGGGTTTATTTCTAGGCTTTCTATCTTGTTCCATTAGTCTATATATATTTTGTGCCAGTACCATATTATCTTGATGACTGTAGCTTTGTAGTATTATCTGAAGTCAGGAAGGTTGATTCCTCCAGCTCCATTCTTCTTTCTCAAGACTGTTTTGACTTTTTGGGGTCTTTTGTGTTTCCATATGAATTGTGAAATTTTTTGTTCTAGCTCTGTGAAAAATACCATTGGTTATTTAATAGGGATCTTGTTGAACCTGTAGATTGTGTTTGGTAGTATAGTCATTTTCACAATATTGATTCTTCCTACCCAGGTACATGGAATATCTCTCCACCTAGTTATGCTATATTTGATTTCTTTCATTCAGTTCAGTTCAGTCGCTCAGTCGTGTCCGACTCTTTGCGACCCCATGAATCGCAGCACGCCAGGCCTCCCTGTCCTTCACCAACTCCTGGAGTTCACTCAGACTCACGTCCATCAAGTCAGTGATGCCATCCAGCCATCTCATCCTCTATCGTCCCTTTCTCCTCCTGCCCCCAATCCCTCCCAGCGTCAGAGTCTTTTCCAATGAGTCAACTCTTTGCATGAGGTGGCCAAAATACTGGAGTTTCAGCTTTAGCATCATTCCTTCCAAAGAAATCCCAGGGTTTATCTCCTTCAGAATGGACTGGTTGATCCCCTTGCAGTCCAAGGGACTCTCAAGAATCTTCTCCAACACCACAGTTCAAAAGCATCAATTCTTCGGTGCTCAGCTGTCTTCACAGTCCAACTCTCACATCCATACATGACCACTGGAAAAACCATAGCCTTGACTAAACTGACCTTAGTCGACAAAGTAATGTCTCTGCTTTTGAATATGCTATCTAGGTTGGTCATAACTTTCCTTCCAAGGAGTAAGCATCTTAATTTCATGGCTGTAATCACCATCTGCAGTGATTTTGGAGCCCCCCAAAATAAAGTCAGCCACTGTTTCCCCACCTATTAGCCATGAAGTGATGGGACCAGACTCCATGATCTTCATTTTCTGAATGTTGAGCTTTAAGCCAAATTTTCCCCTCTCCTCTTTCACTTTCATCAATAGGCTCTTTAGTTATTCTTCACTTTCTGCCATAAAGGTGGTGTCATCTGCATATCTGAGGTTATTGATATTTCTCCCAGCAATCTTGATTCCAGCTTGTGCTTCTTCCAGCCCAGCGTTTCTCATGATGTACTCTGCATATAAGTTAAACAAGCAGGGTGAGAATATACAGCCTTGACATACTCTTTTTCTTTCATTAGTGTCTTATAATTTTCTGTGTACAGTTCTTTCGTCTCCTTAGCTAAGTTTATTCCTAGATTTTTAATACTTTTTGTTGCAGTGCTGAATGGGATTGATTCATTAATTTCTTTTTCTGATTTTTCATTGTTAGTATATAGAAACACAAGTGGTTTCTGTGTGTTGATTTTGTATCCTGAAACTTTGTGAAATTTACTGATTAGCTCTAGTAATTTTCTGATACTATCCTTAGGGTTTTCTATGTACAGTATCATGTCATCTGCAAACAGTGAGAGCTTTACTTCTTCTTTTCTGATCTAGATTCCTTTTATTTCTTTTTCTTCTTTGATTGCTGTAGCTAGGACTTCCAGAACTATGTTGAATAATAGTGGTGAAAGTGAACACTCTTGTCTTGTTCCTGATCTAGGGAGAATGCTTTCAGTTTTTCACCATTGAGAGTAATGTTTGCTGTAGGCTTATCATATATGGCCTTTACTGAGGTAGATTTTTTCTATGCCCATTTTTTGAAGAATTTTAATCATAAACAGGGGCTGAATTTTGTCAAAGGCTTTTTCTGCCTCTATTGAGATTATCATATGGTTTTTATTTTTCAGTTTGTTAATATGGTGCATCACATTGATTGATTTCTGTATATTGAAGAATCCTTGCATCCCTGGAATAAACCCAACTTGATTATGGTGCATGAGCTTTTTGATGTGTTCCTGAATTCTGTTGGCTAAAATTTTGTTGAGGAGTTTTGCATGTATGTTCATCAATGATATTGGCCTGTAGTTTTCTTTTTGTGTGTTGTCTTTGTCTGGTTACGGTGTCAGGGTGATGGTGGCCTCGTAGAGTGAGTTTGGAAGTGTTCCTTCCTCTGCAAGATTTTGAAAGAGTTTTAGAAGGATAGGCATTAGCCCTTTTCTAAATGTTTGATAGAATTCTCCTGTGAAGCCATCTGGTCCTGGGCTTTTGGGAGATTTTTGATTACAGCTTCAATTTCAATGCTTGTAATTGGGTTGTTCATAATTTCTACTTCTTCCTGATTCAGTCTTTGAAGATTGAACTTTTCTAAACATCTGTCCATTTCTCCCAGGCTATCCATTTTACTGCCATATGATTCTTCATAATTGTCTCTTATAATCCTTTGTATTTCTGCATTCTCTGTTGTAACTTCTATTTTTTCATTTCTAATTTTGTTGATTTGATTCTTCTCTCTTTTTTCTTGATGTGTCTGGCTAAAGATTTGTCAATTTTGTTTATCTTCTCAAAGAACCAGCTTTTAGTTTTATTAATCTTTACTATTGTTTCTTTCATTTCTTTTTCATTTATTTCTGCTCAGATCTCTACTAATTTTGGGGTTTCTTTGTTCTTCATTTTCCAGTTGCTTTAGGTGTAAAGTTAGGTTGTCTATTTGATGTTTTTCTTGTTTCTTGAGGCAGGATTGTATTGCTATAAACGTCCCTCTTAGAACGGCTTTTGCTGCATCCCATACGTTTTGATTTGTCGTGTTTTCATTGTCACTTATGTCTAGAAATTTTTTGATTTTCCTTTAGATTTCTCCAGTAACCTGTTGGTTATTTAGAAATGTATTGTTTAATCTCCATGTGTTTGTGTTTTTTACAGTTTTTTTTCTTGTAATTGAGACCTAGTCTCATAGCATTGTGGTCAGAGAAGATACCTGATATGATTTCAAATTTCTTAAATTTACTGAAAGTTTGACTTGTGACCCAAGATGTGGTCTATCCTGGAGAATGTTCCATGTGCACTTGAAAAGAATGTGTATTCTTCTGCATTTGGGTGGAATGTGCTGAAGACATCAAGGAGACCCATCTCATCTAATGCATCATTTAAGACTTGTGTTTCCTTATTACTTTTCTGTTTTGATGATCTGTCCATTGGTGTGAGGGCATGTTAAAATCTCCTAGTATTATTGTGTTACTGTCAATTTCTCCTTTTATGTATGTTAGCATTTGTGTTATGTATTGAAGTGCTCCTATATTGGGTGCACAGATATTTACAATTGTTATGTCTTCCTCTTGGATTGATCTCTTGATCATTAAGTAGTGTCCTTCCTTATCTCTTGTAATCTTCTTTATTTTAAAGTCTATTTTGTCTGATATGAAGATTGCTACTCCAGCTTTCTTTTGCTTCCCATTTTCATGGAATATATTTTTCCACCTTCTCACTTTCAGTCTGTAAGTGTCTTTAGGTCTGAAGTGGGTTTCTTGTAGACAGCATATATATGGGTCTTGTATTTTTATCCATTCAGCCAGTCTGTGTCTTTTGGTGGGAGCATTTAATCCATTAATATTTAAAGTAATTATTGATATGTATGTTCCTATTGCCATTTTCTTAATTGTTTGGGGTTGATTTTGTAGATCTTTTTTTTCTCACCTCCCTAGGATGCCCTCCAACACTGTGCTGGTCTCTGGACCTGCTGTGGGGGCATCTAAGATTCTAATCTGGTCCTACTTCTGTGTGTTCTTGCTTCCAATGTCCACACCTATCAGAACTAGTGTGTTTTCTTTTGTGGGTGCTCTCAATGTCCTTTTATATATTCCATAGACACAGAGTCTGCCTAGTTGATCATATGGATTTAATCTTCAGCTTGTACAGCTGGTGGGAAGGTTTTGGGTCTTCTTCCTTAGCCACACTGCCCCTGGGTTTCAACTGTGGCTTTATTTCCACTTCTGATGTGAGTCGTCCACTGGGGTTTGTTCCTGAGGCTGCCCTGGAGGACTTGGGCCTGCCCCAGTGAGGGCTAGAAGTGGAGGTGGTGCAGCTGCTTGAGTCGCAGGGGTTCTGGCAGCATCAGGTACTCAGGGGAGTTGGCGGCTATGGCAGCAGGAAATACAGTGCTCTAGAAGGGTATGGCAACCAGTATTGGCCAATATATTCCAGTATTCTTGCCTGGAGAATCCCCTGACAGAGAAAAGTTGGACACAACGGAAGCAACCCTGCGTGCATAGATGCAAGTGTTTTTTTTTTTTTTGCCTATGGCAGCTCTGACCCAGTGAGGCTTGAGTGTGAAGGTGGTGCAGCTGCTTGACTTGTGGGGACCCTGGCGGCACCAAGTGTGTACGGGACATGGACTGCCTCCGCCACGGGAGTTATGGCCCTATAAGAGTCTTTTTTCAGGCCTCTTGTAGCTGGCGGTCAGAAGGCCTTTTTGACTAGTCTTTCTCCATAGCTCTGCCTGTTCAGGCACTTAGAGGGATCCCTTGCCTGGGATCCTTCTCTGTTGCTTGTGTGTCTGACACATAGAGGGCCTCCCTTGACTGGGTTCCTACTCTGTAGATCAGTGTATCAGGCACTTTAAGGGGCACCCTGAGTGGGGTTCATCAGGCATTTGATGGGCCAGTCTCTCTATTGTTTAGCTGCAGATGCTGGCATGTAGGGAGAGAAAGGGTATGGTGATGACTCCACCCCCTAAGTGTGACTCAGCAGTATTGCCTTGCTTCCATGGCTGTCCGGCTTTCCTCCACAGGCATTTCCCACCATAATCTCCTCCCTCATATCCCCTCGATCCGTTTCTCCACAGTCAACAGCAGCCCTCGCCCTGGGATTTCTTTAAAATCCCTACACTTCAGCTCCCAGTTACTGTATCTTCCAGGGGACCTGTGTCCCTGTCCAGGGTATATATGGCTGCGGCAAGGACTCTCTGATTCTCACTCCATTTAGGCTGCTACAGATCAGCTGTTTCCCTCTCAGCCTTAAATGTTTCTCCTCCGACTCAGACATTGCCCCAATGTAGGGACTGGACCCCTGTTTCAGTTCCCCCACCTAGGAGGGCAGGTCCAGTCCTAGTAACATTCCTGTTTCCCCCCCTAGTTCCTTCATCCTACCGAGTTTTGTGTGGTTCTATATATTCTTTTCGCTGGTCAGCTATTCCTGTCTTCTCTCAGCTGGTGTTTTGCGTGCACTTCTGTGTCTGAAGTGTATTCCTGATGTATCCATGGAGAGAGATGTACTCCATGTCCACCTACTCCTCTCCCATCTTGTTCTCCCATATTAGTCATGTTAGTAGCCCTAAAGAAAATAGTCTTATATTTGCTGGGTCAAAATTTAAGTGCATTTTCAATTTGGTCAATACTGCCAAAGCTCCATTCAAGAAAGTGACTCAAATATGCATTACCACCAAGAGCTTATCAAGGTGCCTGTTAATCCACAACTCCATCATAATTATCTGCCTGTGTTAATCTTCGCTGGACAAGATTGTCCACACTCTGGACAAGGAGTGTCCTTAAATACCCAATCTGATGGGTATTTTGTTTGTAAACAGTTAATAAGTAATGAGGAGGATAATATTTTTATATATTGATTGGCTATTTGAAGTTTCTAGTGGCTCATAGCCTTTTCACAGTTTCCTGTTGTATATTTTTGTGCATTGAAAGCTGTTTGTGGATTCAGATCACTAGCTTGGTCTGTCATACATGTTTTCAACCCGTTTTCCTAGGTTGCAAACTGACTTTTATTATTTGTTTACATTATTTTTTGTTCCTTTATAAATATATTGGCAATAGGACCTTCTATTGACTTTTTTGTTTTCCCCCAGTTCCAGTGTCTCGCCCTGTCCTCACCCTCAGGACCGCCAGGGCCCAGGTTGTGGTGGGCGATGTATTAGAACTTCGCTGTGAGGCCCAGAGAGGCTCTCCCCCGATCCTGTACTGGTTTTATCACAATAATGTCACCCTGGAGACCAGCACGTCTCACTCTGGACAAGGAGTGTCCTTAAACCTCTCGCTGACTGCAGCTCATTCTGGGACCTACTCCTGTGAGGCAGACAATGGCCTGGGTCCCCAGCGCAGTGAGGCAGTGACACTTTCTGTCATGGGTAAGTTTTCCACGCCCAGGCCACAGGGCATGAAGAACAAAAAATGTCCTCCAAGGATGCTCTGAGTGCCCTCTCAATAGTTGACTAGGGTGGTGCCTCTCAGCAACAGGTACACAAGGCTGGAAGCATTCCAAGTTGTTATTTTCAGGAGTGTTTCTGAGAGCATGTAATTTGGATGGGAAAAGAGAGCCAAAGAGGACCACTGAATTTACTGTTTATCAGTTACTATCATCCATCCTGACCCTCAACCCTCTCATCAGCCACAGATATAATCTTCCCCACAAAGAGAAGAGCCATTTCCTGTGCCACATCTATACCTGCTTAATCTCAAGAGCCCTTGGTTCATCCTCTCTCCCAGGCATCAGCTTCAGGGGTCAGGCAGTTCAAGACCACAAGCCTCTACCTCTGGCTCATGCCTGGCGTCTCCCCCTCAGGGCTGACAGGGAGCAAAAGCAGCCTTATTGCCACCAGTGTCACCGGGGGACTGCTCAGCATGATGGCCATTGCTGCCGTGGCACTGCTGTTCTACTGCTGGCTCCTGAGAAAAGCAGGTGGGTGACTCCCTGGCTAACCTTCGCTTGAGTCCTTGTCCTTCCCATCTCTGTTCCTTTAGGCTCATGCTGCCTTCGGAACCACCCCCAAGCTCTCAACAGCTCATTTCTGCACAATTCCACAGCTCCTACCTTCCCCTCTAGATCCTCCAGAATTTGTCCTCTTCAAATGCCAAGTTGCCAAAACAGCCCTTTTGGGTGGAAGTTGCTTTTACAAGATGTAGTTTATCAAACGTGACAAATTGCAGTGTATCTCCATTTCTACCCTTGAAAGACTCCCAAGGAACAAGAATAGAAGAAGAAAAACTCTGAGAAATAGGAGCAAGAACAGAAATCAAATGAAATTTTGACAACTTATTAATTTTGTAAATGTATGGTACTTTCATAGTAGATAAGTCTCTTTTCCCACATCCATCTATTGACCGTTGTTCTTCACAAACTCCAGGTTAAACAATTATGGATTGTGGGCTACTCTTTTGCATTATAACTGTAAACTTCTGGAAGCCAGGATCAGTAGTTTTTGCCCAATCTGCTACCTCCATTGTGAATATCAAAGCAGGGTTCACATTTTAGTGACAGTGACTTCTGGCAGGTTCTAGATGAGCCTCCTATGAGCTCTGCTCATAGGAAGACTTGTGACGTCTTCCTTTCCTAGACTCAATGCTTCTCTGCTTTCCTTTCAGGAGGAAAGCCTACATTTGACACCTCACGGTAAGGCCTGGCTGTATTACCATATGGTTAATGAAATGCCCACTGGATATAAAAATGAAATTGAATCTGGCTACTGCTAAGAATGGGGATTTCCTGGTGGCTCAAATGGTAAAGAATCTGCCCTCAATGTGGGAGACCTGGATTTGATTCCTGGGTTGGGAAGATTACCTGGAGAAGGAAATAGTTACCCACTCCAGTATTCTTGCCTGGAGAACTCCAAGGACAGAGGAGCCTGGCATGCTATAGTCCATGGGGTCTTAAAGAATGGGACACGACAGAGGGACTTACACTTTCACTTTCACTGCTGAGAGCACAGTCACTGCTTCATGTCACTGAGAAGGGTTATGCCAATTCCATGTTGCCACCTCCCTTGGGTTATCTCAAGGCAATTCCCCAGACTTTCTCACCCACCAACTTAGCTAAACAGGGCTTTTTTTCTTTTATGCCTTTACGCTCAGTTGCATCTGACTCATTGCAACCCCATGGACTGTAATCGTCCAGGCTCCTCTGTCCATGGACTTCTCCAGGCAAGAATACTGCCATTTCCTTCTCCATTTTTTTTTTTCTTTCAGCAAGTAATTGCTTTTTATTTATAAACTTACATCCTTGGTCCACTGTTGCCTAGTTTGTGTGAGTGATCACCATGACCACAGAATCCATCCATTTCCTAACATGCTGTAAGGTTAATAAGCCTGGAAAGCTCTGATTAGGTCATGGCCAGCCCAGCTAACCAATATCGGTTGTGATGACAGCCAAGAAGATGAAGTCAGACAACTTGGCCATCCAGAGACACCTCTCTGCTAATAGGAGGTGGGGCCTGTGAAGAAGGCGCTGCCATCTTGGATTCCCAAGGTTGACTTTAGGAGCCACACCACAGCTATTCCTGAGCAAGCTCATGGTAGCAACATCCAAACCAACCCGAGTTCCTCTGAGCCTTTCTAATTATGGATTTCTCTGAGATACCAATCTTTCTTAAAGTATAGACTTTGGAGCCAGGTTTGAATCTTGGCTCTTTCCTTTTCTAGTTACATAGTCTTCAGCAAGTCATCTGTTAGAACCTCCATTTTTTTCCATCTATAAAATAGAGAAAAAAACAGAATCAACTTAATATTGTTATAGGTACTAGCACAGTGCTTGGTACATACCAGATACATACCATAAAGTCTGGATTAATATTATGATTTATAATTTAACAGTCCATAATAATAGACTGTTTATTATACACTCATCTATGTTTCCAGGCTTGACAACTATCCTGTGATAAAGACTTGCTAACAGGGAATGATTCTTAGAACTACTTTTTCAGGATTTCTGGGAAACATCAATGTTTCTGTGTCATAGGAATCCTTCAGCCCCAGATCCCCAAGAGTCCACCTACTACAATGTACCAGGCTGGATAGAACTGCAACCAGTATACAGCAATGGTGAGGACTGAAGACCCTCCATTTGGGCAGGGACTCCAGGGTTGGTCTGGGAAGGGGTGGGACAGGAAATGAGGAAGGGGCAGTGCAGAGGCTCAGAGGGCTCTGCTCCCTCTAGAGAATAAGCTATGACTGGGGAACAAAAATGTAGCAAGACAAGGGGGCAAGAATCTTAGAATCCTCTCAAGTGTCATCTTCTCTCCAAGTAAATCCTAACAGAGGAGAGGTGGTGTACTCGGAAGTCTGGAGTGTGAAGAAGGAGAACAAACTCACAGGTAAGACCCAAGGACCCTTGATTTTGGTGGTTGATTGCTGTGTGTGGCTCAGTCTCCACCCCTTCAGTGGGTCTGGGCCAACCAGACATAGATGTGTCCCTTGTGTTGGGTCACTGGACTTCTTGAGTTATGCCCAGCTATATTGGGCTTCCCTCGTGGCTCAGGGAGAAGGCAATGGCACCCCACTAAAGCATCTGCCTGCAATGCGGGAGACCTGGGTTCAATCCCTGGGTCAGGAAGATCCCCTGGAGAAGGAAATGGAAACCCACTCCAGTATTCTTGCCTGGAGAATCCCATGGATGGAGGAGAACTGAGGTTAACTCAAGCTTATTGTGCAGAACTGCTTTCTCTTTTCTCTATGGATGGCCTCAGCATCATCTGAGTAATGAAGCCATTGCCCTAGGCAGTCACTTAATCCCTCAGAGCTTCCATCTCCTGTCTGTGAAATGAGACAGGACTGTCTCAATGCCTGTATCTATTTTTTAATGCTGCTGTGGCAAACAACCACAGGGGCTTAAACAATACTAGTTAATTATCTTACTGTGCTGTAAATCAGACATCTAACTCAGGTCTCACTGGGCTAAAATAAGTGTCCACTGAGTTCCTTCCTGGAAGCTCCAGGGAAGAATATATTTCCTTGCCTTTTTCCAGCTTCTAAAGGATGCCCCTTTCCATGGCTCATGGTCCCATCCCTCTGTCTTTAAAGCCAGCAATGTAGCATCTATCTAACCATTCCTTCCATAGTCAATGTTGCCTCTGATCACAGCTAGGAAATGTTCTCAGATTTTAAAGTTCTCCTTAAAGTCCCCTCTGGATAATCTAGGAAAATCCCTCCATTTCAAGGTCCTTAATCTTAATCACATGTGCAAAAATCCCTTTCTCCATCTAGGGTCACATATTCACAGGTTCTAGGGGTCAGGACGTGGACATCTTTGTGGGAGACATTATTTAGCTAACCACACTCTCTCATAGGGTTATTGTAAGGACCAGATGAGGAAGCAGATGTAGAGATGCTATAGCAGCAACAGAATCTGAGCACCTTTTATGATGAGTCTATGTGGTTGTCTGGCTGCGTCATTATTTCTCCCTCCTGGTAGATGGTCTGCAGTGAACAATCCCAGCCTGGCTTCCTCTTGCAGGCAAAGGAAAGAACAACCTTTGGGGCTGTTCTAATTCTATTCTGAAAAAATCTGCCATGTGATTTTAGCTATTCTGCTTTCCCCCCTTTTTTGATCCCTCTTATATAAAATCAAATGACAAATGAACTGTATTTTTTTGTTCTATTCTTGGTTCAGTGGCCTCTTGACCTCTAACATGCATGAACTCATTCACACTTATAATCCCCTTTGATGACAGTATTGCTATTATCTCCACTTCTTAGATGAGGGAATGGAGGCAAAGATACCTTAAATGACCAGCCTGAAGTCACAGAACAGTTTGTCTCCAGAATCCAAGTGTTGGGCCAAGCTCTGCTTCTCAGGACAGTTCCAGGGAGCCTTAGAATTCACTCCAAGCTAAAAGACAAAGTCCTGCTTGATGAATGCCATATTTCATTCCAGCTTTAAGAAAATATAGTAATAATGACAGCAACTTCTAGTATCATATCAACATGTGTTGAGCAGTTCTTATGTGCCTGGTACAGTTCTGAGTACTATAAATAAATGTTAAATTGTATATGCCTTAAATATATACACACATATTTATAGTTTGTTAATAGCCTTCAGAATTGTACCCTTGCACTGGAATTGCTCAATGTATAACAGATATTAGAAATCACATGGACACACAACCCTATAGATAGATATTATTATTCCCATCATACAGATGAGACAACTAAAGCAAGAGATACTGTGTGACTTGTCTAAGGCCACAGAGGTGGTACAGCTGTCCTGGAGCTCAGTTTAGGTGGTCTGGATCTGGAATCTGCTTCAAGCCAGCTGCTTCTCCATAACGTGCATGCATGCTCAGTCAATGTCTGACTTAGTGATCCCGTGGTCTGTAACCCACCAGGCTTCTCTGTCCATGGGGTTCTCATGGCAAGAATACTGGAGTGGGTTGCCATTTCCTCCTCCAGAGGATCTTCTCGACCCAGGGATCGAACCCACATCTACGCTGGCAGGTGGCTTCTTTACCACTGAGCCACATGGGAAGCCCCTCTCCACTATTAATCTATGATCAAAGCATAAACAAGATTAAAATAGATTTCTTCCTTTTGAGAGCCCCTGAGGGAGCTCCACATGGGGAACAAAGAGTGTAGTGATGCTGCGGAGATAGCTGGTGGAAGCTGTGAGGCTGAGGGTCTTAGAAAAGGCTCAGTGGCTGTGCAGGCCCCATGGAGAAGGCTGTGGCTGGGCTGATGACTTGGATACAAGTGGAGAATTGAGTTCACAGTTGAATGCTTCCCTTCTTTCCACAGCGGCCTCTGAACCAGAGCCTTTTAAGAACACGGTGAGTCCCATGCCCTGTGCACCCTCCCATCTCAGGCCCACTGATCTCTGGCCCTCACCTGTGTGCTCTTTTTCCCAGGATTCCTGTGTCATCTACTCCCAGGTGAAGGGGGCTTCCACCGCAGCCTCTAAGCCCCAGTTCTTGGATCCATTGACTCCTCACAGATGAGTCCACATAGCTCCAGACTGCTGCCTCAACCTCTGCACTCCAGAGCCATTCTTGTGGGGTGGGGGAAGAGACATCGAAGTGGGAAGATTTAAGCCACCCCAGGCCGCACCCTGCAGCCAGTGCCTCCAGTGCCCACACTCTCATCTGAACAAAACACAGGGCCCCAAGGGACTCCTGTCTACTTCCAAATTGACAGCCCTGCCACATATCCCAAACAGCATATTGTTCTCAACCCAGGGCCCATGATGTTGCCTGGCTTCCTTATTGTGCTTGAGCTTCAGGCATATCCCCACTATTCTTCCATGAGGATGACACCCGAGCTCTGCCATGAATACAACTTGCTCTCAGTCAATGCTTTTCTCAGTTGCGATCAGTCTGGTATGGCTATGCACACACCCATGAGATGTGTACACTGGATTTGTTATAGACATCTCCATGGTGGGACTGCATTCCATACTCACCTGTGTATCTGAAACTCTAAGCTCAGCATCTGACACCAGGATAACTTCTCTCCTGCCCATGTAACAATATCTACCTGTCCAAGTATGTGGATTTCACACACTAGGACCTAGATCCTTCCCATCCTGCCAGAAGGAATCTAGCACAGTCATGGCCAGGAGGACCAGAGATGCAGATAGAATGCACATTGAAATATAGGAGGTGCTTATTACTACTTGAATGAATGAATGAATAAATAAGGAAGATATTATGGATCATTATGATGTATTCTTACCCTCAAACTGGCATCTGATACAGTGTGCTTCCTAGGAAATTCAAGAAATAGGAAATAAATTCAGAGAAGGAGTTTGAGTGAGGAGAGATGTGTTCAGAAAGCAAGAAGGCTTCTCAAACTTCAAAGTGCTTATGGGTAACCTGGGGATCACAGAGTCTTATTCAGTGGGTCTGGGTGGAGGCTAAGACCCTGTATCTATAACAAGCTCCCATGTGATGCTGATGCTACTGATCCTAAGAGTCTACTAATCCTAGGAGTCTACCAAGTACCCAGACCTTGTAGGTTTTGGCAGAGGTTCATGGAGAAGCAGTGAAGGCTCTGTCTGTCCATTGCCCAACTCCATGGGGGCCACTGATACAGCTCACATGATTCCTGCACTGTTCTTCCATCAGAACACCATCAGCTGCTGTTACTAAAAGAACTTCTTTTCTATACACTGGGATGTATCAGTCACCCTGGGTCCGGGAAAAAGTAGCTGCCACTATCTTTGTTTCCTCACGTTGGGCCTCATATTTTTTCCATTAAGGGATTGAATACACTGTGAATAAATATATCCAGTAGCTTTCTCCATTCAAAGTTGATCTGTCTCATCTCTGAGCCATAGGATGCTTTGTTCCATTTTTATGATGCCCATCACACCTTATCTTGATCTCCACCCTCCAGTGGATTGTACAGAGGGAATCATTTCCAAGCCCCATTGCCTAGAATAAAACCCTTCGCAAGTTCATGATCCTTCTCCACACAGCGCTGCCCACTTCCCTCTCCAGGCTTTCCCACAGTTGTTGTTCTTCACAGCCTATTCTCAGTCACAGGGTGATCTTCCCCATTTTCTAATATAGACTCTTTGTACTTCCTCCATAGAAGGGCTTTCCCGTTATTTGCATATCCTGGAATCCTGTTCATTCACCAAGCCCCAAGTCAAATGTCAGCCCTTCCTAGAATTGATCTGTCTTCGGGATCTCATAGCATTTTTTTTTTTTTTTGGCCACTTTGTTTTTTTAACTGAATGATATTTGCTTCACAGAATTTTGTGGTTTTCTGTCATACATAAACAAAAATCAGTCATAGGTACACCCAACTCCCCTCCCTCCTGAACCTCCCTCCCATCTCCCTCCGCACCCCACCCTTCTGGATTGTCACAGAGCCCCTGTTGAGTCCCCTGAGTCATACCTAGAGCCTGTTATAAAGAGTGAGGTAAGTCAGAAAGAGAAATATAAGTATCATATACTGATGCACATACCTGGAATCTCAAAAGATGGTACTGATGAATTTATTTTCAGGGCAGCAATGGAGAAACAGACATAGAAAACAGACCTCAGGACACAACCGGAGGGGAGGAGGGAGAGGGTGAGATGTATCGAGATGGTAACATGGAAATTTATAATACCATATGTGAGACAGCCAGCAGGGATTTGCTGTGTGACTCAGAGAACCCATAGCACTTTTATGCAATGAGACTTGGAATCACTAATGGTTGATGTTTGGAGGGAACATAGTTTAATCTAAACCACTTCTCTAACTTTGTGGTTGGAAGTTGAGAACCAGAGAGGAAGTGTAACTAGCTGAAAATTAAGCAACCAGTTAGTGGCAAAGGGCACACTAAACTGAACCCAGGAGAGTGCTCTTTCCCCTACATGGTTCCTCTGCTACAAAGACATGTACATTTTTGTGTCATCAACAAGACTGAGTTCCTTAAAAGCAAAGCCCAGGTGGCCAGCGTGGTGCCTGGTATTCAACCGATGCTCAATGAATGGTTGTCAAATTGGATGTCTATCAAATCCCCTGACAAATAAACATCACCTCCACAAATTCATTTATACCCCAGAGAAGTGTATACATGTCCTTCAATCTCAGAGCTTTTTAAATTTATATATATAATCTCAGTAAAAATCATTGTTATGAGATCCATCTATCAGTTTGAGATGAATGCTGTGTTTTGCTCAAAACCTGGGTGACCTGCAGGTATCTCAAACATGACATAAAACCCAGTCTGTTGTCCCCATGAAACCTGCTCTCCTTCCTGTGTTCTCTCTCCTCCTTCCTTCCCTCCTCTCTTCCTTCTCTCCTTCCCTATCTCTTCCTCCCTGCTCCTCCCTTTGCCTTCTTCTTCTCCGCCCTTCCCCCTTCTTCTTCTGCTTTTCCTTTGTCTTCTCTCTGCCCCTCGCTCTCTGTGTTTTCCATCGTCTTCTTTTCCTAGTTGTAGACAGCACTATCTAATCACCCAGGCCAGAAGATGCACAGCCTTCTCTGAGTCTCTACATCGAATTGGTCACCCAAGCCGGTTCAGTCAACTGTCTTTCCTTCGACACACCACACAGCATGCAGGATCCATGCCCCCGATGATGAATCAGATCTGGGGGGCCATGTAATAGAAGCATGGAGTCTGAATCACTGGACCACCATGGAACTCCCGGTCAACTTTATTTTTCAACTATCTCCCAAATCACATCTTCCTTTAGTGTCCACCCCTACTGCCCTAGTACACGCCCTTGTCACCTGCCACCAGGACTGCATAGTATTCTCACAAGTGCTTTCTCCACTTCCAGATTCCCTCCTTGCACAGCCACTCCCAACAGATGTGCCAGGATGCCCTCCCAACAGAGTTACTAGTATGATCTTTCTAAAACCCAGCTCCACTTATTACTCTGCTTGAAATCCTTCAGTTATTCAGAGTTCAGGCTCCATCATGGGGTATAAGGCTCTTCCTGACCTAGATCCAACTTACATTTACAGCTCTATCTCCCAATATCTCCTTTAACAGACAAGAACACTTACCATGTATTCCTGCCACACAACCTTCTTTCCATTTCCTACACACACCACCTTCTTTCAAGTAGGCATGACGTTTTTTTCCTTTTTTTCTATCAAAATCACTCATCCTTCAACACCTAATTCAAATGTCACCACTCAGTGAGGCCTCATTTCTCTCAATGGATTTCTATAACCTATGTTTCTTATATTTCTTACAAAAGTGTATGTGTGTGTGTGTGTGTGTGTGTGTGTGTGCGCGCATGTGCGCACGCATATACTTCTCTCCCTAGACTACTTAAAACCTATCTAGAGTTGAGTGTTACAGCTAGTTCTAGTTTATAACCCTCCCATCACCCTCATATCAGCCTCAGCACACAACACAGGGCCTGGTGAATCACAGAGACTCAATTTACAGTGAATAAATGAATGCGCAACAGTATTGAATTGACTTTCCCTATTTTCCTCAGAATAACACCTAAAGCGTCAAAGTTGAGCTCAAAAGTTGATAGCAACTCACATGTGCTGCAGAGGAACTTTTGACACAGTCCCACAGGATTGACTCGGAAGTGGCTGCATGACCCTTGGGCACCTCCCTGGCTTCTCACACCTCCTCTATCAGCTGTTGGTCAGAGTTCGTTGAAATGGGTGATTGGGGAGGAGATGGTGGTTGGTGAGGAGTAATGGGCATTTTACTTTCCCTCCCCACTCCATCCAGGAGAAGACAGAACTCCACCCCTCACCTCACCACTCAAGGAGAACTGTTGATCCTCAGGCAGAAAGCAGAGCCCAATGAGAGAGCGTTTAAGAGATCTTGACATGAGTGCCCTGGGGCTTGGGGATGTTAGAGAGAACACTTTATTTCCCACTCTTGTAGTTTCCTCTCATGGGAAGAGAGTTCTATTAGCATCACACTTCTGGCCTCCAGTAGTTTTAGAAGGAGAGCATAGTCCAGCCCTTCTTTTTCCATGGCCAAGAGCAACCCACAGGATTGCATGTTCCTCTCTGTTCTAAATTCTAAAGGGTCTGCCTCTACATGGGATACTGACAGTTTCACAGGCATAACCCTGACCTCAGTGTTCTGCGCAGGAGGCTTCAAACCTTGAGAAGCAAAACAGAGAATTCAGGGGAGCCAAATGCACAGCAAGAGATGAGGTTTCTGTTCCAGGCAGGGCAGACAGCTCTATGCTTTGGTGGTGTTTACCAGATATAGACCATGCGGGTTTCTTTTACTGTTTTTTTTTTTTTTTTTTTTTTTTTTTTTTTTATGACAATGTTTGGAGCTGAGTTGGCTTTTGGGGGCTGAACTTGAGAGAGGAGCTCTAAGCCTCAGACTGCGTTGTTTGGTGGCAGGTCACTAGAACTTGGGCAAAGTTTTGACCAAGGGCTGTAGGGCTGGGGGTGTGCACATTGACCATTAAGCTATGGTGAGCAAGTGCACAGACTCTTCTGGTTGCAGTGGCCCCAGACATAGCTTGCACTATTCCTGTGGTTGTGAATTCAGGCAGCTGCTTCTGCTGGTCAAAGGTTCCAGTTTCTTCTGGCACTCGGGGGCAGAACCTCTCTCATACACATGCCGTGAACCTTCCCTCTATAGTCTAGGGCTCCCAATCAGGCTGAAGTGCAAATGTGCAGAGAAGTTGATTCTGACAATGGCATATTGGAAGCAATGGAAATATTTTGCGCCTTTTCTCCTCTCTACAGTCCCCTGCCTAAATGCACCACTCAGAGATGCAAAGCTTTATTTACATAACTTCTTTGAGGGCTCCTTGAGTGAAAAAGCAATTGATTTGTTGCAAAACTGTGGCAGGTTTGGGGTGCATGCATACAAGCTGCTTCAGTCGTATCCAATTCTTTGCCACCCTATGGACTGTAGCCAGCCAGGCTCCTCTGTCTATGGTATTCTCCAGGCAAGAATACTAAAGTGGGTTGCCATGCCCTTCTCCAGGGGATCTTCCCAACCTAAGGATCGAACCTGTCGCTTAGGTCTGCATTGGCAAGCAGGTTTTGTTTTTGAGTTTTTAAACCCACTAGCGCCACCTAGTGGCACCTCTGAGCCACAAGGGGAGCCCCAAGTTAGGGCTGCTGCTGCTGCTGCTACTAAGTCGCTTCAGTCGTATCCGACTCTGTGCGACCCCATAGACGGCAGGCCACCAGGCTCCCCCATTCCTGGGATTCTCCAGGCAAGAACACTGGAGTGGGTTGCCATTGCCTTCTCCAATGCATGGAAGTGAAAAGTGAAAGTGAAGTCGCTCAGTCGTGTCCGACTCTTAGCGACCCCATGGACTGTAGCCCACCAGGCTCCTCCGTCCATGGGATTTGCTACACAATCTTAAATGTGTTCTTTCCCAGTCTCTCTCCTATCCCTTCTCCCTCTTGCTTCTCTGAGATTATACTCACCCATAGTGTGTTAGCTCACGAGCTTCTGCTTCAGGCTATCTTCGAGATGAAAGTCAAGGGTCCAGCAAAGCTACCAGCCTGAAAAGGGGGCTCATTTTTCCTTCCACAGAATGGTTTTTCTGAACAGCTATGGCTGTGGCCAAGCTTCAGCCATAAAACAGAATATGTTCATTCAAGGCCTTTGGTGTATTGAAAGCCAGGGCAGTCTTCTCTGCTTTCAATGCAATGGCAGCTATTTCCATGTGTGTCACAGAGCTTTGCAAGCTGTTCAACATTAGGGCCTTGCCAAGATAGGCAGGGCTGGGTCTGCTGATCTAACCACAGATGAGCATTTTGACAAGGATACCAAACACTAGAGAACACTCGAGACATGAGCCTGAACTGCAGCCCTGTGCTGCCTTATAAAGCACAAGGGAGGACACGTGTCTCCACTACAGGACTTCAACGAATACAAGACAGGACAAGGGGATTGCCTCCCTGGCAGCCAGGGTTTTAGGCCCAGCTGCAAATTGAGAGACAACAACAGCAAGAAAAACTCAGGACTAAAGGAAAAGATCTGCTCAGTGTCTCTGATTTTGGGGCCACAGACCCAACAAAGTTCATATTCGGTGCAGCTCTGAGAAAGTGGTGCTACCAGGCTCTAAAAAGGAAATTTTAAAATTCTTCAGTGGAGAAGAAAGATGTCTCCTAGGTGAATTTCTACCCCTTTCCCAGGATGGTGAATTCATAGTTGCAAACAAATCTTAAGATTTCTTCCATTTTAGTTTTGTGGTAGGTCACAAATTATAGACTCTAAACTTTATAGAGATTTAATTCTGGTGAATCTTTTCCATCTACCCTCCATGATTCAGACACCAGTCTCTTTGGCAATGCTAAAAGCTAGACTCCTGGGACCCAATTATATTGGGATAAATGTTTTAGGACCTTGATATTAGCTTCTTTTCTAAAGTCAGTAAGTGTAGGGTCAGTGCTGTGATATTCTGACATGTCCTATTAACTCTCTGGATTCTTTTAAATAGTGTATTTGTCCACTCTGGCTGCTATAACAAAAATACCATAGACAGTAGCTTATGAACAGCAGAAATTTATTTCTTAGGGTGCTAGAATCTGTGAAATCCACAATCAAGGTGCTGGCAGATTTAGTATCTGGTGAACACTTGCTTTTTGGTACTTAAATATGTCTTCACATGGCAGAAAGGGTAAAAAGAGCTCACTGGGGTCTTTTCATAAGGGCATTAATCCCCTTCATCAGGGTCTTTGCCTGCATGACCTACTCACCTACCAAAGGCCCTCACCTCCTAATACTATTATATTGAGGATTAGGTTTCAACATATAAATTTGAAGGGGTCACAAGCATTCAGTATATAGCAAATTGTAAGGTACATAATCTATGAGTTTGCCTTTGGATAATTGGAACATGAAAAATAATATTAGTAGTAGTAAGTGATAACACATTAAGCTTTAAAAGAATATATGAGATAATTATTCTCAAAGGAAAAAAAGAGCAGGCAAAAGTTCTTATTTACAGAAGACAACAAATAATAAATGTAGAAAAAATGCTGACAATAGGAAATCACCACTTTGCAATCCCAGGGTAACAATAGACTCAGGCAAGGATCACCCATGGATGTTAAAATCATTGGATGAGAGGTTGTTAGGAAAAAAGAGATCCACATGGTCTCAATTCATTTCTATTCACAGTACTTGCTAATCAAAAGGGGAATTTTACCTTTGCAATGGAGCTATCTGGCAGGGCCAGTCTTTACTAAGGGATCAAATGCAGCATCACTAGTAATGGGGGACCCTGGGTGATCTCTAATGTGGTGCAATGGGAAGTCCAGTCTCCCTTTCACAGAGCTGTTATCAAAGAAGCTGACCGAGAACCTACATGAGGAGACAAATTCAGAATGTGGGCCATTCTGAGGGAGATTCCTCGAAACTGCCAGTGTCACAAAAGATGAAAACAAAATAGCAATGAGACCAAGAGAGACTGGAGAGACATGACAACCTCATAGGAGCCTTGACTGGATCCTGGATCCCCAAAAAGCCGTAGTAGAGATTAGGGGAAATTGAATACGGGCTATACGTTATTGATAATATTGAATCAATAACCTAGTATTATTGTATAAATATTTTAAAATATAGTTTTGAATGCTTTCAAATGATTCATGTGAAAGAAAGAAAGAGCACAAATGTGGCAAAAAACTTAATTGGTGAATGCAGGGAGGGCATACAGATTTGCATTGTACTAGTCTCTTTTCCAGCTTTTCTGAGGTTTGAAAACTTTTAAAATAAATCAGGTTGGGAAGAAGCACTTCAGACACTTGGCATCAAACTGATAGGTGCCCTGAGGTGCTGAGAGAACTCACCCAGCCCTGTGTGCCATCATTTCCTACTACTGGGGTCGTGAGAATCCTGTTTGGCTCAGGTACTGAGACACGTTGGCCAAGGATAAAGCCACATAGGACACCAGCTTTCTCATTTAAAATATTTTACTTTAGAATCCTTAAGAATTTAATTTTTGAACTGCCTTTCTTTCTTGAACATTTCCTAATGGGGTGGAGTTTGTTTTCAACATCAGAGTATTTTTGTGTTGGCATGTTATGACTGGAGAAGTAAATATCACCAGACTTCACTGCAGAACCTCTGATAGATGGTTAGGAAATACAGACGAAATAACTAGTGATGGGTAATAGAGAAGAAACTCTCAGCTTTAGGTGCACTGTGAGCTGGAGTGGACTTTTGTTAGTCACTGTTCTGACCCATTTTGGAGCTCTCTATAAAACCCCAACTTCCCACCTCTGTTCCCAGGAGTCTACACAGAGACAGAATATTTTGTTTGGGGGTACAGTCTCACATAGATGGGATCAGTAGATTTTTTTTCTGTTGCCCACACTTGTAACTGACCACAGGCTTAATAGATAACAACAGTGAGCTGAGCAAAAATCTAGGGAGCTTTAAGATTTTCTGTAAACACTCCCTATTATTCCCCAGTTAGTGTATGATGGCCATTTGTCCACACATCTTCACTGACAGGTCTATTCTATCCAAATTCTAGGCATGGGATCTGTTCCCTATTTTATTCCTCTCTACCCAGGACCAGTGTGAGCCTGTAATCTAGATAAGTGTGTCTTCTCTGAGGGCAGAAACTTTCCTTCAGGTGGCCTGTCTCAAGTTCCAGCCTGGGGAGAGGTAGTTAGCCACCCCATTTGGTTCTCATGGGGTTCTTCAGCTTTATTAATAATTGCATTAAGATTCTCCAGAGAAACAGAGCCAGTAGTAGATCTATCTACTATCTATCTATCTAAAAGAGGGATTGAGTTATTCTAAGGAGTGGGCTCATGCAATCATGGAGGCTGACAAGTCCCCAGTTTGCCAAGTGCAAATCTGGGGAACCAGAAGAGCTGATGGTGTAATTCCAGTCCCAACACCAAAAGGTTAGAGACCTAGGAAGAGCCAATATTTCAGTTTGAGTCCAAAATTGGAGAAAAGTGGATGTCCCTGCTAGTCAGGCAGGAGAAATTCTCGCTCACTTGGAAGAGGGCCAGCCTTTTTTGTTCTTTCCAGCATTCAACTGATTGATGAAGTCCACCCATATTAAGAAGGGCAGTCTGCTTTACTCAGTTGGCCAATTCAAATGCTAATCTCATTCAAAAACACCTTCACAGACATACCTAGAACAGTATTTGTACAACTGTCTAGACACCACATGGCCCAATCAAGTTGTATATAAAATTTATCATCATCAACATAAAAGTGATCTACAGGCTACAATATATGTTTTGGTTTTCTTCTTAATTGGTTCAGAACTCTGACAAGGAAGAGTAGTGTTTCTTTGGGGGTGGGGTGTGGGGATATCCTCAAAGAGGAGAGGTACCTGCCTGGCCTCCCTCACTTTGGTGATTAAAGAATGCTAAGCATTTCAAAGATACACTGGCTTTCTCTTTCTGTTTTGTCCTTTGTCCTTTCTCGAGGTCCATCTTTCTCTTTGACATCTGCCTGACACACAAAATCTCCTGATTTAACTTCTATGTCAACTAGACAACCTTGCTGTCTTTCCCCTCTTCTGATCTCCTCTGATCAATACTACCCACTTAGCAGAGATCTAACTCATAAGAATAGTTGCGATTTATTGAAGAATTAATAAATATAAGGCAGCATGCTAGGACATTATGCTAGATATGGAAGCAACCTAGATGTCCATGGATAAAGATGAGACACATATATACAATGGAATACTAGTCAGACGTAAAAAGGGTGAAATAATGCCATTTACAGTAACATGGATGGTCCTAGAGATTATCATACTAAGTGAAGTAAGTCAGACAAAGACAAATATATGATATCATGCTTATGTGGAATCTAAAAAAAAAATGACACAAATGAAATTATGTACAAAACAGAAACAGATGCACAGACATAGAAAAAAAACTTATGGTTACCGAAGGGGAAAGGGCATGGGGGAAGGATAAATTAGGAAATTGGAATAAACATATACATACTACTATATATAAAATAGATAACCAACAAGGATCTACTATACAACACAGGGAAATATATTCAATATTTTGTACTAAGCTATAAGGGAAAACAATCTGAAAAAGAATATATATGTATGACCGAATGGATTCTCCAGACATGAATACTGGAGTGAGTTGCCGTGCCCTCCTCCAGGGGATCTTCCCAACCCAAGGATCGAACCCACGTTGCTTATGTCTCCTGCATTGCAGGCAGATTCTTTACCACTAGCACCACCTGGGAAGCCCCTTACATATAATATATAACTATATATATATATATATATATATATATATATATATATATACACACACACATATATATATTATATAACTGAATCACTTTGCTGTACACCTGAAACTAACACAACATTGTAAATCAACTATACTTCAATTACATTTTTCAAATAAATAAATAGATAAATACATTTTAGCCATAAAAAAAAAAGCATGCACTAGTAAGTTGGAGCTAGCAGCTTCATAACTCTTCAGTGCATACTCTTCGCCTCTTCACCCAGGGTCCTTAGAGGGCTTCATGAATCATGACACCTGGAGTCAGAGGCCTGGCTCCTGTGTGGTCTCCTACTGCTAACTATCCAGCCTCTCCTTGCTCTGTTTCCCTCACCTATAAAGCAGAAAATATAACAACAGCTGCTTGGCTGTGTTATTTATTGAAAGAGATAATGTTTGTATAAACATCGTGCAGGTGTTCTCAGAGCAGGTGGTGAGGTACCTGTGTTCACTACAAAGTTTGCATTACTATCTGTTTGCTGTTATTGGTCCCTACTCCATCATTACAGTGAAGCAGCTGCTGAACTGCCAAAAAGATACTCCAGAAGAAGAGAGTGGAAAAAATTTGTTAGCCCTTTTAATGTGAAAGGAATGGGATAATTAGATGGGAGGTGTCAGAATACGTGCCTTTAGTATTTCAGGGACTGACCTATGTAATTTGGGTTTTATCTGATCATTTAGCAGAGAAATAAAAGCAAGGGGGTGATTTTGCTAGATATACTCTCCCAGGTCTCTTAGTGACAAAAGATCATGTTGTTTGCTTACAAAAGAGCTTTGAATAAATTCTAATTCCTAGGGCCAGGGCCCAGAATATCCTGTAGCTTTAGGTTTGCTGGTACCAGGTAGCTGAAGAGATCAAAGGCTGGTATGAAAGAGAGAAAATGAGAGTGCTTGGGTTGATGGGTATTTCAAGGCTTTTTCTCCATGCTCCAGCTCTCAGCTTCCCTTTCTTCCTGACCATTACCATTCTCATTCACATCTCTCCTGTGCTTGCTCCACACTTCTGAACCCGCATGTCCTCTTAAGTCTTCAAATGGAGAATCACAGTGCAAGCCCAATGGATAGGTCTGGTCCAGAGTTGACCATGTGGCCATGTCAATGAGACTGTGTGAGAATTAGAAGAAGAGATGAAAGAATAATGTTGAAAGGAAGATATCCCTCACTCACCCTCCTTCTCTTGGTCCAGGCTACTCTCTCTCCATCAAGGACACTTTACAGTGCCTTGGCAAAAATAGAATAAGTTCTATGTGTGGGGGCAGGAGGAGAAGAACTTCTGTGCCCATAACCATGGAGTAACAGGGGTGTAGAGAAGGTCAGGGAATGGCTCAGGGGACCCAGCAGGACCAGGGATTCCAGGGCTGTGACTCAGGATTTGAGGGATGTGAGCAACCAGGGGGAGGTTAGTCTAATTATCAAATCTTATATTTGGAGGAGAACTTGAAGGTCATCCACTATTAATACTTTTCTCATGCTTGATTCCCTCCACATTATCCTTCCTGAGACACCACCCAGCCTATGAGGGAATATATCAAGGTACAGGAAGCTCAGCACTTCACATGGTCTGAAATTACAGAAGGTTGGAGGTGGAGGGAAGCCTTGAAACCAACTGGACCAGTGAATGTTGTGGTGGAAAATCCTCATGCTGCCTGTTAACCTTGCACTCTGGAAGCCACCTTCCTGTAACTGTCACCTTCAAGGAGATTCTGCTCCTTGGACTTATTAACTAGATTGCTTCCTCCAGGGGTCACCTTCAAACAGCTGGGCTGGTGGAGCACACCAGTGTGGGAGAACCCCAGTTCTCCTCACTGCCATTCTTTCACTAGTTCACCAAATTTAATTTTGTGCCTACAACTGAGTCTGGCAGCATACTAGGCACTTGGAATACATCAGTGAACACAATAGATCAAGACTGTGCCTTCAAGAAGCTGACAACCTAGCTGAGGAAAAGATATGAAACAACATGATAATAAGTAACAGATGTAGTAATTTAGAGGGTGGCATGTGCCATGGAGAAAGAAGATGTAGAGCAGAGTAAGGAGGATCAGGAGTGGCCAGCAGGCTGCAGTTTTAAGTAGGGTGGTCAAGGAAGTCCTCACTGAAAAGGTGACATCTGAACAAAGGCAGGATAGCTTCACTGGACAGCTAATAGGCCTTCAAGGTAGGAGGATCCTTGGAAGAGGGCATAGGCTGCAAGCCAGTATTATATCTGACAAGTTTGAGAATAGATGGCAGGGAACAATGGTGGAGGTGGGAAGACCAGTTAGGAGGCTACTTTATGGTCCAGGTGAGAGGTGATGATAGCATGATGGCTCAGACAAGGGGGAGGGGTGATCAGAAGGGTTGGGATACTGGATATATTTTGGACACAGAGTGCACAGGATTTCCTGATAGTGTAGATGTAGAATATGAAAGAGAAAAAAAAAAATCAACATGACTATGAAATAGTTGACCTGAGCAACAAGAAGGATGACAAGTCAGTCCTGAGCTGGAGAATGGTGGAAGTGAAACAAGTTTGGGGAGAAAGATCAGGAGTTTAGCTTTGAACAAGTTGCATCTGAGATGTGTATTGGATGTGTAAGTGGAGATGTCAAATAGTCAGGGATGGAAGTCTGGGATGGAAAGAGAGGTCTGGAGACAGACATGTGGGAGTCTTTGGCATAAAGACAGCACAAGACCATCGAGGGAGTGCCCAGTGGCAGGGAGCTCCTTCATGACCACTTCAGAAATTCACTTTGGTGGCCTGCCATGTTTTAGGATGGTCAAATGGTCAATGAGCACAACAATTTACTCCTCTCTTTCTCTAAATCCACCAAAATATTAATCTTTATCATTTATTGGTGACTGTCCTAACGGTTTGCATGTATTATCTTCAGTTCAGTCGTTCAGTCATGTCCAATTATTTGCAAACCCATGGACTGCAGCATACCACGCTTCCCTGTCCATCACCAACTCCCAGAGCTTATTCAAACTCAGGTCCATTGAGTCGGTGATCCCATACAACAATCGCATCCTTTGTTGTCCTGTTCTCTTCCTGCCTTCAATGTTTCCCAGCATCAGGGTCTTTTCCAATGGAGTCAGTTCTTCACATCAGGTGGCCAAAGTATTGGAGTTTCAGCTTCAAAGTCAGTTCTTCCAATGAACATTCAGGACTGATTTCCTTTAGGATTGACTGGTTTGATCTCCTTGCAGTCCAAGGGACTCTCAAGAGTCTTCTCCGGGGGGCGGCCTAAGATGGCAGAGGAATAGGACAGGGAGACGAATTTCTCACCCACAAATTCATCAAAAGAACATTTAAACGCTGAGTAAATTCCACAAAACAACTTTTGAATGCTGGCAGAGGACATCAGGCACCCAGAAAAGCAGCCCATTGTCTTCAAAAGGAGGTAGGAAAAATATAAAAGACAAAAAAAGAGACAAAAGAGGTAGGGACGGAGCTCCATCCCAGGAAGGGAGTCTTAAAAAGAGAGAAGTTTCCAAACACCAGGAAACACTCTCACTGCTGAGTCTGTGGCTAGCCTTGGAAGCACAGAGGGCAACATAACAGGGAGGAAAAATAAATAAATAATAAAAACCCACAGATTACGAGCCCAACGGTAACTCCTCCAGCGGAGAAGCAGTGCAGACGCCTGCATCTGCCACTAGCAAGCGGGGGCTGGGCAGGGAGGCGCGGGCTGCATTGCTTACAGTAAGGACTGGACCTGAATGACCCGAAGGCAATCAGAGTGAACTAACTGGGCTAGCAAACCAGACTGTGGGATAGCTACTACGCGAAAAGCCCTAACCTAAGACACTGCCAGGACCACACATAGAACAAAGGACTGAACAGAACTAGCCAGCTGCAGACCATCCCCCTTCAGTGACAGGCAGCCAGAGCCGGAAGGGGGCAATTGCAGCCCCAGAGAGACATTATCTACCAAACTGCAAGCAGGCTTCTTTGCTAACTAAGACTTCTTTAGGTTCTGGACAGTCAACATCCGCCTGAGAAGGTGTGCTGGTTGTACACACCGAAAACTGAGCAGCAGGGACAGGGGAAGCGGTAAGTCGCAGCGACTGCGCTCACCAAACACCTCATCACTTGAGCTGCTCAGACCTGGGAAGGGCACAAAACGCAGGCCCAATGGAGTCTGCGCCTCTGAGGACTACCAGAGTGCCTGAACCTGAGAGGCTTAGACCTGGGAGGTGCACGCATCCCAGGGACAGCCTCGGATGGTTCTTGGCAGAGCAACCTAGAGTCTGAGCAGTGTGGGCAGGGAGGGCACACGTGCTGTGAGTGGGGGCAGGCCCAGTGTGGCTGAGACACTGCGAGCACACGCCAGTGTTATTTGTTAGCAGCATCCCTCCCTCCCCACGGCGCGACTGAACAAGTGAGCCTAAAAAAAGTGTCCACCACCGCCCACCTTGTGTCAGGGCAGAAATCAGACACTGAAGAGACCAGCAAACAGAAGAAGCTAAAACAGAGGGAATCGCCTTGGAAGTGACAGGTGCAACAGATTAAAACCCTGTAGTTAGTACCGACTACATAGGAAGGGGTCTACAGATCTTGAGAAATATAAGCTGGACCAAGGAACTATCCAAAAATGAACTGACCCCACACTGCCCACAACAACACCAGAGAAAGTCCTAGATATATTTTTACTATTTTTAGGATTTTTTTTAATTTTTTTTTTAATTTTTAAGTCTTCTATTACTCCTTTAATTTTCATTTCTATAACCTACTATTACTTTTCAAAAAAAAGACCCTATTTTTTAAAGCAAACTTCATGTATATATATATTTAATAATTTTTGTGACTCTTTTTTTCTTCTTCTTCTTCTTTTCTTTAATAGTGCATTTTGGAAAATACAACCTCGACTCTAGATTTTTAATCTTTTCTCTTTGGTAATTGTTATCAATTTTATACCTTTAAGAACCCAATCTTCAGTACCCATTTTTACTTGGGAGCGAGATTACTGGCTTGACTGCTCTCTCCCTCTTTGAACTCTCCTTTTTCTCCACCAGGTAGCCTCTGTCTCCTCCCTCCCCCTTCTCTTCTCTACCCAACTCTGTGAATCTCTGTGTGTTCCAGATGGTGGAGAACACTTAGGGAACTGATTACTGGCTGGATCTCTCTCTCTTCTTTTGATTCCCCTCTTTATCCTCCTGGCCACTTCTGTCTCCTTTCTCCCTCTTCTCTTCTCTGTATAATTCCGTGAACATCTCTGAGCGGTCCAGACTGGAGTGCATATAAGGAAGTGATTACTGGCGAGCTTGCTCTCTCCTCTTTTGATTCCACCCCATCTCATTCGGGTCACCTCTAACTCCCTCCTCCCTCTTCTCTTCTCCATGTAACTCTGTGAACCTCTCTGGGTGTCCTTCACTGTGGAGAAACTTTTCATCTTTAACCTAGATGTTTTATCAATGGTGCTGAATAGAAGAGAAGTCTTGAGACTAGTGTAAAAATAAGACTGAAAACCAGAAGCAGGAGGCTTAAGTCCAAACCCTGAGAACATCAGAGAACTCCTGACTCCAGGGAACAATAATTGATAGGAGTTCATCGAACGCCTCCATACCTACACTGAAACCAAACACGACACAAGGGCAAACAAGTTCCAGAGCAAGACATACCACGCAAATTCTGCTGCAACACAGGAACACAGCCCTGAGCTTGAATATACAGGCTGCCCAAAGTTACCCCAAAACCACTGACATCTCATAACTCATTATTGGACACTTCATTGCACTCCAGAGAGAAGAAATCCAGCTCCACCCACCAGAACACTGACACAAGCTTCCCTAACCAGGAAACCTTGACAAGCCACCTGTACAACCCCACCCACACTGAGGAAACTCCACAATAAAGAGAACTCCACAAACTGCCAGAATACAGAAAGGCCACCCCAAACTCAGCAATATAAACAAGGTGAAGAGACAGAGGAATATCCAGCAGGTAAAAGAACAGGAGAAATTCCCACCAAACCAAACAAAAGAGGAAGAGATATGGAATCTACCTGATAAAGAATTCTGAATAATGATAGTGAAAATGATCCAAAATCTTGAAATCAAAATGGAATCACAGATAAATAGCCTGGAGACAAGGATTGAGAAGATGCAAGAAAGGTTTAACAAGGACATAGAAGAAATAAAAAAGAGTCAATATATAATGAATAATGCAATAAATGAAATCAGAAACACTCTGGAGGAAACAAATAGTAGAATAATGGAGGCAGAAGATAGGATTAGTGAAATAGAAGATAGAATGGTAGAAATAAATGAATCAGAGGAAAAAAGAAAAATGAATTAACAGAAATGAGGACAATCTCAGAGACCTCCAGGACAATGTTAAATGCCCCAACATTCGAATCATAGAAGTCCCAGAAGAAGAAGACAATAAGAAAGACCATGAGAAAATACTTGAGGAGATAATAGTTGAAAACTTCCCTAAAATGGGGAAGGAAATAATCACCCAAGTCCAAGAAACCCAGAGAGTTCCAAATAGGATAAACCCAAGGCAAAACACCCCAAGACACATATTAATCAAATTAACAAAGATCAAACACAAAGAACAAATATTAAAAGCAAGGGAAAAACAACAAATAACACACAAGGGGATTCCCATAAGGATAACAGCTGATTTTTCAATAGAAACTCTTCAGGCCAGGAGGGAATGGCAAGACATACTTAAAATGATGAAAGAAAATAACCTACAGCCCAGATTACTGTACCCAGCAAGGATCTCATTCAAATATGAAGGAGAAATCAAAAGCTTTACAGACAAGCAAAAGCTGAGAGAATTCAGCACCACCAAACCAGCTCTCCAATAAATGCTAAAGGATATTCTCTAGACAGGAAATACAAAAAGGGTGTATAAAAAAACCCAAAACAATAAGGGAAATGGCAACGGGATCATACTTATCAATAATTACCTTAAACATAAATGGATTGAATGTCCCAACCAAAAGACAAAGACTGGCTGAATGGATACAAAAACAAGACCCCTCTATATGCTGCCTACAAGAGACCCACCTCAAAACAAGGGACACATATAGATTGAAAGTGGAGGGCTGGAAAAAGATATTCCATGCAAATAGAGACCAAAAGAAAGTAAGAGTAGCAATACTCATATCAGATAAAATAGACTTTAAAACAAAGGCTGTGGAAAGAGACAAAGAAGGCCACTACATAATCATCAAAGGATCAATCCGAGAAGAAGATATAACAATTATAAATATATATGCACCCAACATAGGAGCACTGCAATATGTAAGGCAAATGCTAACAAGTATGAAAGGGGAAATTAAAATAACACAATAATAGTGGAAGACTTTAATACCCCACTCACACCTATAGATAGATCAACTAAACAGAAGATTAACAAGGAAACACAAACTTTAAATGATACAATAGACCAGTTAGACCTAATTGATATCTATAGGACATTTCACCCCAAAACAATGAATTTCACCTTTTTCTCAAGTGCACATGGAACCTTCTCCAGGATAGATCACATCCTGGGCCATAAAACTAGCCTTGGTAAATTCAAAAAAATTGAAATCATTCCAAGCATCTTTTCTGACCACAATGCAGTAAGATTAGATCTCAATTACAGGAGAAGAACTATTAAAAATTCCAACATATGGAGGCTGAACAACACACTTCTGAATAACCAACAAATCACAGAAGAAATCAAAAAAGAAATCAAAATAAGCATAGAAACTAATGAAAATGAAAGCACAACAACCCAAAACCTGTGGGACACTATAAAAGCAGTGCTAAGGGGAAAGTTCATAGACATACAGGCATACCTCAAGAAACAAGAAAAAAGTCAAATAAATAACCTAACTCTACACCTAAAACAACTAGAAAAGGAAGAAATGAAGAACCCCAGGGTTAGTACAAGGAAAGAAATCTTAAAAATTAGGGCAGAAATAAATGCAAAAGAAACAAAAGAGACCATAGCAAAAATCAACAAAGCAAAAAGCTGGTTCTTTGAGAGGATAAATAAAATTGACAAACCATTAGCCAGACTCATCAAGAAACAAAGGGAGAAAAATCAAATCAACAAAATTAGAAATGAAAATGGAGAGATCACAACAGACAACACAGAAATACAAAGGATCATCAGAGACTACTGTCAGCAACTATATGCCAATAAAATGGACAGCGTGGAAGAAATGGACAAATTCTTAGAAAAGTACAACTTTCCAAAACTGAACCAGGAAGAAATAGAAAATCTTAAGAGACCCATCACAAGCACGGAAATTGAAACTGTAATCAGAAATCTTCCAGCAAACCAAAGCCCAAGTCCAGAAGGCTTCACAGCTGAATTCTGCCAAAAATTTAGAGAAAAGCTAACACCTATCCTACTCAAACTCTTCCAGAAAATTGCAGAGAAAGGTAAACTTCCAAACTCATTCTAGGAGGCCACCATCACCCTAATACCAAAACCTGACAAAGATGCCACACACACAAAAAAGAAAACTACAGGCCAATATCACTGATGAACTTAGATGCAAAAATTCTCAACAAAATTCTAGCACTCAGAATCCAACAACACATTTAAAAGATCATACACCATGACCAAGTGGGCTTTATCCCAGGGATGCAAGGATTCTTCAATATCTGCAAATCAATCAACGTACTACACCACATTAACAAATTGAAAAATAAAAGCCATATGATTATTTCAATAGATGCAGAGAAAGCTTTTGACAAAATTCAACATCCATTTAGGATAAAAACCCTCCTGAAAGCAGGAATAGAAGGAACATACCTCAACATAATAAAAGCTATATATGACAAACCCACAGCAAACATTATTCTCAATGGTGAAAAATTGAAAGCATTTCCCCTAAAGTCAGGAACAAGACAAGGGTGCCCACTTTCACCACTACTAATCAACATAGTTCTGGAAGTTTTGGCCACAGCAATTAGAGCAGAAAAAGAAATAAAAAGAATCCAAATTGGAAAAGAAGTAAAACTCTCACTGTTTGCAGATGACATGATCCTCTACATAGAAAACCCTAAAGACTCCACCAGAAAATTACTAGAGCTAATCAATGAATATAGTAAAGTTGCAAGATATAAAATCAACACACAGAAATCCCTTGCATTCCTATACACTAATAATGAGAAAGTAGAAAAAGAAATTAAGGAAACAATTCCATTCACCATTGCAATGAAAAGAATAAAATACTTAGGAATATATCTACCTAAAGAAACTAAAGACCTATATATAGAAAACTATAAAATACTGGTGAAAGAAATCAAAGAGGACACTAATAGATGGAGAAATATACCATGTTCATGGATCGGAAGAATCAATATAGTGAAAATGAGTATACTACCCAAAGCAATCTACAGATTCAATGCAATCCCTATTAAGCTACCAGCAGTATCTTTCGCAGAGCTAGAACAAATAATTTCACAATTTTTATGGAAATACAAAAAAATCTCTAATATCCAAAGCTGTCTTGAGAAAGAAGAATGGAACTGGATGAATCAACCTGCCTGACTTCAGGCTCTACTACAAAGCCACAGTCATCAAGACAGTATGGTACTGGCACAAAGACAGACATATAGATCACTGGAACAAAATAGAAAGCCCAGAGATAAATCCACACACCTATGGGCACCTTATCTTTGACAAAGGAGGCAAGAATATACAATGGAGAAAAGACAATCTCTTTAACAAGTGGTGCTGGGAAAACTGGTCAACCACTTGTCAAAGAATGAAACTAGAACATTTTCTAACACCATACACAAAAATAAACTCAAAATGGATTAAAGATCTAAACATAAGACCAGAAACTATAAAACTCCTAGAGAACATAGGCAAAACACTCTCCAATATAAATCACAGCAGGATCCTGTATGACCCACCTCCCAGAATATTGGAAATAAAAGCAAAAATAAACAAATGGGACCTAATTAAACTTAAAAGCATCTGCACAACAAAGGAAAGTATAAGCAAGGTGAAAAGACAGCCTTCAGAATGGGAGAGAATAGTAGCAAATGAAGCAACTGACAAACAACTAATCTTAAAAATATACAAGCAACTCTTGCAGCTCAATTCCAGAAAAATAAATGACCCAATCAAAAAATGGGTCAAAGAACTAAATAGGCATTTCTCCAAAGAAGACATACAGATGGCTAACAAACACATGAAAAGATGCTCAACATCACTCATTATCAGAGAAATGCAAATCAAAACCACAATGAGGTACCATTTCACACCAGTCAGAATGGCTGCAATCCAAAAGTCTACAAGCAATAAATGCTGGAGAGGGTGTGAAAAAAAGGGAACCCTCTTACACTGTTGGCGGGAATGCAAACTAGTACAGCCACTATGGAGAACAGTGCGGAGATTCCTTAAACAACTGGAAATAGAACTGCCTTATGACCCAGCAATCCCACTGCTGGGCATACACACCAAGGAAACCAGAATTGAAAGAGACACATGTACCCCAATGTTCATTGCAGCACTGTTTATAATAGCCAGGACATGGAAGCAACCTAGATGTCCATCAGCAGATGAATGGATAAGAAAGCTGTGGTACATATACACAATGGAGTATTACTCAGCCATTAAAAAGAATTCATTTGAATCAGTTCTAATGAGATGGATGAAACTGGAGCCTATTATACAAAGTGAAGTAAGCCAGAAAGAAAAACACCAATACAGTATACTAACACATATATATGAAATTTAGAAAGATGGTAATGATAACCCTGTATGTGAGACAGCAAAAGAGACACAGATGTATAGAACAGTCTTTTGGACTCTGTGGGAAAGGGAGAGGGTGGGATGATTTGGGAGAATGGCATTGAAACATGTATAATATCATATGTGAAACAAATTGTCAGTCCAGGTTCGATGCAGGATACAGGATGCTTGGGGCCTGTGCACTGGGATGACCCAGAGGATAGTATGGGGAGGGAGGTGGGTGAGGGGTTCAGGATGGGGAACATGGGTATACCCATGGCGGATTTATGTTGATGTATGGCAAAACCAATACAATATTGTAAAGTAATTAGCCTCCAATTAAAATAAATAAATTTAAAAAAAATTTTAAAGAGTCTTCTCCAACACCACAGTTCAAAAGAAGCCATTCTTCAGCCCTCAGCTTTCTTTATAGTCCAACTCTCACATCCACATATGACTACTAGAAAAACCAAAGCTTTGTATTAACTTAGCCCATCCTTAAATAACCAGTGAAGGAGCTGAATTATTCCCATTTTATAGATGATGATAACAAATCCCTGCACACACAGTTGTCTAAGACCACAGAATGAATAAATGATGAAACCAGGTTTCAAACTCAGGAAGCCACCTCTTAACTGCTATGTTATGGGAGTATGTGCTCCAGAAACTCTAAACTTGGGCAAGAAAAATAAATTAAAAGAAGAAAAGCGATCCAAGATCCAAGAAAACATGGGACTTGGGTGTGCAATGAGAAAAATCTGAAGCTGACAACAGCATAGCAACCCTAGAAAGCAATTGGTCCAAAGACAGAGGGTTCTGTGAAGATAGTATTCAGAAAGCAAGTCACCTCTACTGTACAGATTATATGAATAAGAACTCAAAGATCCTAGGCAGGTCTGCGTTAATTCTAGAAGATAAGATGAAGATATATGATTCTCCAACAACAACAACTAAAATGACAATTAGGAACCTTGGGAAAAATCCAGTATAAGAAAGTCATGGTTCTTTGGAGAAGTGTCTGTTTAGTTTTTTGGCCCATTTTTTGATTGGGTGATTTATTTTTCTGGTATTGAACTGCATGAGCTGCTTGTATATTTTTGATATTAATTCTTTGTCAGTTGCTTCATTTTCTATTATTTTCTCCCATTCTGAAGGCTGTCTTTTCACCTTGCTTAGAGTTTCTTTCGTTGTGAAAAGTCTTTTAAGTTTAATTAGGTCCCATTTGTTTATTTTTGCTTTTATTTCCATTACTCTGGGAGGTGGGTCATAGAGGATCCTGCTGTGATTTATATTGGAGAGTGTTTTGCCTATGTTTTCCTCTAGGAGTTTTATGGTATCTGGTCTTACATTTAGATGTTTAATCCATTTTGAGTATATTTTTGTGTATGGTGTTAGAAAGTGTTCTAGTTTCATTCTTTTACAAGTGGTTGACCAGTTTTCCCAGCACCACTTGTTAAGGAGATTGTCTTTTCTCCATTGTATACTCTAGCCTCCTTTGTCAAAGATAAGGTGTCCATAGGTGCATGAATTTATCTTTGGGCTTTCTATTTTGTTCCAGTGATCTATATGTCTGTCTTTGTGCCAGTACCATACTGTCTTGATGACTGTGGCTTTGTAGTAGAGCCTGAAGTCAGGCAGGTTGATTCCTCCAGTTCCATTCTTCTTTCTCAAGATAGCTTTGGCTATTAGAGGTTTTTTGTATTTCCATAAAAATTGTGAAATTATTTGTTCTAGTTCTGTGAAAAATACTGTTGGTAGCTTGATAGGGGTTGCATCGAATCTATAGCTTGCTTTGGGTAGTATACTCATTTTCACTATATTGATTCTTCTGATCCATGAACATCGTATATTTCTCCATCTATTTGTGTCATCTTTGATTTCTTTCAAAGAAGACATACAGTGGTTAACAAACACATGAAAAGATTTTAAACATCACACATTATCAAAGAAATGCAAATCAAAACCACAATGAGGTACCATCTCACGCTGGTCAGAATAGCTACTATCAAAATGTCTACAAACAATAAACGCCAGAGAGGGTGTGGAGAAAAGGGAACCCTCTTACACTGTTGGTAGGAATGCAAACTAGTATGGCCACTATGAAGAACAGTGTGGAGATTCCTTAGACAACTGGAAATAGAATTGCCATATGACCCAGCAATCCCACTGCTGGGCATACACACTGAGGACACCATAATTGAAAGAGACACATGTATCCCAGTGTTTGTCACAGCACTGTTTAAAATAGCTAGGTCATGGAAGCAACCTGGATGTCCATCGGCAGACGAATAGACAAGAAAGCTGTGGTACATATACACAATGGAATATTACTCAGGTGTTAAAAAGAACACATTTGAATCAGTTCTAATGAGGTGGATGAAACTGGAGCCTATTATACAGAATGCAGTAAGTCAGAAAGAAAAACACCATTATAGTATATTAGCACATATATATGGAATTTTAGAAAGATGGTAATGATGGCCCTATATGTGAGACAGCAAAAGAGACACAGATATAAAGAACAGACTTTTGGACTCTGTGGGAGAAGGCGAGGGTGGGATGACTTGAGAGAACAGCAGTGAAACATTGTGAAATATGTGAAATGGATCACCAGCCCAGGTTTGATGCATGAAACAGGGCACTCAAAGCCGGTGCACTGGGACAACGCTGAGGAATGGGATGGGGAGGGAGCTGGGAGGGGGATTCAGGATGGGGCACATATACATCCATGGCTGATTCATGTCAACACGTGGCAAAAACCACCACAATACTGTAAAGTAATTAGCCTCCAATTAAAATAAATAAATAAAATTTTAAAAAAAGAAAGTCATGGTTCAAATTTGGTGCAAACTAAAGTGTGGGATAATTGAAAAAATGACAGAGTGGAAGTAAAGAGGATTTCATTTATAGGACATTCTCCTTTGAGCGCCCAAGGTTTAATTACATGTTACTTTTCTTTTTTGTGGGCTAATCACAGCACTTGGTTCTGCAATGAATAATGTTTACAGAATCATAATGCCTTAAATACTATTTAAAGGGTTTCAGTTTTCAGAATCAATCTAAAACATAGAACACTTAATTATGGTTACTTCAGCATTTAGCTACTATGAACAGGCTCAGTATAAAAATGATAGTATGGCTGACAAAAATGTGGAGGAGGAGAGCAGAGGGACATATACATGAACTGATTTCCCTGTTTTATGAAATGGAAAATCAGCAGATTTTGTCCAACGATGACTCACCGATAAACAGAAGTGTCTCAGACAGTAAAGAATCTGCCTGCAATGTGGGAGATCTGGGTTCGATCCCTGGGTGGGGAAGATCCCCTGGAGAAGGAAATGGCAAGCCACTCCGGTACTCTTGCCTGGAGAATTCCATGGACACAGGAGCCTGATGGGCTCCAGTTCATGGGGCTGCAGAGTCAGACACAACAGAGCGACTAACACACATGTAACCACTGGAAAACCTAGAAACCTTACAAATCAAAACCAGCAAGTAGAGGGGGCAGAGAGAGAGGAAGCCCTTCTAATGCCCTAAATTCCTTATCTTTCCTTCAAGGTAGTTAACAGATATTGCTTAAAGTTGATAAATCAAGAATTTACATATTATTACATTATTTACATTTGTGTGCTAATATCCAGATGACTCAAAACAGAAATTACTCATTTCAGGATAAACAGAGCAACAAGGAGGAGAAAAGTTAGCCTTTTTTTAAAACTGAATATCTTTATCTATTATTCTAGTTTTAATCATGAACATGTATTTTTTTAACTTTTTATTTTATGTTAGAGTTTAGCCGATTAACAATGTTGTGGTAGTTTCAGGGGGACAGCAAAGGAACTGAGCTATACATACACATGTAACCCTACTCTCCCAAACTCCCCTCCCATCCAGGCTGCCCCATAAATGAGCAGAGTTCCCGGTGCTATATAATAGGTCCTTGTTGTTTAGCCTTTCTAAATATAGCAGTGTGTACCTGTCCATCCCAAACTTCCTAACTACCTCTTCCTTCCATTACTTCCCCCCGGAAACCATAAGTTCACGAACATGTATTTTTTACACACGAATATGTTTATTTAGCATGGAGGTGCATCCAAGTAGTTATTACCGGCAAATTGAAAATTCAAAGTAAAGCCGCAGTTCTATCGAGTGACCACTAGATGTCACTGCTCTCTGGGCTGGTGCTAGGTCTGGGAGCAGGGTTCCCAGTAACAATCTCAGGGCTTGGACTGGGAAGGACAGAGGGAGGCAGCAGCTGGCAGCCAGTGGCTTTGCCAGCGGCAGGAGCTGGCATTCTGTGTATAGCCAGCAGTGCCTCAGACATGGGCAGCCTCAGGTTAGTGGGGAGCACACAACTCCCCTGTGTAATGAGGGTCCTTTTGCGGGCAAGAAATTCAGCCTTGCTGATAGAGGGACTGGGATTCAGAGGGACAAATTGGTCCTGTCTAAATACAACCCATGGTCTTTCTGTCTCCACAGCCTCTGTGCACATTCTTCCCATGCACCCCCTAAAACACACACACACATGCACACACATGTCAGTGCAAATAAGAGCTTTAGCAAAATGTTGGCACAGCCTGCACTTCAGGCAACTTGGGGCATATACTGCTGGAATCCTTGAACAAAAAGGGATGGTGGGACTTCGATACTCAGACTCACCACCAGGAGGAGCTTTACTCACATTTAGATGAGTGTGTGGAAATGCTTTTAGATAAGTTATAAAAAATAATTAGGATAAGAATAAACAGTGATTTGAAAATTTTCATAGGTTGATACAAACAATTCAATAAACTTGTCAAACTTCCAAAATACACAGTATTCAAGGATTTATTTTGAATGCTGAAAAGATAGTTGTAGTTTCAAGGGAATGATTTCATTATTCTCTTCCAACAACAAAATTTTAAGCAATTTCTGAATTTTTAAAAATTAAAACCTAAACCCAATGTAATGATTTTGTAATTTGGTGATCACTTTGTAGTGATTTAGTAATTACTGTCTTCCATTTCTCAAACAAACTCTGCCCTATTCCCAGCTCTCACAAAGGATGAAAAAAATACACCTGAGACTTGGGGCCATGACTCCCAACCATTCTCTCCTTCCTTCCGTTGGCAGCTGCCCCGGGGCCTGCAACCCATGTTTTCACAAAAGCTCTCAGCAGCTATTAAGCCTCAGGTTACACTATTAAGTTTCAGAGGTTACTGAACTTTGTACCTTGCCTACTTTTGTATTCCTAGCTTATATTTCCTGAGCAAGGTATTGGACCATAAAGAAGGCTGAGCACAGAAGAGTTGATGTTTTTGAACTGTGATATTGGAGAAGACTCTTGAGAGTCCCTTGGACTGCAAGGAGATCCAACCAGTTAATCCTAAAGGAAATCAACCCTGAGTATTCATTGGAAGGACTGATGCTGAAGCTGAAACTTCAATACTTTCACCACCTGATGGGAAGAGCCAACTTATTAGAAAAGACCCTGATGCTGGGAAAGATTGAAAGCAAGAGAAGAAAGGGACAACAGAGGATAAGATGGTTGGATGGTATCACCGACTCAATGGACATGAATTTGAGCAATCTCCAGAAGATGGTGAAGGACAGGGAAGCCTGGCATGCTGCAGTCCATGGGGCTGCAAAGAGTCAGACATGACTGAATGACTGAACAACAACAACGAAGTATTAATAAAATCGCCAAATCAAAGAGGTCCAGGAATAAGCAGGCACAAGGGAGCTGAGTCAGAGTCAGAGTCAGGGGAGAGGAAAGTCCAGTTAAAATGGCTGGGGAAAGCTTTAAAGGGAAAGAAAAACGTTAGGCCCTGGGCCCTGTGGAAGGGAAGGGATGGGGGTGTAGGCAGATCTGAGATTCTAACAGGAAGGCTGGCGAGATCACAGACACTGCTCAGGCTCTCAATCCACAGCAAAAACGGGAGCCACATTCATTAGGTCACTGGCCTCAGATGGTGGGAATTTTCAGTTTCCATCCTTCCTTTAAGGCCCTTGAAAACCACTAATCCTGTGTGGTGGGTGCACAGGGGCATAGAAACAGAACATCTGCAGGGTTCAGGTGACCAAAAGCAAGGCATGTGGTGGCCGTGTGGCCAGTGGGTGAGGCAGGTATCAGGTCTCCAGAGGCAGCTTCATTGTCTGCCGTGTTTTCTAGAAGAGCCAGTGATATAACAAGCAAGCATTCGAGCATCAGAGCGAGATGTTCCACGACAGGAAGTGCTCAATGAAAGAGAGGAAGCTGGAGGAAAAACGCACATCAAGAAAATACATAAAATATCCAAATGATCATTTAAAAACCGGTCTTCGGGTCTCTGAATACCTGACATACGCCGGCAGCACCCTTCTCACGGGTTCCCACTTTCCCAGGCTCTCTCACCTCCACCTGCCTCTGTCCATTCTGGTAAGAGGGCTATTTAAAAATGAAAAACCAGAAACCAAAACTAAAAAAATTAAAGTGTGACATTAAAATATTATGTGGACTTGAAGAAACATTTTCCTGCCCTTGGCACAACTATGTAAGGGTACACAACATGAATTCCCACGCATCCCTTTGGGGTGAGCTTGCTACTGTCACTTGAAGACAGTAACCATTTTCTCAAGGGGAAAGTCAACTTTTTGATAATCAGTGACTTACTGTCTGAAGTCTCAAAAACTCCCCACTTGGATGCAAAAGGCTCTCACAGTATATATATATATATACATTATAGAGAAACACCTACACTTTATTCTTTGTGAAAAGCTATTTTTATAAGACTGACAATTCAAGTAATAAAATGAGTTCTTTCAAAAAAAAAATAGGAAAAAAAAAAAAAAACAAACCCAAAACCCCTCAAGAAAAATGATGGGAAGCAGTCTCAGCCTAACAGATGAACTCAGGATAGCCTCATTTCCATCAAGCAGGCACCAACAGAGCCACTAAAGGGCTGATGGCTTCTTGATGGAGAAATTTCTACTTTCCCTGTCTCACAACCAGACCATCACTCCAGTGTGGCCATCTACATACAATTGCAAAAGGGCCCTTGGTAATACTGCGGGAAGATGGCTGACTAGGACATAAATACCAGTGATCAATGTCTGTAAGAACAGCAGCTTGCCCCAGCACATGTGGAAGAATTTATCACCCAAACAGACACATGCTATTCTGTGTGGGGCTATTACCAATGTTCCCATGAACACTCAGCAAAGGAGCATGCCTGTATTAAAAGAGATTTTTAAAAAGACAGAGCAAAGCCAGAAGCATCCAGAAAGAAAGCTTCTGAGTAGGGCAATGGCAGAATGGGGAGGTAAGGTGGCTCAATTTCTCACCTGAACTGCTCCCTGGTCTTTGGACTGACATCCACAAACATACCAGAGAAACTTTCAACCTAATGAAAGAAAGTGTACCAGTGCCCAGTACCTTCTAGAGAAGGCATGCTTGTGTGTTTCTCTCAGCCAGGGGCAAGAGGTGAGAAGAGTGAATTTATTCATTCACTTGCTTTGTCAGCCATGATGATGAAAAGGGTCAAAAGGGTTAGAGCTTCCTTGAAGCAGTGAATGCGTGCTAAGTCACTTCAGTCGGGTCCCACTCTTTGCGACCCCACCAGGCTCACTTGTCCGTGGGATTCTCCAGGCAAGAATACTGGAGTGGGTTGCCATTCCCTTCTCCAGGAGATCTTCTCGACCCAGAGACTGAAGCAGTCTCCTGCATTGCAGACAGGTTCTTTCCCGACTGAGCCACCAAGGAAGCCCAGCACTACAGGATAGGTGCAACTAATATATTCATGTTCTCATTTTAGAGAAAAGGGAAACAGAGACTCAGTGAAGTTCAGTACCCTGCCTGAGCTCACCCAGTTAGGATGTGACCTACCTGGGCCTCTGCAGAGCCTGCACGGTCACCAGTTGGTCCAGAATACATGGGACCCGCAAAACTGCTTCATCCCCAGGCTAAACAACCACCTCCAATCCTTGTGGGACACCAGACACGTCCCCTCATGACCATCCTGCCCCCACACGGAAACCCTAGGATTGCACTCAATGCTGCCATG
Organism: Budorcas taxicolor; assembly: GCF_023091745.1. NCBI lineage: Eukaryota > Metazoa > Chordata > Mammalia > Artiodactyla > Bovidae > Budorcas > Budorcas taxicolor. The sequence continues at coordinate 13,432,356 of NC_068912.1, forward strand.
CTGCCAGGGGCTCCCAAGTGAGCCCAAAGGTCAGACTCCCTGAAGAATTCGAATGTATTATGGAACCCAACTTGGGTCTGCTCACCCAGGCACAGTAAAGCCTATCTACTGACACAGGGTTGTACTGAAGGAAAGTGCAGCCTTTATGGCAGGCTGACAAAGAGTTTATTGAGCCAGACAAGTAGTTCAAGCAGCTAATGCTCAAAAAGCCTAACCTTCCCAGTGGGTTTCAGGGAGGCATTTTTAAAGACAAGGTGAGGGAGAGGATTTGCAGGATGTGTGATCAGCTTATGCACAATTGTCTGACTAAGTGATGGTGAGATAACATGATGGTGTCGAGGGGTTAATGGTATCAATCCGTAAGCTCTAGTATGTCTGGACGCTACTAGCTCATGGTCATCAAGCAGTTAACATCTTCCATTTTGGTGGGGGTTTAGCATCTGTAAAACAACTCAGGAAATTTGCACCAGGTACTATTATCTAGGTACTTCAGAGACAGGTAAAGCAGAGAGTATGGGGGAGGGGTCCTGCTCGGCTCCAAGTCTCCCAGGGCTCAAGGTCACTTGATCCCAAGATAATTCTTGTTAAGTCACACACAATCTACAGATGGTTGTTTGTAGGCAGGAAACCAATCACAGAGGGGATGGTCAGGTCATCGTGCATAACACGTGGATTTCAGAGCTTAGGTTAGGTAGATCTTCCAGGGTGCATAGCATCTCCCTCCAACAGCACAGACTCAGGGCCTACAGCACAGGGCTCAATGGCCAGGAACCCAATTCCAAGCAAAGTCATCAGGGCATTGCTGAGAAGGGCTATGCGGAAACTCTGTGCAGCTGATCTCTTCGCGATTCTGGAGAGCCTGCAGCAACGAGGCAGCCACGCTCCTCTTACTGATAGGCGCCTCTTTCACTTAATGAGAATTCTTTTGTGCTGCCAGCATTCTCTGGTCTAAAAGGACCTTGGTAGTTCCTTTGTTCTTTTTTGTTTTCAACATTTCTTTAGAACACAAGTTCTTATCTCAGGATCCCTGTAACTCTCTCCTGTATAAATAGGACCTCAGTCACAGTGGCACTTGTTAAGAATGCCTCATGTCCTTTCAACACCTCTCTGCCCATGACATTTCTAAATTTATCACATTTGCTTTAAACAGCCTTATATCATTGTTATTCTCCTTCCTAGCCTTTGTTAAGGCATGTTAGTTGACGGGCCTCATGCTTGTGTTCTTGCCAGTTTTTCTTTTTTTATATATATAAATTTATTAATTTTAATTGGAGGCTAATTACTTTACAATATTGTATTGGTTTTGCCATACATCAACATGAATCCACCACAGATACACACGTGTTCCCCATCCTGAACACCCCTCCATCCTCCCTCCCCATACCATCCCTCTGGGTCGTCTCAGTGCACCAGCCTCAAGCATCCACTATCATGCATCAGATCTGGACTGGCGATTCATTTCATATATGATATTATACATGTTTCAGTGCCATTCTCCCAAATCATCCCACCCTCTCCCTCTCCCACAGAGTCCAAAAGACTGTTCTATACATCTGTGTCTCTTTTGCTGTCTCGCATACAGGGTCATCGTTACCATCTTTCTAAATTCCATATACTGGGCTTACTCAGTCAGTCTACTGCCCTGATCCCTGGGTCTCCACTGGATACATTAAACCCATGGCCACCTTTGACCCTTTCACAGTGACAAAGGCATAATTTTTTCCCTTGGTCTGTTCACAATTTGGAGCACAGCTCCTCTTTTCAAAAAGAGCTTTAAGAACCTCCTGTGTATAGGATGAATAAACAAGAGGTCCTACTGTATAGCAGAGGGAACTATATTCAATATCCTGTGATAAACCATAGTGAAAAAGAATATGAAAAAGAATATATACGTATAACTAAATCACTTTGCCCTACAGCAGAAATTAACACAACATTGTAAATCAAGTATCAGTTCAGTTCAGTCACTCAGTCGTGTCCAACTCTTTGCGACCCCATGAATCACAGCACACCAGGCCTCCCTGTCCATCACCAACTCCCAGAGTTCACTCAGACTCATGTGCATTGAGTCAGTGATGCCATCCAGCCACCTCATCCTCTGTCGTCCCCTTCTCCTCCTGCCCCCAATCCCTCCCAGCATCAGAGGCTTTTCCAATGAGTCAACTCTTAGCATGAGGTGGCCAAAGGGCTGGAGTTTCAGCTTTAGCATCATTTCTCCCAAAGAAATCCCAGGGCTGATCTCCTTCAGAATGGACTGGTTGGATCTCCTGGCAGTCCAAGGGACTCTCAAGAGTCTTCTGCAACACCACAGTTCAAAAGCATCAATTCTTCGGCGCTCAGCTTTCTTCACAGTCCAACTCTCACATCCATACATGACCACAGGGAAAATCATAGCCTTGACTAGACGGACCTTAGTCAGCAAAGTAATGTCTCTGCTTTTGAATATGCTATCTAGGTTGGTCATAACTTTTCTTCCAAGGAGTAGCCGTCTTTTAATTTCATGGCTACAGTCACCATCTGCAGTGATTTTGGAGCCCAGAAAAATAAAGTCTGATACTGTTTCCATTGTTTCCCCACCTATTTCCCATGAAGTGATGGGACCAGATGCCATGATCTTCGTTTTCTGAATGTTGAGCTTTAAGCCAACTTTTTCACTCTCCTTTTTCACTTTCATCAAGAGGCTTTTTAGTTCCTCTTCACTTTCTGCCATAAGGGTGTTGTCATCTCCATATCTGAGGTTATTGATATTTCTCCCAGCAATCTTGATTCCAGCTTGTGTTTCTTCCAGTCCAGCGTTTCCCATGATGTACTCTGCATATAAGTTAAATAAGCAGGATGACAGTATACAGCCTTGACGAACTCCTTTTCCTATTTGGAACCAGTCTGTTGTTCCATGTCCAGTTCTAACTGTTGCTTCCTGACCTGAATACAGATTTCTCAAGAGGCAGGTCAGGTGGTCTGGTATTCCCATCTCTTTCAGAATCTTCCACAGTTTATTGTGATCCACACAGTCAAAGGCTTTGACATAGTCAATAAAGCAGAAATAGATGTTTTTCTGGAACTCTCTTGCTTTTACCATGATCCAGCAGATGTTGGGAATTTGATCTCTGGTTCCTCTGCCTTTTCTAAAACCAGCTTGAACATCTGGAAGTTCATGGTTCATGTATTGCTGAAGCCTGGCTTGGAGAATTTTTAGCATTACTTTAATAGCATGTGAGATGAGTGCAATTGTGAGGTAGTTTGAGCATTCTTTGGCATTGCCTTTCTTTGGGGTTGGAATGAAAACTGACCTTTTCCAGTCCTGTGGCCACTGCTGAGTTTTCCAAATTTGCTGGCATATTGAGTGCAGGACTTTCACAGCATCATCTTTCAGGATTTGAAATAGCTCAACTGGAATTCCATCACCTTCACTAGCTTTGTTCGTAGTGATGCCCACTTGACTTCACATTCCAAGATGTCTGGCTCTAGATGAGTGATCACACCATCATGATTGTCTGGGTCTTGAAGATCTTTTTTGTACAGTTCTGTGTATTCTTGCCACCTCTTCTTAATATCTTCTGCTTCTGTTAGGTTCAGACCATTCCTGTCCTTTATCGAGCCCATCTTTGCATGAAATGTTCCCTTGGTATCTCTAATTTTCTTGAAGAGATCTCTAGTCTTTCCCATTCTGTTGTTTTCCTCTATTTCTTTGCATTGATCCCTAAAGAAGGCTTTCTTATCTCTTCTTGCTATTCTTTGGAACTCTGCATTCAGATGCTTATATCTTTCCTTTTCTCCTTTGCTTTTCACTTCTCTTCTTTTCACAGCTATTTGTAAGGCCTCCCCAGACAGCCATTTTGCTTTTTTGCTTTTCTTTTCCATGGAGATGGTCTTGATCCCTGTCTCCTGTACAGTGTCACGAACCTCATTCCATAGTTCATCCGGCACTCTATCTATCAGATCTAGGCCCTTAAATCTATTTCTCACTTCCACTGTATAATCAATTATAAGGGATTTGATTGGGGTCATACCTGAATGGTCTAGCAGTTTTCCCTACTTTCTTCAATTTGAGTCTGAATTTGGTAATAAGGAGTTCATGATCTGAGCCACAGTCAGCTCCTGGTCTTGTTTTTGTTGACTGTATAGAGCTTCTCCATCTTTGGCTGCATAGAATATAATCAGTCTGATTTTGGTGTTGACTATCTGGTGATGTCCATGTGTAGATTCTTCTCTTGTGTTGTTGGAAGAGGGTGTTTGCTATGACCAGTGCATTCTCTTGGCAAAACTATTATTCTTGCCCTGCTTCATTCCATATTCCAAGGCCAAATTTGCCTGTTACCCCAGGTGTTTCTTGACTTCCTAGTTTTGCATTCCAGTCCCCTATAATGAAAAGGACATCTTTTTGGGGTGTTAGTTCTAAAAGGTCTTTTAGGTCTTCATAAAACCGTTCAACTTCAGCTTCTTCAGCATTGCTGATTGGGGCATAGACCTGGATAACTGTGATATTGAATGGTTTGCCTTGGAGACGAACAGAGATCATTCTGTCGTTTTTGAGATTGCATCCAAGTACTGCATTTCAGACTCTTTTGTTGACCATGATGGCTACTCCATTTCTTCTGAGGGATTCCTGCCCGCAGTAGTAGATATAATGGTCATCTGAGTTAAGTTCACCCATTCCAGTCCATTTTAATTCGCTGATTCCTAGAATGTCAACATTCAGTCTTGCCATCTCTTGTTTGACCGCTTCTAATTTGCCTTGATTCATGGACCTGACATTCCAGGTTCCTATGCAATATTGCTCTTTACAGCATCAGACCTTTCTTCTATCACTAGGTACATCCACAGCTGGGTATTGTTTTTGCTTTGGCTTCATCCCTTCATTCTTTCTAGAGTTATTTCTCCACTGATCTCCAGTAACATATTGGGCACCTACTGACCTGGGGAGTTCCCCTTGAGGAGAATGATAAAAGAGAAGAAGTAAATTTGAGATATTGTAAAAAAAAAAAAAGGAGGAAGGTCCCCTGTAAGTGCAGATCAGAAATTGCCTGAAAGAAAGAGTCACAGTCAATAATCAGGGTAGCCAGCCAAAAGTCCTGTAGTAAGGTCAAGATAAAGTCTTCAAGGCAGGCTAGGGTGAGAGACATATGGCCAGATCAGGCTGCCCCAAAGGAATAGCACCCCAGGAGTAGTGAGCAGAAAATAAGGTAAGCAAGAGCCAGTAAAAGTCAAAGTGTGAGCGGCCAGGCCTGGGGGACTGTGATAGCCAGTCTAATGGTAAAGAGTATAGCCAGAGTTGCAATTGGCAACAGCCACAGTGGATGAGGCCAGACAAGCACTGGATGGGGCGTGTCACTCACCGGCGGGAGGCAGGGGTGTCTTAGTAATGGTGATCTTAGTAGGTCCCGAGATTTTAGAGGTGTAAGTCTCTAGGGGTTTGAGAGAAGGCAGGCCATGTAGTGGAGCCCGCTTGAGCCGTGTGATGTACCACGGCTCGTGTCCCCACAGTTTGGCTGCTGTAGGGGTGGTGAGGACCACCGTGAAAGGCCCAGTCCACCGGGGCTGAAGGGGTTGAGGCATCAGCGTTTTTAGGAGAACCTGATCTCCTGGTGCCAAAGTCGGGGACGGGATCGCCTGGGCGTGGTCTCTGACAGGTTGAGGGAGGACATGGTCAGCGTGTTCTCTAAGTAGGGATCTCAGGAGAGTGAAATAGAGCAAGTAAGTCCCCAGAAGGGGGGTTGGGGGATCCGGAAGGTTAGTCAGCAGATATGGCCTACCGTACAGCAGTTCAAAAGGTGTCAAACCCATCTTGGCATGAGGAGTTGTTTGTATGCGGGTCAGGGCTGCTGGCAGGAGATTGACCCAGGAGAGACGAAGTTCTGCCATTAACCTGGTCAGATGAGCCTTGAGGATGTCGTTAGTCTGTTCTACCTTGCTGATGACTGAGGCCTGTATGGGACATGTAAGTGCCAAGAAATGTTTAAAGCCTCTCCTATTTGCTGAGTGATTTGCAAAACAAAGGCGGGCCCGTTATCAGACTGGATGGAGTTGGGGAGCCGGAACCATGGAATGAGGTGTGTTAAGAGAGCATTGGCGATGGTATCGGCTGTCTCCTGGGCAGTGGGGAATGCTTCTACCCATCCAGAAAAAGTGTCAACACAGACCAGCATATACCAGAAGGTCCAATGTCTAGGCATGTGAATAAAGTCTATCTGCCAATCCTGTCCCGGCAGGTGTCCCTTCAGCTGGTGAGTTTCTTATGGCGGCCTGAGTCCTCCTTGAGGAGAGGTCTTGGCACAGATTAGGCAGCAATGATGGACTGTCTGAATGGTAGGTCAGAGATGTAATGAGGAAAAGAGAGGGCTAAGGAAGGTCAAAAGTGCACGGGGCCCAATGTGTAAAGAGTCATGGATCTGGGTGATAATGGACATTGCCTGTTTTTTGGGTAGGACTAATTTGTCATGGAACATGATCCATCCCGAGGGGTGTTTGGAAGCGCCCTCATGTGAGAGGAGGGCCTCCATTCCGGCCTTTGAGTAGTTAGGCGTAAGGGAGGTCTTAAGAAATAGTATGGGCAGAGGCCCCTGCTGTAAGGCTATCTGTCTGGCCACCTGGTCAGCCCTATTGTTGCCCAGGGAAACCGTGTCTTGAGTCATCTGATGTCCTTTGCAGTGTAGGATGGCTACCTGGGTGGGCTGAGAGATGGCTTCCAGGAGCTTGGCGATTAGGGGGGCATTAGAGATGGGTGATCCCTTGGTGGTGAGGAATCCCCTCTCTCTCCAAATAGCTGAATGTGAATGTGCAATCAGAAAGGCATATTTGGAGTCAGCATAGATGTTAACCCGTTTTCTCATTGCCAGGTGTAAGGCTCTAGTGAGTGCTATAAGTTCTGCCTTTTGGGAGGTGGTTCCCTCCAGTAGCAGGCGAGCCTCGAGGATGTCATTGGTGGACACAACTGCATACACAGCAGCCCGATGACCATTAGGGTCTCGTTTTGAACTGCCATCTACAAATAGTGTGAGGTTTGGGTTTTGTAGTGAAATAGGAAAAAGGTTTGGGGGCGGTTGGGTAAGAGTGTCCAGGACCTCTATGCATGAGTGAGGTCCTGTGTCTTTGCCTGAAGGACAGGTTGGAAGCGAGGGGAGAGAAGATAGAGGGTTTATCTGGGAGCTGCAGCCCAAAGTAACCTGGGGGTTATCCAGAAAGACCAGGCGGAATTGTTGGAGCCGAGAGTCACTAAGGTCTGACAGGAATTTGAAAGCCAGGCGGTTGGCCAAGCAGTGTGGTGAGAATATAGTTAGGGGTTGATCTAGAATTAGCTTTTTTGCGTCTGCATATAGAGAAGCTGCTGCTGCCAGGGCACATAGGCAGGGGAACAATCCCTGGGCGGTGGGGTCTAACTGTTTGGAGATAAATGCCACTGGCAGCATTTCAGGGCCCGCAGGCTGTATGAGGGCTCCAAAGGCTATGCCCGCTTTTTCATCAGTGTACAGGTGATAGGGGAGGTTGGGATTGGGCAGGAAGAGCAGAGAAGAGGACAGCAGAGATGAACAGAGGTTGTAGAAAGCCTTCTGGACCTCTGTTTCTGAAGACAGCAGTCCAGTAGGTGTGTCTTTTGTGGCTGCGTAGAGGGGTTTAGCCAGCGAAGCATAGTTGGGGACCCAGTGCTGGAAGAATCCTGTCAACCCCAAAAAGGACAAGATTTGTTCTCCAGTGGAAGAGGGGCAGAGGTCTCAGAGAAGGCTGAGCCTGTCAGTAGTTAGAGCCTTGGTTGTCAGGGTAATCTTTAAACCTAGGTAAGTCACAGAGGTCTGGGTGAGTTGGGCCTTTTGTTGAGATGTTTGGTATCCTTTAGAGCTAAGGAAGTCAAGAATAGTGGTATGTGTCTGAGAGAGAGCTTGTGAGGGGCTGCAGAGCAGAAGGTCATCCACGTACTATAAGAGGACACTAGGGGCCAAAGGGCATGTAGCCAGATCCCAGGCCAGAGCCTGGCCAAAAAAATGGGGGCTGTCTCTAAACCCTTGGGGGAGGACTGTCCATGTTAGCTGGGAGGACTGTTGGGTTTCTGGGTCGGTCCATGTGAAAGCAAAGAGGAATTGGCAGTCTTGGTGTAAGGGAATAGTGAAAAAGGCATCTTTGAGGTCTATGACCGTAAAGTGATTTGTACTGCTAGGGATGTCAGAAAGCAAGGTACAGGGATTGGGGACAATCGGATGGGCAGGGATTATGGCCTTGTTTATCAGTCAAAGGTCCTGGACCAATCGGTAGCTGCCAGAAGTTTTCAGCATTGGGAGAATGGGGGTATTGCAGGGTGAGGTCTTGGGGACTAGCAGGCCCTGGCCCAAGAGATGGTCTATGATTGGTTTAAGACCGTGTAGGTGAGTCTGAGAGATAGGGAACTGAGGGCGGTTTGGGAAGCGGGAAGGATCACGTAGTTTAATCAGGACGGGGGTGTGATGGGTTACTACCAGAGGCATTTCAGTGTCCCAGATGCTAGGGTCGACAACTGGAGCCTCAGGGGGGCAAAGGAGGAGTAGGGGCAAGGTGAGAGATTGGGAAAGTGAGAGAGGTAGGTGAATGGTGGCCTTAAGCTTAGCTAAAATGTCCCGCCCCAGCAGGGGAGTGGGGCATGAGGGATTATCATAAAAGAGTGTGTGAACAAAAAGTGATCAAGTTGACAGGGCTGTGGCCCAGTCTGCCAGGGTCGTGAAGACATGCCATCTATACCCACCACCGAGATCTGGGAAGGATGCAAAGTGCCCCGAAGGAGGGAAGAACCGAGTAAGTAGTCCCCGTATCTATCAAGAAATTGATAGACTTACCCGCCACTTGAAGCATTACCCTGGGCTCGGCTTGGGTTATGGGGGTCCCTGAGCCTGGGTGCTGTCAACCTTCATCAAAGGAGAGAAGTTCCAAGGCAGGGTGTGGGGAGGAAATGTCCTTTTGGAAGCCCAGACCTTGGCCCGGTAAGGCCAGGGCCTAAGTCGCCCGGGGACAATCACTCACCCAGTGTCCCGGTTGTTTGCAATGAGGGCACGGCTTTGTCGGGGGCCGAGGGTTTGGGCATTGGCGGGCCCAGTGGCCCTCATGACCGCATTTGAAGCAGGCTCCTGGTGGTGGCTTCTGGGGACCCACCTTTTGTCCCATGGCCGGCCGCAGGGCTGCTGCCAGTGTCTGGGTGTGTCCCTCAAGGAGGTTAGCCTGGAGTTTGGCTTTTTGTTTAAGTCTTGCCTTGTGGCTGGCTTCGGTGGCTTCCTCTTGGGCATTATAAACCTTAAAGGCCATTTTTACCAGGTGTTGGAGGGGGGTCTGAGGCCCATCCTCAGCCTTGGAGAGGTTTTTTTTTTTTTTTTTTTGATATCTGAAGCTGATTGGGATATAAAACGGTTGGCTAGGTTGGTGACCCCCACCGGAGAATCTGGGGCAATCTGGGTATAGGTGGTGAGAGCCTCTGTCAGCCTGTTAAGAAAGGCTGCTGGGTTTTCATCGGGGCCCTGGGTTACTTCATCTAGCTTAAGTAGGTTTACCACCTTGAGGGAGGTAGTTTTTATTCCCTCCAATAGGCACTTTTCCATGTACCAAATGTTGACTCTTCCTCTCTGTCCCTCCTGATAGTCCCAGTCTGGGTCTACGTCTGGAATAGCAGCTGCTCCAGGTGGCCAGGCAAGGTCTGCTGGGTTAGCTAGACGTTTTTGGTCAGCCACCACTTTTGCCGCAGCCCAAATGGCCTTTCTCTCCTCTGGGGTAGTGGTGGACCCCAGAATGACAAATATGTCCTGCCAGGTGAGGGCGTAAGACTGAGGCAGCTGGGTGAAGTTTTTGATGTAGTTAGAGGGGTTGGCTGAACAGGAGCCTAGCCGTTGTTAAATATGGGCAAGGTCTTGGAGTGAAAATGGCACGTGGACATGGGCGAGACCCTTCGGGCCGGCCACCTGGCAGAGAGGAAGCAGGGGAGCTGGCGGCAGATTGGGAGTGGTCTGGGACCTTGCATGTGAGCTGACTGGTGAGTCAGAAAGGGGTGGGCATGGAGGAAGGGGTGGATATCGAGGCGGAGCCAAGGGAGCGGCGGGAGGTGTAGTCATGGGGGGGCTGGGCTGTGAGGGCGATGGGGGAGGGGTGGATATGGAGGAAGTCGGTGAGGGCGATAGAGGGGAAGTTGGTGTAGCGGAGGTTGGTGAGGCAGGGCACGAAGGAAGGGGGTATATATAGAGGTGGAGTTGAGGGAGTGGTGGGAGGTGTAGTCACAGGGGGGCTGGGCTGTGATGATGATGGCCTTTTTGGTGGTGTAGGGAGAAGGCAGTGGCACCCCACTCCAGTACTCTTGCCTGTAAAATCCCATGACGGAGGACCCCGGTGGGCTGCAGTCCATGGGGTCGCTAGGAGTTGGACACAACTGAGCAACTTCAGTTTCACTTTTCACTTTCATGCATTGGAGAAGGAAATGGAAACCCACTCCAGTATCCTTGCCTGGAGAATCCCAGGGACGGGGGAGCCTGGTGGGCTGCCGTCTTTGGGGTCACACAGAGTCAGACGCGACTGAAGCGACTTAGCATTAGCATTAGCATTAGGGCTAGGAAGGGCCATGGTTAGAAGAATTTCAGAAGGGGAACAGTGGGTATATAGGGTGGGACGGGAGCACAACAGCCAGAAAGCCTGTACATAGGGTACCTCAGACCATTTTCCCGTCCTCCAGCAGTAATTATCTAATTCATGAAGGATGTTAAAATTTAAAGTTCCGGTTGGCGGCCATTGTGAGCTGTTATCTAGAGAATATTGGGGCCATGCCTCAGAACAGAGGAAGGTTAAGCGTTTGGAGCAAATTTCCCAGAGAAAGGTAGAGTTCTGAGGTTGACGAGTAAACATTCCAGTGGTGTAGACCAGGGTTGGTCGGCCTTGGAGGCAGCCGCCCCCATGGCAAATATGAAACAAAGGTCCTGGACCAATTGGTAGTGGGGCTGGGAGCGGTCCGGTCAGGCATCCTCTAATGGGCCGTCAACCCAGCGAGGTGAGGAGAGGGCCACTCCACCAAGACGGACGCCTCCAAGTTGACTGGCACTGAGGCATAGCAGGCCTGGCCCGCGGAGGTAGGGGTCCAGATGCGGCCGCAATTTAAAAAGACAGAGACACCCTAGGAATAATCGCAATGGGAGCAACACTCCCCCAGAACCTGACTGGTGGAACTTACCCTGTATCCTGACAGACGTTTGGATGGTCCCGACGGGGTGGCGGGATGACCTGTTCAGGTGCAGGCGAGACCCGAGGGGGCCGCAAATCCCATTTGTCGCGGGATGGGCACTCGCCTTGAGCCCCATGCTGGGCGCCAAATGTTAAGTAAAAGACGACCAGGACACCAAAAAGTGTCTAACAGGCTTTAATGGAGAAGTGCTACCTGGCGGGGTACCCAGACCCGAACAAGGCAGGTTGAGGAAGTCCACGGCGAGACTGTTTTAGGGGTGGTTATATACGTTCCTGTGGTCATGTATGGATGTGAGAGTTGGACTGTGAAGAAGGCTGAGCACCGAAGAATTGATGCTTTTGAACTGTGGTGTTGCAGAAGACTCTTGAGAGTCCCCTGGACTGCAAGGACATCCAACCAGTCCACTCTGAATGAGATCAACCCTGGGATTTCTTTGGAAGGAATGATGCTAAAGCTGAAGCTCCAGTACTTTGGCCACCTCATGCGAATAGTTGACTCATTGGAAAAGACTGATGCTGGGAGGGATTGGGGGCAGGAGGAGAAGGGGACGACATGGCTGGATGGCATCATGGACTCGATGGACGTGAATCTGAGTGAACTCTGGGAGATGGTGATGGACAGGGAGACCTGGCATGCTGTGGTTCATGGGATCGCAAAGAGTCGGACACGACTGAGCGACTGAACTGAACTGAACTGATATACGTTCGTTGTGATGGATGCTCTGGCAAGATCACCAAAAAAGGTATGGTTAGTAGATGGGGGTTCGGATAGGTTGTTAGGTCGAGGTGTTGCAGGCTGATAGGTCCTTTACGCGGCTGGGATGGGGATTGTTTTAGCTGGAGAAGTGTGCTGTCATTGGTCAGGATCTGGAAGGATCCTTCCCTTAGGGACTTTCCTGCTGTCGGGAGAGAGGCTGCCCATCATGGCCCCCGGGGTCCGGCCTTACAAGGGGGTCCCCTCTCCCTCCCTCCTGGGCTTCTGACCCTGCTCCTCGGTCTCCCCAGCTCCGTCCTTGGCAGGCCCGAGCCCCAGCCCCAGCCCTGCCCCCCCAGTGCTCTCAGCTCTCCCCCTGCCTGGCACTCCCTCTGCTGTGGGAGGGCCCAGCAGCTCCCTGCCCTGGCCTGGCCCCTGGGAGCCCCTGTGGGCAGGGGAAGCTCGGCTTCTGGGATTTCCTGGGCCTCTGGCCAGCAGGAAGTCTGCCCTTGGAGAGGTGAGTCTTGTTCCTGGCCTCAGGCCAGCTATTCAGCCAGACCAAAGTTCAGGGGAGGCGCCAGGGGACTCCCGCTGATCTCTATCTACTCTTCAGGTTCGAGGTTCAGGCCTCAGAGGCCCAGAGAGCACCCCCAGGTCAGGGTGGGGACTGGTCGGAGGCACTGGAGGGCGGTGAGGGAAACTTGCATCACCCCAAGCTGGATTCGGCCCCCCAGGCTGTGGGGCAGTGAGGAGGGGGCTCTCTGGACGTCTCTCCTCTCCCTGCTGGTTGTGTGTGCCAGGCGGGTGTGGCCTGGGCACAGAGCCTTGATAAGGGGCTGCAGCAGCGCCGCCCCAGCCCTGTGGGCTCCTGGGTGGCCCGGAGCAGAGCGGTGTGCGCGCAGAGTCCACACCCTGCTTGTCCTGGTCCTGACACTTCCAGGAACCAGAGGCAGGAAAGGAGGTGCCTGGAAGCCTTTCTCTGGTGCCTCAGTCTCCCCTCCGGGGGCTGTGGCTGATGAAAGGGGATAAACTCTGCAAGTCAGGGTAGGGGGAGAGGCAGCCTCCTTTCCCAGGGGCTCTGGCGGGCAGAGGCCCCCCTCCTCTCTGAATCTCTCCAGCCCTTAATCCCAGGTTGCCCTGTTCCCTGGCTCCAAATGAGCCCCCGGGGACCCCTCAGCAGCAAACACAACAGGGGAAGAGCAGGAGCCAGCCCCGGGGGAGCAGGGTAGACAACACGGGTGAGTGCGCACACTCCACACCGCCCCACCCGCGCCCGCAGCGCCCCTCCGCGTCTCCCACGCCTCCGGCCGCAAAACCCGGGGGCGTCCCCTTTTCAGAGCTCTTCTTCAGGCCGGGCTGTCTCTCCCCACAGCTCGGGCAGAGGTAAGAGGGGTGGGGGAAGGCGGAGAGAGAGAAGGAGTGACCCGGAGGTTAGCTGAGACAAAGCGGGCAAGCCTGGGTGGGAAGGAACCACCGCGGGGGCCGGAGCTGGGGTCCGAGTCAGGTGCGGGCGATCCTGAGGAGCCGCGCGGGGAGTTTCCAGGGATGAAGGGAGAAGCTGCGCGCTGGGCCGGCGCCCCCTGGTGGGCAGTGCTGCAGCGGCAGCCACCCAGTCTGACCCGCTGTTGTGGCCACCTGGGTGGTCTTTCCTGGACGTCTGGACAGAGTGGAGGGCACAGCCCTGCACAGGACCCAGGCAGGGTCCTCACTAGCAAGAGCTGGGTTTGAGAAGCTGCGCAGGAACCAGGGTCTATTCCAGTGCCCGTCAACCCTGTCCACCTCGTTTTCTCATCTGACCAGCAAGCGGAGGATCATCACCCAGATCTTCGAGGCCCCTTCTGGCAGGGGCGTTGCGAGGGTCCAGGTCTACATGGACCTGACCTGGCTCCCTGTTTCTGCGCTGATCTTAGACTCTCTTACCGCTCTTGCCTCAGCCACAATGGCCTCCTATTCCTGGAACACACCAGGCACAATGCCCCCCAAGGGCCATTACAAGAGCTGTCATCTCTGCCACGAAAACTATTCCTTAAGATGTCCACTCCATCATCTCCTCCCACTCTTTCCTCAGAGGTCTTCTCTTTGACGAAGCCTGTTCTGACCTCCTGATGTAAAATTGAAACCACGCTCCTGAGCCTTATCCCCTAACACACTACACCATGTCCTTATTTATCATGACTGTTGTGTAGTGTCCTTCTCCTTCTACTGGAATGATGAAGATAGAGGGTTTGTTGGATTCATCCGTGGACGTATCCTAAGCACTTGGAGCACTGGTACACCGTAGGGGCTCATTAGGACTACCCTCTGTGGCTCAGTTGTAAATAATCTGCCTGTAATGCAGAAGATGCAGGAAATGCGAGTTTTGACCCCTGAGTCAAGAAGATCCCCTGGAGGAGGAAATGGCAACCCCCTCGGTATTCTTGCCTAGAAAAATCCCATGGACAGAGGAGCCTGGTGGGCTACAGTCCATGGGGTCACAGAGTCCACCATCACTGAGCAACTGAGTACAGCACAGCACACAGGGGCTCATTAATATATGTAGAAGGAACCAGTGTACCATGGAAGCGGGTCTGTGGTGGGGGCAGACAGGTCTACCTCAAACAGCTTATGTTTCACGCAGAGATGTGGTTGTGCTACTGACAATATAATTGGGTCTTGTTGAAAGGATCACATTTCTGATGGGCTACCAAAGCGGGGAAGTGGAGACGAAGGTGAGGGCCCATGGGAAGAACAGAACATAGCTTATCTCCTGCACACGTTGTACCACAAGCTGGCATCTGGCTCACCTACATCAGCAATTCCCAGTGTGCTCCATCAGTGTGCTCCAGACCAGCAGTTCTGAGAAATACTTCCCAAGGAGGGAGATGGGGCACAAATTCAGAAAACTTTGGGAAATGTACAGACTGGTCCCTTCTGAGAGAGTCACAATCCCTACTCCTGTGGGAACATCAGTTTAAATTCTTTAATCTGGTATGTCACAACATACATAACCTTGGGATTCCACGTTCCTTCTTATTTTTTCAAGCAAAAGCCTACCTGAGCTTTACTAAATTAGTGTCTGAGTCAAGTTATAACATACTTTGGAAAATGCCAACTTGCAAGGTAAAGTTTAACTCTGAGCATGACATCCAAGTCTAATCTCAAACATGCCCGACATTTCACCCATTCCATGAAGTTCCCTATTTGCTCACAGGTCTTTTAGCTTCTCCTCCCACCCCACTCCCCATGGCTAAACTTCTTGCTGTTGTTGTGGTTCAGTCACTCAGTTGTGGCTGACTCTTTGTGATCCCACGGACTGCAGCATGCCAGGCTTACCTGTCCTTTCCTATCTTCCGGAGTTTGCTCAAACTCATGTCTGCTGAATCAGGGATGCCATCAAGCCATCTCATCCTCTGTTGCACCCTTCTCCCCCTGCTCTCCATCTTTCCCAGCATGAAGGTCTTTTCCAGTGAGTTGGCTCTTTTCATCAGGTGGCCAGCTGAGCTTCAGCTTCAGCATCAATCCTTCCAACCAATATACAGAGTTGATTTCCTTAGGATTGACTGGTTTGATCTCCTTGCTATCCAAGGAGCTCTCAAGAATCTTCTTCAACACCATAGTTCTTCAGCACTCAACCTCCTGTATGATCCAACTCTCATATCCATACATGACTACTGGAAAAACCATAGCTTCATCTATACAGACCTGTGTTTGCAAAGTGATGTCTCTGCTTTTTAATACACAGTCTAGGTATGTCATACATTTTCTTCCAAGGAGCCAGTATCTTTCAGTTCAATTCAGTTCAGTCTCTCAGTCGTGTCCAGCTTTTTGTGACATGGATTGGCATGCCAGGCATCCCTGTACATCAAACTCATGTCTATTATGTCGGTGATGACATCCAACCATCTCATCCGCTCTCATCCCCTTCTCCTTCTGCCTTCAATCTTCTCCAGCATCAGGGCCTTTTCAAATGAATCAACTCTTCACATCAGGTGGCCAAAGTATTGGAGTTTCAGCTTCAACATCAGTCCTTCCAATGAACACTCAGGACTGATTTCCTTTAGGATGGACTGGTTTGATCTCCTTGCTGTCCTAGGGACACTCAAGAGTCTTCTCCTGCCAGGGTCCAGCCCCGGTGGATCCAGGGAATTCGAAGCTGGGGACGGCGTCAGCGTCTTTGGAAAAATACATATTTAATTACAGATATATAGAGAGAGATTAGAAACAGATAGTGTAGTAGGAAGATTAGTGGAGAAAAATAGGCTGAATAACTTGGGTTACGTGGAATAGCATCCATGCTCCAGATGGGAATTCAGCCAGAAAAACGGGAGCAAGAAAGAAGCGATATGGGGGAATCAGTCTTTCTGGAAACTGATCCGATTTCTTTATTTTGGGGTTTGCTTATATACCTTTTGTTACACATAGGGATGAATACAGAGTCACGTGGGGGTCAGCAGTCCTGACCTTTATCAAAATCAGGTGCTTCACATAAATGTATAAAAAAGGTCTTAGGAATATTACATCATCGTCTGGCCATGAGTGAGACCTGCTGACATTTTATGATCCTTTCTTTCTGAAAACCAAAAAACTTATTTCTTCCAAGGGTGTTTTTTCTTAAACCAGGCACCACCCTCCAAATAAAGTTACATTCCTATAGGGTGAGGGTGTAGTGAGTTACAATCAAGAAAGGAATTTATTTAACCCAAGGTTAACAAGATTAATCTTAAAGGTTAATACTTATTTCTCCTATATGCTTAAAAGTTAATGCTTATTTTTCCTATATGCTAGTTATATTCATTATAAGGGCAGGGAATATGGAGATTTCGCAGCAAACATCAGGCCAACAAATGAAAATCCTTTCACCAATGCTCCCCTTAAGATCTATTTAGTCTTAAGATAGTGATAAAGTTACATTTTTATGTAGAAAGGACACATGATTTATAACAAAGTACAGTGATCTATTACAAAAGAGAAAATTCATTAACTCAAAAAGTCTAGTATTGCTAACATCAAAAACTACTATATTTCCTTTTCTATATTCCAATACATTGATTAATATATTCCCAGGTGCCTAAGGATATGGAGGCAGGGCGGCAATCATTGACTCAACAAGAAGAAAAAGCCCTATGCTAATTAAGACTCTCAAAATACTCCAAAACTCTCTGTGCTGTTTATGGTTGAGAGGTAGTAAACAATCATGTGCATAGTGGCAAGAGTATGGATAATCCTGTCACACAAGCTAGTCTGTCAGCCGAGAGGTTTGACCTGAGACACCCTTGTCCCACCCAGAGCAGGGAATTAGCAGCAATTATTGACACAACAAATGAAAAACTCTTCACCAGTATAATTCCTAACCAAGCCACTATACTAATAATTTCTAACTCCCCAAAAGAATTTGCCTTTAGTAAGTCTAAAACATCTCGTGCCTCTCAGGTTGGGAGGCTGTAAACAATCACATGTGGCCGGACGAACCTATACAGCTGGGCTAGATAACCTTCAGAGGAGTCTGTAAGCTGAAACACTCTTGTCACGCCCAGGAATTTTTATTGACTTGGAGCCGCAAGTTAACTCCTTCTCCGAGAGAAACGGTTATGGGGGAGAGCCCCCCGTAAAGTCAGAGGTGTAGGTGAGAGCATAAAACAGACTCTGGTTTTGGGATAGATGCTTGGGAACAGGGGGTTTCCTGAGGCTTGATTACGCCTTTGCATATGCCAAGCCTCCTTCCTCATGACCTTTGCCATGGGCGGAGTTCCTCACGCTGGCTCCCAGCATTCTCTGACACCACAGTTCAAAAGCTTCAATTTTTCAGTGCACAGCTTTCTTTATAGTCCAACTCTCACATCAATACATGACTACTGGAAAAACCATAGCCTTGACTAGATGGACCTTTGTTGTCAAAGTATGTCTCTCCTTTTTAACATGCTGTCTAGGTTGGTCATAACTTTTCTTCCAAGGAGTAAGTGTCCTTTAATTTCATGGCTGCAGTCACCATCTGCAGTGATTTTGGAGCCTGCAAAAATAAAGTCTGCCACTATTTCCACTGTTTCCCCATCTATTTCCCATGAAGTGATGGGACCAGATGCCATGATCTTCATTTTCTGAATGTTGAGCTTTAAGCCAACTTTTTCACTCTCCTCTCTTACTTTCATCAAGAGGCTTTTGAGTTCTTCTTCACTTTCTGCCATAAGGGTGGTGTCATCTGCATATCTGAGGTTATTGATATTTCTCCCAGCAATCTTGATTCCAGCTTGTGTTTCTTCCAGTCCAGCGTTTCTCATGATGTACTCTGCATATAAGTTAAATAAGCAGGGTGACAATATACAGCCTTGACATACTCCTTTTCCTATTTGGAACCAGTCTGTTGTTCCATGTCCATTTCTAACTGTTGCCTCCTGACCTGCATACAGATTTCTCAAGAGGCAGGTCAGGTGGTCTGGTATTCCCATCTCTCTCGGAATTTTCCACAGTTTATTGTATAATCATTAGGGATTCAATTTAGGTCATACCTGTATTGGTCTAGTGGTTTTTCCCTACTTTCTTCAATTTAGGTCTGAATTTGCCAATAATAATAATTTGGCCCAGCTCAGGTGCTCCTTTCCACCTTCTGCCTGTGTGTGTTGTCCACCCTCCACCACTGAGTGTGTTCCATCCAGCCCTGTGTCTCAGTTGCCTTGTTTTGTATTGTCTGAGCCTCTCCGGACCTGCTCCTCTCAGGCAGATACGAAGTATGCTCACTCTGCTTCCCAAGTCTTGTCCCATGAGCTGCTACAGTGAACACTGGTGCTTTACCAAAAGTTTTACTTTTGTTTTAGGTTTGAAGGATTCATTAACAAAACAAACTGCTTGTCACACACCATAAACAATTTCAATGTATAATAGAGGATTAATGGAGTTAATTTCAATATGCAGTCAATGAAAGAAGAGAAATAGAAAAAATAGAGAAAAGTAACAGCACATACATCACAAAATTGGGGCAACCAACGTGCAGACTTAGCTCTGGGAAGTCCCTCATTAACAACAATCTGGAGTCCCAATTCAGAAGAGGTCCCAGGTGATGCATCCATCCAATGGGCAAGACTACAAACTGCAGTTTCAGGGGCTCAGCTTATCAGTTTGCCAGCAAAAATCAGTTTGCAAGCAAAAATGTAGCTCTGGTTTTACCTTAATCTTTTTACAATGCTGTTTGTTTCACATTGCGATCCACAGGATTTTGTTAGACTCTGCAGGGTTGTTCAGACCTCCAGGGGCTAACGAATTCCAAGACCACTCCTTTCCTTATCTAAAGTGCCACCTGGCTTGCTGTGCTTGCAGGCAGGCACAGAATCCAGGCAGTGTCCAGGCAGGTCCGAAACAAGTTAGAGGCCTGGTCTCCTGTTTCTGAAGCGTGAACAAGATTTCTCCCACGGGTGGAGCCAAACAGAAAGGATTCTGACAGCTCTGCATCTGCAGCCTGGGGAAAGGACACCAGCTGCTCCTGCCAGTTACACCCTCCCCACTTGGTATCTTTAGTAGCTTCATCTCCATGGACACCTCTCTGCCTTCAAACTGCTAATAGTCAGCGTCCTAAACATGACTGGATTTCTCTAGTGAATAATTTTTTCAAAGATATGTATAAATAGTTCAAAAAGGAAAAATATAAGCACTTAATGGCCATTTGGGCACATGTTTAAACTTCCTTGTAGTGGTAGAAATGCAAATGTAATATGTATCAGGAACTATAAAATGATCATGCCATCTGCTTTATTGCCCATATCTGGGAATAAATCCTAAGGGAAAAACCCAAACATTGGAAACATTTTATGCTCCAAAGCTGTTCACAGTATTCTTTGTTAAAGACCTTTTTAGTTGTGAAAAACAATACTGGAAGAACATAACAATTAATGTATAGCTTAATGAACTATAAAGAAACATCCACATATGCACCACAGGTCACTAGATAGAACACCCTGTACCCCAGGAATCCCTGTGTCCTCTACAAATCACAAGGTTCCCATCCCTAGAGATAAGCACTTCTCTGCTTTACTCCAGAGTCAGGCATCCATGAACATGGTGAATTACTTCCCCTGTTTGGAGGGTTCACAAAAGTGAATGCACAGAGTTTGCGTTCTCTCCTCTCTGGCTTCACTCAACATTAAAAGAGCCTTTTCCTCATGTCCCTTGAAGCCAGGTGCATGCATCTGCACAGACCAGGTAGTTATGAACAGAACCAAATGTTACATTACCAAACTATAACGTTCTGCCAGTTTATAGGAGTACGTGGAAGAATGTATGCAAGCTCCTAGCACAATGCCCTGTACATGGTGTGGACTTAATATAGTTGCACTCTTACCTTCTGGCTGTGACTTGGGTCTAACTGCATATCAAAACAGGATTCTGTCTGCTCCTGCCCTCAGTACTGATCTGATTCCTCTCCTGCTACCACTAATTCTTACCAGCATCCTGAAAGTGAGTTCTGTCGCTCTGGCCATCAGCAACAGAGCAGTCTCAGCATTTTATCTTCTGCTCTTCACACAGCTGCCACCCTCCGAGAATTCCTTAGGATGCTCTAGGAGCAGGATAAAGCCAACCCAGGCAGAACCCACCCCTCTGTCTCCCACTCCTCATTCTTCATTATAAACTTCATTTCAACAATAGTTGTAGTGATTTAATGTAGTAATTAAATTTATATGATTTAATTAAATCATTAAGTAGTAATGGTTTAATCTGTATTGCAGAGGAAAAAGGAAGAAAATACTCGGACTTTTTGGACATCTTTTTCAAAGTGGAGGCAACAGAAAAAAATCTGGAAAACGGAAACAGATGAATGTTCAGGATTGAAGCATAGGGATGGTGAGGAAGCAGGGAAGCTGCCTGCTGGAGCGAGGCAGTGGTGGGTAGAATGGAACCTGAAGAAATAGCCCTGGTGCCTTTGGTTTTCTGTCCTTTAAGAAAATTACTGTTGTGAACCACCTGCTCAGTTTCCAGGGTCTTGTGCCCTTTTGCAAAGTGGGTCTTTTGTGATTGCCACTATTGTATATCAGGTTTCAGGGCAAAAGTCCTTGAAAATTCCTATAGGATAGGGAGCAGGCTTTATCGTGGAAACTTAGAAAAGTTGGCCAAGAAGAAAAGAGGAAGTGACCCTGGCTCTCTCATCATCACTTGGAAAGGAGTGGCCAGACCTCAACAATTTGCTCGACACACAAATGGGAGCTGTGTTCCAGAGGAAGGACTCAGATCTCAGATAATTCCCCCTTCTTACAAGGCAAGCGGTGAAAGTGTCCTTGACAGTAAGGGGATAGGAAGTAAGAGCCTGCATTAAGTGCCAGAAATTTATAAGAGTTTTCTGGGGTTGCAAACAGCCTAGCACCAGTGTCTTGGGGAATGTGGGACATTTGTAAGCCCCTGTCTAATGAATAGAGCTCAGGACCTCATGGGACATTGACTGTGGGTGCTGCTGCTGCTGCTAAGTCGCTTCAGTCGTGTCCGATTCTGTGCGACCCCATAGACAGCAGCCCACCAGGCTCCACTGTCCCTAGGATTCTCCAGGCAAGAACACTGGAGTGGGTTGCCATTTCCTTCTCCAATGCATGAAAGTGAAACATGAAAGTGAAGTCGCTCAGTCGTGTCCGACTCTTGGCGACCCCATGGACTGCAGCCCACCAGGCTCCTCCGTCCATGGGATTTTCCAGGCAAGAGTACTGGAGTGGGGTGCCATTGCCTTCTCCGGACTGTGGGTACAGACTCTCCAAATGCAAGTCCGGGTTGTCGCTGTGCTTCTGACCAACTGGCTCTTTAGGTTCAATTAATTTGCTAGAGTATCTCACAAAATGCAGAGAAATATTTTACTTAGTAGGTTACCAGTTCACTACAAAAAGCCATAACTCAAGATAAGCCAGATGGAAGAGATGCATAGGACAAAGTATGTGGGAAAGATGCATGGAGTTTCCATGATCTTGCTGGGCATGCCACTTACCCTGATTTCTGTGTTCATCAACCCAGAAACTCTCTGAACAAGTTTTATTTCATTTTGTTTTTACTGGAAACTTCATCACATAGTCATAATTGGTTAAATAATTGGTAGTGGGCAACTGATTCAACCTCCAGCCCCTCTCCCCTCCCCCAGTGTTGGGAGACGGGACTGAAAGTCTCAGTGCTCCAATCACTTGGTCTGTTTCCCTGGAAACCAGCCCCAGGCTTAGGTGCTTTCTGAAACTCACCTTATTAACATAAGGCACCTTCTAAGCTCTCCAAATTTAGGAAATTCCAAGGGTTTTAGGAGCTCTGTGCCTGGAATGGGGATGAAGATTAAATATATACTTCTTATTGTAAATCATAATATCATAGTGATACATGAATACAACAGACTGAAACTAGTATCAGTCTGAAGTACAAAAATCGATCACTGACTCGATGGACGTGAGTCTGAGTGAACTCCGAGAGTTGGTGATGGACAGGGAGGCCTGGCGTGCTGCGATTCATGGGGTTGCAAAGAGTCCGACACGACTGAGTGACTGAACTGAACTGAACTGAATGGACTCTGAAGGCCAGTGGGGAAGAAAGCATTCACTTTTTAATGGGATTGGCATCTCATACAGTGGTGGTGGTAAGAACAAGACTTTTCTCTCTAAACAAATTCCCGAGTGGGATGCAGGGGCCTCTGTCTCATTATTAGTCTGTTTTTTCTCCAATTGTTCTTTCAGATGGTGAGGCCAGTGGGAAGTATGTGTGCATTTAAAACTCCATGCCAGAGATTGCAACACTAGAGGTGACCATTTATTCAGCTACCTCATTTTTTCTAATGCATGTGTGAAATAATTGCATTTCTTGTTTTGTTACCTGCTTGTTCCAGTCTTATGGCCACAAATATATAGATGCGTCTCATCTTATTTATTGCATTTCACTTCATTGCATTTTACAAATACTGTGGTTTATTTTTTAACAAATTGAAGATTTGTGGCAATCCTGCATTAAGAAAATCTATCAGAGTTGTTTTCCCAATAGCATTATTTGTAAATTAATGTCTGTACATGGTTTTTAAAGATATAATGCTGTTCAACCTTTAATAGCTATAGTATAGTGTAAGTACAACTTTTATATGCACTGGGAAACAAAAAGATACCGTGTGACTTGCTTTATAGTGATGTTTGCTTTGTTGCAATGGTCTGGAACCCAGACCACAATATCTCCGAGGTATGTCTGTATAATTTATTTTCCTTTTCCATTTGCTTTGATTTAATGGCTTTTCTTTCTGGTGAATGAAAAATCCAGTGTTTTGTGAAAGCAAGTGAGTTCCTGATGTGTATCTACTGATGCATTTTTTATTTCATTGTAAACAAGTTTCTGTGGCTCAAATTTAAAATGTAGAAATGAACTTGTGGAAAACTTAGTATCTATGCTCAGTTATTTTCTATCCCCAAGAACAGTCTTACTTTTA
Source organism: Budorcas taxicolor (assembly GCF_023091745.1). Lineage (NCBI taxonomy): Eukaryota > Metazoa > Chordata > Mammalia > Artiodactyla > Bovidae > Budorcas > Budorcas taxicolor. Next base: position 13,455,611 of record NC_068912.1, read on the forward strand.
AAAAAGAAAATTAGGAAAATGTGGTGCCATGAAGGGGCACTCCTGGAAGCCTGGTCCAGCGGTAGAGCCAAGTATTCATAAGAGAAGCATCTCCTGGAGAATGGGTTCTGGAGAACAGATATGTTTGTGGAGCATTTGTGGCCTCACTGGGCACATCCAAAGAGCTTCACTTACTAAACCCAGAGACTCCTGAAGCAGGAACACATCTCCAGTGCTGTGACAGCTCACAGGCTCAGATAAGTTCAGATATTTGTCCAGAGCACTCAGGTAATAAGTAAATGAGATGATTTTCAGACATAATAAGTAAATAAGATGTGGCACCGGGATGAGGCACTCAGGGAGGATTTATAACCTCAAGGACACCGGTCAGCACTTAAAAAATGCTGGTCACTGTGTGTCCTTGGAATCAGGGTCACAACAATCCTCCCACAGCAACATTCTTCTAGTTGGGTCAGGAAGTTTCAGGAAGATTCTGAATGTGGGAGAAAGAGTCCCAGACTGACCATCACAGGGTCAGTGCCCAGCAAGCCTCCTTGTTGCTGGGGAAAGACCTTGTTAATGAGACAGGGATGTCTAAGGTCCCTGGTCTGACACCTGTTCCCAGACTGAAGAGTCTTTTATAACAAATAAAAAACTTGTCATTTTATTCTGGATATCATCTTTGGCATAATTTTGTCAGCATGAGTGTATCACGAAAACTTCCATGTATTATTGAAATACTGCTGCAAATGACACAACTGACAAGGAATTAATCTCCAAAACATACAAACAGCTTATACAGCCTAATAAAAAAACAAACAATCCAACAACCACAAAAAAGGGTCAGAAGATCTAAACAGATATTTCTCCAAAGAAGACATACGGATGGCCAAGATGTGAAAAGATGCTCAACATTGCTAATTATTAGAGAAATGCAAATCAAAACTACAATGAGGTATCACCTCACGTCAGTCAGAATGACCATCATTTAAGAGTCTACAAACAATAAATGCTGGAGAGGGTGTGGAGAAGAGGGAATCCTCCTACTTTGTTGATGGGAATTGTGAATTGTTACTGCCACTATAGAGAACAGTAAGGAGGGTCCTTAAAAAAACTGAAAATAGAGCTATCATATGCAATCCCACTCCTGGGTATATATCTGGAGAAAACAATAATTTGAAAAGATACATGCATTCCAATCTTCACTGCAGCATTAGTCGAGACAAGAAAGCAACCTAAATGTCAATCAACAAAGGAATGGATAAAGAAGGTGTGGTGTGTGTGTATATAATGGAATACTACTCACTCATAAAAAAGTATGAAATAATGCCACTTGCTGCAACATGAGTGGACTTAGAGATGATCATATGGAGTGAAGGAAGCCAAAGGCAAATATTATATGATATTGTTTGCAAGTGGAATCTAAAAAATAAAATACAAATGTACTATTTATAAAACAGAAATATAAAAAACAAACTATGATTACCAAAGGGGAAACAGAGGGGATAAATTAGGAGGTTGGGATTAATATATACACATTACTATATATGAAATAGATAACTAATAATGAAACTGTGTACAGGCCATTGTGTTCCTGTCTTGTAAAGTAAAATGCTGACTCGAGAGTTAATGATTGGGAAATGTGAAGATGTGGCATCTAGTCACAAAAACAAAGAACAGTTGGGCTAAGGAACTGGTGAGAATTTAGATTAAAACTCTTCTTATTATTTAACTTATATGCAGAGTACATCATGAGAAACACTGGGCTGGATGAAGCACAAGCTGGAATCAAGATTGCTGGGAGGAATATCAACAACTTTAGATATGCAGATGACACCACCCTTACGGCAGAAAGTGAAGGAGAACTAAAAAGCCTCTTGATGAAAGTGAAAGAGGAGAGTGAACAAGTTGGCTTAAAACTCAACATTCAAAAAACCAAGATCATGGCATTTAGTCCCATCACTTCATGACAAATAGATGGGGAAACAGTGTAAACAGTGACAGACTTTATTTTGGGGGGGCTCCAAAATCACTGAAGATGATGACTGCAGCCATGAAATTAAAAGATGCTTACTCCTTGGAAGAAAAGTTATGACCAACTTAGAAAGCATATTAAAAAGCAGAGATTACTTTGCCAACAAAGGTCCATCTAGTCAAGGCTATGGTTTTTCCAGTGGTCATGTACAGATGTGAGAGCTGGACTATAAAGAAAGCTGAGCACTGAAGAATTGATGCTTTTGAACCGTGGTGTTGGAGGAGACTCTTGAGAGTCCCTTGGACTGCAAGGCGATCCAACCAGTACATCCTAAAGGAAATCGGTCCTGAATATTCACTGGAAGGATTGATGCTGAAACTGAAACTTCAGCTGAACTGAATACTTTGGCTACCTGATGCAGAGAAGTGACTCATTTGAAAAGATCCTGATGCTGGGAAAGATTGAAGGCATGAGGAGAAGGGGATGACAAAGGATGAAATGGCTGGATGGCATCACCGACTCAATGGATGTGAGTTTGAGTAAGCTCTGGGAGTTGGTGATGGACAAGGAGTCCTGGCATGCTGCAGTCCATGGGGTCACAAAGAGTTGGACATGACTGAGAGACTGAACTGAACTTCTAAATAACATAATCACCGAACTCCCAGTTCCCTGAAAGATATAGATAAAGGCCTGACACATATTTCTAAGTTGTTTTTCACAGGGAGCAGACTCCCTTCAGATGAAAACTGCTGACCCCAAGAACCAGAAGGTTAATGATGCTTGAAATATTGTCTAATGCCAATCAATCCAAGAACTGTCTGGGAGCTGATCATGCCCTGCTCCTTGAACACTATAAAACTCCTCACTACCCTTTCCAAGGTGGGTCACATGGTCTTCCAGGTATTAGCTCCTGTGGCCCCTTTTGCCTGCAAAAGTAATTAAAGCTATTCTTTTCCACTTCACCCAAAACTCTGTCTCTATGTTTCTATTTGGCACCAATGAACACAGGCCAAGTCTCAGCAACAATAAGAACCTATTATATAGCACAGGGAGCTACACTATATGTGTATATACATTTAGTGTGTGTGTGTGTGTGTGTGTGTGTGTGTGTGCGCGCGTGTGCGCACGCGCTCTATGCTTAGTCACTCATTCATGTCCAACTCTTTGCAACCCCATGAACAATAGCCCTCCAGGCTCCTCAGTCCATGGGGATTCTCCAGGCAAGAATACTGGAGTGGGTTGCCCTCCTCCAGGGGATCTTTCCATCCCAAGGATCAAACCCAGGTCTCCCACATTGTAGGTGGATTCTTTAATCTGAGCCACCAGGTAAGCCCAAGAATACTGGAGTGTGTAGCCTATCCCTTCTCCAGGGGATCTTCCCAACCCAGGGATCAGACGGGGGTCTCCTGCATTGCAAGCAGATTCTTTACCAGCTGAGCCACCCAGGAAGCCTATATATATATATATATGCTGATTCATTTTGCTGTACACTTGAAACTAACACAAAATTATAAATCAGCTATTGTTGTTGTAAGGTCGCTCAGTCATGTCTGACTCTTTGCAGCACCATGGACGCAGCATGCCAGGCTTCCTTGTCCTTCACTATCTCCAGGAGTTTGCTCAAACTCAAGTCCATTGAGTTGGTGATACCATCCAACCATCTTGTTCTCTGTCATCCCTTTCTCCTGTTGCCTTCTATCTTTCCCAGAATCAGGGTCTTTTCTAATGAGTCGGCTCTTCACATCAGGTGGCCAAAGTATTGGAGTTTCAGCATCAGTCCTTCCAATGAATATTCAGGACTGATTTCCTTTAGGATTGACTGGTTTGACCTCCTTGCAGTCCAAGAGACTCTCAAGAGTCTTCTCAAACACCACAGTTCAAAAGCATCAATTCTTCAGCACTCAGCTTTCTTTATGGTCCAACTCGCACATCCATACATAATTACTGAAAAAAACATAGCTTTAACAAGATGGACCTTTGTCAGCAAAGTAATATCTCTGCTTTTTAATATGCTTTCTAGTTTGATCATATCTTTTCTTCCAAGGAGGCTCTTTAGTTCCTCTTCTACTTCAGCGAAAATTATATATATATATATATATATATATATACATATATACATATACATTTACAAATACAAATGAAATGTTCTGAAAATTTAGAGTTTAAGGGCATGAAGTGCTGAAGATAAGTCTGTGGACGTTGAGATTTTCTTTTTTTTTTTTAATTTTATTTCTACTTTATTTTACTTTACAATACTGCATTGGTTTTGCCATACATTGACATGAATCCACCACGGGTGTATACGAGCTCCCAATCCTGAACCCCCCTCCCACCTCCCACCCTTTATCATCTCTCTGGATCATCCCCATGCACCAGCCCCAAGCATCCTGTATCCTGTATCGAACATAGACTGGCACTTCGTTTCTTACATGATAGTATACATGTTTCAATGCCATTCTCCCAAATCATCCCACTCTCTCCCTCTCCCTCTGAGTCCAAAAGTCCATTCTGTACATCTGTGTCTCTTTTGCTGTCTTGCATACAACGTCATCATTACCATCTTTCTAAATTCCATATATATGTGTCAGTATACTGTATTGGTGTTTTTCTTTCTGGCTTACTTCAGTCTGTATAATTGGCTCCAGTTTCATCCACCTCATTAGAACTGATTCAAATGTATTCTTTTTAATGGTTGAGTAATACTCCATTGTGTATATGTACCACAGCTTTCTTATCCATTCATCTGCTGATGGACATCTAGGTTGTTTCCATGTCCTGGCTATTTTAAACAGTGGTGCAATGAACATTGGGGTACATGTGTCTCTTTCAATTCTGGTTTCCTCGGTGTGTATGCCCAGCAGTGGGATTGCTGGGTCATAAGGCAGTTCTATTTGCAATTTTTTAAGGAATCTCCACACTGTTTTCCATAGTGGCTGTACTAGTTTGCATTCCCACCAATAGTGTAAGAGGGTTCCCTTTTCTCCACATCCTCTCCAGCATTTATTGCTTGTAGACTTTTGGATTGCAGCCATTCTGACTGGTGTGAAATGGTACCTCACTGTGGTCTTAATTTGCATTTCTCTGATAATGAGTGATGTTGAGCATCTTTTCATGTGTTTGTTAGCCATCTGTATGTCTTCTTTGGAGAAATGTCTGTTTAGTTCTTTGGCCCATTTTTTGATTGGGTCGTTTATTTTTCTGGAGTTGAGCTGCATAAGTTGCTTGTATATTTTTGAGATTAGTTGTTTGTCAGTTGCTTCATTTGCTATTGTTTTCTCCCATTCAGAAGGCTGTCTTTTCACCTTACTTATAGTTTCTTTTGTTGTGCAGAAGCTTTTAATTTTAATTAGATCCCATTTGTTTATTTTTGCTTTTATTTCCAGTATTCTGGGAGGTGGATCATAGAGGATCCTGCTGTGATTTATGTCGGAGAGTGTTTTGCCTATGTTCTCCTCTAGGGGTTTTATAGTTTCTGGTCTTACGTTTAGATCTTTAATCCATTTTGAGTTAATTTTTGTGTATGGTGTTAGAAAATGTTCTAGTTTCATTCTTTTACAAGTGGTTGACGAGTTTTCCCAGCACCACTTGTTAAAGAGATTGTGTTTACTCCATTGTATATTCTTGCCGAGCCTGAGATTTTCTTATTGAGGAGTGAGTGTCTTTAGAGAAATTAGCCAACACCCCTGAAAACAGAGCTGATAAAATGTACTTGGTGGAATCACTGAGGAGTTGTAAGAGGAAGTGAGATGATATGTATTAGGATCTGAGAAAGGAGAGCAGGAAGAGGGGTCAAGAGCAAGGAGGAGAGCAACAGACACTTATTGAGTGTTTATCTAATGATAAAGAAATCATGTCCATTTTCAGACGAGGAAACTGAGGCTTCAGAAGTTAAATAGCTTCAGTTCAGTTCAGTTCAGTTGCTCAGTCGTGTCCGACTCCCACTGAAGGTAAACAGCTAATATCTGGCAGAACTGTTACCTGAACCTGATGCTAGTGCCCCACATCCTTTCATGATACCAAGTACCCTCTCAGAAACCGTGGTCTTGATCCTCCCCAGACCCTTACCAGCCCTTCCCTTCTCTAAGAAAGAAAGAAAGAAAGTGAAGTCGCTCAGTCGTGTCCAACTCTTTGTGACCCCATGAACTGTAGCCCACCAGGCTCCTCTTTCCATGGGATTCTCCAGGCAAGAGTACTGGAGTGGGTTACCATTTCCTTCTCCAGGAGATCTTCCCGACCCAGCGATCGAACCCAGGTCTCCCTCATTGTAGGCAAATGCTTTACCATCTGAGCCACCAGGGGAAGGTCCCTTCTCTAAACTTGCCCTCAAATATAGAACAGCTGTGGGCCTTTTGGGCAATTCTGGACCAGCCACCAGGTGGCGACATTCCCTGGCTATGGTTCAGGCTGCCTCCCCTGGGAGGATAGGCGGAGGGATATCTGTGGAGGTTGCCCGGTGCTGGTTAGTTTCACCGTTTTAACTTAGTTCTCCCAACAACTCTGGGAAACAGGTATTATCTCATTTTATAGAGGAGGACTTTGAGGATCTGCCCATGATTATCCAGCCTGTGGTATTAGCAGGAATGGAATCAGTGTGTGTCTGTCTGTAAAGTCTTGCCTCCCAGCAGGCTGGGCTCCCAAAGACAAGGTCGTTCTGTGCTCTCAGGATACACGGCCCGGTGGGCAGGGTAACGAGCCTGGGGTGGGGTGTCTAGTGAAGAAGAAGCCTGGGTGAGGATTGTTTAGGCCTTCGATTTGGTTATTGCAGGGGAGAGTTAGGTTTTAGGGTGGAATGAAGTACAGCATGGGCAATAGATGGGGAAACAGTGGAAACAGTGTCAGACTTTATTTTGGGGGGCTCCAAAATCACTGCAGATGGTGACTGCAGCCATGAAATTAAAAGATGCTTACTCCTTGGAAGAAAAGTTATGACCAACCTAGATAGCATATTCAAAAGCAGAGACATTACTTTGCCAACAAAGGTCTGTCTAGTCAAGGCTATGGTTTTTCCAGTGGTCATGTATGGATGTGAGAGTTGGACTGTGAAGAAGGCTGAGCACCGAAGAATTGATGCTTTTGAATTGTGGTGTTGGAGCAGACTCTTGAGAGTCCCTTGGACTGCAAGGAAATCCAACCAGTCCATTCTGAAGGAGATCAGTCCTGGGTGTTCTTTGGAAGGAATGATGCTAAAGCTGAAACTCCAATACTTTGGCCACCTCATGTAAAGAGTTGACTCACTGGAAAAGACTCTGATGCTGGGAGGGATTGGGGACAGGAGGAGAAGGGGATGACAGAGGATGAGATGGCTGGATGGCATCACCGACTCGATGGACCTGAGTTTGGGTGAACTCCAGGAGTTGGTGATGGACAGTGAGGCCTGGAGTGCTGCGATTCATGGGGTTGCAAAGAGTCGGACATGACTGAGCGACTGAACTGAACTAAACGGAATGGAAAGTACAGTGAAGACCACTCCTGTGGACCCCTAGGATGCTGCTGCAGTGCAGACCCATGGACCACCCTGGGGAAGTCGTCCTCCTGCCTTGGGGGAGGCTGCCTTTTCCTCCTGGTAACAGTTGTCTGTATTTCTGGGCAATGCTACATGAACATGTGTCTGCAGACTGAAATGTTAGATTTCCCCCCAGACAGTGATGTGCTAGAAACACCAGGAGCTGGCTTGTGAAAGCTGGCTTTATGCGTCTCTTCCCGAGTCTGTGCTCTGTGTCAGCATGCTGGTGGTTTGAAATGAGCCATGGAGGGGATATCCACACCACAGAGACTGACAAATGCTAGAGACCAGAGCCTTCTCCTCCTGAAGAGGCAGCTGTTAAACAGTTCCCAGCAGCACTATCCCCCCGGGGAAAGTGGGTGGGAGCAGAGAGATGGACCAAGGGGCCCGAGGGAACCCATGGATTTACAGCTTCCATCTCAGGCTCACTCCAGGCCTTCAGTTTGAGCAGAGAGTAGATTCTCCTAGAGTGGACTTGCTGCACAATTGAAATTTCTCTTTTCTTCTCTCTTATTGTTGCTGAGAGCAAATAACTGAGTATGAAACATGCATAAGCTGTGTCTCCACTGGAAGCAAGATGGTGGACGCGGACTGTGTCTTTGGGCCCAACCTGTGATGGACAGTGCCTGGGTCCTAAAGAGGTGGGGCACCCATAGGGGACACAGTGGCTGTGGGGTGAACTGTGGGGGGATGGAGCACATGTGACGCTCTCCTCGGGACTCAGCGACTGCAGCAGATGGTGACTGGACAGGAAAGGAGGGCCCTGGCGACGTGCTTCTTACAAGTGTGCTCAGTAAATATTTGCTGATTTGAAATCAGTCATGGGTGCAGCTTAGCTGAAAGCTGTCTGTCTTGTTTAAGAACATGTGTGATATCCCAGCATTCTCCCAGGAGGGATGGGACCAGGGTGAGTCAACAGAACACCCACTGGGGTAGGACGGGGCAGGGTCTCAGGGGGCCACGTGAGGGGGGCCACGTGGATTGACCCCTAAAATAGGGAGGTTTTTCCCAGTTACCTGCTCCTGCTGGGGCTGTCTCTCCCCTGTGTGAGCACATTTTCAGGGTAATGAGTAGGGATCTGCCTCTTCCCTGTGGGGCAGTTGTCCTGAGCCCTTGGTGTGGGTAGAACCTTGTGCTTGGTCCAAATCCTTCTGGGTGGAAGACAGATGCTGAGAACTTGTCCAGCCAGGAACAAGAAGGGAAACCTTATGATATACGAAGCCCAGAAGAAAGAGGCCCAACTGATGTGGTTCAAGTGAGAGTCACCTACAAACTGAGATTGGGCTGGAACCCCACCCCCACCCCCCCCACCCGCCCCAGGAGCTGGGCACAAGATTGGGGTGGGAGCAGTCCCTCTACCGGGGGAATTCTCCAGGTTTAAAAGGCAATGTAGTTGTATGTCTGATGGGATGGATGTTCAGACTAAGCAGGAAAGACCCTGTGAAAACTGGACCACAAGACTCTCTAGGAGGACAATTCACTGCCCCAGGGAGTAGGGCAGGTCCACCAGCCTGCAGCTCACAGGCAGTGAGGGTCCCTGGGCCCTGCTGGGAGACTAACCAGCTAGGCTTCGCAGGCCAGCAGGCTCTGCAGGTCTGGGTTGTGGTGGGAGATTAAGGCCTATTTGTGACTCACTAAATGCTGGGGGAAGTGGTTGTGGTTGAGATCATCTTGATCTCAGAGATGGTTGAGATGCAGCCATGGGCCTTAGTTACTCCATCTGCGGTGTGTGAGGACAGTGAGAGGCTGCCCTGGGACAGTCCTGGCCTCCCTCCCTCTCATGTGGCTTCTCAAGGTTTGAAACCATCTCAAGTGGGAGATTCACTGCACCATGAGGAACTTATGGAAAGACCAGTGGTCTGAAAGAGCAGGGACCTGGTCTTAGGCCAGACTCTGCCATGGACTGACTTTCCACACCTTGGGGTTCACCAGTTAACCTCTCTGGAGCCTCAGCTTCCTCATCTGAAAAATGGGAAGGTAATCACAACAGTACTTATCTGCCTCTCACAGGTGAAAGTGCTTTTGCTCTGGAAAGTAACTAGATAGGTGGGAGGCATTGATGGTGGTTTAGCTCCTGGGTGCCCCTGATGGGCTGGACACTGGGGGAAATGTCTGTCGTGTAGATTCAGCAGGAAGAGGTGAAGTGGTGCCCTGTGTATCCAGGAGTCAGACTTCCCCCATTCTTAATCCTTTAGAATTCAGCCCAGGGTTGGGCTCCCACCTCATGGTCACAGGCACAGGGGCCCGTCTCAATTACTTAAGCAGAGGACCTCCCATCGCCCACCTTTGGGGGCCCCTCACCCATGAGAGAGATTTTCCTCTTATGTTTAAAACACAGCCAGGCAGCTCTGTGGGCAGTAAGGCTGGGGGGCAGGGGACTGGTGCTTATGCTGGAAAAACTCTAAATGTCAGAATGAGAAGGATTTCCTGAGGCCCAGTACCCACACAAGCTGCTTATTCAGGACTTTGAAGTTTTGTTTTTGTTTTAGAAGAGCTTTCCTTTGTTAATGTCTGAGAAAGAAATGCCTGGCGTCATGGTCATTGGAAGGTCACGCCTGGGCTGGGGGAGGGTTCAAGTGTTGACTGTTTCATACCCAGACCTCCCAGTAGGTTGGTTCCCTGTTTCAGCCCCATTCTCACCCTACTCTCCTTCCTACCTGGCCCTCTGAGCTTGAGTCCTTGTGGTTTCTCTGGGAAGATGACTCCATCCTCTGCTATGTCCCTGCATGCGTGTTCCAGGTCAGTGGTTCCCAAATTTGGCTGCACACTGGGCTTATCTGAGTCATTAACAAAATCCCACCCCCTGGGCACAACCCCAGAGATTCTGATATAATTGGCCCCAGGTCTGACTCTGCCTTACTAGGCAACCATTCTCCTTATCTCTGAGATTCCAGGCATCTCTGGTCTGCTGAATGGTTGCCTCTCTGTTTCTCTTTGATGTGACTGATACACTTAAGCAAAATACTTTTACCTAGTTTTATAGTTCCAGGGAAGAAGAGAACACACATGCATTTACCTGGTTCACGAACATCTTAAATAAGAAGTCCAAAACCTAATTTCAGTCTACATGTCCAATGCCCATCTTCGACCACAACTTTACACTCTGTAATTTGGCAAATACAAACTCCAAAACTGTTTCCTTTTACCCATCTTCACACAGCCGTTTCCCCACATCTGTGGCATCACTCTTGCCGCTCCCTTGGTAACTCCTAAGCCCAGAGAAGAGCTATGGCTCAGCCTCTGCACCTCCTGACCTTCCTTCTGCTCTGAAATGGCTCCAACAGTTTCAAGATCCTCACTGTCACACAGCCACAGTCAGAGGCAAACACCAGTGGGCAGCTTAGGGTAGGAGTTTCTCCTCTCCCTCCTTCCTCTAGTCAGGATGGAAGTCATTTTCAGAAGCTCCCAGAAAACTTTCCTTACCTATTATTGGCCAGAGTAGGGTCACCTACCCACCATGAGGCTTCCCTGGTAGCTCAGGTGGTAAAGAATTCGCCTGAAGTGTAGGAGACCTGGGTTTGATCTCTGGGTCAGAAAAATCCCCTGGAGAAGGGAAAGGCAACCCACTCCAGTGGCCTTCGGCTATATAGTCCGTGGAGTTGCAAACAGTCAGGCCTGACTGAGTGACTTTCACTTTCACCTGCCATGAGACCACGGGAATTTCTCCACCTACACCGCATACACCAGATGTCTCATCTTGCAGTAGGATCAGTCAGGGCTCTGTTAGTAAGAAAAGGGGAGGCTCTGGGGGAGGAAGTGGAAGTATTTTATTTCTCCACTCCTTCTGTGTCTTCCTTGGGGTACTAGTTATCTACGTGTTTGATTCCCATGGTCAGTCCATTTTGCTCTAATTGCTCCCCTCTTGTTTTCTATATTATTTTCTCATTCTGTCTTTCACATCACTGATGGGATTTCCTGTCATGTTGATGCTATTCTTTGCATTTTTAAATTCTTCAAAAGAATTTTCTCAATTATTTTCTTCGCTGTCTCACCCCAACTCCCTTCATATTCTATTAGTTCATCTTTTACCTGTGCTTTCATCGATCTTTTTTGCAAGCTGTTGTTTCTTTCCTTTATTTTGGAGGACCAAGTATTTGTGTAGGTTTCTTGTTAGGTTTTTTTTTTTTGTTTTCTGCTTTTCCATCTTTGATTGGAGTCTTTCTGTTTGTTCTCTGTTTGCCTCGGCAAACCTGTGCATTTGCGTTCCTCTGACCCTGCCTTCTGTCAGGACCCTGAAGTCTGAGCACGTGAGTTAGAGACCTATATGTAATGGCTTGTATTCTTTGTTTGGTCTCACAGCTGCCTGGTGAGGGTGGGAGGAGAGCATGGGCTCTGGGCAACGGGAGTTGGAGAACCCTGCCTGCTCCACTTGCTCTCATTCTATGAAAACTACTGAGAAACAGTCTCCTCTGGGTGGGGTCTTCCTGTTTCCCGAGCAGTGCCCTGCCCGTGTGGTTCTGCTTCCTCTCTCCTCCTCCCCGTCAGCCTGGGCCGGCTGTGATGTGGCCTCCCTGTGGGCCACGGGCTTTCTGTCTCCTCACCCCTCTGCCCTGTGTCTGCTGCCTTTACCATCTGGGTCTATTGCTCCTGGAATGGTATTTCTCAAACTGGTGTGTTTTATAGTCTCAGGCTGCTGCAAGTGCCCTGTTAGAATGCTTATATTTCTTGCTTTCATTTCAATAATAATCTGAGAGTTTAATAATCTGATAATGTATGTATGTATATATTTGGATCTTGCAGGTGCCCACCTTATAACAAAGGCATTTTCAGGGCTGCATTTGCTTTTGTGTTAAAGAATCTTCATGGGGGCACCAGATAATGGCACAGACCACCTGGTGGGTGGTTCACATGGAGGAGACAGGTGGGAGGACTGGTCCTGAGGTGGGGCAGAGTGACAATAATATCCTGTACTATTGATGCTGGCACCACTCTGAGTGCTGTGAGTCTGGTAACTCAGTGACTGCCGACAGCTCTATGAGGGAAGGCCTGGCAACACTGTCTCACAGCTGAGGAGATGGAGGCACTGGGAGGTTGAAGCCTTGCTCAAGAATATGTATGCAGCTGGTAAGTGGTGTGAGGATGTGATGCAGGCACCTGGGCCCCAAAGCCTAATTTCTTATCCATTAAAGCTGTAAGGCTCATGTACATTTGCCCAATGGTTAATTCAGCTAAAACCGGTTTGCTGAAAGATAGTTGATAGAAAAATCCATTTTCTAAGTGGGCAAATCACAGGATGAACAAGTTGATGAATTTCATAAATTTATAAAATATTTGTTTCTATTAATTGTTAATAAAAATTTATTATTTGAATCAGATGGATTACCAGAGCCTGTGAGAACTTTGGGGAGAAAAGACCCCAGGGATCTGGCCTCAGAGTTGCCTCCCTGGCCTCAGTCTGCCAGTCCCTCTGCCTGTCCGTCTCATCTCTCTGCCCCCCGCCCCCCGCCCCCCCCCCCGCCCCCCCCCCCCCCCCCCCCAGCCCAGTTTCTCGTCTCAGGCTGTCTTATGAACTGACTTCTCTCTGTGTCTCCAGCAGGGAGCTAGGTAGAGAGACATGGAACATTGTGCTCTTAGGAAGAAATAATGAAAACCTGCCAGCTAAAATAACAGAAGTCTTCAAAAGCTGTTAAACCATTTTTTATCCAATATGAATTGCTTTAAGTTTTACACATAGCTAAAAAAATAAGTTTCTGGTAAACGGATAGATTTGATCACTTTGATGACTTGTTGATGACTTGATCATTCACTAAATTGGCATTTGACAAATTGGCTCCCTTCTTCCCCTCAGCACCTCTCCAACAGGCACATCACATTCAAAAGTTCCTGCTAGGTAGCTGTCAGGGACATATCTGACTTGTGAGAAGAGTTATGGGGTTCATCTTTGTGGTACAAATTCATAAAAGTTCATTAGCAGTAATGTTGTAAATACCCATTATGGGTGCAAATACCCAATAAAGAACATTCTTATCCTGTGATTCCAGTGGCAAATAAATAGATATCTGTTGAATGAAGACTTCAATAATGTCATGCTAATAATTTTTTTTTCAGGTGAATAAAGCAATTTTGGGGATCTATCTTTTGTTACCAGGCAGAGTTTTGGTTAAGATGAGGTTCTGGTAAACAAAGACTTTAATCAAATGTTGGTATAGTAAATGTATGTGAACTAGCATTTTTTGTATTAAAGTTTAAAAAGTATTAAATATAGGACCTGATGTGAGCCTGCAGTTTTTTTCCCTTTAATGCCAACACCAATGGTTCAATTTCGGCAAAACCAAAACACCCATCATGTTACATTAGAGTTGCATGTTTCAGTCTGAATATGTTTGAATAATCATTGCCTCACTGTTTTGCTGCTTGGTTCTAATTTATTTTATATACATTGTTTTAAAAAATATAAGCATAAGACACTAATATAGAGTTTCATATTTATACATCTTCATATAACATGATAAAAATTAAATTAATACTGAATAATGAGAACCATTTTCTTAAAAAAAATCTTTTTTTAACTATAAAGCAAATTTTAAATTATTACACAAAATGAGGATAAAGGGATCTTTAATAAGCATGACACAAATACCAAACTGACCAAAAAACCACTAAAGAAAGTGCAAGAGAAGTTCATTTATAAATAAGGATGCAAAAATCCTAAATAAAGATATTGTCAAACACTATCACATTAAAAAAATAATACACATTAACTGAGATTTATTCTAATATTGAAATAATTCAATCCTAAGACATCTATTAATTTATTAGTAACGGATTAAAAAAGAAAACCATATGCTATCTTCACAGGTGATAAGTGGGAAACAGTACAATTTAATACGTTATTCTTGGTAAAATTCTTGATATAATATGAGATAAAATAAGACTAAATATATACTTCCTTAACATGATACCACAGATATGCCTTACCCAAAACACAAAATCATGCTTAATGGAGAAACACTAGAAGCATTTATATTAGAGTTAGGAACAATATAAGGATAATCTTCATGATAATTTAACATGGCTTTGGAAGTATTAGCCAATTCAATTAGATAAGAAAAGAGAATGAAGCATAAACATTGGAAAGAAGGAAGCATAAGTTATAATCATTTGTTAACATTTTTATTTATCCCTAAATTCAAAGGGATCAAATGAAAAACTGTTACAAACAGTAGAGACATTGAATAACATGGCTTAATATATGATTCATAGGTATTATCTTAATAAAATTAGAATACACAAGGAGAACAAGACCCCATTTTTAATAACAATAAAATGATGAAGAATTATTATTTCAAGAAGATATGCCTTTTGACTTTTGTGCAAGCATGTATAATTTATTGAAAATATAAGAGTGTGTGAATTGAACTTTGAGAACCTACATAGTACATTTCCTGTGTCTATAATTAACTCTAGTATATGACAGAGCTAAAAAAAAAAAAAAAAAAAAAAACCAGTTTACTTCTCTTTCCACCACTACCCTCTACAATACAGCTGACCTTGAATCTTGTACCTACAGGCCTCTTTTTTATAATAGTCAAGGGCCATTCTTTTCACTATTCATAGTGGTGAGCTGACTGTGAAACCCTGAAGGTCCTCCCCACAAGGCTCATCCTTCTCAGAGGCCCCAGGTTCCTCCCTGTTCAGAGAAATCATCTCTTTCCCCCCACTATCCCTGTGCAGGTCCTACTTGACCATGAGTATACCCTGACAGGGTTAAGAGGTTCACAGGTCCAAAGTGTGGCTGAAGGCTGAAGGCTGAAGGCTTTGCTTCTCATATTTGGTTATTTAACTGGAAGAGCCACCACCTACCATCTGTGATGCGAGAAAATTTTGGTGGGAACTTGGGAGAGCAGCTCAGTGAGATTGTTCAGGAAGATCTAGGCTCTAGTCCCAGCTCCACCTTAAGGAGGGATCTTTGGGGGCCCAAGGGTAAAGGGGTAAATGGATGGGACAGACCTTGCCAAGGTCCCCCTCATGCTCTGGTTTTATCATGGGCTAAGCATCACCCTGGGGTTTTGGACTTCTCCGGATCTTCTCGTAGATAGTGTGGACGGCTGAAGTACACTCAGGGTTATGTGAGTGGCAGTTGCCCTTCTCCGAGTCTTTCTACAATTCAAGCAGAGTTTAGGAGTTGTCTTGATCAATTTCTAAGCATCAAATAGAAGGGTCAGTCAAGCTACATCTCTTTATGAGCTTCTTGTCTTCAACCAGGTAGTTCTGACTCTCAAGCCTGATAACTCCCCTAAATACAGCTTCAGCACAGACTCTCTCTTGAACATTGTAGGATCTTTGCACTTGCTCTGTTTTCTATCCAAGATACTGCCTCTCTCCCCACTCCAAGACCTCCATTTTTCTCACCCCCTCATTTCTTTCAGGGTCTCTTTTCTTGGTGAGTTTTTCCCTGACAGCCTTAGTTAAAATCGCACACCACCTACCCCACCTCTCTTTTCTGCTTTATTTTCTCCTAACACGTACCATCACCTAGAACTTGATGGTTTGCTTATTCATTTGTCACTCTCTATCTCCTCAACCTAGAATATTCTATGAGACCAAGGACTTTTCTTGCTTTGTAGACTTTCGTAGCTCAGATAAAAATAATTCAGGGAACACAGTAGGTGCTCAACAGATATTTGACGGACTTTAATTTGTAAATCACTTTGCTCTCATTGCAAAAGTTACTGTGGAAGGCTTAAAAGTGTCAGATAAATGTAAGCTATTATTACTGTAATCCTCATTTTATAAAAGAATAAACTGAGGTAGAGGGAGGGAAGTGATTTTCTAGAGTTGATCAAGAAGTCTGTGTCACAAACTCATTTTATGAAACAAAAACAGACTCACAGACATAGAAAAATGAACGTATGGTTACTAAGGAGGAAGCGGGGTGAGGAGGGATAAATTAGGAGTTTGGGATTAGTAGACACAAAATGCTATATATAAAATGGGATAAACAACAAGGTTCTACTATACAGTATAGGGAACTATATTCAATACCCTGTAACAAACCATAATGGAAAAGAATATGGAAAAGTATATGTCGATCTGTCTAAAACTGAATCACTTTGCTATACACAAGAAACTAACCCAACATTGTAAGTCAACCATACTTCATTAAAAAAAAAAAGAAAGAAAGAAATCTGTGTCAGAGCCTCATCTCCATTTCTCCGGACTCTTCTTTATGCCACCCTCATCCTTTTTGCACTTAGCTTCCTGTCTCCTTAGGGCTTCCCTGGTGGCTCAGAGGTTAAAGCATCTGCCCACAATGCGGGAGACCTGGCTTCGATCCCTGGGTCGGGAAGATCCCCTGGAGAAGGAAATGGCAACCCACTCCAGTATTCTTGCCTGGAGAATCCCATGGACAGAGGAGCCTGGAGGTCTACAGTCCACAGGGTCGCAAAGAGTTGGACACGACTGAGCGACTTCACTTCACTTTCCTGTCTCCTTGAAGGGAGTTTATTTTCTCCACCAGACTGGGAACTCCCCAAGGGCAGAAACTGAGGTGTCAGGGGCTTCAGCATGGGGCTGCATGTCTGGGTCAGATGTTGCCTCATCTGTTTCTCTATCCCAAAGTCACTCATTGTTCCCCTCCTGTGCTTCTCGGCAAGGGTATTAAAGTTTGGGTCACAATGAACAATTTCCTAAGTTTCCCGAGGCCCAGGCTAGGTAAGGATGTTACCCAGAGGGACTGCCATGGGAAGTCACAATGTGGAGGGCACTGGGGCAGCTGGGGACAGTGCGTGGAAGACGAGGCTGGGAACGAAGACACCCCTAATTCTGCTTCGTTTGCATGGTTCTCTGATAAGTCCAAGTATTCCGTCTATGTCTCACTGTCCCCTACTATAACCTGCTGGGACTGGACCAGATCCTGATGATTTGTGACTCAGTCATCTAGCATTGTCCCCTCTTTGGGGAAGTCAAATGATGAGAGAGGAGAGGACCTGGCCATTGGCTACTCCTGGGCATCCCTGCTTCTCTTCTGCTCACCCTTTTAGTCCAGTGGTTCTCAATGTGGGACCAGGATCACCTGGGATCAGTATCACTTGGGAATTTGTTAGAAATATAAGTTCTTGGGACTGCTTTGAAGTGAAGTCATTCAGTCGTGTCCGACTCTTTGTGACCCCGTGGACTGTAGCCTGCCAGGCTCCTCTGTCCATGGGATTCTCCAGGCAAGAGTACTGGAGTGGGTTACCATTTCCTTCTCCAGGGGATCTTCCCGACCCAGGGATCAAAGCGCATTGGAGGCAGGCGCTTCAACCTCTGAGCCACCAGGAAAGCCAAGACCTACTGAATCAAAAACTCCTGGAGTGGGCCCAGAAAACTTCATTTTTACCAAGCCCTTCAGGTGTTCCTGATGCAAGCTTTATTTGAGAATCATTGCTCTGGGAAGTCCCTTAGATGTCCTCTTTTTCCTCCTGTAATTGCTG
Source organism: Budorcas taxicolor (assembly GCF_023091745.1). Lineage (NCBI taxonomy): Eukaryota > Metazoa > Chordata > Mammalia > Artiodactyla > Bovidae > Budorcas > Budorcas taxicolor. The sequence continues at coordinate 13,473,483 of NC_068912.1, forward strand.
TCTTCAGTTCTTCCCCACTGGTGAAATCATTCTATCTGTGACTATAGCACCAATTTCCAACCAAGGGTCAGTAGCCAACATGAGATGCCCTCCCAGGAACACCTCATCAATGGGAGGGCATCAAAACATTTACCTAAAGATGTGGTATTAGTGGTAGGATCTCAGGTAGGTAAGACAGAGAAAGACTTGAGGAAGAAGAGGAAATGAGCTTTTCCTGGTGCTCCTCAGCTTCTTAGGTCTGCTCTCAATCCTGGATCTGCTACTGTGTCCTCCTTTTACTTCCTTGTGTCTTATATAGGTGATGGGGTCTACCAGACACCTGGTCATTTACACTGTTTTGCTCTGCCAACCCTCCTTGGATATTGGTGAGGATGTGATGAGGCTGTGGGCATATGAGTGGAGTATGCTCCCCATCAGTGGTTTCCTAACTTGGCACCTCAGCTCCCAACATGCTGTGGGTAGCCAAGCACAGCAACCATATTGTCCAAAGCAAGGATTGGACCCAGAATGTGATAGGGAATAGAATACTCTGGATTTCCCCAGACTTACTGCCTCTGAGCACATAGCAGAACTAGTATGATTTGATTCCCTTGGACCCACCTTAAGGTGTCTCAGGAAGCTGATCTCTTCATAGGCAGAGTCTAGGCTGTTGGTCACACCAGTCTGAAGGTTAGCAGATTCCTCTGTGGGAAGGGCCTGGGGAGTAGCTTTCACGCCTGGAGCCTCTGGCAGGAGAGTGGACTCACCTGTATACAGCAGATGCTCAATGAGAATGAATGGAATTGGAGGTGGCCCCTTGTAAGCCCTTGAGTGAGATCAGTCATTGCCCTCTGGATCATGGATCAGGTCCCAGACTCCTGTCTTGTCCCTGCCTTCCTCTTCTTTTGCTTTCTGGACATGCACGTAGCTCCTGCCCCCAGCATTGCTCTACCCCAGGCTTCTATCAGGAATGATTCACAGAAGAGGTCAATGAGCCTCTACCTGCCCAGTGCCCTGCCCTCCTCCCTGGGGTCTTGATCCACTCCCTTCCCCCAGATCCCCCTCATCCCAGCCCTCCCCTCAGGGTCTACCCAGCACCTGCCTCTCCTGGTCTGCATCTTCTTTCTCATCCAGATCCACACTCCAGCCCCTAGGCTCACCATCAGAGCCATGAGAAGGATGCCAAGCCAATGCCATTTGCTCTGAAGAGAACCTGGAGTCAAAGGCTGGTGTCAGATCTGCTTCAGTCAAGCCTGTTGGGCAGGCAATGGGGAGCAGGTGGGGCCCCCCTGGCTCAGAGCCTGTGTCCTGAGTGTACGTCCTTGATGAAGCTCTGACAAGTTTCTTCCTTTCTAGTCTCTCTACACACTAACCACTATTACTATAATGTTTCATCACCAGACTTCCTGTCCGATTTCTGAACAGGACCCTCAGAGGCTTCCATTAGTTGTGTGTGACACTGTTCATCCTGTTCACCTGCCTCTTTTCTCAGACTCTCAGAAGAAAAATACATTCTAAGAGGAGGAAGGGATAAAGGACACTGGAATAGACCTTAGGCTTGTTCTTTTCTCTGTTTGGGATGTCTTTTCTATAACCCCACAATAAAACTCCTATTCATCCTTCAAGGCCCATCTCAAGTGTTCCCGTATCTGTGAGGCCTTTCCCAACTCAGGCAGCAGTTGCTCAACTTTTTCTTCCTTCCTTCCTCCCTCTTTCCATTTTTCCCTCCCTCTTTCTTTTCCTTCCTTCTTTCTTTCCTCCCTCCTTCCCTCCCTTCCTCTTTTCCTTCCTTTCTTTCATACCAAAACCATATACTTTCTATTTTCTCCAACTTTATTGTTTAACATCTGGTTTTTTTAAATTAATTTATTTTTTAATTGAAGGATGCTTGCTTTACAGAATTTTGCTATTTTTTGTTTTTATGTTTAGAAATTTACTCTTCCCCTTCTTTGAACTATCTTCTGAAAATTACTGACATGATCTGTGTCACACACATAACTGATATCTGATATTTGATATTACTGATATCTGATACTGTGCTGTATCTCTTTGCAGAGTACTTCTTTTCATTCTCACAAGAGCCTTGTGAAGTAGATACAATTATTATCCATATTATGGAAAAGCTATACAAATTAAGTAACCTGTTCAAGTCTCACAGCCAGTGTGTGGTGAAGCCCCCACAGCACTGCAAGTTCCTTGAGGACAGGGATTTATCTTATTTTTCACTGAGCCTTTCCCCCATCATCAGCACCCAGTAGGCACTCAGTTGTGAGGGTTGAAATCTGAGTGAGTGAAGAAACGAGATGAAAGAGACCATTCAGACAAGAGCCCCACATGAGCAAGTAGGGGTCAGGAGGGCATTGTTGGGATAGGGCAACTGAACTAGTAATTACACCTCCTTTTTAACATCAGTTGTTCCTGCTTTATATTCCTAGGGAAAGTAGGGGACTTCTTTCCCTAGGCATTTTACAATACCACAGTCTGAGGCTCTTTTGTAAGGGTTCACACCCTATAACCCACCCCACTTAGTCCCTTGATGTAACCAAGGTGTTGCTCTAGGCTGATGGGGAAAGTATAGTTAATGGGTTGTAGTGACCGCAGGTTCTCACACTGCTCAGAGAAGGGTTGAACTGTGGTTTATGTACTCAGAGGTGGTAACCATCCTTTGAAAGGACAAGTCTGGAATGCAGTAAAAATTGGGCATCTATCAGCCTGAATGTGCTATGCGAGTCCTGCCCACCCAGGGTAAGGGCCAGAGTCTGGGTGACAGGAGTATTCCACGGTTGGGGGCAGGTGGCCCTAAGTTTCTTAGTCTTTACTCCTCAGATCTTTCTCCTCCTCTTCTCGGATCTGATGTCTAATTCAGCCTCCCAGGCTCACTGATGTTGGGAAAGGGGGTGTACACATGCCAGTCTCACATTTCTGTTCTGGGTGAAGCATTAGTCTCCATAATTGGTCCAGTTTCTGGATTGTAGGTTTCAAGACTGCAATGAGGCTGTGGCCACTCACTGAGGTGGGGATGTTTTGGTTGCATCACATAAACTGCCTTAAAATGTTCCTCAGTACCCCCCATTTTCTTTGAGACTTACCAGCCTTGCCCTCCCCTAGTCTCTGCTGGCTCATTTTCATCACCTTCCTAGCTGATCACACTCACCCCTCCAGGGACAGATGTCCTCCAGGTGCAAGGTTGCATTCTTCTCTTCTGCAGGGTTGTTAACCACACAGGTGAGGTGACTGTTGACATGGCTTATAGGCAGGCTCAGGCTTAGGTTCCTGGAGTTGGGGGGTATCCCTCTCTGCTCCAGGCGCCTGGAGAGGCCCTGGCTTAGCCAGGTCACTGTCAGGTTCCCTGTGTTTCCTGGGATCTCACATTCTAGACTGATGTTGCACCAGACTGATGTGTTAGATGATGAACGAATCTGGATCTGGGGGTGGGGGATGGGATCTGGGGTGAGAGGGGACAAGAGAGAAGCTGAGCTTCAAGATTGGAGGCCAATCTAAATGTATACGTGATACGTCTGCATGAGATTTCTAACTGTAGGCCTGAGGAAAGAACCTACTCTGCCTGGCCTAAGAGGTTCTGATTCCCAGCCCACTGATAGCTTAACTTTCCATGCTCAGTTATGTCGAGACGGCTAAATTATCATGGAAGCCTGAAGTGCTGCAATACATGGAGTCACAAAGAGTTGGATATGACTTAGTGACTGAACAACAACAACAAGCTGATAATTATATAATTATAAGTAAATACATGATATATCAATATATGGTAACCATATATATTATTGTATATACAATAAATGAAACATGGGAAACACTGAGAATGCACTATAAAGACATGTTTACAGTCTTGTTTTGTTTAGAGAATTAAAAAACATTGATTATCTTCAAATGTTAAAGTAAAAATGTAAGTTTAGTAACCAGTGAAATAAAAATGAATGTTATATAATTTCCAAACTGCTAGAAGTTTGGATAAAAGAAAACTGTATTAATAAAACAAAAGGCAAGAAAAAACTGATAAGAAACATTAAATAAGATGTCTGGAGTAGGTCCATACATGTAAAAAATTAAAATACATCTGAATTCATTATAGCCCCCTATTAAAAAACCAAGACCAAAATTAGGTAAAACCAGCTATGTATTATTTATATTAATGATACAGAAAGATCAAAAAGAGAGATGGAAAATAATAAATGAGGAAAATGTCAACCAAATGACTGCAAGTGTGGCAACAGTCACTATAGACTGCTTTCATCTGACATGAAAAACATTAAGTAGGCCAGAGATATTTTAGATTACTATGTACCTAGCAACATGATTTGGAAATGCATAAATCAAATCCACTAATACTACAATAGATGGTTTTACTACGGCAGATATAAATGGATTAGAGGACAGGATGTAACATAGGTAAACACAGATGTTAAAGGCCAGGTGGCCAATCTGTTAGGTAACTCACTCTATGCTCAGTCCCTCTTTCCTCACTGTCCTTGACTTTGTCTATTGAAGAATCTAGAAAGCAAAATTCTCCATTTCAGTCTTTCTTACACTTGCACTTGTTCTGAGCAGTGAAGTAAGGGAAATTTGCTGCGTGAGAGGAAGAGTCTTCACTCCTGAAAAGAGAAAGCTTCAACACAAGAAAGATTATTCCCCCTGTCTTTCTTTTTTTGCTATTTTTTTTCTTAGACCGACACCTAGAGAAACGGCTATCCTGTTTCAAAGCAACAAGCACAAGAACAAAACCCATGTGCCAATGATGGCAGAGCAGAAAGATAGAGTGAGCGTCCACCTCAGGGGTCAATGCTGAACAGACGCATGGATGCCAGAGAAAGTTACCTCTTGACTTCTGGTTATATGAGAAAAGTAAACCCCCATTTTCTTAAGCCTTTAAAAATCAAGCTTAATGCTAATTGAAGTCAAATATATTCCAAACTTATGAGCATAGATAACAATAAAAAGACTTGATCAGCAAAATCAAAGCCAATTAAAAAAAGAGATCAATCAAAAGAAAAAATATTGCTAACTAAACACTTAAAGTTATAAGTAAATGTCACTTAGAATGATAATTGGACATAACTACAAGTAAGTGAAGGGCTTCCCTGGTGGCTCAAATGGTAAAGAATCTGCCTGCAATGCAGGAAATGCAGGTTTGATCCCTGGATCAGGAAGATCCTGTGGAGACGGGAATGGCTACCCACCGCAGTATTCTTGCCTGGAGAATTCCATTGACAGAGGAGACTGGTGGGCGACAGTCCATGGAGTCACAAAGAGTCGGACGCAACTGACCGACTAACACTACTACCACTAGAGATAAGAGAAGATGAAAAGCTATAAGGAAACACTGTGTACAACTGAGTATCAATAGATTTGAAAATATAAGTGAAATAATTCTTCTCTAAGAAAGTGTTAATGATCAAAATCTTATCAAGAAGTAGCAGCAAACCTGAATACACTCATTGTCTTAGAAACATGGCCAAAGCTCTGTCCTTATAAAGGTCATGAAGAATATTTGGTCTCAGGGGTGAGTGTGACCAAATGACCGAAGAAAGAAAACTCTTGTGTTATATACTTTGCCTCAGAGCTTAAAATGGCAAAATACCTCTGGGTCATTCTGAAAGCACAGTTTAACTTTAATACACACATCAGACAAGAATACCAAAGCCAAAACAAGATAAAATGCACAAATCCACGGGTTAATGTCAGTTTCAAACACAGAATTTAAAATTCCTAAATTAAATATTAGCAAATATAATCACACAATACACTATGATCAAGTTGGATTTATTATAGGAATGCAAAGACAGTATAATTAGGAATTTTATTAATGCAGTTTATGCTATTAGCAGATGAAAAGAAAACACAACACCTAACATTTGCTGAGCAAGTACGTATTTCCAGACTTAGTTCCAAAGGCTTCACATGAGCTCATCTAATCCTCATAATAACCCTATAAAGTTTCATGGATTAGCTGTGTCAGTAGAGTCATCTAGGGCAGGGGTAAGCAAAGGGTAAAAGGCTGAACAGTAAATATTTTAGGTTTCATAGGCTGTATGGTCTCTTGAAACAACTACTTAACTTAGCCATTATGGGGAGAAAGTAACCAAATAAAACATCTAAACAAATGGGTGTGTGGCTGTATTCCAATAAAACTTTATTTATAAAGTCAGACATCGGGCTAGATTTACCAATGGCTATAGTTTGCCAACCCTTGATCTGGGGTAATTGTTAAAAATACAAATTTATGGGCTCTTCCCAAGACTTACTGAACATGCATCTGGGGAAATGATATTTTCACATCACTTTAAAAGATCTGGTTTAATGAACAGATAACAATTTAAATGTAAAATCAAATGGAATGTCTATTACAAAGTATCATGAAGCACAGATAGGTGTTAAGGCAGAGAATGCTCTTAGGCATTTAAAGTGTTCACTTGGCGTGTGGTTTTTATGAACTTTTGTTAAGCTCTTTTTAATAGGTAAAGGAATATTAATCAAGATTGAATAACATAAAAATCCTAGAAAAATTAGGTGCATTTCTATCATTTTCTTTAAAAATTGCTTAAATCTATTTCTTTAAAGGAATACTTTTTGAATGCCTCCTGGGACCTGTATAAAACATCAGACAGATGCAAGAAGAGTAGGGCATGGCCCGTGCTCCCAAGTGGACAGCACACCACACACAAATAACTGTAGTGCAAGGCAGAGAGAAATATGATCCATTAAAGAATTAGGAAAAAGAACTTGCAGACTTCAAAATGGACATACTCATTTAACAGGGATGAGAAACGCCTTTATAGGATATGGCAATTCTGAAAGCCCATGAGGTAAGAGAGAGCGAGAGAGAAAGGCTGTACTTGAAGAACAATGTGTTTGGCTAGAAACAAAGCTAGAACACTGGCATTAACTGATGGCAGATCTCTCATGCTGTGAGGAGTACTGAGTTCCACAGCAATGGTAAGTAAGCAAGTATTATTGTAAAATTCAATAAGGGAGCTGGTGAATTATCAGATAAGTTGGAAGTAAGACAAAAGGAAACCAGCTAGTAGCACTTCTACTTTTTCAAGCAACTCTTCTTTTGCTCCACCATTGTGGTTTTCATGACTTGTTAGTCAAAGCACTCTGACCCTGGTTACATGCAATACAACAGCACAAGCCCCAGGCCTTGACAATCAGAATATGTTATTTCCCTGGTCAGTGACCCATCTAGGGGTGATCTTGAGAACCTAGCCCAACTAGTAAGAGCCTTTTCCTAGAATTTCCCATGTGAAGTGAGCCAGGAAACTCCCTTTGCTCTCTGGTTGAGTGGGGTGCATAGCTGCACAGAGCCACACTCCCAACCACTTGGAGAGGCCCAGGAGAAGAAAGCTGATAGGAAAGGAGGGGAGAGAGAGAAAGACACTGAAAAAGAAGATGAGAGAGTATGTGGTTCCTGAATACAGAAGTGAGCCCCTGTCAGTTTTTCAGTTCCCATGAGCATGAGGGCCAGAGGAACTCCTTTACTGATCTTGCTCCTAGAGATCTAAGCATTTTTTTTTAAATCACAAAACACTCTTATTGACTAATTTAAGTAGGCTTCCATTTCTTGATGCTAAAAGAGATAGGATGAAACTCTATTGGTATGATGTCACTGAGAAAGCTACGCCAGGAATTTATCAGCCAAGGAGGAGAGAAAGACAAGTTCAGGAATCAGAAGCTGGAGGCCAGGAAGCAGCTAATATGCTCTCCGTCTCTTATCAACAGAAAAACCCAGCTTGGATAGTCAACCCAGTCAACCTAGCCTCTTCTCATAAAATTTCCAACCCCCCTCCCCACTCCCCACCCCCGCCCCCCCCCCAACTCCTCTCCGGCTCCCACTAGGTGGGGTGTGCAGGGAATGTCTTTGAGATGGATATCTCTGGGACATCCACCAGTGTATGTCAAGAAGGAAAGGACCAGGTGGCAAGGAGAGGGGTAGAAAATTCGGAGCATGGCACATGGAGGAAAGTGTTGGGAAGCAAGGCTGAAGAGGCAGCCAGGGACCAGATCCTGTGCAGAGTTGCACTTCTTTTTCTGAGTGCCATTTATTCTGTGCAGAATGGGAATGGGGACTGTTTGGTGTTAAACAGGTAAACAACAGGAAGAGCACTACATTTTAAAGAAGATCAAAATATCAGCTGCATGGAGGGGGATTTGGAAGGCAGAAGAGAAGCCAGTCAGGAGGCTGATGTGATAACACAAGCAGAGGTGGTGGAGGATGGAGTCAAAGACGACCAGTGGGAGAGAGCTCTGGCAGGTTAGATACTCCTTCTCTGGACTGTCTTCTCACTCCTTCCTGTATTTCTCCATTATACTGTCTGCCCACGAGGTCAGGTGTTGGGCTCCATACTAGCCTGGGAGCTCCAGGGAGCAGGCATTGGGTCTTCCCCGGTATCTCTGACTTGTGTCTAGGACAAAACTTTGTCCTGAAATTTCTCTAACTGCACTTCAGATCAACTAGTTTAAAAGGATTTTACGTGATCAAAACACCTATTTGGTGTTTTTCACCACCAAGTTTTGTTGTTTCAGTTTTGCCAACATCTTTTTGTCACTTAAGAACTTTTAAATCAACTTTCCCCAAAGCATGGAGTAATATTTTGTTTTCATGAACAGGTTTTTTTCTTGTTTCTTTTTGCCAGCTTGCAGTACCTTTTTCCCCAACCAGGGATTGACCCTGTGCTCTTAGCACCTTTGACAATGAAAGCACAGAGTCCCAACCACTGGGAATTCCCAGGAACAGAGAGAAGAAATCCAGCTCCACCTACAACAACACCCACACAAGCTTCCCTAACCAGGAAACATTCAACCCTACCCACAAAGAGGAACCTCCACAATAAAGAGGAACCACAAACTGCCAGAATACGGAAAGGCCACCCCAAACACAGCAATATAAACAAGATGAAAAGGCAGAGAAATACTCAGCAGGTAAAGGAACAGGAAAAATGCCCACCAAACCAAACAAAAGAGGAAGAGATAGGGAATCTACCTGATAAAGAATTCTGAATAATGGTAGTGAAAATGATCCAAAATCTTGAAAACAAAATGGAGTTACAGAAAAATAGACTGGAGAAAAGGATTGAGAAGATGTAAGAAATGTTTAACAAGGACCTAGAAGAAATAAAAAATAGTCAATATATAATAATGCATTATTATATATTGACTAATATATAATGCAATAAATGAGATCAAACACACTCTGGAGGGAACCAACAGTAGAATAATGGAGGCAGAGGATAGGATAAATGAGGTAGAAGATAGAATGGTAGAAATAAATGAAGCAGAGAGGAAAAAAGAATTAAAAGGAACGAGGACAACCTCAGAGACCTCTGCTGCTGCTGCTGCTAAGTTGCTTCAGTCGTGTCCGACTCTGTGCAACCCCAGAGATGGCAGCCCACCAGGCTGCCCCGTCCCTGGGATTCTCCGGGCAAGAACAATGGACTGGGTTGTCATTTCCTTCTCCAATGAATGAAAGTGAAAAGTGAAGTGAAGTAGCTCAGTCGTGTCCGACTCTTAGCGACCCCATGGACTGCAGCCTACCAGGCTCCTCCATCCATGGGATTTTCCAGGCGAGAGTACTGGAGTGGGGTGCCATTGCCTTCTCCCAGAGACCTCTGGGACAATGTTAAACGCCCCAACATTCAAATCATAGGAGTCCCAGGGAAGAAGACAAAAAGAAAGACCATAAGAAAATACTTGAGGAGGTAATTGTTGAAAACTTCCCTAAAATAGGGAAGAAAATAGTCACCCAAGTCCAAGAAACCCAGAGAGTCCCAAACAGGATAAACCCAAGGTAAAACACCTCAAGACACATATCAATCAAATTAACAAAGATCAAATACAAGGAGCAAATATTAAAAGCAACAAGGGAAAAACAACAAATAACACACAAGGGGATTCCCATAAGGATAACAGCTGATCTTTCAATAGAAACTCTTCAGGCCCTAAGGGAATGACAGGACATACTTAAAGTGATGAAAGAGAAAAACCTACAGCCCAGATTACTGTAGCCAGCAAGGATCTCATTCAAATATGAAGGAGAAATCAAAAGATTTACAGACAAACAAAAGTTGAAAGAATTCAGCACCACCAAACCAGCTCTCCAACAAATGCTAAAGGATCTTGACCATACAGGAAACACAGAAAGGGTGTAAAACTCGAACCCAAAACAACAAAATAAATGGCAATGGAATCATACTTATCAATAATTACCTTAAATGTAAATGGGTTGAATGCTCCAACCAAAAGACAAAGACTGACTGAATGGATAAAAAAACAAGACCCCTATATACGTTGTCTACAAGAGACTCATCTCAAAACAAGGGACACATACAGACTGAAAGTGAAGGGCTGGAGAAAGGCATTCCACAGAAATGGAGACCAAAAGAAAGCAGGAGTAGCAATACTCATATCAGATAAAATAGACTTTAAAACAAAGGCTGTGAAAAGAGACAAAGAAGGCCACTACATAATCATCAAAGGATCAATCCAAGAAGAAGATATAACAATTATAAATATATATGCACCCAACATAGGAGCATCACAATATGTAAGACAAATGCTAACAAGTATAAAAGGGGAAATTAACAATAACACAATAATAGTGGGAGACTTTAATACCCCACTTACACCTATAGATAGATCAACTAAACAGAAAATTAACAAGGAAACACAAACTTTAAATGATACAATAGACCAGTTAGACCTAATTGATATCTATAGGACATTTCACCCCAAAACAATGAATTTCACCTTTTTCTCAAGCGCACATGGAACCTTCTCCAGGATAGATCACATCTTGGGCCATAAATCTAGCCTTGGTAAATCTAAAAAAATTAAAATCATTCCAAGCATCTTTTCTGACCACAATGCAGTAAGGTTAGATGTCAATTACAGGAGAAAACCTATTAAAAATTTCAACGTATGGAGGCTGAACAACACGCCGCTGAATAACCAACAAATTACAGAAGAAATCAAAAAAGAAATCAAAATATGAATAGAAATGAATGAAAATGAAAACACAACAACCCAAAACCTATGGGGCACTGTAAAAGCAGTGCTAAGGGGAAGGTTCATAGCAATACCGGCTTACCTCAAGAAACGAGAAAAAGGTCAAAGAAATAACCTAACTTTACACCTAAAGTAGCTAGAAAAGGAAGAAATGAAGGACCCCAGGGTTAGTAAAAGGAAAGAAATCTTAAAAATTAGGGCAGAAATAAATGCAGAAGAAACAAAAGAGACCATAGCAAAAATCAACAAAGCTAAAAGCTTGTTCTTTGAGAAGATAAATAAAATTGACAAACCTTTAGCCAGACTCATCAAGAAACAAAGGGAGAAAAATCAAATCAACAAAATTAGAAATGAAAATGGAGAGATCATAAGAGACAACACAGAAATACAAAGGATCATAAGAGACTACTATCAGGCAATTATATGCCAATAAAATGGACAACATGGAAGAAATGGACAAATTCTTAGAAAAGTACAACTTTCCAAAACTGAACCAGGAAGAAATAGAAAATCTTAACAGACCCATCACAAGCACAGAAATTGAAACTGTAATCAGAAATCTTCCAGCAAACAAAAGCCCAGGACCAGACGGCTTCACAGTTGAATTCTGCCAAAAATTTATAGAAGAGCTAACACCTATCCTATTCAAACTCTTCCAGAAAATTGCAGAGAAAGTAAACTTCCAAACTCATTCTATGAGGCCACCATCACCCTAATACCAAAAGCAGACAAGATGCCACACAAAAAAGAAAACTACAGGCCAATATCACTGATGAACATAGATGCAAAAATCCTTAACATAATTCTAGCAAACAGAATCCAACAACATATTAAAAAGATCATACATCGTGACCAAATTGGCTTTATCCCAGGGATGTAAGGATTCTTCAATATCCACAAAGCAATCAATGTAATACACCACATTAATAAACTGAAAGATAAAAACTATATGATTATCTCAATAGATGCAGAGAAAGCCTTTGACAAAATTCAACATCCATTTATGATGAAAACCCTCCAGAAAGCAGGAATAGAAGGAACATACCTCAACATAATAAAAGCTATATATGCCAAACCCTCAGCAAACATTATCCTCAATGGTGAAAATTTGAAAGCATTTCCCCTGAAGTTAGGAACAAGACAAGGGTGCCCACTCTCACCACTACTAATCAACATAGTTTTGGAAGTTTTGGCCACAGCAATCAGAGCAGAAAAAGAAATAAAAGGAATCCAGGTTGGAAAAGAAGAAGTAAAACTCTCACTGTTTGCAGATGACATGACCCTCTACAAAGAAAATCCTAAAGACTCCACCAGAAAATTACTAGAGCTAATCAATGACTATAGTAAAGTTGCAGGCTATCAAATTAACACACAGAAGTCTCTTGCATTCCTATACACTAACAATGAGAAAACAGAAAGAGAAATTCAGGAAACAATTCCATTCACCATTGCAACGAAAAGAATAGCATACTTAGGAATATATCTACCTAAAGAAACAAAATATGTATATATAGAAAACTATAAAACACTGATGAAAGAAATCAAAGAGGACACAAATAGATGGAGAAATATACCATGTTCATGGATTGGAAGAATCAATATAGTGAAAATGAGTATACTACCCAAAACAATCTAGAGATTCAATGCAATCCTATGGGGTCGCTGAGGGTCGGACACGACTGAGCGACTTCATTTTCACTTTTCACTTTCATTCACTTGAGAAGGAAATGGCAACCCACTCCAGTGTTCTTGTCTGGAGCATCCCAGGGACTGGGGAGCCTGGTGGGCTGCCATGTATGGGGTCACACAGAGTCGGATATGACTGAAGTGACTTAGCAGCAGCAGCAGAACAAATAATTTCACAATTTGTATGGAAATACAAAAAAAAAAAAACTCAAATAACCAAAGCAATCTTGAGGAAGAAGAATGGAACTGGAGGAATCAACCTGCCTGACTTCAGGCTCTACTACAAAGCCACAGTCATCAAGACAGTATGGTACTGGTACAAAGACAGAAATATAGATCAATGGAACAAAATAGAAAGCCCAGAGATAAATTCATGCACCTATGGACACCTTATCTTTGACAAAGGAGGTTAGAATATCCAGTGGAGAAAAGACAATCTCTTTAACAAGTGGTGCTGGGAAAACTGATCAACCACTTGTAAAAGAATGAAACTAGAACATTTTCTAACACCACACACAAAAATAAACTCAAAATGGATTAAAGATCTAAACATAAGACCAGAAACTATAAAACTCCTAGAGGAAAACATAGACAAAACACTCTCAGACATAAATCACAGCAGGATCCTCTACGACCCACCTCCCAGAATATTGGAAATAAACACAAAAATAAACAATTGGTACCTAATTAAGTTTAAAACCTTTTGCACAACAAAGGTAACTATAAGCAAGGTGAAAAGACAGCCTTCAGAATCGGAGACAATAGTAGCAAACGAAGCACCTGACAAAGAATTGATCTCAAAAATATACAAGCTACACCTGCAGCTCAATTCCAGAAAAATAAATGACCCAATCAAAAAATGGGCCAAAGAACTAATCAGACATTTCTCCAAAGAAGACATACAGATGGCTAACAAACACATGAAAAGATGCTCAACATCACTCATTATCAAAGAAATGCAAATCAAATCCACAGTGAGGTGCCATTTCACGCCAGTCAGAATGGCTACTATCCAAAAGTCTAAAAGAATAAATGCTGGAGAGGACGTGGAGAAAAGGAAACCCTCTTACACTTTTGGTGGGAATGCAAACTAGTACAGCCACTATGGAGAACAGTGTGGAGATTCCTTAAAAAACTGAAATAGAACTGCCATATGACCCAGCAATCCCACTGCTGGGCATACACACCGAGGAAACCAGAATTGAAAGAGACACGTGTACCCCAAAGTTCATTGCAGCACTGTTTATAATAGCCAGGACATGGAAGCAACCTAGATGTCCATCAGCAGATGAATGGATAAGAAAGCTGTGGTACATATACACAATGGAATATTACTCAGCAATTAAAAAGAGTACATTTGAATCAGTTCTAATGAGGTGGATGAAACTGGAGCCTATTATACAGAGTGAAGTAGGCCAAAAAGAAAAACACCAATACATTATACTAATGCATAAATATGGAATTTAGAAAGATGGTGATGATAACCCTGTGTGCGAGACAGCAAAAGAGACACAGATGTATAGAACAGTCTTTTGGACTCTGTGGGAGAGGGAAGAGGTGGGATGATTTGGGAGAATGGCATTGAAACATGTGTATTGTCATATGTGAAATGAATTGCCAGTCCAGGTTCGATGCATGATACAGGGTTCTCAGGGCTGGTGCACTGGGATGACCCAGAGGGATGGGATGGGGAGGGAGGTGGGAGGGCGGTTCAGAATGGCAGATTCCTGTCAATGTATGGCAAGCCACTACAATATTGTAAAGTAATTAGTCTCCAATTAAAACAAAACAAAAAAACTTTTAAATCAGTTTTTGAAGCAACCAATAAGGGCGTTTCTGATACAACTTTATATTTCTAAGAATCAATTTTTGCAGTATTTTACAATTGAATGCTTTTTTTTTTGTATACTCTTGAGTGGGCCTCTATGGCAACCCACTGTAGCATTCTTGCCTGGAGAACTCCATGGAGAGAGGGGCCTGATGGGCTAAAGGCCATCGGATCCCAAAGAGTCACAACTGAGTGATTAACACTTTTACTTTCGCACTCTCACACTCCTGGGGAGCCTTTCAAGTGATCACTCTATTAAAACTTTCATTGGTTGTTTCTCATGAGATATGTAGCATTAGACCCCATCCTGTATCCTGTACCTTCCCTCCACCAGCTGTGTGTGAATCCCTAGAGTGGGCGGTGGAGTTCGGATGAGGGTCAAGCTGGGGAGGGGAGGTCAGGTGGTCAGGCCTTACCTTGGTGGTCAGGCCTTACCTTGGTTCTGCTAGAGGTGGATTAACCGGAAGGTGACAAATCTTAAGCCATTTTTTGTTCTTATTCTAAATGAATACTTTTAAAGAAACAAAAAGAAATTATAGATAGTTTTTCCTAAGATGTAATATTTAAAATTTAGTTTTACATTTAGGGCATCAGAAGAGATGTAAAAATTTCTAAAAAAAAAAAGAAAAAGACTTAAAAAAAAATACCCTGAGTTTAGGCTAACTTTCTTTAAATAAAGTGGTTGTTGGAATGCATGCTTGGGGCATAGTCCCACACCTTACCATATAAACAGAGTCTAAATGCTTCCTCATTTAATTTTCCTGAGTTGAATTTGATTTTTGCTGTATATAGTCCACTCATTTCCATGGTGAGGTTCCTGATGCTCAAGAAAGCCATCTCTGTTAGGTTGAGTCTGTGCTTGTATATTTCTTCAAGATCATACCACTCAGGATTAGGGATCTGAGGCTTCCAGGACACTAGAAGCTGTGTTTTCTCATCACCCTCAGGTTGCCAATTCCACTCAATCTCTCGGATGTTAGGATCCAAAGGGGAGGTCAGTGTCAGCTGGACAGAGGTCCCCACAGTCCTTTTCAATGTGCAGGAAGAGCTGGGGTATTTGACAGCTTGAGAATCTGGTGATGGACTAGCTAAGCCTGGAGGAAGAAAGAAGCAGAGCAAACGTTATGCTATATCTGCTGTCTTTACATCACACTAATTTTACACTTATAAGAAGATTATCTCCATTTTTACAGACAAGGAAACAAAACTGCAGAGGTAAACTTGCTTAGGCATGGGTCTTGCCTAGAAGTTGACAGCTTTGATTCAAGCACATGTCTGTCACCCTTCCAGACTCATGCTCGTTCGTTTTCTTGCAGCTTGCACCCAATATGGCCTTTGGTTTAATTTTAGGAAATAGAAACTGAAAATGTTGAAGTTCATAAGTAATAACACAATTTCCCCATTGTTTCTAAACACTAGAAGAAAATCATTTCAGCTTTCTCCTATGATGTCTTTTTCCTCCTCAACCCATTGCCTTTTGGTTTCTGGCCACCACTCCTCTGAAATTGCTCTTGATTGAGATACTGATAACTACTTAAAATTAACAAATCCACATGTCATTTAGTCAATCTGTCAGTCTTAGCTTTATGGGACCATCTTGTGGCATTTGACATATGACTACTCTTTCTTGAAACTCTACTTATTTGATACAAATTTTTACTCACTGGGCCCTCAGTCCACTTTCTTTCAATAAATGTTTAATGAGCTAGGCATAACTAAGATTGCCAGAGATACAGTGGTGAACAAGTGGACCTGATCCCCGCTTTCATGGAACTACCATTATAGCCAAGGAGACTGCTGAATAAAGCAGGAGAAAGCACAAGATTTCAGGTACTTGTAAGTGCTGTTAAAAAAGTAGGTGGCACAGATTTCATGGGGCATGGTCCCACACCTTACCATATAAACAGAGTCTAAATTCTTCCTCATTCAATTTTCTTGAGTGGAATTTGATTTTTGCTGTATATAGTCCACTCATTTCATTTCCATGGTGAGATTCCTGATGCTCAAGAAAGCCGTCTCCGTTAGGTTGAACATCTGAACTCCCTTCTCATATTTATGGAATTTTCTGTCTTATGAAACACAGCCCAATGTGAAAATGCCTGATACTTTCCCAGCCACCTTTATAGCAGAGACAGCACATGACCTGGGCTCCTCCAGTCAGATGCACCTATTCAGACTTCCAAACAGAAGCTACTGCATGGTGAGAGGAGGACCACAGTATATGTGCTGTTGACAATGACAGTCATGGAAGCAGCCACCTGATTGCCTGAGGCAAGGGTGACAGCGGTTCTGAGGCAAGTCAAGTATCCAGTCAGTGGGATGTAAGCTGTGGTGTCTGTGTCAGAAATAACAGACCAGTTTCTACTGGACCAGTTCTGTTGTGGCTCCTGGATGAGTCATCTCAGGGCCTGGTCACCCGGATCCCTCAAAGGTCTGTAGACCACTAGCTCTCCTTTAATATGAATACTTAACTACCAGTTAACTTCTTAGACTTATACAGTCAAGAAGTACAAGAGAAGAAAAAGACCTACGAAATCAATCCCAAACAATTAAGAAAATGGCAATAGGAATATACATATCAATAAATTACTTTAAATGTAACTGGATTAAATGCTTTTTAAATTTATTTTTAATTGGAGGATAATGCTTTACAATATTGTGTTGGTTCCTGCCGTACAACAACATGAATCAGCCATAGGTATACACATATTCCCTTCCTCTTGAGCCTCCTCCCACCCCACCCCCCACCCCAGCCCTTTAGGCCATCACAAAGCACTGAGCTGAGTTTCCTGTGCTATACAGCTGCTTCCCACTTGCTATTTTACACAGGGTAGTGAATATATGTCAATGCTACTCTCTCAATCTGTCCCACTCTCTCCTTCCCCCACTGTGTCCATAAGTCTGTTCTCTATGTTTGTATCTCTACCTACCCTGCAAATAAGTTAATCAGTATCAGTTTTCTTAGATTCCATTTATATGCATATATATTTCCATATATCAACATTTACTTTTCTCTTTCTGGTTTATTTCAGTGTTTGACAGGCTCTATGTTCATCCACAGTCAGTTGATATCTGTTACTTGTAACCAAGAATGCTGATTGACAATTAGAGATAATGTGATAAGATACTGGTGGTTTAATGAATGTGTGAGGCATGGATGGTTTATTAAGAAAGTACCTTAAAAAGGTGTGACAGCTAAAGTGAGTTCTGAATGATTAGAGGACAGAATGAATTCTTCCAAGCATACAAAGTTTCCAGTGTACAAAATATCGTGGTCTCCATGTGGGATGAATGGAGGACTGTGCCTGGAGCAGACTGAGTGAAGGAGAGATCTGAAGACAGACTGAGGCAGGAAAGGCTTTGTAGGGTTTGTAGGTGGTTTGGATGGATTCTGATTGCCACAGGAAGATGCCAAATGGTTTTCAGCAGGGTAATATGTGGTTTACATTTTTATTGATCACCTTAGAATACATACTATGTGCATAATGGTTTATAGCAAGGCAAGAAGAGGAAAAGGGATTTCCGTTCTGAGGCTTTCTCAGTAGGTTAAGTGAGAGAAGGATGGTGGTAGGGGATCAGGAGAAATGGGGAGATTAAGGAAATTTTGGAGGTAGAGTTATAGAGAGTGCTGATGGACTGGATGTCAGAGAGAAGGAAAAGAAGAATCAAAGATGATTTCTAGGTTTTTGGCTTAAACAACTGGGTACATGGAGTGACATTTATTGAGCTGTAAATATTATTAAAGTCTGGGGAGGAGCAGGTTTCGGGTGAAGGTAGACATAACACAAGAATTCAGCTTTAGACTGTTAACTTTGCCTTTCAAGAACAGACGTTAAATGGGCCACATAGATGGGTTAAGCCTGGGGGGGAGATGTCCAGGCTGGAAATGTGGCCCTCAGTTCAGTCATGCTACTTACAGCCATGGGATTAGCTAAAATCACCTAGGGATTAGGTGACTATAGCTAGGGAAGGAAAGAGGGCATAGCACTGACCACCAGAGGATTCAGGTCCATTGGGAGAGATGGAGAAGGAACAGCCAGTGGGGAGGACCAGGTAAGTGCAGGGTTAGAAAAGCCAAAGAGGGAAACTGTTTCAAGAAGGAGGGGTGGACAACTAGGGCAGCGCTGCTGAGAGCTGAGGTCAGATTTCCTTTCATTCTTTTCTTTGTCTGTTCCTTAGTACTTCCAAAATGCCTTTATACTTCTAATTCCATTAGTACTCATCTCCTTAATACATATACTTCTTCTCTATTATATTAAAATAGTCAAATAATACCCATCCTGCTCTACTTCCCATTGCTCACCACCATCACAGCTAGAATGAAAATGTAGAACACTCGCTAGCCCACATTCCCTGCTCAGCCTTGTACTATTCTTACACCTCCCCCTGCAACATTCTTCCAATTTGAAGGTTTCACTGATTTAGTCAAGTGTTCTGTTTCTAGACATTTATTAGATTTTCTCTGAAAATATGGCATCTTTATTTCAAGAATCTTTGTTGTTGTTGTTCAGTAGTCAAGTCGTTTCTGACTTTTTGAGACCCCATGGACTGCAGCGTACCAGGCTTCCCTGTCCCTCACCATCTCCCAGAGTTTTCCCAAGTTCATGTCTATTTAATCAGTGATGCCACTCAATGATCTCATCCTCTGCCATCCCTTTCTCCTCTTGCCTTCAATCTTTCCCCAAATTAAGGTATTTTCTAATGAATCGCCTCTTCACATCAGATGGCCAAAGTATTCGAGCTTCAGTATCAGTCCTTCCAATGAGTATTCAGTGTTGATTTCCTTTAAGATTGACTGGATTGATCTCCTTGCTGTCCAAGGGACTCTCAAAAGTCTTCTCCAGCACCACAGTTGGAAAGCATCAATTCTTTGGTGCTCTGCCTTATGGTCCAACTCTCTCATCTGTACGTGACTACTGGAAAGACCATAGCCTTGACTATACGGACATTTGTCGGCAAAGTGATGTCTTTACTTTTTAGCACACTGCCTAGGTTTTTCATAGCTTTTCTGCCAAGAAGCAATTGTCTTCTAATTTTATGGCTGCAATCACCATCCGCAGTGATTTTAGAGCCCAAGAACAGGAAATCTGTCACTGCTTCTGCCTTTTCCCCTTTGATTTGCCATGAAGTGATGGGACCAGATGCCATGATCTTAGTTTTTTTTAAACCAAGTTTTAAGTTGGCTTTTTCACTCTCCTCCTTCACCCTCATAAACAGGCTCTTTAGTTCCTCTTCACTTTATGCCATTAGAGTGATATCATCTGCATATCTGAGATTGTTGATATTTTTCCCAGCAATATTGATTCCAGCTTCTAACTCATCCAGCCTGGCATTTCGCATAACATGCTATGTGTATTTGTTAAATAAACAGGGTGACAATAAACAGCTTTGTCATAGTCCTTTCTCAATCCTGAACCAGTCAGTTGTTCCATACAAGGTTCTAACTGTTGCTTCTTGAAATGCATACAGGTTTCACAGGAGACAGATAAGATGGTCTGGTATTCCTATCTCTTTAAGAGGTTTCCACAATTTGTTATGATCCACACAGTCAAAGGCTTTAGCATATTCAGTGAAACAGAGATAGATGTTTTTCTGAAATTCTCTTGCTTTCTTTATGAAAGCAAGAAAGTGAATGTTGGCAATTTGATCTCTGATTCCTCTGCCTTTTCTAAACCCAACCTGAACATCTGAAATTTCTTGGTTGGCATAATGCTGAAGCCTAGCTTGGAGGATTTTGAGCGTAACCTTACTAGTGTGGAAGATGAGTACAATTGTCCCGTGCTTTGAACATTCTTTAGTATTGCCCTTCTTGGGAATTGGGATGAGGATTGACATTTTCCAGTCCTGTGGCCACTTCTGAGTTTTCCAAATTTGCTGGCATATTGAGTGAAGTACTTTGATAGCATCAACTTCTAGGATTTTAAATAGCTCTGGTGGAATTCCATCACCTCTACTAGCTTTATTGACAGCAGCGCTTCACAAGGCCCACTTGACTTCACACCCCAGAATGTCTGGCTCTGGGTACGTAACCACACCATTATGGTTATTTGGGTTATTAAGATCTTTTTTATACATTTTTTTCTGTGTATTCTTTCTATGTTTTCTTGATCTTACAATATCATCATCTATGCAGTTTAATTACAATTGTTGTGTGATTTTTTTGTTACCACTGTTTATTCTTCATCTTTCCCTATTGTTCCATGTGGGTTCTAAGTCGCTTCAGTTGTGTCCAACTCTTTGCGACCCTATGGACTGTAGCCCGCCAGACTCCTCTGTCCATGGGATTCTCCAGGCAAGAATATTGGAGTGGGTTGCCATTATTCTTCCACCTCCAAGGAACCTTCCCAACGCAGGGATTAAACTCGTGTCTCTTATGTCTCCTGCATTGGCAGGTGGGTTCTTTACTGCTAGCACCACCTGAGAAGCCCACCTACTGTTAAGATTAGCTTCTTATTTGATGGACAACTTTTTTGAGGATTTTTCTCAAATAGGCTCTGTGAGTGATATACTCTCTAAATCCTTACTTAAGTGCTAATGTCTTCTTTGTTTAGTCACGAAGTCATATACAACTCTTTTGTGACACTATGGACTGTAGCCCAACCCATGGAGGGCTCCTCTCTCCATGGGATTTCTCAAGCAAGAATACTGGAGTGGGTTGTCATTTCCTTCTCCAAGGGAATCTTCTCAACCCAGGGATTGAACCCGAGTCTCCTGCATTGTAGGCGGATTCTTTACTGCCGAGCCAGACAGGATGGCATTGAGGTTGAATGGCAAAGATTGCTCTCCTATCCTCTGAGTAGCACACAGATGCCTTTTCACTGTCATCAAGCTTCCAGTTTGCAGATGAAAAGTCTGAATTTTTTTTCTTTAAAATATTTTCCCTTTGGAAACTTCTTGCTCTTTTTGTTATATTTCAAGAATTGTACCAGCATACTGTCAGGTACACGTTTCCCAGGTGGTGCTGATGGTAAAGAACCTGCCTGCCAATGCAAGAAATGCAGGAGACCTGGGTTCGATCCCTGGGTCTGGAAGATCCCCTGGAGGAGAGCATGGCAACCACGCCAATATGCCTGGTGTGCTACGGTCCATAGGGTGACAAAGAGTCAGACATGACTGAAGCTACTTAGTACACATGCACTCACTCTTAGGTACTTGTCTTTTTTTGAGGTGAAATTCTCATACAATTAACGCTATGAAGAGTATGATTCAGTGGCATTTTGTGTATTCCCAATGTTGTGCAACTATTACCTCTCTCAATTTTGTTGATCTTTTCAAAAAACTAACTTGTGGTTTCATTGATTTCACTGATTCAATTACTTTTCTACATTCTGTTTCATTTATTTTTGCACTAATCTTTATTATTTCCTTTTATTCTGCTGGCCTTGGGTTTAGTTTGTTCTTTTGATAGTTCCATAAGATATATATTTACGTTGTTGATTTGAGATCTTTTTAAATTTTTTAATGTAGGTATTTACAACCACAATGTAATATAATGAGCAGTACTTTTAATATATTTATAAATTTTTTAATGTTTTGCTTCATTTTCATTCATCACAAAGTATTTTTTCATTTCTCTTCTGATGTCTTCTTTGGCCTATTGGTTGAATAAGAGTATATTGTTAAATTTTCATGTAATTACATATTTTCCAGCTTTCTTTTGATTATCAATTTCTACCTTTGGTTATTGATATCTACCTTGGACACAGTATGGTCTGAGAAGATAGTTTCTATAATTTTAAACTTTTAAAATTTATGAATTTTTATTTCATGGTCTAACATGATTTACCTTAGAGAATGTCCATGTGCAATTAGAAAAATGTGCATTCTGTTGTTGGGTAGAGTGTTCTATGCATGTATTTTATAAATTTAGTTGGTTTATAAAATTGCCCAAGTTCTCCATGATTTACTGATCTTTTTCTAGATGTTTTATCTGTAAATAAGGCATTGAAGTTTCCAATTATTTTTGTACAATTATTTTTCTTTTTAGTTCTGTCAATATTTGTTTCATAATTTGCAGACTGTTATTTGGCATGCATATTGCATACTTGTTATATTTTCTTGATGAATTGACCCTTTATAGGTATAACATGTCCCATTTTTGTCTCATAACTTTATTTTTTACTTAAAATCTATTTTTCTGATATCAGCATAGTTACTCTAGCTCTCCTTTCACTATGACTTATATAGATTTTTTCCCCCCACTCTTTCCCTTTCATCCTATTTATGTCTTTATGTCTATAGCGAGTCAGGAGAGTTTAATTTTTTCAACTTTATTAAGCTTTTGAATAGCCAATAAAGTCACATAGCTAAAAATTTTAAAGGTATAGAATGATAAACTATGAAAAGACCCTCATGCCTTTTTCCTTTTCCCTATGACTTTTCAAAGATATTCTATCTCTATGTATAGAAAACATATACATAATTCCCCTTCTTTTTCACATGAATAACAAGTTATGTAATCTGCTCTGAACAGGGCTTTTTTTTTCCCCTGGATGATGTAGGTTAGTAATTATTTTATATCAGCACATAAATAACTGAGTTAATCTTTTGCATAGTCACATAGAATTCTCCTGAATTGTTATTGATCCTCTTTTTTTTTCCCAAAGGGAGGACATTTAAATATTTCCCCATTTTTTGACTTTTAATATATGAGTTATACTATTTTCTCTAATTTGTGATATTTTTTCTAACCATGTGGGCTTCCCAGGTGGCTCAGTGGATAAAGAATCTGCCTGCAATTTAGGAGAAGCAAGAGACATTTATTCGATCCCTGGGTTGGGAAGATTCCCTGGAGGAGGGCACGGCAACCCACTTCATTATACTTGCCTGGAGAATCCCATGGGCAGAGAAGCCTGGAGAGCTACAGTCCAGGGTCACAAAAAGGTAGACACGACTGAAGCAACTGAGCATGGGGTCAAATCTATCAACCTTTTCTGTTTTTCAGGAGTTTTTGACTGTGCCTTGTCTTTGTCATACTCAAGCCTCTCTTACTTTTGGCCATTAAATAAATCATCTCATGATTGTTTCATTTTTCTTGAAATGGTAAAAATTTAGTTTTGAGCAAAAATATTCTTAAAGTACTCTCTATTAACATGACTGAGGTAGTAATGGGACAACTAAACATATTTCTTCCTTGTCTCATAAATAGAGATTTTAGCTTTAGACAGAGAGTGTGTGTGTGTTTTTAATAAACATTAGTCTTACACAAGAAACTTTTTCTATTTCCAGCCAATTACCAATAATAATAGCAACTGATTTTAATGGGTTGTTATGAATTCTGCTAATTGTCTGTCATTAGAAAGTATTTCGTAAATACCTAGAAAAAATGCTGCTGCTGCTGCTAAGTCACTTCAGTCGTATCCGACTCTGTGAGACCCCATAGACGGCAGCCCATGAGGCTCCCCCGTCCCTGGGATTCTCCAGGCAAGAACACTGGAGTGGGTTGCCTTTCCTTCTCCAACGCATGAAAGTGAAAAGTGAAAGTGAAGTCGCTCAGTCGTGTCCAACCCTCAGTGACCCCATGAATCACAGCACGCCAGGCCTCCCTGTCCATCACCATCTCCTGGAGTTCACTCAAACTCATGTCCGTCGAGTCAGTGATGCCATCCAGCCATCTCATCCTCGGTCGTCCCCTTCTCCTCCTGCCCCCAATCCCTCCCAGCATCAGAGTCTTTTCCAATGAGTCAACTCTTCACATGAGGTGGCCAAAGTACTGGAGTTTCAGCTTTAGCATCATTCCTTCCAAAGAATACCCGGGGCTGATCTCCTTTAGAATGGACTGGTTGGATCTCCTTGCAGTCCAAGGGACTCTCAAGAGTCTTCTCCAACACCACAGTTCAAAAGCATCAATTCTTCGGCGCTCAGCCTTCTTCACAGTCCAACTCTCACATCCATACATGACCACTGGAAAAACCATAGCCTTGACTAAACGGACCTTTGTTGGCAAAGTAATGTCTCTGCTTTTCAATATGCTATCTAGGTTGGTCATAACTTTCCTTCCAAGGAGTAAGCGTCTTTTAATTTCATGGCTGCAATCACCATCTGCAGTGATTTTGGAGCCCCCCAAAATAAAGTCTGACACTGTTTCCACTGTTTCCCCATCTATTTCCCATGAAGTGATGGGACCAGATGCCACGATCTTTGTTTTCTGAATGTTGAGCTTTAAGCCAACTTTTTCACTCTCCTCCTGACATATACTAATCAAACTAACAAAGACTAAACACAAAGAAAGAATATTAAAAGCAGCAAGGGAAAAGCAACAAGTAACATACAAGGGAAACTCCATGTGCTTAATAGCTGACCTTTCAGCAGAAACTCTGCAGGCCAAAAGAGAATGGCAGGATATATTTAAAGTACTGAAAGGGGAAAATCTACAACTAAGATTACTGTACCCAAAAAGGATCTCACTCAAAATTGATGGAGAAATAAAAAGCTTTTCAGACAAGCAAAAGTTAAGAGAATTCAGTACCACCAAACCAACTTTACAATAAATGTTAAAGGGATTTATACAGTCAAGAAATACAACAGAAGAAAAAAGATCTACAAAATCAACCCCAAACAATTAAGAAAATGACAATAGGAACATAAATATATTAATAATTACTTTCAATGTAAATGGATTAAATGTTCAAACTAAAAGACACAGACTGGCTGAATGGATACAAAAACAAGACCCATATATATTCTGTCTACAACAAACCCACTTCAGACCTCAAGACACGTATAGACTGAAAGTTAGAGGATGGGAAAATATATTCCATGCAGATGGGAAGCGAAAGAAAGCTGGAGTAGCAATCCTCATATCAGACAAAAGAGACCTTAAAGAATACCATGAGAGATAAGGAAGGACACTACATAATGATCAAGGAATCAATCCAAGAGGAAGACAGAACAATTGTACATATCTATGTACCCAACATAGGAGAACCTCAATACATAAGACAAACACCAACAGACAGAAAAGGAGAATCTGACAGTAACACAATAATAGTAGGAGACTTTAACACACCACTCACACCAATGAACAGATCATCAAAACAGAAAATTAATAAGGAAACAGAAGTCTTAAATGATACATTAGATAAGATGTGTCTCATTGACATCTTCAGGAAATTCCATCCAAATGCAGAAGAGTACACATTCTTCTCAAGGGCACATGGAACATTCTCCAGGATAGACCACATCTTGGGTCATAAATCAAACCTTAGTAAATTTAAGAAAATTGAAATCATGTCAAGCATCTTCTCCGATCACAATGCCATGAGACTAGATATAAATTAGAAGAAAAAACTGTAAGAAACATAAACATATGGAGATTAAACAGTGCATTTAAAAAATAACCAAGAGGTTACTAAAGAAATCAAAAGGGAAATCAAAAAAAATTTTAGAAAAAAAATGACAGTGAAAACACAGCAACTCAAAACATATGTGATGCAGCAAAAGCCATTCTAAGATGGAAGTTTGTAGCAATACAATCCTACCTCAAGAAATGAGAAAAAACATCGAACAAACAACCTAACTTTACACCTAAAATAACTAGAAAAAAAAAAGACCCCATAATTTGTAGAAGTAAAGAAGTCATGAAGACCAGAGCAGAAATAAATGAAAAAGAAATGAAAGAAACAATAGTAAAGATTAATAAAACTAAAAGCTGGTTCTTTGAGAAGATAAACAAAATTGACAAATCTTTAGCCAGACTCATCAAGGAAAACGAGAGCAGAATCAATCAACAAAATTAGAAATGAAAAAGGAGAGGTTACAACAGACAATGCAGAAATGCAAAGGATTATAAAAGACTATTATGAACAACTATATGGCATTAAAATGGATAACCTGGAAGAAATGGACAGATTCTTGGAAAAGTTAAACCTGCCTAGACTGAAGAAGGAAAAAATAGAAATTATGAAAAACTCAATTACAAGCACTAAAATTGAAGCTGTGATCAAAAATTTCCTAAGCAAAAGCCTAGGACCAGATGGCTTCACAGGAGAATTGTATCAAACATTTAGAGAAGAGCTAATGCCAATCCTTCTAAAACTCTTTTAAAAAATTGTGGAGGTAGGAACACTTCCAAACTTATTCTGCAAGGCCACCATCACCCTGATACCAAAACCAGACAAAAACAACACACAAAAAAAGAAAACTACAGGCCAATATTACTGATGAATATAGATGCAAAAATCCTCAACAGAATTTTAGCAAACAAATTGCTGCGACACATCAAAAAGCTCATACACCATGATCAAGTTGGGTTATTCCAGGGGTGCAAGGATTCTTTTTTTTTATTTTAATTTTTATTTTTACTTTATTTTGCTTTATAATACTGTGTTGGTTTTGCCATACATTGACATGAATCAGCCACGGGGGTACATGAGTTCCCAATCCTGAACCCCCACTCCCACCTCCCACCCCACATCATCTCTCTGGATCATTCCCGTGCACCAGCCCCAAGCATCCTGTATCCTATATCGAACATAGACTGGCGATTCATTTCTTACATGTTAGTATACATGTATCAATGCCATTCTCCCAAATCACCCCGCCCTCTCCCTCTCCCACAGAGTCTATAAGTCCGTTCTATACATCTGTGTCTCTTTTGCTGTCTCGCATAGAGGTTCATCATTACCATCTTTCTAAACTCCATATATATGTGTTAGTATACTGTATTGGTGTTTTTCTTTCTGGCCTACTTCACTCTGTATAATAGGCTCCAGTTTCATCCATCTCATTAGAACTGATTCAAATGTATTCTTTTTAATGGCTGAGTAATACTCCATTGTGTATATGTACCACAGCTTTCTTATCCATTCATCTGCTGATGCACATCTAGGTTGTTTCCATGTCCTGGCTATTATAAACAGTGCTGCGATGAACATTGGGGGTACACGTGTCTCTTTCAATTCTGGTTTCCTTGGTGTGTATGCCTAGCAGTGGGATTGCTGGGTCATAAGGCAGTTCTATTTCCAGTTGTTTAAGGAATCTCCACACTGTTCTCCATAGTGGCTGTACTAGTTTGCATTCCCACCAACAGTGCAAGAGGGTTCCCTTTTCTCCACATCCTCTCCAGCATTTATTGCTTGTAGACTTTTGGATCGCTGCCATTCTGACTGGTGTGAAATCGTACCTCATTGTGGTTTTGATCTGCATTTCTCTGATAATGAGTGATGTTGAGCATCTTTTCATGTGTTTGTTAGCCATCTGTATGTCTTCTTTGGAGAAATGTCTGATTAGTTCTTTGGCCCATTTTTTGATTGGGTCATTTATTTTTCTGGAATTGAGCTGCATAGGTTGCTTGTATATTTTTGAGATTAGTTGTTTGTCAGTTGCTTCATTTGCTATTATTTTCTCCCATTCAGAAGGCTGTCTTTTCACCTTGCTTATAGTTTCTTTTGTTGTGCAGAAGCTTTTAATTTTAATTAGATCCCATTTGTTTATTTTTGCTTTTATTTCCAGTATTCTGGGAGGTGGATCATAGAGGATCCTGCTGTGATTTATGTCTGAGAGTGTTTTGCCTATGTTCTCTTCTAGGAGTTTCATAGTTTCTGGTCTTACGTTTAGATCTTTAATCCATTTTGAGTTTATTTTTGTGTGTGGTCTTAGAAAGTGATCTAGTTTCATTCTTTTACAAGTGGTTGACCAGTTTTCCCAGCATAGGGGTGCAAGGATTCTTCAAAATACAGAAATCAATCAATGTGATACATCATATTAACAAATTGAAAGATTAAAATGATAATCTCAATAGATGCAGAAAAAGCCTTTGACAAAATTTAGCATCCATTTATGATTAAAACTCTTCAAAAAATGGGCGTAGAAGAAACCTACCTCAGTAAAGACCATATATGATAATCCTATAGCAAACATTATTCTCAGTGGTGAAAAACTGAAAGCATTTCCTCTGGGATCAGGAATAAGACAAGGGTGTTCACTTTCACCACTATTATTCAATAGTGGACTAATGTTATTCCACTTAATTATATGATTTTATTATTCCACTTAGTTATATTAATCATATAATTAATAATAATATCTGGAAGTCCTAGCTAGAGCAATCAGAGAAGAAAAAGAAATAAAAGAAATCCAGATCAGAAAAGAAAAAGTAAAGCTGTCACTGTTTGCAGATGACATGATATTGTATATAGAAAAACCCTAAAGATAGTATCAGAAAATTACTAGAGCTAATCAGTGAACTTAGCCAAGTTGCAGGATACAAAAATCAATACATAGAAATCACTTGCATTTCTATATACTAACAATGAAAAATCAGAAACAGAAAGTAAGGAATCAATCCCATTCACCATTGCAACAAAAAGAATTAAATATCCACCACGAGTGTACACCCATGGCAGATTCATGTTGATGTATGGCAAAACCAATACAGTATTGTAAAGTAAAATAAAGTAAAAAGAAAAAAAAGAAAAATTAAATATCTAGGAATAAACCAACCCAAGGACACAAAAGAATTGTACACAGAAAATTATAAGAAACTAACCAAAGAAATCAAAGATGACATAAACATATGGAGAGATATTCCATGTTCCTGGGTAGGAAGAATCAATATTGTGAAAATGACTATACTATCAAATGCAGTCTACATATTCAATGTGATCTCTGTCAAATTGCCAAAGGCATTTTTCACAGAACTAGAACTAGAACAAAAAATTTCACAATTCATTTAGAAACACAAATACCCCAAATAGCCAAAGCAGTCTTGAGAAAGAAGAATGGAGCTGGAGGAATCAACCTTCCTGACTTCAGATTGTACTACAAAGCTATAGTTCAAGACAGTATGTTACTGGCACAAAAACAGAAATATAGACCAATGGAACAAGATAAAAAGCCCAGAAATAAACCCATGCATCTTGTGGGTACCTTATTTTTAACAAAGGAGGCAAGAATATACAATAGGGCAAAGATAGCCTCTTCAATAAATGGAGCTGGGAAAACTGGACAGCTACATGTAAATGAATGAAATTAGAACACTTTCTAACACCATACACAAAGATAAAGTCAAAATGGATTAAAGACCTAAATGTAAGGCCAGAAACTATAAAACTCTTAGAGGAAAACATAGGCAGAACACTTGACATAAATCAAAGTAAGATCCTCTATGACCCATCTCCTAGAGTAATGGAAATAAAAACAAAAGTAAACAAGTGGGACCTGATTAAACTTAAAAGTTTGCACAGCAAAGGAAATTACAAGCAAGGTGAAAAGATAACCTTCAGAATGGGAGAAAATAATAGCAAATGAAACAGCTGACAAAGGATTAATTTCCAAAATATATAAGCAGCTCCTACAACTCAATGTCAGAAAAGCAACCAACCCAATCAAAAAGTGGGGAAAAGACCTAAACAGACATTTCTCCAAAGAAGATATACAAATGGCTAACAAACACATGAAAAGACATTCAACATCACTCATTATTAGAGAAATGTAAATCAAAACTACAATAAGACATCACCTCACACAGGTCAGAAGGACCATCATCCAAAAGTCTACAAACAATAAATGCTGGAGAGGGTGTGGAGAAAATGGAATGCTCTTGCACTATTGGTGTGAATAAATTGATACAGCCACTATGGAAGATGTTATGGAGATTTCTTAAAAAACTAGGAATAAAACCACCATATGACCTAGCAATCCACTAGGCATTTTTTTTTTTACTCCTAGGCATATACCCTGAGGAAACCAAAATTGAAAAAGACACATGTATCCCATTGTTCATCGCAGCACTATTAATAGCTAGAACATGGAAGCAACCTAGGTGTCCATTGACAGATGAACGTATAAAGAAGTTGTGGTGCGTATACACAAAAAATATTAAGTTCAGTTGCTCAGTCATGTCCAACTCTTTGCAATCCCGGGAATTTCAGCATGCCAGGCCTCCC
Organism: Budorcas taxicolor; assembly: GCF_023091745.1. Classification (NCBI taxonomy): domain Eukaryota; kingdom Metazoa; phylum Chordata; class Mammalia; order Artiodactyla; family Bovidae; genus Budorcas; species Budorcas taxicolor. The sequence continues at coordinate 13,503,885 of NC_068912.1, forward strand.
TGTCCATCACCAGTTCCCAGAGTTTACTCAAACTCATGTCCATCGAGTTGGTGATGCCATCCAGCCATCTCATCCTCTGTCGTCCCCTTCTCCTTCTGCCCCCAATCCCTCCCAGCATCAGGGTCTTTTCCAAGGAGTCAACTCTTCACATGAGGTGGCCAAAGTATTGGAGTTTCAGCTTCAGCATCAGTCCTTCCAATGAACACCCAGGACTGATCTCCTTTAGGATGGACTGGTTGGATCTCCTTGTAGTCCAAGGGACTCTCAAGAGTCTTCTCCAACACCACAATTCAAAAGCGTCAATTCTTCGGTGCTCAGCTTTCTTCACAGTCCAATTCTCACATTCATACATGACCACTGGAAAAACCATAGCCTTGACTAGACGGACCTTTGTTAGCAAAGTAATGTCTCTGCTTTTGAATATGCTATGTAGGTTTGTCATAACTTTCCTTCCAAAGAGTAAATGTCTTTTAATTTCATGGCTGCAATCACTATATTACTCAGCCATAAAAAGGAACACCCTTGAGTCAGTTCTAATGAGGTGGATGAACCTAGAACCTATTACATGGAGTGAAGTAAGTCAGAAAGAGAAAGATAAATAGATTTTAAATGAGATGGCTGGATGGCATTGCCGACTTGATGGATATGAGTTTGGGTGAACTCTGGGAGTTGGTGATGGACAGGGAGGCCTGGCGTGCTGCAGTTCATGGGGTCACAAAGAGTTGGACACGACTGAGCGACTGAACTGAACTGAACTGAACGTATATATATGGAATTTAGAAACATGGCACTGAAGAATTTACTTACAGGGCTGCAATGGAAAGAGAAACAGACATAGAGAATAGACTTATGGACATGGGGAGAGGGGAGGAGAGGGTGAGATGTATGGAAAGAGTAGCATGAGAACTTACATCACCATATGTAATGTAGATAGCCAAGGGGAATTTTGTGTACGGCTCTGGAAACTCAAAGAGGGGCTCTACATCAACCTAGAGAAGTGGGATGGGGAGGGAGATGGGAGGAAGGTTCGAAAGGAAAGGGATATATGAATACCTACGGCTGATTCATGTTGAAATTTGACAGAAAACAACAAACTTCTGTAAAGCAATTATTCTTCAATTTAAAAATTTTGAAAATATACATAACATAGAATTTACCATTTTAAACATTTGAAGTGTACACATCAGTGTCTTAAGTATATTTACAATATTGTGTAACTATCATTATTATCCATTTCCAGAGGAAATTTCCAGATATATTTAAATCTTTGGTCCTTGTAGAATTTATTTTGATACAAGATATGCGTTATGAATATAATGTTTTTTTTTCCCTTATGACTAGCCAATTGTCTCAAAGTAATTTATTGTGTCTTTTCTGAACTTACCAGGTCTATTCATGTGCTGATATTCTGGTGCTTTAACATCTGTAGTTTTATGATATGTTATAACATCTGGTAAACCTATTCCCTCAATTATGCTTATATTTCAGAATGTTTCTGAGTGTTCTTGCCTCATAATTTCCCATATAAACTATCTGGATTTAAAAACAAAAACTTTGTTGGTAATTTTTCACTAGGATCACATTTAATCTATAAATTAATTTCAGGATAACCAATTTCTTTACAGTTTAATCTTCCTATTAAGTGTAATATGATATGTTTTTCTATTTGTTCAAGCTTCCCTGGTGGCTCAGAGGGTAAAGAATCTGCCTGCCTGGGTTTGATTCCTGGATCGGGAAGATCCCCTGGGAAAGGGAATGGCTACCTGCTCCAGTATTCTTGCCTGGAGAATTCCATGGACAGAAGCCTGGTGGGCTACAGTCCACAGGGTCACAGAAAAGTGGGAAATGGCTGAGTGACTAACACTTTCACTTTCACCTTTTCTTATTTGTTCAATAATTATTCAGTGTGTTTCTATAGCATTTTATATTTTTGTCATGTATCTTCGATACATTTCTTGTTATGTTTACATATTAGGCATTTTGTTTTCCTGACGTCATGTCTTTCCAGTTATTCAGTTCAGTTCAGTTCAGTTGCTCAGTCGTGTCCGACTCTTTGCGACCCCATGAATCGCAGCACGCCAGGCCTCCCTGTCCATCATCAACTCCCAGAGTTCACTCAGACTCACGTCCATTGAGTCAGTGATGCCATCCAGCCATCTCATCCTCTGTCGTCCCCTTCTCCTCCTGCCCCCAATCCCTCCCAGCATTAGTATTGTGTAATATGTTCATTTATTTCTTTATTTAATTTTGTATACAACCTTTTTCCTGAATTCTATTATTTGTAAGAATTTTTCTATGGATTCTTTTTGGATTTTTCAAGTAAAAATTAAATCATCTATATATTATGATAATAGAATGCTCTTCTTTGAAATTTTATATCTCATTTCTTTCTCTGGTCTGTTGAAATAAATTTCTAGGCCCATGACTGAGCCTCTCTTGTCTCGGGTGCCACGTCAGCAAACCCAAACTTAAGTAACTTTCATATTCTTATAAACGTTCTGCTTGACAAGAAAATGAAATATCCGGTCAGCCAATCCCTAAACACCAGACCAACTGTGGGCTCTGCACTTATTTTCTTGTTCCTTATTTATTTTCTATTTTTCTCTTCCTTATTCATTATTCTTTATCCTATAAAAGCTTTCTGCCACTCATCCTATTTTGCAGTTTTTTGGACCCTTGGACATAGAGAATGACCACTTCATGAAGTATTAAATAAAGTTGATCACCTAAGTTGCCTTTGTTAATCATATTTAACACGGATCTAACTGTATTGCAGCCATGAAATTAAAAGACGCTTACTCCTTGGAAGAAAAGTTATGACCAACCTAGACAGCATATTCAAAAGCAGAGACATTACTTTGCCGACTAAGGTCCGTCTAGTCAAGGCTATGGCCACCTCATGCGAAGAGTTGACTCATTGGAAAAGACTCTGATGCTGGGAGGGATTGGGGGCAGGAGGAGAAGGGGACGACAGAGGATGAGATGGCTGGATGGCATCACCGACTCGATGGACGTGAGTCTGAGTGAAGTCTGGGAGTTGATGATGGACAGGGAGGCCTGGCGTGCTGCGATTCACGGGGTCGCAAAGAGTCGGACACGACTGAGTGACTGAACTGAACTGAGCTGAACTGTATTAACTAGTATGTTATAATACTATTAAATTATAGTGGTTAAGGTAGAATCATCTGTTCTGTAAACTTTGATTATAATTAACCTATGAAACTACTGTGCCTGTTACCTTTTAAAGAGTAGGTATTAGACAATTTAGCCTATTTTTTAAAATAAGGTAATGTGTTTTTATGATTTATATGGAAACCATATGTATTTGGTTCTTTGTCTATTACTCCTGGGACATAGCTCCTAAAATCTTTGCAGCTTCCTACATAAGCATTCCAGGGGTAAGTTATGACCAATCTAGACAGCACATTAAAAAGCAGAGACATTACTTTGCCAACAGAGATCCGTTTAGTCAAAGCTACGGTTTTTCCAGTGGTCACATATGGATGTGAGAGTTGGACTGTAAAGAAAGCTGAGCGCTGAAGAATTGATCCTTTTGAACTGTGGTGTTGGAGAAGACTCTTGAGAGTCCCTTGGACTGCAAGGAGATCCAACCAGTTCATCCTAAAGGAAATCAGTCCTGAATATTCACTGGAAGGACTGATGCTGAAGCTGAAACTCCAATACTTTGGCCCCCTGATGTGAAGAACTGATTCATTTGAAAAGACCCTGATGCTGGGAAAGATTAAAGGCAGGAGGAGAAGGGGATGACAGAGGATGAGATGGTTGGATGGCATCACTGGTTCGATGGACATGAGTTTGAGTAAGCTCCAGGAGTTGGTGATGGACAGGGAGGCCTGACATGCTACAGTCTATGGTGTCGCAAAGAGCTAGACATGACTGAACTGAATATTGTTCCCAGTTACTGAATTAGATCCAGAGCAACAAGGTGAAATGGTTACTTTTTGTTATTCCTAACAAACCCTTTTCATACCACAACTGAAATTTATGTTCGGTAGGTGACTTTGGAAAGCTCCTTGGGATGGGAGGGAACCAAGCCTGATAGCAAGTTGAAACTTTCATTCCCACACTCTGTTACGCTGACAGGGGAGAAGGCCTAGCAACTGAGTTTAATCATCAGTGACCAGTGATTCAATCAATTCTGCCTGTGTAATGAAGTCCTCATAAAAACCCAAAAGGATGGGGCTAGGAGAGCTTCTGGGTTGGTGGACCCAAGTAGGTGCTTACAGGGTGGCACTCCAGGAGAGGGCATGCAAGCTCAGCACATTTTCCCACATGCTTGGCCTGATCCATCTTGCTCATCTGGCTGTTCAGAAGTTATGTTTTTAAATAATAAACCAGTGATCTAGTAAGTGAACTGATCTCCTGTTGTTCTGTAAACTGCTCTAGCAAATTAACTAAACCTGACAAGAAGATCATGGGAACCTCTAATTCATAGCCAGTCTGTCAAAAGCACAGCTAACCTGGACTTGTTACAAGTGTCTGAAGTTGGGAGAGAATAAGGGATTGAACCTTTAATCTGTGAGATCTGACAAGCTGCTCTGACAGGAAGATAGTGTTATAACTGAGTCAAATTGTAGGAAGCCCATGTGGTAACCGGTAAATGACAAAATTGCTTGGTGTGGGGAAAAGAGCTCTTACATCCAGCATCAGTAGTTTGCTAGCATCAGAGATTAGAGAAGAAACACAGGAGTGTGTTTCCATAGCCTGCTTAGATTTTTTTCCTCTTCTGGACTCAGTATTGGTAAATTATATTTTTCTAGAGCCACTGCATCTCAATTTTCAATATATTTGCGTAAAGTTAAGCAGAATAGAATTTTAACTTTATTTTTATACATGGTTGTTTCCTGCTTTTAATTTCTTCTTTTGGGTATTTAGGTTTTCAAGGAAGCATTTTGGAAGACTGGAGACACAAGATCAAGCTGGTGTGCTGGTGGTGGTGATTCATCGGTTTATTTTCTTTCAGACAAAACACTGCAAGGCAATGTTTGGTGTTTTTGAAGAGGGAACTAAATCACTAAAGAAAAAGCAAATAGAGTTCAGGAAAAGATAGGAATGAGGGAATTCCCAGACTAGCAATTTAATGTGGAAAAGGCAATGGCACCCCACTCCAGTATTCTTGCCTGGAAAATCCCATGGACCGAGGAGCCTGGTAGGTTACAGTCCATGGGGTCACAAAGAGTCGGACACGACTGAGTGACTTCACTTTCACTTTCACTTTTATGCATTGGAGAAGGAAATGGCAACCCACTCCAGTGTTCTTGCCTGGAGAATCCCAGGGTTGGGGGAGCCTGGTGGGCTGCCATCTATTTGGTCTCACAGAGTCAGACACGACTTAGGCGACCTGACAGCAGCAACAGCAGCAGCAGCATCAATTTAATGAAGAGACTTTGCAAGAGCTCCATACAGCTGTAAAGCTTCAGTCAGTCAATTCAGTCACTCAGTTGTGTCTGACTCTTTGCGACCCCATGAATCGCAGCATGCCAGGCCTCCTTGTCCATCACCAACACCCAGAGTTCACTCAAACTCATGTCCATCGAGTCAGTGATGCCATCCAGCCATCTCATCCTCTGTCGTCCCCTTCTCCTCCTGCCCCCAATCCCTCCCAGCATCAAAGTCTTTTCCAATGAGTCAACTCTTCACATGAGGTGTCCAGAGTACTGGAGTTTCAGCTTTAGCATCAGTCCTTCCAATGAACACCCAGGGCTGATCTCCTTCAGAATGGACTGGTTGGATCTCCTTGCAGTCCAAGGGACTCTCAAGAGTCTTTTCCAACACCACAGTTCAAGAGCATCAATTCTTCAGTGCTCAGCTTCCTTCACAGTCCAACTCTCACATCCATACATGACCACTGGAAAAACCGAAGTCTTGACTAGATGGACCTTTGTTGGCAAAGTAATATCTCTGTTCCTGAATATGCTATCTAGGTTGGTCATAACTTTCCTTCCAAGGAGTAAGCATCTTTTAATTTCATGGCTACAGTCACCATCTGCAGTGATTTTGGAGCCCCCAAAAATAAAGTCTGACACTGTTTCCACTGTTTCCCCATCCATTTGCTATGAAGTGATGGGACCAGATGCCATGATCTTAGTTTTCTGAATGTTGAGCTTGAAGCCAACTTTTTCACTCTCCTGTTTTACTTTCATCGAGAGGCTTTTGAGTTCTCCTTTGCCTTCTGCCATAAGGGTGGTGTCATCTGCATATCTGAGGTTATTGATATTTCTCCCAGCAATCTTAGATCTGTTTATTTGTGTGGTTGCAAGCTGCCTGACTCTTGAGTCTTTTTTGTTTTTGTTTTTGGCTCTTTTTTGTTCTCTCTCTCTTATATTTAAATAAATTTATTAAGTTATTTCTTTCAGGCTACAGAAAATATTATTGACATGATCAGGGAGATAAAGTTACAATTTACAAGAAAACTGAGAAAAATAACTAGAGAACAATTGGTGCCACTATCCCTAGATCCCAGTTCCTGATTTCCAATTCTTTTTCTAATGCAGCTTCTGGAATCCATTAAAACATACAGAAAAGGACCAAATCTAACAATAACTGAAAAGCTGATAAGAAAATGTAAATGAGGTCATTTCCATCTCTTACGTATACCAAAACTTCCTGTGTGCCCTGCCTTAAGGGTACATGAAAAAATACACCCATAAAACTTTCTTTTGCAAATTTTCAAGGAACTGAAATTAAATATGATGATATGACACCATATCCTTTAAATGTCTTAAAATTATAATTTTAAATGAAGGACAAGCACTCACTAGTTCAATCAACATCAATTCTTAAAAGTATGAAACCAGTACTGCCTGAATCAGCTTTAATCTAGGATGCATTTACAGGAAAGAGTTCTTGTTTTATCACTGTTTAAGTAATGTAAAGGACACTGTGGCTAGAGCCACTGGGACCCACCCAGCTACCTGCCCTCTCCTCTCGAGTGGGACTTACATACACACAGCCTTGTTATTGTTGCTCTCAGTCTGCTTATAATTCGGCTGATGCCTGTTTGGGCAAGGCAGGAACAGCTGCACTTTCTTTGGGGGGACTTCCACCCCTCAGTGGTTGTTTGGCCACTAAAATGCAGAGACAGAGAGCAGATGGGCAGATGGCTTCCTGTGTTGCCCTTGCCCTCCCACCTACACACCTCTCTGAGAACATTGAGAGGTGCTGTAATGGCAGAACAGGGGAAGAGCTCTGGAAGCACAGAGGGGCTAGCCTAGATGTAACTACATATCAAAAAAAAAAAAAAATCAGGACAACCTAAACTGCTCACTGATTGCACAAACTCCATGACCTTAATGAGGTAATTTTAGCATTTGCTGACTAAAAAAAGGAAAAAGAATTCAGATTGTGGAGGGCACTAATGGAGCAGCTGTTTCCTTGCTGAAAAATGTAAATAAGATCATTTTCCTAGAGGGTGGGGAGGGAAGAAAGGGTCAGAAATAGGGAGAGGAGAGTAGTTTCTTTTAAAAAGCAGAGGTTCCCCTATCCCTGAATTAAGAGGTTAGAGTTCTCTGTGGGGAGTGGGGGGTGGGGAGGGTTAGGAGAGTGAGGGCCCTGCAGCCCTCATCAGCCTCTCTGCAGTCTGAGACAAAACATGGTCCTGGAGGTGGAGGTGGGTGAGGAGTTTAGGAAAGTGTGCAATCTCTGTGTCACCACAATCCCTTTGATTCCAAAAGGAAAATCTTTTCACTTTTTAACCGGCTGGATTATGATAAAATCATCAATTATGAAACAGTGAAACAATACTTTTTTCTTTTAAGGGTCTCTTTGCAAATCTTTCATCAAGATAGAAAAATATAACATGATGTACATGAGTATTCTGTGTCCCTACTTCAGACACTGGTCAGAATGTGCTCTATTTCATTTAATTTCCCAAATGACACATGAAGTTAGGTGTTATTCTATCCATTTTACAAGTAAAGAAGTTGAAGCTCAGACAGGTAAAGCCCACTTGTCCCAGGGTATATACGTTGGCTGAAGATTTTACGGCGAATATGGGGCAGGACCAGAATTTGTGACCCGATGTGTCTGACTACAGAGTTCAGCTTTACTTTGCACCATAAAACAGTTGGGGTACAAAGTCAGGGGGCCAACTCACAATCCACACACAAGACAGCATCTGCAGCCTTATCCCAGCCTCCGCAGAGTTGAAAACAACTGTAACCACACATAAAGGTCATCAACTGTAACCACACATAAAGGTCATCTTATGAGAGGTCAGAATCCCACTTCCCCAACCTTCCCCCAACCCCTCTACCCTCCACCTCTGCAGATGTCCCCATAGCTCAGATGTCCCTGAATATGGGGCAATGGGAGCTTGTCCCGGTCCCTCACTCATCCCACATGTCCCCCTCAGGCTGTAAGGAGAAGGAAGTCTGGGAGGTGGGGGTAGGGGTGGGGGTGGGGGTAGGGGATGGAGAGAAGGGCCTGATATTGCGGAGACAGTTCTGCCAAACCAGAATCTGAAAAATGAGACACTGCTCTAATCATTTCAGCAGCAGCAGCCCCACAAAGCAGGGCTAATAATTGCCTTTTGAAGTAAGGGTTTAATGGTGATTTTCCCATCCTGAGGAACTTGCAGACATTCCAGAAAGGCCCTGATCCCTCTTTCCTCCCCTTCAACCCTCAAACAAGCTTGAGAAACAGGAAGTTGGTACCAGGCAAGCTCCAGCTGCCCACCAATCTTGCTCACACCTGACTCAGCCTCTCACCGCCCTGTCCCAGGAGCAGCCCCATCTGTCCTGTTACTCACCAAAAATGAGACTGATTTGGAGAATCAGTGTCTGGGTGGGGAGCCAGCTGCTGCATGAGGAGTCCATGACTGACTGCCTGCTGACTGTCTCAGACCTTTGGCTCCTCCTCTGCTTGCTCCCCGCCCCTCCCCTCTGTGATCCTTTCGGCAGCAGAGTCTTTCCTTGCCTGATGAGTCAAAGCAGAAAGTAAAAAAATTAGAGGTTTTTTTTTTTCCTGATAAAAATTATCCATGCTGATTATTTAAAGTTTGGAAAATATAGAAAACTGTACAGAAGAATAAAGAATCACTTGTTATCACACCTCATAAATCTAACCACCATAAACATTCTATTTTTCCAGGTTATCATGATATTATTGACATGCAGTACATGTAAGTTTAAAAGTACACAACATGATCATGAGATACATGTATGATTGCAAAATAATTACCACAATGAGTATCGTTAATATCTCTCACCCCACACATAATGACTATGTGTGTGTGATGATAACATTTAGGATTGATTTATTCTTTTGACAGGTTTCAAGTATATAACGCAGTATTGTTAATTACAGTCACCTTGCCATACAGTAGATCCCCAGAGTTTACTCATCTTAATTATCTACTACTACTACTACTAAGCCGCTTCAGTCGTGTCCGACTCTGCGACCCCATAGACGGCAGCCCACCAGGTTCCCCCGTCCCTGGGATTCTCCAGGCAAGAACACTGGAGTGGGGTGCCATTTCCTTCTCCAGTTTTCCTTTAAAACTGGAGGAAGTTACAGTTCAGTACACACAGGCAAAGTCGTACCCGGCTCTTTTACTTATCTAAAGTTTGTACTTTTTGACCAACATCTCCCCATCTGCCAGCCCAGACAATGACCATTCTACTCTCTATTTCTATGAGTTCAGCTTTTTTAGATCCTACATATAAGTGAGATGATACAGTACTTGCCTTTCTCTGTCTGATTTATTTCCCCTATCATCCGGCCCTCAAGGTCCACCAAGTTCTCACAAAAGGCAAAACTTCCTGCTTTTTATGGCAAAATATTTTCGTTATCTATTAATCCACCACTGGGCATTTAGGTGTTTCAGTGTCTTGACTGAAATGAACGTGGAGTTGGGGGATGGGGCAAATATGTCTTTGAGAGCCTGATTTCTTTTCCTTCAGCTATATACCCAGAAGAGGAATTGCTGGATAATACAGCAGTTCTATTTTAAATTTTTTGAGGAAGTTCTATACTGTTTTACATAAAGGTTGTACAAATTTACATCCCCACTAACAGTGACTAGAATTTCCCTGGTAGCTCAGTGGTAAAAAAAAATCCACCTGCAATGCGGAAGACTCAGATTTGATCCTTGGGTCAGAAAGACCCTCTAGAGAAGGAAATGGCAACCCACTCCAGTATTCTTGCCTGAGGAATCCCATAGACGGAGGAGCCTGGCAGTCTATGTACGGGGTTGCAAAAGGTCGGACACAACTTAGCAACTAAACAGCAACAACAGTGGACAAGGATTTCCTTTTCTCCAGAGTCTCACCAATACTTATTATCTCTTGTCTTTTTGACAATAGCCATTCTAACAGATGTGAAATGCTTTCTTATTGTAATTTTGATTGCATTACCCTGATGATTAGGGATGTTGAATTTCTTTCATGGACCTGTTGGTCATTTGTATGTCTTCTTTATAAAATGTCTATTCAGTTCCTCTGTCCATTTTTTTAATTGATCATAGGCACTCTTCTATAGTTCCCCCTGGATATGTTTGTCTGTGCATTTTGAAATATAATGAGAAAAAAAGATTAACTTTTTAGATAAAGTAGTAGTCTCCAAAGTGTGTTACCTGAGATGATCCACGGAAATACAAGAATAAAATAGAAGAGTTTTCTATCTATATTTTTATTTACAATAAGAAAGAAGAACCCACTCATAGCACGTAATAGAATTTCCTTGACACTCCAACTTGGTCTGTTTGTCAGTCACAGGTGAATGACTCAAGAGAAATGCCAAGGCTGAGAGTGGCACTCTCATTTGCTGGGTCAGTTTCAGACGATTGTACTTGAGGAAGCCATGAACATCACTGAATTAACAAGAATGGAGTGGTTAAGGTAAGAAGCTCTCCTGACATGTGTGAACTAGAGAAAACACATGTAAGGGAAAGAACAAGAAGAAGACAGCTGACCCTCTCCTACACGTGATTAAGTTGTCAGCACATTATGAGGCAAAACTGATGACAGAATTAAACTGGACAAGAAACTCACCAAAAACTTAAATACAAATAACATGCTTGGAAATTTCCAAGTATAAATCTAGGAAGGAATCTTGGAGGAGGAAATTTACATCTTAGCATCAAATTAGAAATAGTGTATATATTGGTAAAATTTGACATTTGGAGATGGAGGGAAAATATTGGGGAAAAAACTCAAAGTTGTTTAGGTCATGATGAGATCTCTCTTACTAGTTGCCAAGTATATTTCTAACAGACACAGGTGTTTGTTGTAATGTTGCTTTAAAATAGAAGAATAATGTAAATAGTCTAAATGTCCTTGCTTTAATTTTTGAAGTAAAAAATTCAAACTCACAAAAAAATTCAAGAATACCCTATGAAATATGGATTTGTCTCCACTACTGTTAATAATTACCTTACTATAAATATATATTGAGTCTTGAAGTATGAGCTAAGGTTGTATGAACCATCATGAACTGCAACAATTAAAATACTGTTTATTTCATGGATATGGATATCTCATATTTTTAGAGATTTTTAAATAGATTTTAACTTCTAGTGTATGACTTTAAAAATGCAATTCATATATAATAAGTATACATAGTGGGATTGCCTGCTTAAAATCTTTTGTCTTTCACAACCCTGCCATAAAAAGTTTGTAGAATACTCGTATAGACTCTATTTCTTTACCTTCTCTACCTTTTAATGGTTTTGATGATAACGATCCTATTTTCAATTCTGTTAGTAGTTTTTTATAAATAAATAAAAATGCATTTGAACATGTTTTTCCTCTTATCATTAATGCTATGCATAGAATGCTATTTCCTTTTCCATGTTCAATGAGAACTGAGTATGTTTCCTCTCTTTCTCCCAATTCTCAGTTTTGGTTGATGTAATTTGAGGTTTTATATACAGTTTATATGGGTTTCCCACATGGCACTAGTAGTAAAGAACCCGCCTGCCAATGCAGGAGACATAACAGACGTGGGTTTGATCCCCGTGTTGGGAAGATCCCTTGGAGGAGGGCATGGCAACCCACTCCGGTATTCTTGCCTGGAGAATCCCATGGACAGAGGAGGCTGGCAGGCTACAGTCCATGGGTTTCAAACAGTCAGACACAACTAAAACAACTTAGTAAGTACAGCACACATACAGTTTATATAGTTATTGAATCTTGTTTACATTATGTCTTCTTTTTTCCAAAAATTTAAAAATATTTACACGTTTGCTTCTCTAGCAGTTTGAGAGTAATGTGCTGAAGTGGGGCCAAGATCAAGTTGTTTTAAGAAAAAAAGGGGGTTCAATGTCAGGATTTCATGTACTAAGACTGGAATTTAATCTAGAAAATCTCAGGAGAGTGGGAGCCAGAGGCATTTCTACTGCTTACATTATTCCCTCTATTTTAAAGCAGTGTTACAGCAAACTTTGGTCTGTCAGAAATACATTCGGCTGCTAGTGAGAGAGACATAATCATGATGACCTAAATAAATTGCAATCTTGTTTTTCTCTTGTTTTCAGATAAACTCTGAAAGAATCAATGCAGAGCAAGCCATGGTAATCCTATGAAGCACCAAGTTCCCAGAGTCCTTATATTTTTCTGTTCACTGATGTGTGGTTTTCATTCTTGAGGTCACAGGATGGCTGCTGGAGCCCTAACCATCATGTACAAGTTCTGGACATTGCAAAAAAAGAGAAGCAGGGAAGGGTAAGAGGCTTTTTCTCAAGTCCCACCCAATGACTTCTGCTTGTATCTCATTGCCTTGCCCTGTATTATTAAGAGGGTCTGAGAAATGTCAATTTTTAGTTAAGCACATCACTACCACCAAATATATAGTTAGAAAGGATAGAGGGTAGGTAGACAACTAGCAGTTTCATCCATAACACCCTAAAACATGATTCTTTGAGCATTTATATGGCTTTGCTCCTGTTAAGATAGTTCCCTAGAAGTAGAATTTCAAAATCAAAACACAATGTGCATTTACAACACTGAGTCAAATTGCTTCCCCAAAATGCTGTGCATGTTTAAATTCCCACAAACAGTGTATGAGAGTTTCTATTTTTCCATAGCCTTGCCAATATTGGCCATTATTAGCTTGATTGTCAATTTGATATATGAATATTGGTATCTTTTTCACTTTTTATTTCCCTGATAACTGGTGAATTTGAGCATCTTTTTACAAGTTAACTTATTGACTTTTACAAATTGGGGTTTGTCTAGGCAAAATACTCTTCCAACTAAGTCACCCTTCACCCCCTCATCCAAACTACCCAAATCAAGACTAGGTTTATAAAGAGTATTCAAAGCTAGAGATGTGTAGAAAGTTGATTGAGCCAATAAAGATAAGTTCTATGACATAGCATCTGAAAGGGAAATTGAGTTTTGTTCTGGACAGAGTGAAATTCTAATGAGGAAGAAAAGGCCAAGGGAGATGCTTGTTAATCAGAGTCATAAGATCTGGCTGAAGAGAGAGACAGAAAAGCGATTGTTTAGGGTGTTCTGGGAAGTTGTTGATTCAGTTCCCATACTTGGCTCACAATGAGGGTCTCTATCTGGGGTTACTCCTGATAGCAGTAGAAATGTCTGAGAAGACGAAGAAATCAGCTCAGTTCCTGCCAAAGGCTTGGTTGACTTATGGTGTTACGGACTCATCCAGCCTGAATAGGGAGATACTTTTTTTTTGGATTTTCTACCCAACATAAAAACCCCATGGCAGCAGCGGCAGCTAAGTTGAGTCAGTCGTGTCCAACTCTGTGCGACCCCATAGACAGCAGCCCACCAGGCTCCCCTGTCCCTGGGATTCTCCAGGCAAGAACACTGGAGTGGATTGCCATTTCCTTCTCCAATGCATGAAAGTGAAAAGTGAAAGTGAAGTCACTCAGTCGTGTCCAACTCTTCCCGACCTCATGGACTGTAGCCTACCAGGCTCCTCCGTTCATGGGATTTTTCAGGCCAGAGTACTGGAGTCTGTTGCCATTGCCTTCTCCCTAAAAACCCCACATATACTACCAATTAATGACACCCTGTCACTTGTCACTGAATAACTCAAAGATACAAAGTTTGTCTGTTCAGGCGCCTCTTGGAATTCACGCTTGCATAACTCATTTGTCAACTTATTAGACATGCTCTGAAATTCACTTTTATATCCTAGAACGGTCAAAAGCCCTCCTTGGTCTTCAGTAATATTTGATCTCTACACCCTCATAGTCCCTTCCTGGGGCTTTTTCCATTGCTAAATCCCTCCAGATATTTCAGATCGTCCCTATTTGCATTCCACTGAAATGATCCAGTTGAACTAACCATCTTATTGGCCTAATAACCTCACTGAACTTCTGGAGGTTGTCATACAAGGAATTACACTGCATAGCCTCTACCATCTTGTTGGCAGTCCCCTCACTGTCTATCTCCTTTCAAAGCCAAGTTCTCCTGACAAGTGACTCTTTCCTTAAAGTGAGGTGACCAGCCTTTTCACTCCAATTGCCTGTCTCATGTCCTCACGATGCCTTTCTCAATCCTTGGAATTTTGGTGAATAAGATTTTCTCCGTTTCATTACAGCTTCTTAGAAAAATATTTGTAGCCCCTTGCAAAGTTTCTCCTACAAGTTGAGAAAGAGAAAACAAATCACAGTATTTACTTGTGGAACTGGGCTCCTCTGTCCTGTGTAGTATCACACTCCCTGCTTCTTATAATGGTTAGAGAAGAACTCTTCTGTGGGAACACTTTCAATAATGCTGTAACTTTTTGGTCTTTTATGTCTCTGGCCCTTTTCTTGGGTACATGAATTAATAAAATATGACTTTCTCTATCCAACCCAGGTACAAATCCCACTGCATCAGTAGAATGCTTGGTTCAGACTGGGAAATATGCAACTGTTGGTTGATCGAATCTGGCAGCATTCAGGTTTAGAGATCTTATGCCACTCATCCTGCCTGTTCAGAGTCAGGAACCAGCCTGGTATCATGCACCTGCTCACTGGAAGAGAGTGGTTCTTTGGTGGGTGTGCTTTCTCTTACAAGAAGAGCAGAGTAGTTTGTCTACAAGGTGTCCTAACTGTAGATCTAAAACCACTCATCACTCTGACTCCCCTCATTTCTTGATCTTAATCTCTGGACTCCCAAGGTGGGGTTTGCTTCTGGTGCCGTCTGAAGCACAAGACCCTCTCCTGATTTAGGTGAAACAAGCCAGCAGGATTTTTTTTGCCTCCCAGGATCCAAGCAGTACTTTGATTACTACACCATATATATTAGGGCTTCTAGGTACTAAGGGCAGGTGTCATTCCTATGACAACTTCTTGCCTTCATCCCGCAAACACAAAAATTAATTAGTGGATACTGTAGATGTTAATGCTTCTTACAAATTTGGTTTGAGGTCTCTTCTGTGGTTAGAGGTGGGAGCTCTTTCTTCTCCTACATGGAAGGTTGCTTTGTAGAAATCTAGCTTTAGAGATTCAACATACTTCCATTGGTCTCCAGCTGAATTGATGTCGTCCGCCTCCCATCCAACTCAACATTTTATAATATTGCTACCATCTCTTCTTCTTCCTCAAATTGCTCCATCAAGAACAAAAATCTAGAGGTCCATCTGGTGAAGTCCAGGCCTTGTCTGGTCTGTAAGATCTCATTATAAATTCTCCTGCAATGCCATGGTCTAGTGAGCAATGCCCTCATCACTTCCATCATCTTACTGAGTAAATCTCTCTAATCTCAGCACATGTGTAGAGGCCTCTTCTTCCTCTTAAGCGATATGCGGTCAGAAACCCAATAGGCAAGTCTTTCTGACTGTCAACATTACCAAACGTCTGTGAAAATCCTTTCAGACATTGACTTCACAGAGAAAGAGGCATTTGCAGCTTTAAACCCGGGTATGGTCTGTAATGTTAGGTACTACAGACTTGCTTTAATCTCTGTCAATTCTATGTCTCCAAAGCCATACTGTGGAATGCCTTCAGTCACAGGCACTAATTTTTTTGCTAATGTTTTTTATTTCTGTTAACAGCCTACATGATGGTTGTTCCCTTAGTTGCAAGAATCAGCTTCAGGAAACTCTTTTTCATTAGATAGAACAGGCAGGAAGCCCATGTCAGCCCAGTGTTGGTCACAGGCCTCTTTTCCCTTCCAGGAAAGTTTCCAGTTTCTAAGGAATTGTGGTTCTATTGGATGAACACTAACTTCCGGATTACAGATTCAGGAGTAATTTGTTAGAATTTACTCACTCAATTATGCTCACAGGACAATATTTCAATGTGGGAGAATCAAATGTATCTTATTTAACATTTAATCATACATAGATATATGCTGTATGCATCTTCATTTGTCCTCTTGTCCCAAGTTCAACAAATGTTAAAACATATATACCCAGTTATGATGCATTTACCTACAAATACAAAAAGACTTAGAAATCGTGGTGTCTCTTTCCTCATGACAGGGCATTAAGGTAAGACAAAATTGCTTTTAACTTTGAGGGGATATGTGGATATTCCCTGAATGAGTAGACTCCTGGAAACTTTGTCAGAATCATCAATTTTTATGAGATTTATAATCTATTTTTCTCTTGCTTTCTGTTGTATGAGGGCATCTATGGTAACTTCTACTTTCTTCTTACTACATCAGCACGATGGAATCCCTGTGGTAGATGAGCACAATGGCAGATAAAATGAGATATGATCAGCAGAACGGCTTAGATGCAAAACAGCTTAATTCCTGTGGTTGGATGCAAACAGAGAGAGTCCATTCATAGGACACCCAGGAAGCTTCTCTTCGGCAGAACTCAGTGGGCAGCTCTGAGCAGATCATCTGCAGGGACAATAACATTCAACTTTAAGGGATCTGTGTGCTTGAGTGGGCTCCAAAAGCAGCCCAGAGATCAGGGAAGGAGCAAATTATTTTGAGCAAATGTTTTATATCTTCCAACAACAATTAATGAACAGCTGTGAGGAAACAACTCTTGACCTAGTTATATAGGTGATGGAGCAGAGAGCAAACACCTCTGCCCTCAAATTGCCTATTGTCTAGTAAGGGAGAAATAATGCTAAAACTAAGGATGCTGGTAGGCACAACTAGCATTTATGGACAGGATCAGGGATCAGGTATGAAAGAGAAGTTAAAAGAAGAGAAAAGGTCCTCCATACAAGCTTCATCTGTTCACTTTTTGGAAAAGAAATAAGGAAAGCAGGTGTTTTACAGTCTTGATGGGTTCTGTAGGAGAGCCATCCAGGACCCAGACTCTGGTCTGTACCATGGAAGACAGTGAATGTGGAAGCCAGAAGGGAAACATTGTGATAGGCAGAGGGAGTTGAGGTGGCAGAGGCACCCAAGTCTCCCCATTTCACCCTGGATGGGTATGTGGTAGATGAGAATGCCATCAATAGACAGATTATGGCACTTATCAGGTCTCATCCACCCAGATCAGATCTTCTCTTCTCTATCATGGAACCATTCAGTTTCCCTTCCAGATCACATATTCAATGCCTTTTCAGAGAGTTTGCACCTCTAGTGTTTGTAAGCCTTTCCCATCTGCTTTTGGCTGTGTGGCAAATGAATAGTCTTTCTATTTATGGACCATGACTTTTGGGTAGATACTTGTCCATATTGGTTGATCTTTTTCTGCTTTCACCACTACTGCTACTCATTTTACTTTTTTAAATAGCATTTTAAAAACATTATAAAATGAAAATCAGCTCTGATGAGCAGCATTAATATTTTTGTCACCATTATTGTTGTCCCAAGAACCTCAGTAGGGGCTGGAGGGATAAGGCATTCTGTCCAATCAGCACTCCATGGTTCCTTCCCCACATCTCTCCACCCTGTTGGGTCCAGTTCTGAAATTTTTATTTTCATACACTGGCCAGAGTTCCACTGGAGAAGAATGACTGAAGTAAGTGGATCCCTGTGACAACAAGAAAAACATAATATTCACTGAGAGAGTGAGAATGAGAGAAAAGCTAGAAAAAAAAGATAGTTGTAAGAGAGGATCTCAGGAAAATTGTCAGTCAGGAAAACCAAAGTCCTTGTATGGATAATAGGGTGATTAAAAATTGCATGAAGCTTTTCAACATAGACACTGGGTAGAGGAGGAACAGAAAAAGGGCAGAGCATGATCAAAGGACATCTCAGCTAAAGGAACAGGCAACTGGACTCAGGACTGAAGTGCTCTGGTCACTCTGTAATCACAGGTCTCTGCCTGGCTTGATATAGATAAGGGAAAAGTAGAAAGACAGAAAAAGATGTCATGTATATTAGTCAGGATTCTCCAGAGAAATAGAATCAAAAGACTGTATATAGAGAGATTTTAGGAATTGGCTCAGTTCAGTTCAGTTCAGTCACTCAGTTGTGTCTGACTCTTTGCGACCCCATGAATGGCAGCACGCCAGGCCTCCCTGTCCATCACCAACTCCCGGAGTTCACTCAAATTCATGGACATTGAGTCGGTAATGCCATCCAGCCATCTCATCCTCTGTCGTCCCCTTCTCCTCCTGCCCCCAACCCCTCCCAGCATCAGAGTCTTTTCCAATGAGTCAGCTCTTTGCATGAAGTGGCCAAAGTACTGGAGTTTCAGCTTTAGCATCATTCCTTCCAAAGAAATCCCAGGGCTGATCTTCAGAATGGACCAATTGGATCTCCTTGCAGTCCAAGGGACTCTCAAGAGTCTTTTCCAACACCACAGTTCAAAAGCATCAATTCTTCGGTGCTCAGCCTTCTTCACAGTCCAACTCTCACATCAATACATGACTACTGGAAAAACCGTAGCCTTGACTAGACGGATGTTAGTCGGCAAAATACTGTCTCTGCTTTTGAATATGCTATCTAGGTTGGTCATAACTTTTCTTCCAAGGAGTAAGCGTCTTTTAATTTCATGGCTGCAATCACCATCTGCAGTGATTTTGGAGCCCCCCAAATGAAGTCTGACACTGTTTTCACTGTTTCCCCATCTATTTCCCATGAAGTGATGGGACCAGATGCCATGATCTTCATTTTCTGAATGTTGAGCTTTAAGCCAACTTTTTCACTCTCCTCTTTCACATTCATCAAGAGGCTTTTTAGTTCCTCTTCACTTTCTGCCATAAGGGTGGTGTCATCTGCATATCTGAGGTTATTGATATTTCTCCTGGCAATCTTGATTCCAGTTTGTGTTTCTTGCAGTCCAGCGTTTCTCATGATGTACTCTTCATAGAAGTTAAATAAGCAGGGTGACAATATACAGCCTTGACATACTCTTTTTCCTATTTGGAACAAGTCTGTTGTTCCATGTCCAGTTCTAACTGTTGCTTCCTGACCTGCATACAGATTTCTCAAGAGGCAGGTCAGGTGGTCTGGTATTCCCATCTCTCTCAGAATTTTCCACAGTTTATTGTGATCCACACAGTCAAAGGCTTTGGCATAGTCAATACCTTATTATAAAGGCTGGCAAGTCTAAACTTCAGGGTAAATGATCCAGGCTGGAGAACCAGAGAAGATCTGCTGCTGTGGTTCAAATTCAAAGGCTATTAGCAGGGAAGACACAGCCAATGTTACATTACGCTGTAGGGAAAGGAGCTTAGCTCAGATCAGTAACTGCACAGTTCGGAGGGACGACACTGCTCTCCTACTCATCTGGAAGAAAATGTTCTCAGATCCTTAGAGAGAAAAGAGATCCTTTAAACTACAATCTGCATGTTTTTGGAGTAAACTTAGTTATAATTCACACAACGGCATGGGTGTACACGTTTGTGTGTATGTGTGGGTGTGTGTATGTGCATGCATGTGTGTGTGTATGTTTCTTTTCAGAGGCTAGAGTTTTAGTAAAGTTAGTTTCCTCTAATCTCTGGAAGTCTACCTGCTACAGGTTGAGCTTTCTGGCCAAGCTGGGGAAATTTAAAGTGAGTGAAATCTGAGATATGCTTTTGTTCTGTTTGAATTAGTAATTTAGGCAAATAGGAGGTTGCTTTTTTTATATAGGGATAATGATGGTAACAGAAAAAAGGAGAGAGAAAATATCGTACAATAAATGATAACTTGCAATATTATCCATGGGCCCAGGTAAACTAGACAAAATTACTCCAGCCTTTCCCATGAAACAAAACACATTTATTGCCAGATTACAGAGGTAATAATAGCTTCTGCTTTCACTTCCTATGGGAAAAAATGATTCATCCCTTTCCCATCAAGCTCTATGTTATAGAAAAGGAAGTTGATATCTTGCAATATATTAATAGAATGGCAAGAGAGCTCTAGAGGACATACAAGGAGCATGTCCTCTGGTCTGAAGCCAGAGAGGGGCATGAGGATGGGGACACTGTTCCAGACATTCAAAATAAGGGGGGTGGGGTAAGAAGCTGAGAAAAAGTATGATGGCTTGGAGAACTCTTCTTCAGTTTCCTTAGCAATAAGGATTAGAGACAGTGAATATTTAATTATTGTTTTCTTACCTCTGAAGATTATGACAATAAAATGAAATTACTGCATGTGAGGTGCTTAGCATAGGAATTGGCATCTTATAAGCACTTGGTCAACTACCCTAGGGAGTAGGAGAGGAAAAATTCAAGGCAAAGGCCCAGGTTTCTGGAATAGGTCATTGACTGAGAGTAGGAACCTAACAATAGTTTGGAGATTGAAGACAATGAACTGGGCATTGGCCATGTTGTACATGACCCCCTAGGGGAGATGCCTAGTAGAGAGTTGGATGCAGGGTCTGATGCTAAGCAGAGGGTGTGGGGTGGAGATATAGGCTTGGAGAGTAGCAGCATGTGAATGATATTTGGAGCCCACAGAGTAGCTATCCTAGAGAGATAATGAAAATGCATTAAAGGGAGTCTGTGACAAAGACACCGGGAGCCCCGATATTGTAGAAAGCATTGAGATAGAGGAAGAGCAGCCAACAAAGGAGCCTAAGGGGGATGGCAGAGGGGTATGAGGAGGCCTCGGGTGTATAATATCAAGGAAACCAAAGGAAAAGAGACTTTAGGAAAGACTTTCTGACTTCTATTGTGAAAGAAGAGTCAACAGTGTCAAATATTGGAGCAGCTGCTGGTTACCTCGTGATGCTCAAAGGAGTCAGGGTGAAGGGATGCTGAGGAGTGAGTTCCTTGGAGCAACTGTAGAAGTGGCTGTGATGTGGGAGAGGGAGAAACAGGACAACAGCTGGAGGTGCAAATTTAAGGGAGTGTTTAGAGGTGCACTGAGTACGGAGAAGGCAATGGCACCCAGTCCAATACTCTTGCCTGGAAAATCCCATGGACGGAGGAGCCTGGTAGCCTGCAGTCAATGGTGTCATGAAGAGTCAGACTCGACTGAGCAACTTCACTTTCACTTTTCACTTTCATGCATTGGAGAAGGAGGTGGCAACCCACTCCAGTGTTCTTGCCTGAGGAATCCCAGGGACGGGGGAGCCTGGTGGGCTGCCGTCTCTGGGGTCGCACAGAGTTGGACACGACTGAAGTGACTTAGCAGCAGTAGCAGAGAATGTTTAGGGACTACTGGAAAGAAGTTAGAGGCATCAGTGAAGCATGCCATAGAAAGAGGAAGCACATTAGACAGTAAAGTTCCTGATAAGGGGCAAGAAGGAGGGGCTAAAAGCACAGGTGAAAGTATCAACTTTAGGTTCTAGGAGCCCAGTGTCATTTGTCGGGGCAGAAGAGAAAGCTGGAACAGGTGTAAATAAATGTGGGTCAGTTAAAATTTAAGTGATAGGAATTTGAAGGCATCACCTTTTCTTTTTCCTAAAGAAAGTATTTTATTGTGTTTAAAATTGGGGGGAAAGTTATTTACAAAAGTATAAAACGTGGTAACCGAAACTTCTGAGTTGAAGTTTTGAGAAGTAGCACCTCATCTGGTCCTTCTATCACTCACCAGAGAGATCAAGCATATCTCTCTCACATTCTAAGCCAACAAAACAAAGTTTCATCCTTTGTTGTTTCAAACACATGGTTGCAGAAGGCATCACTTTTTAAAAATGCATTTGTTCATTTTTGTCTGCACAGTCTTTGTTGCTCCAAACGAGCTTTCTCTAGTTGTGGTGAGCATGGGCTACTCTCTGGTTGCTGTAAGGGGACTTCTCATTGTGGTAGTGTCTCTTATTGCAGAGCATGGGCTCTAGGGCACATGGGCTTTAGTAGTTGCAGCTCATGGGCTTTAGAGTGTGGGCTCATTAGTTGTGGCGCATGGGATTAGTTACCCCAAGGCATATGGGATCTTCCCTGACCAGGGATTGAACCCATGCCCCCTGCATTGGTAGGTGGATTCTTAACCACTGGACAAACTCAGAAGTCCAAGGCATCACTTTCTGACTTGTATTTGTGTTTCCTGATAAATAGGAGGCTCTTTCATTACCCAAGAGTGGCAAGGTAGAATGGAGGATTGGAAGGATATGAAAAAAAGTTAGTAGTATGATTAAAAAAAAAAAAAAAGATGGGCTATGGAACTCAATTACCTGGATTTGAATCTTGGTTCTGATACTTTCCAGCTGTGTGGACTTGATCATATGATTTAGTCTTTCTATGTCTCCTTTTACTAATCTGTGAAGTGAGGATAATGATAGCTATCTCACAATGTGTTTTTTGGGGTTCAATGAATTTAAAGCATGTAGACTAATTAGGACAATACATGGCACATGGCAAGCACTCAATAAATGTTAGCTGCTACTAATTCATATTATCTTTAAATATCTACTAAGCACATAGCTGATTGCTGAGTGTTGTTAAAGATTGGTTGAAGCTGCTGCTGCTGCTGCTGCTAAGTCGCTTCAGTCGATAGTGTTAATTCATAATGACTTTGTCAAGGAAGGTTGATGATTCTTCCAGGCAACTGGAGTGTGGTACAAAGGTGTAGGTGAGTTGGATCAATCTAGGATCGCCAAGTAGGTGAGAACATATTTTTATTCCAATTTGTTTACTCGTTTCCCCCTTGATCTACCACTATCTGCGTCCTATGATAAATTTGTACAGAAAGTTTTAGCATGGAAATTAGCTAATAGTTAGATAAATACAATTCTTCCTCATGACTTTCCATCTGAATTATCTTGAGAAAGCTTTAACTCAAATTGTCAATATATTTCACCATCAATATCAATATTATAATCTTAAAATGCCAGTTGTTATGGACTGAACTATGTCTTCCCAAAATTCATGTTGAAGTCACCCCAGTGTGATTATATTTGGAGACACAGCCTTTAAAGAGGTAATTTAAGGTTAAATGTGGTCATAAACGTGGGGTCCTAATCCAATATGATTTGCATCCTTATAAGAAAAGGCAGGGATACTAATGATGTATGCATGTGCAGGAGAAAGACCATGTGAAGACACAGAAAGAAGGTGACCTTCTGAAAACTAAGAATAGAGGTCTCAGGAAAAGCCAAACCTGCCAAAACTTTGATCTTGGACTTTCAGCTTCCAATACTGTGACAAAATTCCTATTGTTTAAATGACATTCTGTGGTATCTTGTTATGGTAGCCTTAGCAGATTAATATACCAGTGTTACAGCATACCTCTATATAATGGTAGGTATAAACTGAAAAATAAGAGCCTGCTCCCTGAGGAATATCCTTCTTGTTTGTAGATGGAAAAGTTCTTGTTGGCATTTTGTACCTCAGAGGGTATGAGAGAATATGCCTAGTTTCAGGTCATTTCTGCATTGCTTCAATCCCCCCATATTCACTAATTCCGTGGACTCAGGTGGCTACCTCAAGTGAGTGAACCAAGATATATACATGTCAGTTTCAGTCACCCTTACTGGAAAAGGGTTCTTTTGATGTGCATCAAAATTCGTTCCTTATATTCCCATAGTCATTTCTGTGGGGCCACATTCCATACAGATATCATATTAGAACAGTTTTCCATTATACTTCTACTTGATTAAATAGCTAGACCACTAGCCACTTCCCTTGAATCAATAAAAAGTCAAACTTGAATCATTTTATTTTTATTTCCTTCAATCAAGCTGTTGTCTTTCCAAGCAAGATGTCAGCTATTCATCGTGGAACTGCCATTCATAAAGCAAGCAGATTTTTGTTGGTCAATAGTTGCTCATAAGCCACTTGTCAAGTGGCCCAAGCGGCCATAATATTTAGCAATTCCCAGGTGTTTCCAAAGTTAGGCCGTGGGGGAAAGACTACACCTACTTATGAATTCCCCATTCTCTCCCCTAATAGCACATTCATCATTAAATCATTTCCATTTTATTTTGGAACTCTTCTTGGCATTGTCCTCTCCGTTAGAATATTTCTCTGATATTGCTCAAGACATTTTGAGTATTTCAGTATAATTTTACAATTTTTAGTCATAAGAGCAATTTTAACTAGCATCCGATAGCAAGCTTGTTGTCTCCCAAATAGTTGCCTCTCACATTTCTGGTCCAAAATCCTACCAGCCAGCAGTCACTTCTATGTATTATTCACTGACTATTTCCTTAAGCCCCTAGTCTTTCCTCAACATAGGGCTACTGTACAGAAAATCTGTCTATGTTATCACTACAGTGTCGGCTACAAATTGGCATTTGCCATCTACCTCTATGAGAATTTAATCGTGCTGCTGTAGCTGATGACTTTCAACATCTATTGAAGGTATTTCAGAGTGGAGAGTAGAAATGAGGCACTCTGTGCTCTGGGAAAAACTGGCAGAACAAATCTTCAGATAGTTAGATATTTTCAGGCGCTGATTTTATGAGCCTAATTCTTGTATTTCTTCATATCTAGTAAAGTACTAAATTCCTTCATGGTGATGATTGCTCCTAATGATAGCAGAAACCTTTTACAAAAAATATGTGCTTGATTGCATGTACTCTCCCTTCACCAAAATCACATATATACTGATTTCTCCCTTCCCCACCCATCCTCCCACCCCCATCTTTGGGTTTCTCAGATCTATGTGAGATACTATCTCCCTGGCTATAGTCCTCATTTGGCCCCAGATAAAACCTAACTCACAACTTTCACTTTGTACATTTTTTAAGGTGTCACCAGCTAGATACCAATTGAGTATTAAAGTACTAATCTCTTTTAGCCCACCAGATAGTCTATGCCATTTCAAATGAATGATTTGTGGACCCAGGCAATCTTATTGTTTCTCACTTAGCATGTTCTCTCAATTTTGACTGAATGGTATATGTACATATCTCTTCTATTTTACAGTATTCATAGGGGAATCATTTCCAACTCAGACATGATATTCATCCCCATGATATATCCAAGCAAAGGAGTCAAAACATTTTTTCATTTTATTTATTCGAACACTCTAATTTTCATCCAAACTGTCACCATAATCTCATCACCTGTTACATTACTATATCCCCCAGTTGAACTGCAGCCTCTATTAGGATTTTGTCAATCGGTCTTGGAATGACAGTTAAGAGTTTCAGAAATAGCATTTCTCTACTCCCTGGCCATGTTACCAACACATATGCACATGCCCATGGGTCTCCTTTGGTCAGTTCTCTTGAATAGACAGTGGGATCATTGCCCCAGGTGCTTTGAGGTCAAATTTCTCATTCGTAACTTTGCTTTCTAGATTTTTAAATTTCTCCAAACTAGAGCGAATAAAGCAGATTTTTGGAGGTCCTAACTGTTGTGGGACCAGCAGGGGTTCCCATTGGTCCATCTAACTTCCAAGAGAGCTACATTGACATTTTTTACACTATGAAAATCTGCTTTATTCATCTCACTTCTTAAAAACCATTTGAAGATTTCCATCCTCCTAGTATGTTCCCTTGACTCTTCTCATTCACTTTCTCATTCTCTTGTAAATTACTCTAATTTTGTTCATTATCTGTTGTTTCAGCATAATTTCTCTTTTGGATCGCAAGCTAGCAGTTGTGGCTTGAAGTGTTTGGAATTCAACATTGGCCCAGCACCAGGATACACCCTAGCATTCTCTATAATTTTTATTTTAGCTATTACAGATAACAATTACCAATGGATTGAATATCTAGCTTTTTTCTTGCTACTTTGGATTATCTCATGCATTCAATAAACCAGCTCTTCAGGAGTTGGATCCATCATTTCTAAATTTAATTGACAACTTCAACCTCTAATAACTGGATTGCAGCACAGCTGTAATTCCATACTACTGGTGACATTGAGGACATATAGGAATCAAAGATTTCTCATCCTTGGCTTCTCATTCTTAGTTTTCTCAAACCAAATGTTTCAGTGAGCAAAGACTGTTGCATGGAGTCCCTCTTCCGGCACGAACTGTGAGAGCCAGGCTCACTGTTAAGTTAGGAGGCACTGTCCACATAAGAACACTCACACGACACTAACTGCAAGTCCAGCCACCCTTAAGTTTTAACAGCTTTGTTAGAACGACTCACGAACTTCTTTTTTCCCTTTCTAAAAAACATTTTTATTTTTAGTTGTGGTGGTCACAGATCTCCTTTGTTACAAGGACTGTGAAAATTTCATATTTTATGGCAAGACAAAAAATGTAAACATAAAAAATGTTCTATACCCTTTGGACTTCTCTCCTCTTCTGTGCATTGTGTATCTGCATTGTGTGTTGGCCAAACCTTCCCATGAGCAGAAATACCTTTTCAATCTTAAAGAACAACATTCTCTTAGTGCCAACAAGAAAACTCCTTCAAAGAAACATTGCTTCTTGATCTTATAAATGGTCACAATGACCCATCACTTTGTACTTAAAGATCTGGATTTTGCAGATTGATATATGCAATGATATAAATTGATATAATTTAATGCACAGCCCTCTGTCTCAGAAGCCTGTGTAACTGTGTTTTGATGTCTAATGGGCAGTACAGTTCTTGGAGCCTTATGAGAAGCTGTTCCTAGGTTATAACTCAATTTGGCTTGAATAAAATTTTCTACACAGGGAACTATATTCAATATCCTGTGATAAACCATAATGGGAAAGAATATGAAAAAGAATATTTACATTTCTATACAGCAGAAATTGGCATAACATTGTGAATCAACTATACTTCTATGAAATAAAAAAATTCTATTTCTTTCTTAGACTGATTTTTTTCATCAGCAGGACTCAGGACTCGCAGACTCACTGAAGTCTATTATATTCAAGTGTTGGGTTAGTTGCTCAGTTGTGTCTGGCTCTTTGCAACCCCATAGATTATAGCCCACCAGCCTCCTCTGTCCATGGAATTTTCCAGGCAAGAATACTGGAGTGAGTAGCCATCCCTTCTCCAGGGGATCTTCTCAACCCAGGGATCAAACCCAGGTCTCCTGCATTGCAGGCAGATTCTTTACCATCTGAGCCACCAAGAAAGCCCCAAGATTACAGTTTATTACAAGAAAAAATGCAGATTAAAATTAAGGAAAAAACAGAGGGCAAAGTTCAGAAAAATGTAGCATCTCACCATGGAGTCAAGATAGCATTTCTGTTTCCAGCATCAATGTGTAACAATACACACAGCATGTCAACCAGGAAAGCGTGTTTGTGCAGATTCTCAACATCAGGAAGAAATGAGAGCTTAGGCCTATACATGCAAGGGCCGTCTTTTAATGAAAGAGGATAGCTTTATTTCTTTGCCAGGAAAAGGGGTATATAGCATACTCCTGCCTCTAAAAACTATGTGTCCCAACTTGGAGAGGACAGTGAGAAGTTTTATAGTAATGGTGCACAGAGTATGTGATCAGCTCTTGGACTCTCATCAGATGAATTGGTGGTGAGGTAAGTAGGGGTCTCCATTAACAACCTTCAGGTTCCAACTGGGGTCTTCGTGCTTGTGGGCAGCATAACGTCATTAAGCATTAAATTCTCCCATCTGGAGGGGGTTTCAGTATCTGCAAAACAGCTAAAAAATATTATGTAGAATAGATAGTGGGAATTAGCCGTGTAACACAGGGAGCTCAATTGGGTGCTCTGTGACAACCAAGAGGAGTGGGATGGGGTGGAAGTGGTAGACAGGTTCAGGAGGGAGGGGACATGTGTACTTATGACTGATTCACACTCTTGTATGGCAAAAACCAATACAACAATGTAAAGCAACTATCCCCCAATTAAAAATAAATTTGTAAAATATCAAACAATATTTGTGTGTGTATCTGTAGATGGGGAACTAGGACCTTGTCCCAAGGCTACACTATTGTTTCTCTTACTGTATTGTTTCCTCCTGGTCTCACATCCTTTTCTTTCCCTAATTAACAACTGCTGAAATCTCAGAGAAGGTCACGGAAGCTGATTGAAGGCCGTTTCTTGTAATCAAAGAAAAGGAGACACAAAAGGGCTTTGTGCCCAGAAGCTGCATGGGACCCTGCTTGGTTTGAGTTTCAACAGATACCGACCTCCAAGTAAAAGGAGAGCACTGAATTAGGTGAAATACGGACACTGTTGGAAATGGGGTCCTCCAGGGAGCCACCAAAGAGCCCAATAATGACAGTTCTTTGCACAAGAACCTTTAAAGAGAGCTCCAGCCCTGTTCTGCTCTTTCAAGTGGCTGCTAGACTGCTAGTTTCACCATGAATTCAGGCTGTTATTTTTCAAAGCTACAACGGAGGTACAAAGTAAAGGGTGGGACTGAGGCAAGTTAAAACCCGCAAAGCTTTCTGTTCTTACTGAGACTAAGCCGTTTTTCTTGAATATATTCCCCTTGGGTTGCTGCAACCCATTGGCTAATTTTCAGAGTTCTGAGAAAGTACTCTAATGTTAACAGGTTTTCCTTAGTTGAAACCAAGATTTTTTTCCAAGTTAGGTTTTTTCCAATTAAACTTACAAAATTTATTGCAAGTTTTTCTTCCCTAGTGATATTTCCATAGATTCATAAATCACTTTTGTCTTTTCAAAATTCATCCTCATGGTAAACTGAAAGGAAGGTATTAAATGTCTTCCCTATCTCCACCCCTAGAACTGCAATTTGTATTTTTAATACAATAATTTGGCTGTAAGAGACTACACTTCTTATTTTTGTATCAGCTATAGTTATATCTCTTTCATGAGATGCTTTTGTTTTTTCTTACCTGATTGTAACCCCAGAGGTTCCTTACCTTACATACTAAAAAAAAAAATAAATACCAACAGATAAAAATTACAGGTTTTCTCAGTGCTTTTATGGAGAAGAGAATTTTGAAGGCTTTTACCCCACCATTTTCTATACTTTACACTTTAACATGCATGTTGAATTATATTCTTTTTTTTTTGATGTCTGAGCTTTTATTTTTTATTATATTCTTTTGCCTTCTTAAAGCTAAAGTTGTTCAGTGTTTACATATTCCCCCTTTAATGATCCATTGGAATCACCCATTATCCTGTTATTATTTTATGAAATTTTATTCTTTTTAATTAAAAATATTTTTTAAATTTTATTTTTTTTACTTTACAATACTGTATTGGTTTTGCCATACATTGACATGAATCCACCACAGGTGTACATGAGTTCCCAACCCTGAACCCCCCTCCCACCACCCTCCCCATATCATCTCTCTGGGTCACTCCAGTGCACCAGCCCCAAGCATCCTGTATCCTGTATCAAACCTAGACTAGGTTAAAATATTTTTTAACAGTAAATAGGTCTAGAGGATGAGAAACAGATATTCAGAGATCAGCCTCCTGTGAGCCTGCTCCTAGAGCTGCTTGTTCCTCCCTATAACCTAGCCCGGTATGATTGTCTTGGGCGTAGTGGTCATGAAAAAGACAGTAGCTCAGAGCATGTACTCCAAGTCTTCCCCTTATATATCCCTTATCCTTCGGGGTTGCAGTATCCTCCCCGCATCAGAAAACAACCGTCCTCTTTCTCCTCAGGCTTCTCACAGTCCTGACTTGAGTTTCTCAGAATCAACACTCTCCTTCCCCTCCTGGATATGTCCATGTTTAAGCTGGTGCTGACAGCTTGTGAACACCTTGCCAGGGCTTCCCAGGTAGCACTAGTGGTAAAGAACCCTCCTGCCAATGCAGGAGACAAAAGATATGCAAGTTCAATCCCTGGGTCGGGAAGATCCCCCTGGAGAAGAACATGGCAACCCCTCCAGTACTCTTGCCTGGAGAATCCCACAGATAGAGGAGCCTGGCAGGCTACAGTCCATGGGGTTGCAAAGAGCTGGACATGACTGAAGTGACTTAGTGCATGCACATGTAAGGTGGACACCCAGGATGCTTATTAATAAGCTATGTGTAATTCTTAGATAATACAGTTATTTTAAGGGTTCAATTCAATGTATTGTGGATTAATTGAAATGATGCATGTAAAGCCACATAATATTAGTAAATATTGCCATATCTGGAGGCTATAGGGTCATAATGCTGATTCCCAGCAAAAGTTAAATGCCAATATTTGCACTGGGGATGTGGAGAGTTCATACTTTAAATAAGAAATTGCTTTGCTCATGCTGTCTTATGTAGGCAATCAACAAGTTGAAGTTTATGAAAGGTCAGAAAGGAAACTGGCTCATTGACTGGCTGGGAGAGAACCCAAGCCTAATTCAGCCTTTCTGTAAAGCCTGACTTCGGTGCCTGAAAACAGGTTGACACTGGTGGTCAGGTCTGCCTGAGGCAGAGCTGTTAACCCAAGGAAACAGCTAAACATAGTAAGTAGGTGGATATGAGGGTGGGATGTGTGGAAACACCAAGGTAGTCATAACTGCAGGGGATGAGGCCTATCTAACATAATATCATGCAAATCATAGACCATGGTTCTTTCCACATTTGTTCTATAATTATTTACTGAGTTCACACTGTAGGTATTGGAGACGAGATGAAAGGCTTTTCTCTTCAGTGGTGAGGCTGTCTCCTCGGAATAAACTTGTTGGCCAGAGGTCAAATAAGAACTGGTTTGCTAGCTCTACCCTGGAAGAATCATGGAAAAGATCCCTAGAGCTCGAGCTTTTACTTTTTTCTTGCCTCTGTCTGTTTTGATGATTTCTCAGTAGCTGCACAGGTGGCCAGAGAAGGCAATGGCAGCCCACTCCAGTACTCTTCCCCGGAAAATCCCATGCACGGAGGAGCCTGGTAGGCTGCAGTCCATAGGATCGCTACGAATCAGATACAACTGAGCAACTTCACCTTCGCTTTTCACTTTCATGCATTGGAGAAGGAAATGGCAACCCACTCCAGTATTCTTGCCTGGAGAATCCCAGGGACGGGGGAGCCTGGTGGGCTGCTGTCTATGGGGTGGCACAGAGTCGGACACGACTGAAGCGACTTAGCAGCAGCAGCAGCAGCAGCACAGGTGGCAGGCAGCCTGCAGTTAGCCCCTGCTCAGAGGACCCCCACCTCTACTGGGCCTCCTGGACCCTGGGATATAACAGTCTCCTCCTTAGTAAGTGGCCTGGGCTCCTGGGAAGGGAGGGAATTGTGTAGAGCCAGGGAGGCAGTGGCTGACTTCTAGGAGGGCTCCTTGGATTCTGATGTCCTTGATGTACAAAAGGAGAAAAGCACTGTCTTGTAATTTGTGAATGTGTGTTTTGTTTAGAGCTCTGGGATGAACAGGAAAAGCAAGACTTATCACCACCTGATGGGGGTGACAAGGCTGCAATGAGGGTACCATTTACCGGGTAGTTGAAGCTATTTTGTTGCATTAGCAAAGAAGTCACTAGAATCTGGACTGTCTCTGTGTCTGTTGGCAAGGAGGGAGGTAAGAAAGCCGTTTGCCATTATGGGCTCTACACACAAAGAAATGGAGGCTGGATTTGATGCATGAGTTCAGCGGTTCCTGTGGGTTGCACAATGTGGTATTAGGGTAAGAACAGTCAATAAAATTTTGTGTTAACATGTATGAATGTTTCTAGTTTTATATTATTTAAATACATGTTAAACTCAACTTTGTTTACTACCACAGCTTCCTCTAGTACCTTTTTTTTTTTTT
The DNA here is from genome assembly GCF_023091745.1 of Budorcas taxicolor. Lineage (NCBI taxonomy): Eukaryota > Metazoa > Chordata > Mammalia > Artiodactyla > Bovidae > Budorcas > Budorcas taxicolor. The sequence goes on from NC_068912.1 coordinate 13,535,595, forward strand.
TTCCTCTTTAAAGATTAGCATCTTTGTAGATCTGAGTGCTTTGCCTTCCTTCTCTAAGTCTTCTTTAAACTCTACCACAGCTGGTGCTCACCGTCAGCACCTGGGTGGGTTTCCCTGAAGCCTGAGGACCGAGGCTCCTCTCTCCCTGATTCCCTCCTTTTCAGCAAGTGGGGGGGTCTGGCTGGACTGCTGTTTAACCCTCAGCTGGCCAGAAGCCCCTGTTCTGCTAAAACCCTCTAAGTTCTTTTCTTCTCTTTTCCCAGGATGGGCAAGTTGGAGGATGAGCCTCCGGGAGCTGCTCAGATCCTGGTGATGAGACAGCGGTGCTGGGAGGGGAGCCCCTGGGGAGGTCAGGGGCAGGGTGGGGAGCTGGTGGGAGCTCCTGCAGGGGAGAAGCCCTGGGCTGGGAGCAGGGAGCTCCAGTGCCAGGTGTGGCTCTGCCCTGTGCGACCCAGGACAGGTTCACCCCCTGGGGAGTCTCCTGCTCTGTGACAGGGGGGCCTGGGAATGTCCCGTCTAAGACCCCTCAGAGTTGTCATGTTCTGGGATTTAGTGCCTCTCCCCGACCAGCCTCTCCTGTGGGGACTTCAAGGCCTCTGCTTTGTCTCCTCACCCTGTCCTGTTCTATTCTTGTATCCTGACAGGGACTGACAACTGGTGAACCTGTTTAGGGCAGCACCTTCAAAGAGAAGACCCCTTACCATCCTGTGGTCACTCTCAGCTCTCAAGGAGAGAGGGGTGCTCCTCTTTCAGCATCCCCTTGGGAATCCAGCCTGGCCCTCTATTTTCTCTGCCTCTGCTCCTGAGAGGGGTCTTGGGACCCAGAGTCCTCAGACCACCTCAGACATCACCACCCCACACTGTGTGAAAACATGGTCTACAAACCACCCTCAGGAAAATATGCTACAAGCTGGGCCACTTAGGAATGAAGTGAAGTCGCTCAGTCGTGTCCGACTCTTTGTGACCCCATGGACTGTAGCCTACCACGCTCCTCGGTCCATGGGATTTTCCAGGCAAGAGTTCTGGAGTGGGTTGCCATTTCCTTCTCCAGGGGATCTTCCTGACCCAGGGATCAAACCCGGGTCTCCCGCCTTCTACACAGATGCTTTACCGCCTGAGCTACCACGGAACTTAGAAGCAGCTAACTAATAATTCCCCCCAAGGTTTCTCAGTTCCTGTTGGTTTAGCAGAAAATTTAGCTACTTTCTTGCGGATCACAGGTGGTGAGCTCTCTTGCTAATGCTTGTGGGGAGTGACACAAACATTGCTTTGGCCAGAATTACCTGTGAAAATCTCTTAGGAAGGTAACGCACTGGAGCCTAAAATATTGTTCCTCAGTCAGACCAACTGCTCCATTTCCCCTTTTGGAAAAATGGGTGTTTCTGGAGCCCAGACTAAATGAGGCACTTATGGCTACTGCCCGCTGTTATAAGAATTTTTTATTTGAACATTAGAATAATTTTAATGTTTGATTCTCTTCAGTTATTTATAATCTTTTAAATATGTTATTAGGTTCAGTTTGCTGATATTTTGCTGATCATTTTTGTGTCTGCATTCATAAGATATATGGGTCTATAATTTTCTTATGGTTTCCTTATCTGCTTCTGGTATCAGTGTAATATTGCTCATAGAACAAGTTAGGAAGTATTCTCTTATCTGCTTTTAATTCTAATTTTAGAAGAATTGGTGCTAATTCTTCTTTAACTGTTTGAGTAAAAATCATCAGTGTAATGACCTAGTCCTGGACTTCTCTTTGTTGGAATGTTCTTTTGGCTACTCCCTCAATCCTTTTATTTGCTATAGTTTTGTTGTGATTTTATATTTCTTCTTGAGTCAGTTTTGCTCATTTGTATTTCTAAAAATTTGTCCATTTCATCTACATTATATAGCTTGCTGGTGTTTGAATGTTTAGTTTCATTTCTATGATTAGCTATTTTTGTCTTCTATTTAATTTTCCTTTGTCAGTCTCACTAATGGTTTGCCAGTTTTGTTGAGTTTTTTTGTTTGTTTGTTTGTTTAAATCAATTCTGGTTATGTTGATCCTTTTCACTGTTTTTCTGTTATCTATTGAATATTTCATTTATCTCAGCTCTAATCTGTATTATTTCCTTCTATCTGTTAATTTTGGGTTTTGTTACACCTCTTTTTAGTTTTTTTATTATTTGTATTTGTCTGTGCTGGGTTTTTGATGCAGCACATGTGCTCTCTGTTGCTGTTCTTGGGCTTTCTCTAGTCATGGTGGATGGGGGCTACTCTCTAGTTGCAGCACGCAGGCTTCTCCTTACAGTGGCTTCTCCCATTGTGGAGCACAGCCTTTAGGGAATACAGGCTTCACTATTTGTTGTACATGGGCTCAGTGATTGCAGCTCATGGGCTTAGGTGCCAGGGATCAAACCCGTATCCCCTGCATTGGCAGGTGGGTTCTCAACCACTGAACAACCAAGAAAGTCCCTTCATTTACATCTTTAAGGTGTAAACCTGAGATCTTTCTTCTTTTTAAATATATGCATTTACTGTCATAAATTATTCTCTGGCTGCTGCCTCGCTGCATCCCATGTTTTGGCAGTTTTTCTTCCATTTTCCTACATCTTAGAGTGTTTTCTTTTCTCTTTTTAAGTATAATTGACTTACAGTATCATATTTCTTGCAGGTGTACAGCATAGTGATTTAATATATTACATTATAGTAAACTCTATATATTTGATCACCTCAGTAACTCTGGTTATCATCTGTCACCATACAATGTTATTGCATTATTCACTATATTCCCTGTGGTGTATAACTACATCCCTATAACTTAATTATTTATAACTAGTACTCTGTATCTTTTAATTCCCTTTGCCTATTTCATTCATTGCCTCACTAGTCCTGCCTCTGGCAACCACCAGTTTGTTCTCTGTATCAATGTGTCTGTATCTGTTTAGTTGTTTTTTCATTTGTTTTGCTTTTTAGATGCTACATATAAGGGAAATCAGGACATATTTGTCTTTATTTGTGTGATTTATTTAGCTTAAAATAATATCTTCTAGGCCCATTCATCTCATTGCAAATGTCAAGGTTTTATTTATTTTTCTGTGCCGAGTAATATTCCATTACATGCATAAGCTACATTTTCTTTATCCATTTATCTATCAGTGGACATTTAGGTTGCTCTTTTATCTTGGCTATTGTAAATAATGCTGCAAAATAGTGCATGTATCTTTTCAAATTAATGTTTTCATATTCTTCTGATAAATGCAAAGAAACAGAATTGCTGGATCCTATGGTAGTTCTACTGTTAAGTTTTTGAGACATCCCACTCTGTTCTGCATAGTGGCTGTGCCAATTTATATTTCCACCCACAGTGCCAAAGTGTTCCCTTTTTCCTCATACTTGCCAACACTTGCTATTTCTTGTCTTCTGATAATTATCTTTCTGACGAGTGTGAGACAATATCTCATTTTGGTTTTGATTTGGACTTCCCTAATGATTAATGGGAACTTCCCCACTTGCTCAGTGGTAAAGAATCTGCCTGCCAATGCCTGCCAATGCAGGAGACAAAGGTTCCATCCCTGGGTCAGAAAGATCCTCTGGAGAAGCAAATGGCAACCCACTTCAGTATTCTTGCCTGGAGAATCCCATGGACAGAGGAGCCTTGAGAGCTGCAGTCCATGGGGTCTCAAAGAGTCAGACATGACTTAGCAACTAAATGACAACAAAGAGTAGTGATTTGAACATTTGTCATGTGTCTATTGGCCATCTATGTGTCTTCTTCAGAAAAAATTTCAAGTCCTGCCCATTTTTAAATTGCATTGTTTAAGTTTTTCATTTGATATTGACTTAAATGAGTTCTTTTCTAAATTTTGGATATTAATCTCTTATCAAATGTATCATTTGCAAATATCTTTTCTCATTCAGGAGGTTGCCTTTTCATTTTGTTGACAGTTTCCTTCACTGTGCAGAAGCTGTTTAGTTTAACATATTAATGATGCCATTTGTTTTTGTTGTTAGTGTTACCATCACCTGAGGAGACAGATACAAAAAAATATTGCTAAGAATGATGATAAAGAGCATACTACCTATGTTTTCTTCTAGGAATTTTATGGTTTCAGGTGTTAGATTTAGTCCATAGTGAGTTTATTTTTGTATATAGTAAAAGGAAATGGTGTAGTTTCATTCTTTTGCATGCAGCTGTCAAGTTATTTTCAGAATCGTTTATTGAAGACACTGTCTTTCCCCATTGCATTTTCTTGCCTCTTATGTTGTAGACTAATTGATCTTATGGCTATGAGTTTATTTCTGGGCTCTCTTTTCTGTTCTTTTGATCTATATGTCTATTTTTCTGCCAGTAACCTGGTGATTTCATTATTTTAGCATTTTAGTGTAGTTTGAAATCAGGGAGTATGGTGTTTCCAGCTTTGTTCTTCTTTCTCAAAACTGCTTTGCATATTTTTTTCTTTTGTGATTCCATGCAAATTTTAGATTATTTCTTTGAAAATTACCATTGGAATTTCAGTTGAGATTGCAACAAATCTATAGATTGTTTTGAGTAGTATGGACATTTTAACAATATTGTTTCTTCGAATCCATGAAAATAAAATTTTCTTTCCACTTATTTGTTCATCATCAATTTATTTCATCAGTGTCCTATAGTTTTCAGTGTATAGTTCTTTTCCTCCCTTGGTTAAATTTATTCTCAGGTATTTTTTTGATGCATTTAAAAATAAAATTGCTTTCTATTTTCTCTCTGATAGTTTGTTAGCAGTGTGTAGAAATGCAATAGATGTCTTGTATATAAATTTTTTATCCTGGAACTTTACTGAACTGATTTATTAGTTCTAATATTTTTTGGTGGAGTCTTTAAGGTTTCCTATATATAGTATCATGTCATCTGCAAGTAATGACATTTTATTTCCTTCCAGTTTCGATTTTTCAATTTCTTTATCCAATGGCTGTGGCTAGTACTCCAAATACTATGTTGAATAAAAGTGACTAGATTGAGTATCCTTGTCTTGCTTCTAATCTCAGAGGAATGTTCTCCTTTGTCTTTTATTATGATCTTTTCTAAACAGTCTATTTTGTCTGATACAAGTATTGCTAACCCAGCTTTCTTTTCATTTTCATTTGTCTCTTGTAGGCAGCATATAGATGAATCCTTTTAAAAAACTGCTTTCAACCACTCTATGTCTTTTGATTGGTATATTTTGTCTATTTACACTCAAAATGATTATTGATAAATATGTAATTATTGCCATTTTGTTGTCTTCTGGTTGTTTATTTGGTTTTCTCTGTTCCTTTCTTCTTCTCTTGGCTTTTCCCTTCTAGTTTGATGATTTGTGTGTGTGTGTGTTATGTTTGGATTCATCTTTTTTTTTAAAATATATCTACAGTACACATTGTTTGTTGTTACAATAATGTACATAATTGTTTAAGCTGATAGTCACTTCAAGTTCAGATGCATTCTAAAAGTACTACATTTTTTCTTCTCTTCCTCCAAATTTAATGTCTTTGATGGCATACTTTACATCTTTTAATTTTGAGTATATTTATTAAATATTTATTGAAGTTACAGTTGATTTTACTACTTTTGTCTTTTAACTTTCATACTAGCTTTCAAGTGGCTGATCCATTGCCTTTGCTACATATTTGCCTTTATTGGTGAGAGTCTTCTTTCTCATTTCTAGTTATGGCCTTTTCTTTCCTGCTTAAAGAAGACCCTTTAGAATTTCTTTAAAGCCAATTTATTGAGTCAAGCTTGTTTAGTTTTGCTTATCCAAGAAACTCTTTATCTCTCCTTCAATTCTCTTTAAAATAATTTTTATTTATTTATTTCTTGTTTGGCTGTTCTGGGTCTTCATTGCAGTGCACAGGCTTTGTCTAGGTGTGGTGAGTGGGGGCCACTCTTTGTTGCAGTGTGCAGGCTTCTCATTGTGGTGGCATCTCTTGTTGTGGAGCACAGGCTCTAGGTGTGTGGGCTTCAGTAGTCACAGCATGTGGACTCAGTAGCTGTGGCTTGCAGGCTCTAGAAAGTGGGCTCAGTAGTTGCGGTACATGGGCTTTGTTGTTCTGTAGCATGTGGAAACTCCCGAGTCCAGGGATCAAACCCATGTCTCTTGCATTGGCAGGTGGATTCTTTGCCACTGAGTCACCAGGGAAGCCCTCTCCTTCAATCCTGGTTGATAACCTTGTCAAGTAAAGTATTCTGGTTGTAAGCCATCTTTTTTTTTTTTTTTTTTAAATTCAGCACTTTAAATACATCATTCCACTCCCCTCTGGCCTACCGAATTTTTGCTGAAAATCATCTGATAGTCTTGTGGGGGTCCTCTTGTATGTGACTAGTCATTTTTCTCTTGAAGCCTTTAAAATTCTCTCTTTATCTTTCACATTTGTCATTTCAATTAGGATCATGTCTTGTTATGAACCTCTTTCAGTTCATCTTGTTTGAAACTCTCTGTCATTCCTAGACCTGGATGTGTCTCCTTCCCCAGGTTAGGGAAGTTTTTAGTCATTATTTCTTTAAATATTTTTGTTTACCCTTTTCTCTGTCTCTTTTCTCCTTCTGAAACCCTGTAATACAAATGTTGGTACACTTGATATTTTCCCAGATGCCAAACTAAAAAATTCATTAAAAATTTTTTTTGTTTTTGCTGCTTGATTATTTTCCAGATCACTCATCCATTTCTGTATCATTTAATCTACAATTGATTCCCTCTAGTGTATTTTTAATTTCAGTTGTTGCATTCTTTAGCTCTGACTGGTTCTTTCTTACTTTTCCTAAATCTTTGTGAAATTCTTACTGTGTTCCTACATTCTTTTACCAAGTTCAGTTAGTCTCCTTATGACCATTATTTTGAAGTCTTCATCAGGTAAATCACTTATCTCCATTTTATTAGGGTTTTTATTGCTGGAATTTTATCTTGTTCTTTTATTTGAAACATGTATCTCTGTCTCTTCATTTAATTTGACTTTCTGTGTTTATGTCTATGAATTAGGCCAAACCACTACCTCTCTTGGTCTTGGAGGTATGTCCCATTTGTAGACTGTGCTAAGAGGCTTTGGCGGGTTGTCTGGAGCTGAAGTAGATGCCAGCGTGGAATATCCTGTGTTGCACCATACTGGGGCTGTCTTCGCAGGATGGCCGGGGCTGGAGGGAGCACAGGGTAGGTGGTTCCTGTAGTGTGCTATGCCAGTATTGCTCTCCAGAATGGTTGGAGTTAAAGCAGACATGGATTGGGGGTGGGGTCCCAGAGTATACCAGAGAAGGAGGGCTGTAACAGGAGTCAGTACAGGCCAGGGTTTCCAGCATGCACTGAGCTGGGGCCATTCCAGTGGAGCTGCTACATGCATGCATGCTGAGTTGCCTCATTCATGTCCAACTCTTTGCGACCCAATGGACTGTAGCCCACCAAGCCCCTCTGTCCATAGGGTTCTCCAGGCAAGAATACTGGAGTGGGTTGCCATTCCCTTTTCCAGGGGATCTTCCTGACCCACGGTTCGAACCTGCATCTCTTATGTCACCTGCATTGGCAGCTGAGTTCTTACCACTAGCACCGCCAGAGCTGGAGTAAGTGCAGGCCTGAGGGGAAGGGTGGTCCTGGGGCACACCACATTGGGGCCACCTTGGAAAGATGGCTGATGCTGGGGCCAGCACAGGTTGGGAAAACCAAGGTGTATGGTGCTGGGCCAACTTAAGGGAAGCTGTAGTTGGTTGGGGTCAAGTGCCTGGGATGTGCTGGGGTGACCTTGGCAGGCCAGTTTAGAGTGTTTGGACATATTGCCACCCATGCTATCAAAGGGAAGGAGAACAAAAATAAGTACTATCTCATGCCTCCTACCCTGGAGAAAATTCCAGCTGTGCCCCACCCATTTGGCAGATGTTCAACAGTTAGTAAATGGATTTCCTTTATGTATAGCCCAGGTGATTTTTTTAAACCACTGTTTTATTACTGTGCCCCCCAGGGTGGGCTAATCTGTGCATGGGCCCCTCCGTGATATTCCTTCTTATTGCATTTTTCCACATCAGAAATGGGTTTCCTCATCATATCACATCTTCATTCTTCCTACCAACATCTAGGTGGTCACTGTATCATTTGTTGTACAGAAGCTGTTTAATCAGCCTTTAGTTCTTCTTTAGGAGGAATCGCTCTATACAGATGTGTAGATTCAGTATCTGTATGAGAGGAGGTGACTGCAGGGTCTTCCTACACTGCCATCTTAGACTGAAAGCCTCCCACTGTTTCTTTCTTTTTTTTTTTTTTTTAATTTCCCTTGTGTGTTTGCCTTTGATCCACAGGTTATTTTATTGTGTGTCATTTAAATTCCATGTATTGGTGATGTTTCTAGTCTTCCTTCTATTACTGAGTTCTAGCTTCATTCAAGGGTGGTCAGAGAAAATACTTTGTATGATTTGATTCTACTTAAATTTACTGAGCTTTATTCTGTGGCTTAATATAAGGTTCTGAAGAATGGTTCATGCACACCTGAGAAAAAATATATTCTATTGTTGCTAGATGAAGTCTTCTAAGTGTTTCTGTTAGGGTGAGTTGTTTTAGAGAGTATTGCTCACATCTTCTACTTCCATACTCATATGTATATGCGTGCTCAGTCATGTCTGACTCCTTGTGACCTCATGGACTGTAGCCCACCAGCCTCCTCTGTCCATGAGATTTCCCAGGCAAGACTATTAGAGTGGGTTGCCATTTTTTATATGTCAAATTGACTGGGCCATGGCACCCACTTATTTGGTCAAAAATTATTCTTGATATCTTCATGAAGGTGTTTTTAGGATGAGATTAACATTTAAATATATGAAGTTTGAGTAAAGCTTATTACCCTTCATGGGCTTCCCTTTAGTGTGGGTGGGCCTCTTCTAATCAGTTGAAAGCTTTAATACAACAAGGGCTGATCCCTCTGAGCACAAAGAAATTCTTCCAGCAGACTGCTTTTGGACTTAAGCTGAAAATCTTTTCTGAGGCTTCAGCCTTCTGGCCTACCCCATGAGCTTTTGGAAGTACCAAACTTCCACACTCACATGAGCAAATTCCTTAAAGTAAATATATATATATATATATATATATATATATATATTTACTATAAAGACATATATATATTTCTTTAAGTCATTAAAGAAATATACAAACTTATAATTGGAATGTATGTTTGGAATAGACATACTCAGCAACTGGCAGAATCCTCACACTGGTTCCCTGACTTGTGAAGTGAGAGCTATTCTGGTATGAAAGGTAAAGTGAAAGCCGCTAGAACCAACTCTACCTAAAAAAAGTAAACCATGGGTAATTCTGTGTTTGCAGAGGAACCTCACAGATTAGTACCAAGAAATTAAAAGATGCAGGGGTACTGATTCCCATTCCCAACCAACTTGCCTATTTTAACTGTGCAGAAGACAGATGAGTCTTGGAGAATGACAGTCAATTCTAAGAGTTAGGCTTGCTTACAGAGGACTGAGGTGGTGACTTGAACTACAGCTGCTGTACCAAATGTGGTTTCATTGCTTGACCAGATTAACTCATCCCCTGGTACCTGGTATATAGCTAATGGTCTGGCAAATCCTTGTTTCTCCACCCCTGTTCAAAAAAATCACTGGAAGCAGTTTTCTTTCTGCTGGCAAGAGCAATAATTAAACTTTCATTGTTCTATTTGAAGGTTATATCAACTCTCACCTCTATTGTTGCTGTTCAGTCATTAAGTCATGTCCAGTGCTTTGTGACTCCATGGACTGCAGCACGCCATGCTTCTAGGTCCATCACTAGCTCCCAGAGTTTGCTCAAGCTCATGTCCATTGAGTCAATGATGCCATCCAACCATCTCATCCTATGTTATCCCCTTCTTCTCCTTACCTCAATCTTTCTCAGCATCAGGGTCTTTTCCAATACAACAAAACTTGCAGGGATCTTGGTCACTTCCTCTTTCCACAATATATCACATTGGTTCATTACATTGATGATGTTGTGCTGATTGGACCTAATGAGTGAGTCGTTGCAACTACTCTAGACTTATTGGTTAAAACATATGTATATTAGAGGGTGGGAAATAAACTTAACCAAAACTCAGGGACTTTCTACTTTAGTGAAACCTCTAGGGGTTTGATGGTACAGGGCATGTTGAAATATCCTTTCTAAGGTAGGGGATACATTGCTGTACATCTGGTCCCTCCTACAAGCAAAACAAAACAAAAAACAACCTAAGCACAATGCCTGTAAGTCTTTGGATTTTGGAAATAACTTGCTCCTCATTTGCTTGTGCTACTCCAGCCCATTACCAGATGACCTGAAAAGCTAAGAGTTTCGAGTAGGGCCCAGAACAAGAGAAGGCTGTGTGATAGGTCCAGGCTGCTGAGCTAGCTTCTTTGTGCTCAAGTCATGTGATCCAACAGATCCAATGGTGCTTGAAAGGGGTTCTGATTGGAGACTTAGCAGCTCCCTATAAGTGAATCACAGTGAAGGCCCTCAGGATTTGGAAGCACAGCCCTGTCGTTGTGGATAACTATTCTCCTTCTAAGAAACAGCATCTGGCCTACTACTGGGCCTTAGTAAAGATTGACGCTTAACCACAGACCACCAAACTATCATGCTGAAAGCAAAGGAAATACAAAATGGGTTATGTAGCTATAAATACCAGCTACCATATTCGAGTTATAGAAATCAGAAGCAAGGACTGTAATTGTCGCATTTTTTTTTCTCATTTTGTTATGAGGACATTTGTGTGTGCAGTGTATATATTTATGTTATATATAACATCTTAAATATCTTTTTTCTTCCATCTCTTATTTTATAATATAAGCTATACTAACTATGACATTAAACTAAAAACCTTCTGCACAGCAAAATAAATGATCAACAACATGAATAGGCAACATAAGGAATGGGAAAAAATATTTGCAAATCATATATCAGATAAAGGGTTAATATCTAAAATACAAACAAAGAACTCATACAACCCAGTAGCAAAAATACACAAATGATACATTTTTAAAAATTACAAAGGAACTTAATAGACATTTTTCCAAAGAAGATATTCAAATGACTATTGATATGTGAAAAGTTGCTCAATTACTAATGATCAGGAAAATTCAAATCAAAATCAGAGTGAGAAAACCTCACATTTGTTAAAATGACTATTACCAAAAAGACAAGTGATAAAAAGTGCTGCTGAGGAGGTGGAGAAAAGAGAACATTTGTATACTGTTGATGAAATTGTAAGTTTGTGCAGTCACAATGGAAAAGAGCACAGATGTTTCCCCAAAAATTAAAAAGAAAACAACCATATAGTCATCAATTGCACTTCTGGGTATTACACCCAGATTGAGGGGAGGAGGAGAAGGGGACGACAGAGGATAAGATGATTGGATGCCATCACTGACTCAATGGACATGGGTTTGGGTGGACTCCGGGAGTTGGTGATGGACAGGGAGGCCTGGCGTGCTGTGATTCATGGGGTCGCAAAGAGTCGGACACGACAGCGACTGAACTGAACTGATTTACAGTAGCCAAGACATGAAAACAACCTGTGTCTATTGACAGATGAGTGGATAAAGAAGATATGATGTATATTTACATTGCAATGAAATATATGCAGCCATATAAAAGGAAGAAATCCTGTCATTTGAAACAACATGGATGAAAGTTGAGGGCTTGTATTAAGTAAAATAAGTCAGACGAAGAAAGACAAACACTGTATGATTTTGCTCATATGTGGAACCTTAAAAAAAAAAAAAAAAAACCTTCATAGAAACAGAAAAAAAGATTGGTGGTGGCCAGAGTTGGGGGTGGGGGAGACAGGAAAAGTCCTGTAGCAGTCCAGAGACTGCGCTACAACTTCTGTGAGGCTTGCATCTCAGATCTTTTGTTCTTTCTGGATTCCTCATCTCACTAGACTCCGTATTTCTCTCCCATACGGCACCTGCCCCACTCCCCCCATCCCCCACACACATACATGTTCTGCTGCTGCAGATCAAAGCCCACTTTCCTTTTATTTCACAAACATTGCCAGCACAAGACCATTGCATAAACTATTAACTGACCAAAATGCTCTGTGGTTGGTATGCGTGTGCTTGTTTATGCCTTGACACAGGATGGATGGAACATTAAGATTAGACTCCTTAAAAAGTCCTTGGCATTTTATCAGCCTGGAGTGTGTTTTGGCTGACCCTTTCCAATGTCACTGGCCTCCAGCCACATGACTGGTTCCTGTCTCCAGACTCGTCTCTCCACCCTCTTCCACAGAAATAATTTCATAATCAAACAGTTGCCAAAGAAGGAGCCCTTTCAGGAAAGAAATAGAGGACATAAGAGGGTGTAGTGGCAGATGAGACTGGCTCTGCATTATTATTCAGGTGACCAGAGGATGAACTGTTTCTATTTTGACTCCAAAATAAAAAGCTTCTGACCACAGGCTGCACAGATAGCCTTTGTAAGATATTTTCACATTACTATGCAGAGTAGAGGGGAAATAAAGCCTATGCTGAATAGTCTTTTGTCTGGGATGCTTCAGAGTAGTTTGGGGGAGGGGAGAAGCTAGACTGTAGGTGACTTGCTAGAGGCCACACAGTGGGATGGGAGAGGGACTGTGATGTTGGGGAGTAATTCCTGAATTTATTTCATAAGTCCCTATCTCTATCTGTTGATTAGCTGTGTGACCTTTTATGGGTCATGTAACCCCTTTAGGACTCATGTTTCACATCTGTAATACAGTTTTATATGCAGTGACCTGACTTTCTTGAATGTGTGGGAGTGAAATCAAACCTACAGGCTATAAAGCCTTGAATACTGGTTCCCAGGACAAGGTAAATACCAATATTTGCATTGGGGATGTGGGGCGTTGACACTTTCCATTCAGAGCTTCGTAGCTGGGCAACTGACAGTTGACATTTATTGAAAATGAGAAAGGAAATTTGACTCACACTGAAGAGGGTAGGAACCGAAGACAACCACCATATCCAGGAAACCCTAACCCAATCTTGCTATAAAAGCACAACTTCTGTGCTTCACCATAGGTTGGCATTGACGATCAAGGCTGCTGGGGTAGAGCTATTGACCCAGGAAAGCAGCAAAGTGTGGGTGGATGATGCGTGTGGGGACTGCCCAGCACGATTCCAGGCAGGTCCTAAAGTGATGCTCTTTGTTCATATAGTCTAGCATTATTTGTTCACTGCCTGCTGTGTTGCTGGGGTTTCAGTGCTTATTCTGATTCAGCAAAGAAGATATTGGGAGTGCAGAGATGATCAAGTTCAATCCCAGCCTTCAGTGGGCTGACACTCCAGGGAGAAACTCAAACAACCATAATAGAAAAAGAAAATCACTATACTGTCGTTTTACCCACAACACAGTTGTGAGCCTAGAAATACCCTCCACTGGCCTGAATGCTCCATGATGTTCCCAGAGGTAAAGAAGGTGAAGGCAGTTGGCAGGTCACTGCAAGTTTGCCAATTGAGAACCGGTTTGAAGAATGTGTGCTTGGGAAGAAAATAGCACATGGTGACACAGAAGGGCAAAGAGCTCAGAATGTTTAAGATGGCAGAGGGATTCTCTGTTACTAGAAGCTAACCTCCTTTGGAAGGAGTTTTTGCTTCATTTTAGCCTATCAGCCTGGTTTTCTCTCAGGGTCATCTTCTGAGAACTAATTTCTCAGCCAGTGGTAAGCAAATATAGTCACAGTTTCCGTACCTCTAGGCTTGGCTGGATAGCGTTGTCCTTCTCTGTCATCTGAAGCTGAGCAGGTAGCCTGACATGGGTCCCTGCTGGGCCTCCCAGCTTCTGGGCTGCATTTGCCTCCTGCAGGGTTAGGATTATGGTTCCAGTTTCCTGGGACTTGCATGGCAACAGAGTGGTGCCAGGATATAGATGGATCCTGACCATCTGGAGGGCATTGTAAGCTGCCAGGGCCTGGGAAGCTGAGCCACTGGGGGCAGCTGAGGTAGTATGAGTCACTGGAATCCTCACTATTGAACCCACTGAGCTTCAGCTCAGTTACTCTCATTCTCATCCTGTGTTCTAAAAGACTCACTCACTTTCTAGCATCAGTCTTGGAAAGCTGGCAGATGAAGGGAGTGTTCCTTTTTTTCCTGCCCGTGGGGAATAGTTTTTGCTCTGTAAACAAAGCTCTGAATCCACTCTGTTATTCAGCCTTTCTGAAAAAACTCCCCCAAAACCTATGGTGGGGTCCTTGTCCCGCTTCAGATCTAAAATTTAAGGGAGAAATGAGCTTCCACCTTAGAAAAGAATCTGCAATCAGGCTGCCACACAATTGGAGAAATACTTATTTATCTCATAAAGTATGTCTATTGCACCCACATTTCTGTTTTGGAAAATAGTTTTTCATAAAAAATGTTGTTTACTTAAACATGTAGTGGATTCATAATAGAATACCACAAACTCTGTGACTTAAAGTAGCACCCATTTAATATCTCTCAGTTCTGTAGGTGAGAAGTTTGACACATTTGGGTGAGTTCTCTGATCTGGGTCTCACAAAGCTGAAATCGGTGTTTCAGCAGATAGCATTCTCATCTGGAGCTTGGGTTCCTTCTCTAAGCTCATTCTTATTGTTGGAAGAGTTCAGTTTCTTGTGGCTACAGGTCTTGCTACATGTTAACCGGAGATGACCTCCAACTCCTGGAGGCCATATTCAGGTACTTCCCCCAGGGCCCCCTCCATCACAGCAGTGTAGAACCTCTCACGCTTTAATCTCTCTGTTCCTCTTTTTCCATCTGGAGAAAACTGTTTTTGAGAAATTCTTGTGAATATATTGCTGCTGCTAAGTCGCTTCAGTCATGTCCGACTCTGTGCGACCCCATAGACGGCAGCCCATAAGGCTCCCCCATCCCTGGGATTCTCCAGGCAAGAACACTGGAGTGGTTGCCATTTCCTTCTCCAATGCATGAAAGTGAAAAGTGAAAGTGAAGTCACTCAGTCCTGTCCAACTCTTAGCGACCCCATGGACTGCAGCGCACCAGGCTTCTCCGTCCACGGGATTTTCCAGGCAAGAGTGAGTACTGGAGTGGGGTGCCATTGCCTTCTCCATGTGAATATATTAGGCCTTCCCAGTTATCTTCCTTCCTTAAAACTACATAGTCTAATCAAGAAGTATAATCAATCATGTTCACAGCTCTGGAAATTAGAGTGAGAAATCATGGGAGCTAATTAAGAGACAGATAGCTATGTATATATATGATTTATATTTCTATTTGTATTTTAGGTTATGTTAAATATTCAACTTTTTTCTACACAGAACTACAGAATATATATAGACTGTCCTTCCGGTCTTCCCTCTGCCACTCTCCTCCCAGGTGCACAGATGTGCTCAGGTACTTGGTACCTGACAGTGACTGAGGAATCCAGCTGCTCTCAACATGATGCGATGAATGTCCTAGTAAAGTCAGTAATGTGTTGAACATAAAGGTTCTGATGAGACCACAACTTCCTCCTGTGCAACGGAATATACAGATGCATGACTCTCTGGATTTGAACCCTGGATCTGAAGTTGTCCCATGGTCTCTGGGGAGGAGTCCCTGCTAGGGGTGCTTGGTGGAGAAAAGGGCACTGGATGGGGAATACTGGTTATGCCTATGGCCTTGGTCAAGTAATAATAATAGTAATAGATTTATGGAGTATTGTTTGGACCAGATTCTGTGCTCAAAGCCTTATAAAGGCTTTTATTTTAGAAAGGAGGCCTCAGCAGCCATGCCAATCATTCAGGTGGTGTTTGCATGACATAAGGAATGATGAACCGTGAGGTGTGAAGGATAGGCCTGGAACCTGTGAGAGTCTGTTTTTCCAGGAAGGCTTGGGATGCAAGCAGCAATTACCATATATTGCTCTAATGGCATATAGCATGAGGTCAGCAGAAGACAATTTACATCAATAATTCATGGGCAACTTTTGGCCATGGGGCTCCAGAGACTCTTAGAGACCTGCAGGAAGTTTGCTAAAGTCTCTACAGTGAAGGAGAGTCTGGGGACACTAATAGGAGTGCCTGCTGTATTGTGATTTAGACAGACTCTAGAGCCGTTTCTTGTAAGGGGCCACATACAGAGTGGGCTGCTTTGTAGCAGAAATGGGCTTCAGTAAAATTTCTAAACACATTATACATAGCTTTCAGAACCAAAAATGCCTAAAAGTTGTCGAGCTTTTTTTAATGTCATGAGTGCTGAAAGGGTCAGTTGTTGTTTCTTGATTGTGTCAGGAGTGGAGCAACCCTTGACTTCCTAAATAATTTTGAGAAACTTAACCAAAATGGAAGAATCTTACACTGTGTGTGGAGCAATGGTCCAACTCTTTGTGAGCTTCTTTGTGAAGATCTGTAGGTCCTAAATTAGTGTGTCAAATGAGTTAGTATTCTCCCTTCTGGGAATATATCTAAAAGCTTTGGAATCAGGATCTCGAAGAGATACCTGAACTCCCGTAATTGTTGCAGCATTATTCACAATAACCAAAATATGGAGACAACTCAAATATCCATCAATAGGTAAATAAATAAAGGAAATGTGAATACTTATTTTTAAGGCTGGAGTATTATTAAGCCTTGAAAAAGGATGAAATCCTACTACTTGGAATAACATGGATGCACCTGTAAGGCATTATGCTCAATGAAATAAGCCAGGCACAGAATGACATATACTGCATGTTCTGGGCTTCCCTGGTGGCTTCAGATAGTAAAGAATCCACCTGCAATGCAGGAGACTCAGGTTCAGCCTCTGGGTTGGGAAGATCCCCTGGAGAAGTGAATGGCTACCCACTCTAAAATTCTTGCCTGAAGAATTCCATTGACAAAGGAGCCTAGTGGGCTACAGTCTGCAAAGAGTCGGACACAACTGAGCAAGTAACACTTTTACTTTCACATAGAGTTGCACAAGATGAATATGTTCTAGAGACCTGTTGTAAAATGGAGTGCCTATAATTAACAATAAAGTAAATTTTGTTAAGAGGCTAAATATCTCATGTTAAACATTGTTATGCACATACATACATACATCCATACCCTAAAAGGACACAAGAAAACGTGGGGAAGTGATGAAAATGTTTATTGCCTGGGCTGTGGTGAAGATAACAAAAGTGTATACATGTGTTCAAACTCACCTATTGTACTTATTGATTACATATAGTTTCTCTTATCAATTATACCTCAGTAAAGCTGGAGTGGGAAGTCAAACATCAAAAATGGAATCATACTCTTTATCACATGGAAGCTTAAAACCCCCTGTCCTTTCTTAACTCAAAGAAGGCTCTGGCTGCTCCTCAATGTGGGCTCTGACAGAAAATTTCCAGCTAGAAGTCATGTATGTACCCTTCCTCAGTCATGTAAATGCAGCGTCAACAGGGTCCTTCAGGACCTAGATTAATCAGAAAGGTGCTTTTCCCCTGCTTGAAAAAAGGCAAAAGTCAATTGCTGAGAGGTGGAACAAAACCAGGGTCTATGGTAGCAGACGCACGAGTGGGCCTGCTTAGCCTTCTGGCTGTGCCACAGCCTGGGAAGTGGCCATGTGTGGATGGTTGTTTCTCAGACATCTGGGAATGGCTATAGCAATGACTTCTTAGGGAATTGCCAGTGAGTGTGTCCAAGGGATTGGTTTTTCTCCCCATTGTAGTGAAGCACTCTGGAGCAGCTGCCCAGGAGCCTCTGGTTCCACCCCTCTGCCTCATCCTTAGCATTTAGGGACAGCCTTGCCATCCTCCCCTCCCCCACAGACTGTGAGAAAATCACGAGCACCTTCAGATCATCTTTGCCACTTCACCTTCCTACTCCTGTCCTCGACAGTGAGACCTAGACTTCTAACCCAGGTGACTCTGTGATCACTGACTGGGGTTGCTGTGACACTGCCTACCACAGCCAGAACCTCCTCTGCTTCAAGCCTGCTGCTTTCCCACATCTGCCATGTTGGGCCAAGGGCAGGGGAGCAGTGGGGGCAGGAAGAGCTTTCACTTGGAGGGGCCTGGTCCGATTTGTATGAGGAGGAGGGCACACAAGTGCCTTGAGAAGGGCAGCCACTTCTCATGACTCAGAGTCATTCATGGCTGCAAGAGAACTTGTACCTTCCTCTGCACACTGGAAGGAGTTCCTCAGCAGACGGAATGCCTCACCTGGAATGTCAACACATGGAACTGGGACAGGCTGACTTGGATTTCTTTTCCTCAAGACATTAGAGATTCTAATATACTCAGAATCCTGTGGATACATAGTAGAGGGAGCTGAAGCTCTGAGAGGGTTGGTGTGGACTTCTGTCCCCTCCTTTACTGATATGTGAGCACTGCGTCCTGAGACCACTTGGTCCAGTCATGTCACGAGTAGCTTGGAAGGGCCCTTCCCATGCACCAAATCTCAACCGTCTCTTCTCAGTCTGCCCCTCAAGGACCTATGTCAGGCTGTTCACCTCATACTGAGGGCATGCTCTGTGGGGAGTATGATGAAAGCACAGATAAAACTGCCTCCTGGGCTAGACAAGCAGCAGGAAGATGTGGGATGTGGACAAGAACAGACATTAAGGAAGAGCCTTAAATTTGGGACGAGGCTGATCTGGATAGTCCAGGTAGAAAAGGGCGCTATGCTGACCCCACTGATGTAGGTCTTGAAGGTGACCCCTTCAGGCCATATCAAGAAGACCTGAAGGGACTAAAATGTTTCAACCTGAAGAAGCAGGCCCCAGGACACCTCCCTCATGAAGTCTTTGCTGATTGCACCAGCCAGAAGTGACCTCTCCCTCTTCTGAACTTCTTTGTATATTTTTTCCTACATAAAAGTTTCAGGTATTTTAGCTTTATAATGACATAGCTCCTTATTAGATCTCTACCCATCAGTGTGAATGTGATTCTCTAGGGCATGGTTCCCCAGTGTTTTGTGAGCCTTAGGTCTAGGGACCTTTCAGATCTAAATTTTTAAGCCCAGCTGTACTGACAGCTCCCTTTGTATGTCTCAAAGTCATCGCACACTCAATCAGTTCAAAATTGACCAACTAAGCTTGATGTTCTTTGAGTGTTTCCTACCCTAGCAAATGATGCATTTTTACTATCACCCATGACATCTTTTTCTACCTCAACTCCATAGACAACTGATCAGTGAGTCTTCTCAATTTTACTTTCTAAATATCTATTAAATACATTAATTTTACTAATGTCTTTTATCTGTTTTTTTGCACAATATTTCCACTTCCTCTCTCTCCCTTATGTCTGTTAATTCTTCAAAATGTTTATTTTGTACTATAGGCTTGATTCCTTTCTTAATCTCTTTGAACAGGTAGTCCACACATATATCCTGATGAGGAAGTCTCCCCATAAATCAGTCTAGTATTTTTCTCGGCTTGAGTCCTGTAAGTTTTGCCTATTTTTAAGGTAGTTTCTTGTCTCTGGTTGTAAGAATTCATATCTACCCCCATGCACAATACAGGCCTGGATTCCAAATTCTCACATTACTCTCATGGAACAGGGCAAGTTTCAGCCCACATACTGGTCTCCCAGAATAAAAGCCAGACACTCTCTTATACTAATTCTCAAAACCTCTCATCTAACTTTTCACAGCATCCCTACAAGTTCAAGGCCACACTAATATTTCATCCCCACTTATAGACATATAACTTTGGCCTCTAAGGTGTATTTCTGGTTCTGATAACCGCTTGGGACACAAGAATTTCAAATTCCACTCAGCTCTTCAATACTGAATTCCCTCTTGTTTCCGAATTTAAGTAGCATAATTTAAACATTTTAATTACATTTAATCAGGTCTGGGGCTTCCCCTGTGGTTCAGCTGGTAAAGAATCCATTTGCAATGTGGGAGACCTGGGTTCAATCCCTGGATTGGGAAGATCCCCTGGAGAAGGGAAAGGCTATCCACTCCAGTATTCTGGCCTAGAGAATTCCATGGACTATATCGTCCATGGGGTCGCAAAGTGTTGGACACAACTGAGCTATTTTCACTTTTCAATCAAGTTTGGCTGTGTGGTTAGAGTTTAAGGAGAAGCTCCTGAGTTAATGTATCTTATTCTCTGGAAAATTCCAAAGTTTAATCATTGTTCTCCACACCCTCCAACGTAGGACTGAGAGTCATTGCTTCAGGCAGAGGCCAGAACCGCACTGAGGATGCAAATCTGTGTTCATCATTTGACTTCCAAATTAGGCAAGAGCCATATTTTATTGATAGAACAAAAGAGACGTGTGCTCCAAAATCAGACAGTAGACTAAGAAAGAGTTCATTTGGCAAGTCACAAACTTAAAAGATGCCAGGTAAGACATCAGAATGGTTTTATATATATACCTGAAAGTAAGTAATCATTTAAAATGCCTTAAGGATCAGACTGTAATTAAAAATTAAAAGGAATGTGGTATGTCATTCCCTAGGGGCTCAACAGAAAAGGTCTCTGTGGCAGGGGTGAGAAGCAAGCCAGGTGATAGGAATTCCAGATAAGATGAGCAGGAATGCAAATCAGAAGCAGCATGGGTCCCACGTCTCTGGTAGGAGAGTTCCTTCTCCTAGGGAGTCATGTTTAGTAAATTGAGCCACATGTATTTGGACAATCAAGGGCTTCTCTAGAAGCACTACAAGGTCCCTTTAGCTTGCGTTCCATGTTGGGGAGGTTTGGATGTTCTCAAGGATTCCTATAAGAGAGATGAGGTGCTGAGAGGGGCCATAGGCCAGAGAGTGCCTGAGTTCAGAATAAGAAAGGTCAGCATACCGGGACCTCACTCCAGAGGAGACTGTGGCAGGGACCAAGGTCATCACCAGTGTTACCCACACTTGCCCCAGACAAGCAGGAATAGCTGCATCCACAGAAGATGCAGCAGAAGTAGAGTGAGAGCCAGACCAGGGCAAAGTTCCCTGGCAAAGGCCCTCAAGGATCAGAGAGAACAGCCAAATAAACTGAGCTCTCTCCCCGACTCCACAGGCACAGGGAAGCAGTGAGGAACAGTGAGGAGGATGGTGGTTGACTCTTCCTATGGTGGCGATCAAGCTCTTGGGTTCTCTGGGTGTGACAGCATTTAGGCTTCTGGTTGCTCCTCTCACAGGGCATTTTCATAAGTCCCTTGGATGCCTCTCCTCTCCCATGCTGGGGATCTCACCTACCCTGTCATAGATGACACTCTCAAGACAGCCGCCTATATCATTCTGTTTGGTTTTTGTGTTGGCTGGTCTGTTTCCATAGGCTCTCTTTGTTAGGAACCTATTGCTTCTCCAAATGCCCTTCTTGTCAATGTTCTTTTAAGACCCTACTTCTAGTCGATTAAAAGCATGTTCATTTAGCTCATCAATGCATTTGCAGTTTCTTTCCAATTAGAAGCCAACACCTGAATACTGCAGGCTGTTTCTACAGCATCTCATCCCTTCATTTTCTCAGGTGTAAATCAGACACCTGTCCAGTGCATCCCCAAGCTGCAGGGAACACACATCCAGCTCTTAGAATGGTCTCACTGAAGCATTGTGTCACCATGTTGAGGTGAGAGGCAGGTACCCCTCAGATTAAAAAGGGACTTATGCAGCACAGCTCTCTCCAAAGCCATTCTCTTCCCCTTTATCTCCAAATCCTAACCTTATGTCTTCAGTTTGGGTGAGAGAGGGTTAAGAATCTCAAATGGGTTTTCAGAACCTTCTTGAAAAATTCTACAAATGAAAAAAGTATATGCCTAAGAAGTTTCATTATACTGTCCAAGCGCTAGAGAGATTGTAGAGGTTCTTTTATTTGTTAATGTAAATGTATTTTCCCCATTGGTTGGATGGCATCACTGATTCAATGAACATGAACTTGGGTGAACTCCAGGAGATGGTGAGGGACAGGGAAGCCTGGCATGCTGCAGTCAGTCCATGGGGTCGCGAAGAGTCAGACATGACTTGGTGACTGAACAACAACAAATTTACCCACATGTTATTTTATTATTTTTTTTAATATTTACTTATTTGGCTATGTCAGGTCCTGGTTGCCACATGCAAACTCTTTATTGCAGCATGTGGGATCTAGTTCCCTGAGCAGGGTCAAACCTGGACCCATTGCATTGGAAGTGTGGAGTCTAAGCAACTAGACCACCAGGGAAGTCCCAAGAAGTTTCTGAAAATGCAAGTGTAGGGCAAACAGATGTGATTTCAGCTGTGTGTGGTGACAGTTGAGGGGTAAAAAAGAGCTGACAGACTGGCTGTCTGCACTTCTCTAAACTGAGATTAGGTACTGCTTTCACATTATATAATTTTGAAAACTATTTCACGTCTCTAAGCCTCAGTTTCTTTAGCTGTGAAATGCCCTGTCTTCCCAGTTGACGGCTCAGAACGGCATGATATTGGGTGAGTAACAGTCCCTCCAAATACAATAATAAGCTTTTGTTCCCTCTTGCCCCTTTCCCAGATCCTGGCTGAGTAACAATCCATCACACCAGGCTGGTGCAATGGTCACCCTGGACCACAGGGCCACAAACGACCTGAAGATGACTTGGATAATCAAGGTCCCCCCAGGGAGCTGGAGCAGAAGAACCCTGGGACCAAGCTCTGAGTCTGCCCCTGAGCCAGCCCAACTCGTCTCACCTGTGTGGTCAATGACCATGTGGACCAGAAAACTGCCACCATAGGCCTTGGGGAGCTCTGTTTGGGATCAAAAGCATACCAAGCAAAGTGAGTGTGCCCACATGTAGATTAATTTTATCAATTCATATTTTTCTAGAAATTATCCATTTAATGAAAATTTAAAATTAAATAGACATTAATTAAGAACTACATTCTCTTAAGAGTTTCTCTAGTTATTATTGTTGCTTTGCTGTTTTAAATGTGAGATCTTGCTGAAAGGGTAAGTGATAAATTAGGTGACACTTCCAGCCCTGAGAGTCACAGGATCCCACAAACCAGTTTGTAGCTTGTCTTTCTGGGTGAAAAGCAAAATCAATTTGGTGGCTCAGCTAGTGACAAATGGTGTATTGAGGGAGTATCTTCACCCTCCACATCCTCAACTACAATTTGGAAATGAGAGAAATAGGATGGGTATTTTAGAGGGATTAATTTTTACTTCTAGAGATTAAATTAAACACTATCTATCTGGATCACAGGACAGGTATCAAGGAAAGTCTTATTCTCGCATATGCCCATAACCAAAAGGATGTCAATCAGAAGGATGGTTAATAAGAAATGGGGCATGAAGAGAGATGAATGACAGAGGCGAACAAAATGCTCCATCAGGCTGGCAGGAGAACTCCATGCCCTGGGCGTTTAAGTCCTACCATGAAGATGAAGAGCTCAGATGAGAAGGCCTTTGGAATCCACACCAGCAGCATCTGCTCACCTGCCCCAACTCAGTGGTCCCCAAGGAGTCCAGTGGTACCTCGGCTTCCAGTGTAGCCT
The DNA here is from genome assembly GCF_023091745.1 of Budorcas taxicolor. Lineage (NCBI taxonomy): Eukaryota > Metazoa > Chordata > Mammalia > Artiodactyla > Bovidae > Budorcas > Budorcas taxicolor. The sequence continues at coordinate 13,558,887 of NC_068912.1, forward strand.
ATCTTTGGGAAGAGGATGACTTGGTCAGGCTAACAGGAATATCCATCTGGAGTTAGCAAGTATACTTCCCACTGTAAATTAATAAATAAACATTCTTGTTTTGTTTAACCAGGGTCATTTCACATCTATTATCAAGATTTTGCACCCACAAGGCACAAGGATGAAATGGAGGTTCTGGTTTGGCTCAGGATCTACATATCAGACTCTGAAACTTGGTGAACATGTTGAAGTACAGTTAATCTTTGAATCATATGGGTTTGAACTGCTAGGTCCATAGGTACGTGGTGATTTTCTTCAATAAGTGTGTATAACAGTACACATGATCTGTGGTTGCTTGAACCAGTGGATGTGGAACTGTGAATACAGAGGGGTGACTATAAAGTTATATGGTGAATTTTTGACTGTTCAGGGAGTGGGAGCCCCCTATTTTGCTCAAGAGTCAACTGTAATGACAAACTGTAGGGTTTTGTCATTCATTCATTCCTTAGCTCAATCTATTAGAAAAAAAAGACACATTGAGAAACAATTTGGAAAATACATTCACAGACTTTCTTTGCCATGTACATTCCCATTTGAATTTCATGAAGACTTCGTGTAGGCCCAAGGTTTCAGTTCTCAAGCCTGAGCAAACATCTAATGAGTATTTCAAAACATAAGTGCACTGGGATGACCCAGAGGGATGGGATGGGGAGGGAGGTGGGAGGGAGGTGGGGAGGGAGGTGGGAGGGGGGTTCAGGATGGGCGAAAAAAGTTAAAAATAAAATATAAGTGGTGCCCAGTTTCAGGATACAGTCCAAGCATCTGTTCATAAAAGTTCTCTAGTTGATTTAATGAACATCCTGGGTTGTGAGCAATACATGGGGAGTGTCCATTTGGATAAAAAATCAGACCAAAATTTTTGCTTCGCCTGAACTATATAGACTGATATAGACCCGTTAGGGGTTATTTCAATAAAGATCCTGAAGCCATAAATCAATAAAATAAAAAGTGGAAATAAGCACAAGTTCGTTAGCTTGTTTAGATGATAAAGTTCTTGTTGGCATATATGCGGCTTTATCTATCTGAAGCGTTTCTTATCATGTCACTCCACTGTTCAAAAATTTTAATAGATAATTTTTTTAGTTAGTGTTGTAAAGAAACTAATGATACAGAAAAGGAGACAAACCACAGAAGTTAGCTACTGTTAAATTCTTGACATACTTACTGTTGAAATACTTCATGCCCACATAAACATATTTATATATATTTATAATATAGGCTAATACCATGCACATTCCATAACTAATTTAATATTTCATGAGAAACTTTCCATTCAAATATATAAGGATATAATTAACTCTTCTTAGTATACAAATAGTATTCTATCATATAGAGAAAATATAATTTATTTCACCAGTATGTAGGGGTCAAGAGCTTCAGAATCCAACTCCAAGATTCCAATTCCAGCTCTGCCATCTATTAGTTATGTGACTTGAGTAAATTCATTGATTTACCAGTGTAGCCATTTCCTGGGAATAATAATGGTATTTGCATTACAGGATGGCAGTTTATATTTTGAGACCTCAATACGTACTGTCTACAGCCCAGAATAACTAACTGTACCCTGTCACACTAGCTATGGAGAAAAATAGTACAGGGAGCAGGGAGGAGGCCACCAGAAAGAGTCTGCAGTTTTATATAGGGAGGTCAGTGTAGGTCTTACTGAGAAGTTCTATAAAAAGACTTGAGGAGGTCAGGGAATGAGACATGGATATCTAGAAGGAAAGAATTCTAGAGAGGAAGGAGCATGCATGGAGTATTGAAGGAATAGCAGGAAGCTCAGTGTCCTATAGTGGATTAAGGAAGGAGGGGTGTGTGGGAGAGGAGGCGAGCTGATACAGAATCTTCCAGATAAAGTGGAAGGTTTGAGCTAACAAGTAATGTAATGGGGTAGTTTTGAGCAACAAGGAGTGTGATGCAACTTAGGTTTTAAAAAGATTCATCTGGGTGATATTATGAAAATAGACATTAAAGAATTAAGGATAAAAGTGGGAGACTCTGAAGCCACTGTAATAATCCAAGTGAGAAATAATGACGAAATTGGACCAGGGAGGTGATAAGAGGCATTTTGTTATAAATATATTTTTTCATATAGATATACAAAAGTAAGTATTCAACTATATCTAGAATGCTGAGCTATCAGTATTTTTTAATAGAGAGTGAAAAAGAAATGAAAATGAAGAAAAAAGGAAGTTAAAGATGACACCCAAGTTTTATGGCCAGAACAAAGGGAAGGACTGAGGTGACATTTGGAGGGATAAGAAACTGTATAGGAAGCATGTTTGGGGAGTCTGAGTTTAAACATGTCAAGATGGAGATGCCTGTTACACATGCAAGCGGAAATGTCAAGTAAACAGTTGGATATTCACACTGTGGAGCTCAGGGGACAGATCACATCTCTAGGTCCTTTTTACCAGATAAGGTCATATAGTCACAAGATTACTGCATGGCCAGAGCATCAAACAGAAATGACTGTAGACAATGAAGCGAGGTGGTCTGAGTATGAACCTTGGTTATTCCAAAGTTTAGAGGTTGGAAAGATACTGATAAAGAAAACTACAGAGCAACCACCCAGTAGGTAGAAAATAGCAAAGTGAAAACAATATTTCCAGGAAATATATATCCACTGTGGCTGAGAACTTATGGGAATTGAGGATTGAGAATTGACCACTAAATTTAGCAATGTGGAATTCCCTGGTGACTGGAAAAAAAGCAGACTCAGTGGAGATGCAGGGACATTGCATAACAAGAAAGAATTCAAGAGAGAAAGAAATTTCTTCAAGTAAAGTCAATATGCTCATGAAAACATGTTCAGCATAAATCATTTGAGAAATGCAATTCAGAACCACAATGAGATACCACTTCATCACCACTGCGATGGATACAACCTAAAAATAACAAGAGTTGGTGGTAATGCAGAGAAATTCCCACACACTGCTGGTGGAACTGCAAAAATGGTGGTGGAAGATGGGAAGGAAAGAAGTGGAGGAGAATGGAGTACAGGAAGATTTATGAAGGATAGCATAGTGGAAGTTGGTAACTGATTGGGTGTCCAGAATGACAGAGAAAGGAATCAAAACGAGTGAGATTATTATCCCCTGTGATCATGCCTATGTAGCTTACACTCGTGAGAACTTCTGTAGAATACTTAATATCTCTGGGTTTTAATTTTTTATTTGTACATTGGGGATTTCAGCATCACATAGTTCTGAAATGAAATTATGAATAATAATGAAAGGGAAGCTGACTTGAGAAGAGAGATGCTGAAATCCACAACACACCTTGTATAAGAGGAAGGAATTCCCATAAGACCCAGGAAGAAGAACTCTGCTCTAAATGTCTGCTCTGAACCAGAACACAGGACCTGTCATTGCACGTCTCCCACCCGCATCCCCAACTCCATTGTTCTCTTAAGGAACAATTCCCCTTTCACCTACCAACTGCTCCATTCATCATCAGGATGAACTCATTCAAGTTGAGGCACTTGAGTCAGAACCAGGAACCTTGGAAGAGGAACAAATGGAAGATACTCTATTCTGAATACTCCAGGATTCCAAGAACTTCACTGACCACGTGGCAAAGGAAAAGACATAAATGCTGGAGTTACCTAGCCTTGAATTGAACAATTTGCTCTGCTGCCAACTATTTTGGGATATTAGTTCCTTGTCCTACAAAATAGGAAAAGTAATTGCAACCCCATGGACTGTAGCCTACCAGGCTCTTCCATCCATGGGATTTTCCAGGCAAGAATACTGGAGTGGGTTGCCATTTCCTTCTCCAGGGGATCTTCCTGACCCAGGGATTGAACCCGATCTCCTGCATTGTAGGCAGACACTTTACCATGTGAGCCACCAGGGAAGTCCAGGAATAGTAATACCTACTCTAAAAGAGTCATGTCAATGTATGGCAAAACCAATACAATATTATAAAGTAATTAGCCTCCAAAAAAATAAATTAATTAAAAAAATAAAAGAGTTCTTATAAGAAATAATATTTATAAAATTCATGGGACGAAAGCTGGTTCAATATAGGCTTGGAATGTTGAGTTCCCTTCTTTTTTCTTTTTTGTCTTATGCTTTGGGAATCGAGGTGGGTGGGAGGCGGTCAATGGGTGGTCACATCACACACTGCTTCTGGACTGATGGCACTGATACCAGCCATGACTGGTCACCTAGGATTCCAGTGAGGGAAGTCATCTTCTTCCCTTTAGCCTTCTGTTCAGCCTGACAATAAACAGGCTAGAAACGGCCTTATTAAGGAAACTCTGCTTCTCCCTTATCCAGCAGAATCCTAGCATTGCTTCTTATTGCTCAAGATTTCAGTTCAGAACTTTTCTTTCTGAGGTCAGAAATGAAGAAGCTAAGATTGCTGAGCTGGGTGGGAAACCAAGAGATTCAAGAATGCAGGCCAGCAGACAAAAGGACACAGATCATAGTACCAGAGTGATTCCATCTCCAACTCAAGAGCTGGAACTGAAGGCAGGAGACAGAGGCTTTGAGGAGAGGAAGACCCCGAAGAAGAGGAGAAGATCCCCCACAGTACAGTGCGGGTGACATCAAGTCCTCAAGCAATCCTGATTAGGCAGGATTGTTGGGGTTCATCACGTCCATCTTTGCTTCCTTGTGGACTTACTACCAGAAACACCTTTGGTAGATGCTGTGCTCTGAGATCAATCTGCTGAGTTCTTGTGGGAGTTGAGAGGAAGAATAGCTCAGACAATTCACAAAGAGAGGTGCTTGTCTCTTTGGCACTGGCCTCCTAAAGCCATGACACCCTCCTGAGGGAGCTCCAGGTGAAGCAGGCAGGGAAGACTGATGACTAACCCAAGTCAAACTATGGCAGCCAAATTGGCTAAGTCAATTGTGTTTGAAAATGTTAGCTGTGGGAGAGACCATTTCCAAATCTTTGGGTACACATAGACCATGTGACCTGGAAGGGGGTCTAGGATTGGGTGGAATGCTAGGATTCCAACAGGCAGGGACAGGAGTAAGGGGCAGGGAGGGAGCCATCATTTCAGGCAGAAGTATGTGAGTGAGCAAACAGGAGGCTGACTACCATCTGAGGCCAGCAGGTTGTGGGGGATGAGGGTCAGTAGAAGAGGCAGGAGAGGACTGGTTCACATCTTCCCACAAGCTGCACTTCTCACAGCAGCTTCATTACAGTGTGTGTGTGTTGGGGTGGGGGGGGGGCGGGTAGCACATTCCACTTCCATTCTAATGACCCCCCACACCAGGCAGGAATGCCCTGAAGCTGCTTGTCTATGAATACAAATCCCAACCTGGTCCTTCTGAGACACAGAAGGTTTTGAAGGGCCAGAAACAGTACAAATTCCCCTACCTACTCCACAGGAGGTGGATTTGAGGTCCACGAGCTGAAGCTGAGGTTAGTTAGTACTAGTGATCAGGAACAAGGGCTGGACCACTGTATAATGTGCACTGGCTAGCCCCCCAGCACACATGCCGGCAAATAGACATACACACACAAACACACTGCCCGACATACAACTTTTGCCCTACATACGGGGCAAAGGAAATCTCAGGCCAGTCCTTTAGAAGCTCCCACTACCCATGCTGTCTCCACAGACGCCCAACTCAGCACCCAGCACCAAAGCCTAACCTTGTCCTCTGTAGTCTGGTCAACACCTTTACACTGTCTCCATGCCTGGGCTTGAGTGCTCAGAAAGATACACACCAGTCACACAGCAGAGGCTGTGGGGATTATCATGTGCAGAAAGGTCCTCTTTGGGAAGTTTCAGGAGAAGAGGGGCTGATGCTGGGTCAATGATGGAAAAAGAGCTCTCGTCCCACAGGGTGAGGATCTTGAGTGGGAAGGCAGCTGGGGAAGTCGACACAGGTTGTGAGAAGGCCACATGCACACAGGGACTTGAGGGCTGGAGGGTCACGGGGCAGCTGGAGCTGGACCAGAGCTGGGAGATGCAGGTGTCTGCAGGAATCAAGCTCCGAGTGGAGGTGTCCTAGTAGTTTTGATTCTTCTGCTTTCTCTGATTAAATTATCTTCATGGCTTCCCTTTCTGGCTTGTAGACCTCACTGTAGAGAGTACCAGACTCCTTTTCTTCCAAATGTTGTTTACCAACACCCTAGGAATTGAAGTCAGAGAGTTTCTAAAAAAGCTGAGAGAGGCCCTAGAGTGACCCAGAAGGAAGCAGTGCTGCTGACAAGAAATGCATGTGAATTCCCCCAAAGTAACCAGCACTACACTGACCCCAAGTTTTAAATTTTCTTAGTAAATACCACTGACGACCTGGAGAGAGTCAAAGAGACAGCTGGGCCAGGAACAGCAGATGACTGGGTTGACAGACCCAGGAGATAGACCCATGAGATCCCAGACTGAGCTCAGCTCCCATTCTCACCTTGTGTGTGACCTCTCCAGATCCCTGCTGGCTCAGCTCCGCATACTGGATGCCACCATCATTGTCCCTCTGATCGTCCTGAAATTCTACACCTGCGTCATACACAGAGTGGAGCTTGAACCTCGGCCTTGAAAGCATATACCTTCCCCCATGGCAATGAACCCAAGGCCAAGCCCACACCCACCTCCCCTTTCTGCCCTGATATTCCTTGAGCAGCAAAATGCAGGAGGAAGGCAACCAAGGGTTCAGTGGGGAGGGGTGGGAGCTGGGGCAAGAAGCAGAAATGCAACCTGCCTCTTCCAGTCTTCATCTTCCTCTTCTTTGCATAGGTCTTCCAAAGGAACAGTCCAGTTAAGACGATCAACAGCATAGTCACGACAGCCCCTATGATGCCTGGCAGGGTCTTAGCACCGTTGTTTCCAGGTGAACCTGTTTTCCTCACACAGAAAGAATAAAGAAAGTTAAGGCAAAAAGAACTTGAGACATCCCTTGCCGAGGAAAGACACATAAGAGCAAGTGGAGAGGTCTGAAGCTAAAGAGGAAGGGGCAAGGCAGTATCATTCACTCAAGGTCCTGAGCTCCTGCTTGATGCCAGGGACACTGAGATAAACAATACAGGTCATGCGGGGGGAGGTGGAGAAAATGCCAAAGTCTTCCAGCTAGAGAGACAGCAGTGCAGTATAAGTTAACAACTTGTACACTGGTCTTCATGGAGGGCCTCCCAGGGGAGGTGATGCATAAACTTCACCTCTGAGGGAGGAGTAGGAGTTTACCCGATATTCAGGCTGGGCACAGCTTTCCAGAAAGGAGGAGACACAGCTATGTCAAATCTGTAGCCCTGAGGGTTGCAATCATTCCCGATCAGCAGGCAGCAGAGAGACAGAGCAGGGACAAGCAGGGTGAGGATGATCAGAGAGAAGAGAGTCTCTTTCCAGAGGGTCTTGTGGGTCATGCTGAGTGTTGAACTTTATCTGAGATTCCAGAATGGGACCAAGGGAAAGGTATCATGAGATTTTAAGTGATGCTGACATATAGGCTCCCACCAGCAGCTCATGGGGGATGGGTTAGAGGGGCTAGACTCCACACCAGATACCAGGTCATTTATTCACTCTGTGAAATACTGAGTGTGAATAGTGTCAGAAGCTTTGTTTGGTATAAGAATTCAAAGGAGAACAAGACATGTCCTTTGCCCTCAAGGTGTTCCAGGCTATGGAGAAGACAAACCCATCAATAGCGTTGCTACTCAGCGTGGGGTGGCCATGGACTGCGCCTTAAAGCAGATGATGCCTGAGGCAGGACGGTTACAGCAGCTGCAGTGCCTGTGCAACATGAGATTGAGGCATCTTTTGTTCAAACTTGATTCATAACAGAACTATAACCAAGTGCAGGACATTGGTTATATGCCCGTGACCTGAGGGAAATCCTTCAATAGCAATAAGCAAGGAACTCTTGATTTGGGAGGTTTGATGGTAGAGGATACAGCATTTCCAGAGGCTCAGAAGCTTGCAACTTCAGGACACATTCAAGGAAGCCAAGCAAACAATTCAGTGTGAAGTGTGTGAGGTAAGGAACATGGGCAGAGGAGCTTTGCAGCCCTGAATCCTGAAGGGAGTCCCTGGGTCAGACTCCTACAGATGATACAGACCAATCACAAAATCCGATTGCTTTTCAAAAGACTACAGTGGATGACACACTATGGATAATGGATGAGGTAGGAGAAGTGCTGGAAAACTATTGCCCTGGACTAGATCTGACACTGCCCTGCAGCATCTCGGAGGGAAGGAGCTCCCCAGCTGGCAACAGGCAGGCAGGTACAGGCAGCAGGGAGTATGGGTCAGGGGAGGGGTGAGCCTTCAGGGAAATACATCTCTAGGGATTGCTTTTGCTGCTGCAGCCCCAACTCTCTTGGCCTCCCCAACACCACACCTGCTCTGTCTCCAGGGCCAGCTGGGACTGAGAGTTGCTCATCTGGAGGTGAACCAACTTGATTTGCATCAAAAACAAATTCCTTTTTTTCTTGGGGAGAAAAAGGGGTGGAGAGGCAGGCATGGACTTCAGAGACAGTCAATGCAGACATGAGCTGAGTATACCTCCCAGGCTCCTGAAAGGGGTGACCTGGTAGGAAGGTGGTGCTAATAACATGGTGGGGAGAAAAGCCCAGAGCCCCTAGTTCTCAGAGTGCCCCTCCCCTCTGGCAGGTGCACTCACCAGAGACACAGACTTCTCCAAGGTCTAAGGTGGCAGTTTTCTGGCCCACCTGGTTGCTGACCACACAGGTCAAGCTGCCATTGGGCTGGCTCAGGGGCAGGTTCAGAGTCAGGTTCCAGGAGTTGGAGGGTAGTTCTGATGTCACTCTCTGCTCCAGCTCCTTGGGAAGGCCCTTGATCTCCCAGGTCACCTTCAGGTCCTCTGTATGCCCTGGGGCTGTGCACTCCAGAGTGGCATTGCACCAGCCTGCTGTGAAGGATGCTGACTTGACAAGGATATGAGGAAGGGGTGCAGGATCTTGGAGAGAAGAGACAAATCCCAAGGAATGGAGTTCACATGATTGGAGAACATTCCAGTCTGTACATTCTCATCCATTACCTCACTGAAACCCTGGCATTCTCCCTTTAATGACAGTGAATGCATTATATAGATAAACAGAATTTGCCCAGTACTTAATACATAGCAAATGACAATAAGGAGGGGAGCCACTGAATTAAGCCATATGTGATTTCACTAGATTGTATGCATGTTGAGGAAGCGTTAAATATCTCCAACAAGAAAATAAATCCTGATCCCACCTTCCCAAGACCAATTATTTCTAAGAAAATGGGGCTCCTTCTAGACGTGGAAGAAGTCTCAGACAGAAGGGCTAATCACAGATCAGGAACTTGGCGTCGTCTTCTGCTCAGATAATGCCTGGGATTTTATAGCCTGTAGAGAAGAAGACGCCTGGTCAGAGTTGGGACCCCAGAGAAAGGTTCTGTGCTCCCAATAGTGGAGACAAGCAGTGGCTGTCTCCACTGCGGGAGATGCAGTGGCAGTTTCAGCTACAAATTGGCACTTGCTATCTCCCTCTACAAGGGTCAAATCATGTGCTGCTATAGCTGCTGGCCTTCACACCCCCCTGAAGGAGTTCAAGGTGGAGAGAAGAGATGAGGCACTCAGTGCTGGTGCAGGAGAGCAGCGACTGGCAACACAGGTCTTCAGATAGCTCTATATTTTCAGGAGCCTATTTTATGAGCCAAATTCTGGTATCTCATCATATCCAGAAAAGTACTAAAATCCTTCCTGGTGATGACTATTCCCGGTAACTAGAAAAAGCTTCTGGAGACTAGTAGAAAACTTCTGGAAAAAAATGTTCGTATTGCTCATATTCCTCCTTCACCAAAGTCACATATACACTGACATTTCCCTCTCACTGGAGCAGTTTCTCAGAGCTATCTGGGGTGCTGTCTCCTAGGCTGCCATCCTTGTTTTGCTCCAAATAAAAACTTAATTCATAACTCAAACATTGTGCATTTTTTTTAAGTGGATAATAGCAACTAGGGGAATCCCAGGGATGGGGGAGCCTGATGGGCTGCCACCTCTGGGGTCACACAGAGTTGGACATGACTGAAGCGACTTAGCAGCAGCAACTAGGAATGATAAGTCTGAGTCTGGTTATAACATGCCGCTGAACTTGAGAAGTGACACACAGATAAGTGTGACATTGATAAGTGTCACATGGAGACCTAAAGCAGCAACGGTCACTCTCACAGCGGATATTTTCCTATGTAGGCAGGGACTTTCAAGAAAGAAAATGTTGGCTAAGTGAGGCTCTCTGGAAGTGCTACTGTGTAACCATTCTCCTACATCTACCCCAGGCTTCTAGAGCTGGATTGCTGGGGTCTTTGTGAGTGAGGCTGGCCTTGGGCTGACACTGAGTTAAAGGGGAAGAGGCACTGACTACACATGAACTTCTGGATTATGGTAGGTGAATCAGTTCAGTTCAGTCGCTCAGTCGTGTCCGACTCTTTGCAACCCCATGAATCACAGCACGCCAAGCCTCCCTGTCCATCACCAACTCCCGGAATTCACTCAAACTCATGTCCATTGAGTCGGTGATACCATCCAGCCATCTCACCCTCTGTTGTCCCCTTCTCCTCCTACCCCCAATCCCTCCCAGCATCAGAGTCTTTTAAATGAGTCAACTCTTCGCATGAGGTGGCCAAAGTACTGGAGTTTCAGCTTTAGCATCATTCCTTCCAAGGAACACCCTGGGCTGATCTCATTTAGAATGGACTGGTTGGATCTCCTTGCAGTCCAAGGGACTCTCAGGAGTCTTCCCCAACACTACAGTTCAAAAGCATCAATTTTTCAGCGCTTGGCTTTCTTCACAGTCCAACTCTCACATCCATACATGACCCCTGGAAAAACCATAGCCTTGACTAGATGGACTTTTTTTGGCAAAGTAATGTCTCTGCTGGTAGGTGAATAATGGTCCCCAAATACTTCCATGTCCAATCCTCAGAACCTATGACTATGATAGGTTACAGGCCAAGGTGGAATTAAGGTAAAAGAATTAAGGTGCTAGTCAGCTGGCTTCAAAATAAAGAGATTGCGCTGATTACCTAGTTGGGACCAATGCAGTCACAAGGGTCCTTAGAAATGGAAGAAAGAAGAGGAAGGGGGTCAGAGGGGTTTGAATGTGAGAAGAATTGGTCCCACTGTTGCCAGCTTTGAAGGTAGAGGAAGGTGTTCATAGCCAAGTGACGTAAGCAACCACTAGAAGTGTGAAATACAAGTAAATAAGTTTCCTTCTGGGACCTCTATGGAGGAACACAGTCTTGCCAACAGCTCAACTTTGTCTCAGTGAGACCTATGTCTGACTTCTGACCTAGAGCCTACTAAGATAAAAAATCTGTGCTGTGTTCAGCCTCCAAATTAAAGCAGCATTATAGCAGCAACAGATAAGCAATACACACATTAAATAAACCTAGACATATAAAGAACAACAATTGCTATGGCAAAATCATTTCCCTAAATTTCCATTCTCCTCTCTCAAAATTCTAAAGTGGTTTTATCCCTGGAGTGAATCTCAACTCCTCTCACCATTTGCAGTAAATCTACTTACCCTAATTCAAGGGAGAAAATAGTCTGAACGTTGGTGTCTGGAAGGGATCTTGAAAACTGGGGCCTACCAGACACTCCTAGCTCAAAAGAAGGAGGGAAGCCATGGTGAGGAGGTGTCACTTACCATAGACAGTGAGGAGGAAAACCTGGTTAAATTCTATTCCTCCAGTGAAGCTGGCTCGAGCCCGGTACTGCCCACTGTCCTCTGGGATCAGGTTCTCAATCCTCAGGGACGTCACATTGGGCACATGGACCCTCTGCTGGTACTTGTCCTGGAGGCTGACCCAGGTTGGGGTGTCTTTTCCACGGTGGACTCGCATGAAGACTCTGTAGTTTGACTCAGGGCCAAAGCCCCACGAGACCTCCTCTGGGTCAGCTTCTTGCTTCTTGGTCACGTGAAACAACACAGAACCTCCTCGGATCCCCTGCAGGGGAACATGGACTCCAGAATCCTGAACTCCAGGATCAGGTGCTACAGAACTCTTGACCCCAGTGCAGCAGACACCTAGGGCAGAGGTAGGACACAGGAACCATAATTTTTTTTTCAGTAACAATAAAGGAGAAAACTACATAACCTATATTTTAAATGAAATTCATCCAATATACTCTAGTGATTCTTAGGAGGCAGCCTAGTAAAGTGAATTTAAGCAATTTTAGAATTAAATCTTGGTTCTAGGGAATTGTTACCTGGAAGAGGTAACTTAAATTTTCTAATCTGGAGTTTCGCCACCTACCTCATAAATTGAATGGGATCATGGGGCTTCCCTGATAGCTCAGTTGGTAAAGAATTTGCTTGCAATGCAGGAGACCTGGGTTCGATCCCTGGGTTGGGAAGATCCTTGGGAAGGGAAAAGCTCCCTATTTCAGTATTCTGGTCTGGAGAATTCCATAGACTGTATAGTCCATGGGGTCACAAAGAATCAGACACAACTGAGTGACTTTCACTTTCACTTTCATGTATCAAAAGCACCTAGCAGATTTTCTGTCAATACCAAATGCATAACTGTAGGATTAGCTTCTTAATTGTTGTCTCCTTGTGTTCACATCCTTTTGTAATGCCCTCCTCTGGTGAATGGGCTACATCTAGTGACTGGCTTCCAAGGAATAGACTAGAGCAGACTTGATGGATGTCACTCAGTGATACTAGGTTATACAAGACTGTGACTTCCCTCTTGCTTACACACACATCCTCTCTTTCACACTCTCTCTCTTCCTCACTCTGAGGAATCCAGCTGCCATGTTGTCAGCTGCCTAAGGAGGGGCCCACATGACAAGACACTGAGGGAGCCTCTGGCCAACATCTAGAGAGGAACTGGGACCCTCAGCCCGACAGCCACAGGAACTGCCTCCCAGCAGCAATCTCTTGAGAGATCTTGGAATCATAGCTTGCCCAGTGGACCATGGCCTGATGCAGCCCCAGCCCCAGCTAAGACTCTAACTTCAGTCTGGGAGACCTTAAGTCAGAGGACCTAGCCCTGACCCATAGAAACTGTGAGACTGAGATTATACCCAGTGGTGTTTAAGGTACTACGTTTTGTGGTGATTCATTACATAGCAATAGATACCTAACACAAATAAGAAGGCTGCTACCCTTCCTGCTCTTTCTAGGCAGTGCGGTAGTCAGGAAACTATAGGCTGTGCTGTGTAACAAATAGTTATAATACCTCAGGGTCTTAAAATAAAGGGAGTCCATAGTCCCCACCACAGGTCCCCTGAGAGTGAGGGAGGGGCCCTGTCATACATGGAGGAAATGCCACTCCTTGTAGCTATATCCATGGAACTCACAGCATCCTCATAGGCTCCACCCCCACAGCAGGAGGGGAGAGAGGAGAATCACACAGGGGTTTCACTGTAACTGTCCACAAGTAGTGTGCCCTCTGCTCATGTTTTTCGACCAGCACTCGTGACAAGGCCCTGGCTAATTGTCAAGGACTAGAATATGAGGGGGAGAACAAGTGATCATTTAATGAGCTTTACTGTCCCTGCCACCAAGACAACACTTCCCAGTCAGTCCCTGCCAGGCCACAGTGGGTCTTCCTCAGACACTTTCCTGGAGAGCTGTGACCAGTGGGTACATTTGCTGCAGGGCCACCACCTCCTGAGCCCATGTTCCCTCTTCAGACATAGGCCCAAGGGACCCGATACCCTCTACCCTTTCTGGGGATGAAGTAGGACAGAACAGGATGAGGGAAAGTCCCTTATCCTGAAAAGACGATCAATCTGCTTCTTCCAGCAGGTCAGGATGCACCTACTGGTCCCAGTTCCTCTCTAGATGTTGGCCAGAGGCTCCCTCTGTTTCTTGTCAGCCTTCCACAGTCCCAATCCTCTTTCCAATTCAATTAGTTCTCACCACTTCAGACCTGTCTCCCTCCAGCTATACTTATTCTCATTCCTGGCTCTCACTGGAAGCAGAGAATAACTCATGCCAATGTTCATATGCCTAAGGATTTCAGATATATCTTTGTATTCATTTACTCAGTCATCTTCTCCAGGTCAGGCCTTAGGAGGCATCTATCCAGGCTCCCCCTGTCACAGAGGAGGAGGTTCCCCAGGAGGTGAACCTGTCCTGGGTCACACAGGGCAGAGCCACACCTGGTACCAGGGCTCCCCACTCCCAGCCCAGGGCTTCTCCCCTGCAGGAGCTCCCACCAGCTCCCCACCCTGTCCCTGACCTCCCCAGGGGCTCCCCTCCCAGCATTGCTGTCTCATCACCAGGATCTGAGCAGCTCCTGGGGGCTCATCCTCAAACGTTCCTCTCTTGAGAAAGGGGAAGTAAGTACTTAGAGGGGTTTAGCAGGGCAGGGACTTCTGGCCAGCTGAGGGCTAACCAGCAGCCTGTCCAGACTCCATACTTGCTGGAAAAACAGGAACCAGAGAGAGAAGAAGCTCAGCCCTGAGAGGCAGGGAGAACGCACCCAGAGGGGATAGTGAGCTAAGCTATGAGGAAGGTAGAAGACTTGGAAAGAGAAGGAAGGGAGTGAGAGATGTGATCTACAAAAGATCTAATCCTGAAGAAGAAAATAAAGCCAGGGACAGTGTGGTTACAAGCCAGATAGAGTTTATTTAAATAATATAAAATTTAATAGTTGCAAATCAATTTACAGTTTTGTCCGTTTTCCCTCTTTTTCTTTTATGTAATCTTCCAACCCCAGAGCCTATGGAGAAAACTCTAAATAGCATGACTTATTTTCAAGTTACATAAAATGGAAGAGGAGAGAAGCTCTATATTTTACTGTTACCTTATAGAGTTACATTACTGAAAAAGAGGTAAGGTTTTATAAAGCTCATTCTTAATTCAAGACATCTGTTTATAAACAGTCGATAATTCATTAAATTTCACATAGTTTTTGAAAGTTCATTTAGTGGCTGGAATACTGAAAAAATAATTAAAATTTTTTAAACTTTAATTAAAAATAAAAGCTTAAACAATAAAAGCATTCTAACTTTCTCCAGAATTCATAACTCCTTGGGCATTAGTGTTTACTCACTAGTTTTTTATTTTCTCACACATAATCAGATAGTCTCCAGGAAGTCACGTACATAATTTGGGTTTTTTCCAGTCTTTAGCTCACTTTTCACTTAACTCTGCATAGTTTTCTATGTCTCTTTCCCTTCTTTCCTCCTCTAGTTCACCCACTTAAGAGCCCACATTACCAGTCTACACTTCTGTTCCTAGTTTCGCCATATTCTTACAACAGGTGGTATCCAGAAACCCTTAAATTTGAGAGGCTGCTGTTCTTTTGACAAAAGCAGAATTTAATTTCATTGTATTTAACATTTTGCATCTTGCCCAAGAAATCAAGACTACAATTGCTTCCTCCATCTCAGACACAGGGTTCTAGTCAAACTTCTCCACAGGACAGCTGCACAGACTGTCACATCCCCTCTGAGTTGTTCCCCAGCCCGTCCAAGTCAAGGAGCCAGCTTCTTAGTCTCTCCCCCTCTCTGCACAGCTCCCGGCTCACCCAGCTTCACATTTCCGCTGCAGAGACAGACTTACCTTCCTAGAAATGTTTTCCTTAATGTAGTCAAGGCTGCCTGAGCCCAGGTGTCTCAGACTCACCACAAGAAGAAGATCATTTTGTTCTTTTCACCCCAGGTCTCTAAACCAAAGGCTCTGCATTTGCTAAATAACTGCAGAGCTGTTTTGTCTTTTTGTTCACCAAGGACATAGGACATGGAAAGGGCACCCTCCCTGCCTGCTCCAGAGGCCATCCCTCCCAGGAGCCCGGGTCACTCACTGAGGAGGAGGCTGGTGAATCCCAGGAGCCTGGAGGCCCCGCAGAGGTGGGGGTCTTCTGAGCAGGGCCCCATCACAGGCTGCCTGCCAGCCTGTGAGGCTGGAGAGGAAGCATCTAGGAGGAGCAGAAAGAGAGGAGGGAGCGTCACTCAAAGGGCACTCATGTTTTCTCCACCCTTAGGGCGGGGCTAACGTTTTAATTCCTGGGGTCGCAAAGAGTCAGACATGACTGAGGGACTGAACTGAACTGAACTGAATATGTTCTAAATGGATAGCCCACCAGCCTGTACTAAACCACTCAGAGGTTTCCTATTAATTTCACCAGCACCTACATTAAGACCTCAGCAAACAATTGCAGAGTAAATGTATAAACAACTCCACTCTATTGCAGATACCCCAACCCTGTGGTCATATCAGCCTGGATAAACTCTGGAAAAAAATTTCCCAACATATCAGCCACTGTCCCATTCCACTATGAGGCTTCAAGCGAGTTACCTGAGTCCACTCTGTGCTTCCAGAAACTTCTCTGCTGCATCTCAGACAAGAAAATATCCAATACTGCTTTATTCCCTCCAACCCCATCTAGTTAGGGAGGAATGAATCCTTTGGTCAGAAACCTCTGTAAGGAGTCAAAATCCAGGCAACTCGCCCTCTGGTCACTTTCGGGGTGACGAAGAGAGCAAGCCTCATATGTTTTCTCTACTCTTGGAAGTACTGTGAAGACTGTGTGGGTCTGCTCCAGGGGTGGGGAGGGAGGAGGAGCCTAGAGAAACAGCAATGCAGCTACAGGCCAGGGTCACTAGGAAAGAGCCAGACAACAAATATTCCAACATTCCATGCTGGCAGAACACCAGGGACTTTTTCAAAGTCCAGATATCTAAGGTCAGTTCAACATGTCAGCCAGCTATCCTGTGTAGCTGGAAAGCTAAATCTTTATCAACACCCCCGACTTGTCTAGGTCTTATTACACTTTTCAAATTTATAGATTTATGAAAGACAGATATCATTACAATTATCCTCCTGTTTGACACATGTGGAAACAGGATCCAACGAATTTAGTGAATAAACCCAAGGTTGGAAAGTCAACACGTAGTACAGCATGGCCTGTGACCAGGTCCCTGCACTTTCAGTCCACTGGCCTTTAGAGACGCAAGTCCCTCTCAGTGCAATAAATCTCATACACAAGATGGTTTCAGCCCTTGAGAAGTCACATGATGGGGGAGGGAGACCTAGCCTGGTCCAGGGCAGACCCTCATCTTCCTTGCATCATTCTAGGCAGGAAAACTAAGATGTATGGCTGCATCTCAGCAGCCTCTGGGATCAAGGCAGCCCTTGCCCAATCACTGTTACCTCTGCTTGCATTCAGTGTGTCACAAACAGCCCAACCCAAACCTGCAAAGGCCGGTCTGAGAAACCGCAGTTGGTCCGTCTCCCAGGTCTGGCCCTCATTGTCTGTGACCTGCAGGCTAGTGGATCCTGCCCTACTTCCCTGGGCAGTGAACGCTGTCTTCCTAGGGTGCCTCATGGTCCAGATTTCACAAAGTCTTTTCATCTCTGTAGGGAAAGAGCAAACTAGCCAAGATGGCAGTGACCGGGCTCTCTTGCCACACAGCCTCTTGCCCCACATTTTGTAAATACATGTATGTAACAGTTGAGATCACTTATAGCACTGTGCATGCACACCACTATGTACCGCTTGGCCACAGGCCACTTCTGTCCTGTAAGCTTATGCTATGTCCACTGGGTCAACCACGAGAGGAAAGACTATAGCGTGTCTGCTGCTATGGCTGCTATGCCAGTCAGGATAGAATAAATGTGTCTACAGTTCCTATGACTCTTTGAGCTTTCTTCCAGCTTCCCCACTCGTGCCTCGCCTACCCTGGGTTCAGTGAACAGTGAGGTACAGAGAGACAGTCTCAACATCCTTTCTATCAGTCACACCAAGTACATTACCTTTTAAACCTGAAGAAGCCCAACCCACCCACCCAGTGGAGAGGTTGCTCTCGCCCTGTGCTTGCACCCAGCTCCTGGGAGAGCTGCCATCCAACCTGTTTGTCCATGACTCTCACCCCAGCCACAACATTCAGCTTCTTTCTGCTGGGCTTCCTTTACCTCTAAGATTTCCTAGTGATTCTTGGCTGGACTGATTGCCAGCATCTCTCTTCTGTTCAGGAGGAGAGGACAGACCATGATACCCAGCACAACCATCTTCCCACAACAGGCATTCAGACCACATTAATCTACCCCCACAGGGAAGAGGTGGGCTCCTCAGATCCCTACTCAGAGCCCCTGAGAACATGCTCACAGGATTTTGAAACCCACAGAGGGAAGGAGAGTCCCAGCAGATGCAGATGACTGGGAAAAACCTCCCCATTTCAGGGGTCAAAACTCATCCTTTACGGGCCTAAGTAAGAACTCTATCAGCTTCCTGCCTGCATACCTGCCCATTCCATGGAGTAAGACCCTTTCCTCCCACTTACTGTCAAATGTCTCCTAATCATTCCAGATGCAGCTTGGATGGTGTCCTGGGAATATCCCCATCCTGCCCCAGATGAAATTAGGTCCTCTTGCCACTGGGCTCCCACAGCAGTTCAGCAGGACATTGGTACTTGTGATATAACCAGGCAACATTTGCTCTTGCCCTTCCCTTGTGATACAGAATGCAGTTACTGTGAACAGAGGCGGCAAGGAGATCCCACTCTCAATCTGGTGCCAATGATGAATCAGCAGCTGAGAGTGGGTGCCCTATTGACTCACCCTGATCCCAGCCCTCCTGTGAGGACCCTGGGGGTCACATGTGCTCTTGAACAAGACAGGCAGCTTTCAGCTAAGCATCCCATGGCACCTGTGACAAGTTTCCAGTAAGCAAATATTTACTAAGCACACCTGTGTCTCTCAGAACTGCCACGGTCTTCTTTCTATCCAGGTCACCATCTGCTGCAGCCCCTGGGACCTGAGATGACCTCACCTAGCACTTTCCTTCTGACAGACACTTGGCCCCCAAGGACTCTGGGTGCTGTGTTCTGTGAGAAAAATGAAGGTGAGCTCCTCTATTGCCATATTTTCACAGACTTGTTCTAGTGGTGCTGAAAATTCATCCCAAGAACATCCACCCCTCATGAGGATATCTGTAATCCCACAGTGCTATCCTCAGAAATTCAACTCTGAAAACTAAATTCTTACAATATTCAAGAACCACCAGACTCTTGGAGACACACTCATGTTGACAAAATTAAAACAATGGTGACCTATAAAGTAGACTGTCAAGTTATTATAATAAAAATCTGGGGCTAGGTTCCCTTCCCATGAACAGGCTCTCTCCTCAGCAATAAGGAGGCTTGCTGGGCACAGACCCCACAATGTTCATGGTAGGGGCTTCTTTCGCCCTCATTTTGAAACTTCCTGATCCAACTAAAAACACTTTTCTAAGGGCAGATTGCTGTGACCCCAATCCTTTTAATGAGAACAGTGTGGAAAAAGGGAAAGAGTAATTTCACAGTGGATAAGCCTGAGGAATGCTCCCTGAATTCAGCCAGGTGATGAAGGTCAGTATACATTGTAGTATGTCATGGTGATTATATGTACCCTTGATATGACACAATGAAAATAGCACTTTCTTCTGTGGTCCTCCTCCCCAAATCCCAAACCCCCTGGTCTAATTATGAGAGAAACACTGGAAACTTCCCAGTTGAGGGATACTCTACCAAACACCCAACCAGGGCTCCTCAAAACTGTCATGAGAAAAAAGAACAGCTGAGAAACAGTCACAGCCTAGAGGAGCCCAAGGAGACATGGTGATTAAATACAAGATGATGTCCTGAATGAGATTCTGAAACAAAAGAAGACATTGGATAAAATGGAGAACATCTGAGTGAAGTATGAACTTCTCTTTAAAACATATCAAGAGTATAAGGTGCTGATAATGTTGCAGGAAGCGGGACCCCAGAGTCTGAGGCTGGCTCTCATCTAACACTTGGAAAAGAATTGTCCGCGGAGACACATATGCCGACAAAGCAAGAGTCTTTATTTGGGAAGGGGCACCTGAATGGAGAGCAGCAGGGTAGGAGAACCCAGAGAACTTCTCTGCCACGTTGCTTGCAGTTTTATGGTGACAAGATTAGTTTCTAGGTTGTTTCTGGCTAATCATGCTGACTCTGGGTACATCCTGGGGGCACCTACATCACTCAGTCAAGATGGATTCCAATGAGGAGGACTCTGGGAGGTTGGTAGGACAAACGAGCTAATGTATCCTCTCTCCTTTTGACCTTTCCCAACTTCTCCAAGCTGGTGGTGGCTTGTTAGTTCCTGTTTCTTATCTCCTGTCATAAAGTAACTCATGCAAATGGTTACTGTGGTGCCTGGTCAGGGCTGGCAGTTTTAGAGTTTCATCTAACAATAATAGGGGAAACTGTATATAAGGTATATGAGAACTCTCAGTACAATTTCCCGAATTTTTATGTTAATCTAACAGATTTCTAAAACAATAAATTTTACTGAAACAAAAACTGCTACCTTCCTGAGCCCATATCCTTTCTGGTTACAACTGCTCAAGAAAGGCATGTTCCTCACTATTTCCACAAAGGCCAGCAAGGTCTATGCATGACTCTCTTCCTCTATTTATACAGGAATACTTGTTTGCAAATAAACCTTGTTCCTACTGTTGACCCTATGAAAACAGAACTGAAAACCCCATTCAGTTTCTCTCCCCAGGCCTGGCTCACAGACGCTTATAAAACATTTATTCAGCAGATGTTTCCTGAGCCCCTCCTAGATATCTGTCATGTGCTAGATGTTCATAATGTACAGTAAACACAACTTCTCTGTTCCTTGTCTGGACAGAGACCACACCACAGTGGGGAACAGATGTTAAACAAGGAAATGCCTTATGTAGCTATCATGGCAGTTACAGAGAAGAGAAAGTACAAGGTGCTGGGAGGGGAGGAGGGCACTTAGGGGCAGGGAGGCCCCTCTGAGGATGGGTCACTAAGCCGAGGCCTATAGATTCTGGTGGCCATGAGCTCCAAATGGGCAATCCCAGTGGGCTGATCCCTGTCTTAACCTTACTGACTTTTGGCACAGTTCATCACTGCTTTTTTCAAGAAACCTTTATGTGGCTTCCTGGACACCAGAGTCTCCTGATTTTCACCCTGCCTCATTGGCCACTCCTTCTCAGCCTCCCTTATCTGACTATGACCTTCTGAGGTCCAAAACTTGTTCCCTGGACCACTGTCTACACAAATTTGTAGAATATAACATTAAGTGAAAACAGAAAAGTATTGACATCTATATATATATATATATGTAAAAATATATATTTTTATACATATATATACATATATGATTTATACATGCATATAAAATATGTAAGCATACATACAAATGTATAAAAATGTTATATGTATACATATAAAAATATATACATAAAATATGTATATAATATATAATATATTCTACCACCAACTCTTCCTTATCCCTGACAATGCCAATCTATTTACAAAGGTATGGTTAACCTGTGACTTACCCAGCACTTGTCTCTAACCTCATCTTTAAAGTAACATAATCATTTCAGAGAAATGTCAGCAAGGTGTCCTCTGTGCCTCTCTACTGCTATTGAGGGCCACTTCTACTAGACTGATGGTCACATAGAACCTACCAGTAGGCTTCTCTACCACAACTCTCACACAG
Source organism: Budorcas taxicolor (assembly GCF_023091745.1). NCBI lineage: Eukaryota > Metazoa > Chordata > Mammalia > Artiodactyla > Bovidae > Budorcas > Budorcas taxicolor. The sequence goes on from NC_068912.1 coordinate 13,580,322, forward strand.
TTAACTTAACAGGCTCATTGGGTCTGATAGACAGAGTGCCTGAAGAACTATGGACGGAGGTTGGTGACATTGTACAGGAAGCAGTGATCAAGACAATCCCCAAGAAAAAGAAATGCAAAAAGGCAAAATGGTTGTCTGAGGAGGCCTTACAAATAGCTAAGAAAAGAGAAATGAAAGGCAAAGGAGAAAAGGAAAGATGTACCCTTTTGAATGAAGAGTTCCAAAGAATAGCAAGGAGAGAAAAAAAAAAGTCTTCCTCAGCGATCAACGCAAAGAAATCGAGGAAAACAACAGAATGGGAAAGACTAGAGATCTCTTCAAGAAAATTAGAGATACCAAGGGAACATTTCATGTAAAGATGGGCTCAATAAAGGACAGAAATGGTATGGACCTAACAGGAGCAGAAGATATTAAGAAGAGGTGGCAAAAATACACAGAACTGTACAAAAAAGATATTCATGACCCAGATAACCACAATGGTGTGATCACTCACCTAGAGCCAGATATCCTGGAATGCTAACTCAAGTGGCCCTTAGGAAGCATCAAAATGAACAAAGCTAGTGGAGGTGGTAGAATTCCAGTTGAGGTATTTCAAGTCCTAAAAGATGATGCTGTGAAAGTGCTGCACTCAATATGTCAACAAATTTGGAAAACTCAGCAGTGGCCACAGCACTGGAAAAAGTCAGCTTTCATTCTACTCCCTAAGAAAGGCAATGCCAAAGAATGCTCAAACTACCACACAATTGCACGCATCTCACACACTAGCAAAGTAATGCTCAAAATTCTTCAAGCCAGGCTTCAACAGCACATGAACTATGAACTTCCAGATGTTCAAGCTGGATTTAGAAAAGGCTGAGGAACCAGAGGTCAGATTGCCAATATCTGTTAGACCATCAAAAAGGCAAGAGAGTTCCAGAAAAATATCTACTTTTGCTATGTTGACTACCCCAAAGCTTTTGACTGTGTGGATCACAATAAACAGTGGAAAATTCTCAAAGAGACTGGAATACCAGGCCACCTGACCTGCCTCCTGAGAAATCTGTGTGCAGGTCAAGAAGCAACAGTTAGAACTGGACATGGAACAACAGACTGGTTCCAAATTGAGAAAGGAGTATGTCAAGACCACATATTGTCACCCTGCTTATTTAACTTATATGCAGAGTACATCATGTGAAATGCTGGGCTGGATGAACCACAAGCTGGAATGAAGATTGCTGGGAGAAATATCAATAACCTCAGATATGCAGATGACACCACCCTTATGGAAGAAAGCAAAGAAGAACTAAAGAGCCTCTTGGTGAAAGTGAAAGAGGAGAGTGAAACAGCTGGCTTAAAACTCAACATTCATAAAACTAAGATCATGGCATCCAATCCCATCACTTCATGGCAAATAGATGGGGAAACAATGGAAACAATGAGAGACTTTATTTTGAGGGGCTCCAAAATCATTGCAGATGGTGACTGCAGCCATGAAATTAAAAGACACTTGCTCCTTAGAAGAAAAGCTGTGCCCAATCTAGACAGCATATTAAAAGCAGAGACATTACTTTGCCAACAAAGGTCCGTCTAGTCAAAGCTATGGTATTTTTCAGTAGTCATGAATGCATGTGAGAGTTCAACTATAAACAAAGCTGAGTTTTCTGAAGTCTTCAAAAGCCGAAGAATTGACGCTTTTGAACTGTGGTGTTTGGGAAGACTCTTGAGAGTCCCTTGGACAGCAAGGAGATCCAACCAGTCCATCCTAAAGGAAATCAGTCTTGAATATTCATTGGAAGGACTGATGCTGAAGCTGAAACTCCAACACTTTGGCCACCTCATGCGAAGAAATGACTGACTGGAAGAGACCCTGATGCTGGGAAAGATTGAATGCAGAAGGAGAAGGGGACAACAGAGGATGAGATGGTTGGAAGGCATCACCGACTCGATGGACATGAGTTCGAGCAAGCTCTGGGAGTTGGTGTTGGACAGCGAAGCCTGGCATACTGTAGTCCATGGAGTCACAAAGTGTCAGACACAACTGAGTGACTGAACCGAACTGAAAGGTTTATCCAGAGCAGTTTGAATCTTTTGCCTGTTAGTGAATTTGCTGGTTAATAGTTAAATGAAGAAAAGAATTGGTAAATAATAGATATTTTGCATTTGGGAAGGTTGTGGAGGAGAAGAAACATTGACCAATATGACTATTTACTCTAGAGAATCCGAATAAGCGTCCACTAACTCCTCTTAGAAGAACATGGAAGCTTTTATCTGTAGTCTATAGAATAATTCTACTTCATGTTCACTTTAGCAAATTAAGTGATAGAAACGAGGCTATTGTCAGCTCAATATTAGTATTCTTGTATCTTGTTGAAATTTCTGATTTTATCATAGCCCTTAATAGAGTTTAAGCTTAGTTTTGAGATGTTTGGGACCTAGTATCAAGAATATCCATTTTTGAAACGGATGTGTCAGCATGTCAATACTGTATCAAACTGGAAAAAACACTGTTCCTCCCCAGTACCCACATTCATCTGGTGTGTGCAGAATGTAGCTTAATGAGCTACTGAAGAAATGTGAGTATATAGTTTAAGAAGATTAATGCTAATTAGGGAATGCCTCAGAAGCATCCATTATATACAAGATCAAACCCTATTTCACAGTCCTAGTTAGTAGCTCAATCCAAATTCTGTCATGGCAACTGCACTTCTGTAACTTAGGTGTGTGTTTACTTTGCCTGACAGATGGTTCTGTTTGCTTCATTGATAGTTAGGACAATAATAATTCCATTATTCTGGCCAAAAGAATATTAGCCTTTGGGTTTCAGCCATTTCAGTGTGTCTTCCTACCAGCACAGCATATGAACATATATTGATTAGATTTTTAAGGAAATTGATACATCTGGAACAGTGTGGCTATCTGCAATGCCATCTGCTCAGTCTTAAATCAAATATGACAAAACCGAAGCTGACTCACAGATATACATAACAGACTAGTGATTATGAGAGGGAAGCAGATAAGGTAAGACCAAAATGGGGAAGAGGATTAAAGGTACAAACTGCTAGGCAATTATTTTATAAGCTACAAGGATGAGACGTACAGCACAGCAAATATGGCCAGTATTTATAATAACCATGGAGTGTAATCTACAAAAATAGCAAATCATCGTGCTGTACTTTTGAAACTCATATAATGTTGTAATTCAACAAAACTTCAATGAAGAGGAAAAAATTGGCTTTAACTCTGTTTTGGTTTCTCCTTTATTTTATGTCCTGGTTTTTCTCCTATAGCATTATGTCATTTTTTTTCTCAAAATCTGAGGCAAACAATTTAGGTTTCTCCAGAACAAAGGCGTTGTGCACAGAATGCATAGCAGCTTGCTACTTCTGTACAGTCATTCCCTGCTTTTGTACATGATGAGTTTGAACATGCTCATTGACAGTCAGAATTTTGACTTACCCAGGGGCAGATGCTGGCTTCAGTATGCTGTTCTCTCTCTCTGACAGAAATCTTCAGTGTTGTCAGAAATAGTCAAATATGCCAGTAAGAGATATGAGATATATGACAGAGGTCTCCCTTTGGAGACCTTATGCATCCAAAATGATGAAAGTTAAATCACTAGAAAGTAATTTTGCATAGGTCAATTTATGCATTAAGGGTTCAAAATTAAAGTTTTAAAATAGGTGTGTCTTAACATGACAATAATCTCTTAATTGCATGGTGAGTTTTTAAATGCCTAAAGAACAAGGGAGGAAATCTATGCCAAAACTTTGGGAAACACTTTCCAACCCAGTTAAGGTTCTCAGTCCTCATAGGTTAATTGTGAGTCCCAAGACATAACTCTTCCAAGCTTTCTTCAATGCCTTCTTTCAGTTTTAGGGTGCAGGATGCTCATGGGTGACTTACGATATAAAATGCACTTGAAGATAACTTTTTCTTTTATGCACACACACTCACACACACACACACACACCTTTAATTAAATGTGGACCAAATGCTCTGCTTGTGTCCTACAACTTTGACTCAATGGTAATTCTATCAAATCTGTGATAAGTCTATAAAAAATGATTCTCCTTTCCTTTTTAGGTAATTCCATTAAATTAGGACAATGTGAAACTGTATCATTAAAGATACACCTTGTGAAATTGTTGGGAATATTGTGAGTTCATCGGTTCATTAGAGCATAGCTATGTCTACTTTCTTAACACTCAAGATATGCCTTCCTTGGTTTTATTCCATTTCAAAATATGTAATTAAATATGGTGGCATTAAAATAGAAAAAAGAATATTTACTGAACACCAACTGAGGCCTCATGATGGTAACAGGTGAGGGACATACAGGCCCTCCTGTAGGAATGTTATCTTCCAGCAGGGAGAATATGGGGACAGAGCACACGTCAGTGGAGGCCAACACTATTAAACAAAAAAGCACTGAGTGGTCAAGGGAACAGTCTGGAAAACCTCAAGGAAAAGCGATGCCTTGAGCTACACCTCAACCCAGGGCCAGGATTTCACTCAGCTGACTTAGGAGTGGGAGGAAAGGCCACTCCAGGGGGAGGAAGCAGCTTGAACTAAATTACAGAGAGAAGACTACAAAGGAGGCTGTAGTCAAGTCTGCTGCTGTGCGGGGTTCAGGGGAGAGGAGTGATGGTATTTTGTGTGCCAAATCCTTGCACCCATGTTTTTCACATGTAACACTGTTGAACCTGGCACACATCTTTTGAGTCAATATTACTTAGTGGCTCAAAAAATATTGATGTTTCTAAACATCCAACAAATTTAGATTTGAAACTATTACTATTAATTGTAAGAAAACGAGAGGTTACCCTTCAAGAAAGTGGCTGTGGGAAACAAAGTTGGAAAGGATATTGTCTTTTTCTTTAAATATTTGCTTGAATTTTAAAATATGTATGAGATCTTTGCCATCAAGTGTCTCTTCCACAGAGAACATAATAAATTGTTCTTTTTGTGTCCCCATTGTCTTAAAAAGTAAACCAGAGCCCTGAAAGAACTCTGCCCACTCCCCTCCCCACTGACGAGATCTCCATAAAGCAGCATGTTGGGAGCAGTGCACTCTGGAGCGGGTGCTCCTAGGTCTTGTTTAATCAAGGAAGAAAACCGTCCCTTGTTTTGAAGTGAACGTGTTCTCCTTCTATTGGCTCCAAGGAACCCAGGCAGGAGGACCCTTTGGGGGCCCCACTTTAAAAGCTCTGCAAAAGTGTCTAGTATAAGGAGCTCTCAGAACTGGAAGATACAGTCCTCTTTCTTCCTGTCCTACAAAACCACCACTAAGAAGACAGACGAGAAGTGGTCCTAAGACGGTGGAGGAATAGGATGGGGAGAACACTTTCTCCCCCATAAATTCATCAAAAGAACATTTAAACGCTGAGTAAATTCTGCAAAACAACTTCTGAATGCCGGCAGAGGACATCAGGCACCCAGAAAAGCAGCCCATTGTCTTTGAAAGGAGGTAGGAAAAAATATAAAAGACAAAAAGAGAGACAAAAGAGGTAGGGACAGAGCTCTGTCCCAGGAAGGGAGTCTTAAAAAGAGAGAAGTTTCCAAATACCAGGAAACACTCTCACTGCCGAGTCTGTGGCAAGCCTTGAAACCACAGAGGGCGACATAACTGGGAGGAAAAAATAAATAAATAAATAAAAGCCACAGATTACATGCCCAACGGTAACTCCCCCAGCAGAGAAGCAGCACAGACGCCTGCATCTGCCACTAGCAAGCTGGGGCTGGGCAGGGAGGCCTGGGCTGCATTGCTTAGAGTAAGGACCTGGCCTGAATGCCCTGAGGGCAATCTGAGGAAACTAACTTGGGATAGCAAACCAAACTGTTGGATAGCTACCACGCAAAAAGCCCTAACCTAAGACACCGCTAGCGCCACACACAGAACAAAGGACTGAGCAGAGCTAGCTGGCTAGACCATCCCCCTCCAGTGACAGGCAGCCAGAGCCAGAAGGAGGCAATCGCAGCCCCAGAGAGGCATTATCTACCAAACTGCAAGCAGGTTTCTTTGCTAACTGACTTCTTGGGGTTCTGGATGGTCAATATCCGCCTGAGAAGGTGCGCCAGTTGTACACCTAGAAAACCAAGCGGCAGGGACAGGGAAGGCTATAAGTTGCAGCGACCGTGCTCGCCAAACACCTGGTCACCTGAGCTGCTTGGACCTGGGAAGGGCACAAAATGCAGGCCCAACTGAGTCTGTGCCTCTGAGGACTACCTGAATGCCTGAACCTGAGTGGCTTAGACCTGGGAGGTGCATACGGCCCAGGGCCAACCTCGGACAGTTCCCGGCGGAGCAACCTAGAGCCTGAGCAGTGTGAGAAGGGAGGGCACACGTGCTGTGAGTGGGGGCAGGCCCAGTGTGGCTGAGACACTGAGAGCACATGCCAGTGTTATTTGTTTGCAGCGTCCCTCCTCCCCACAGTGCAACTGAAAAAGTGAGCCTAAAAAAAGTGTCCACCACCACCCCTTTGTGTCAGGGCAAAAATCAGACACTGAAGAGACCAGCAAACAGAAGAAGCTAAAACAGAGGGAACTGCCTTGGAAGTGACAGGTGCAATAGATGAAAACCCTGTAGTTGGTACCGACCACATAGGAAGGGGCCTATAGATCATGAGAAATATAAGCCAGACCAAGAAACTATCCAAAAATGAACTGACTGCACATTGCCCACAACATCAGAGAAAGTCCTAGGTATATTTTTACTATTTTTACTATCATTCTTTTTTTTTTTTAATTTTTAAGTCCTCTATTACTCCTTTAATTTTCATTTTTATAACCTATTATTACTTTGCAAAAAAAAGACTATTTTTTAAAGCAAACTTCATATATATATATTTTTTAATAATTTTGTGACTTTTTTCTTTCTTTTCTTTAACATTGTATTTTTGAAAACCCAACCTCTACTCTAGATTTCTAATCTTTGCTTTTTTGGTATTTGTTATCAATTTTGTATCTTTAAGAAACCAATCTTCAGTACCCGTTTTTACCTGGGAGTGAGATTACTGGCTTGACTGCTCTCTCCCCCTTTGGACTCTCCTTTTTCTCCACCAGGTCGCCTCTGTCTCCTCCCTCCCCCTTCTCTTCTCTACCCAACTCTTTGAATCTCTTTGTGTGTTCCAGACGGTGGAGAACGCTTAGGGAACTGATTACTGGCTGGATCTGTCACTCTCCTTTTGATTCCCCCCTTTATCCTCCTCTTCACATCTGTCTCCTTCCTCCCTCTTCTCATCTCTGTATAACTCCGTGAACATGTCTGAGCAGTCCAGACTGTGGAGCACACATAAGGAAGTGTTTACTGGCTGGCTTACTCTCTCCTCATTTGACTCCACCTCATCTCATTCGGGTCACCTCTAACACCCTCTTCCCTCTTCTGTTCTCCATGTAACTCTGTGAACCTCTCTGGGTGTCCCTCACTGAGGAGAAACTTTTCATCTTTAACCTAGATGTTTTATCAATGGTGCTGTATAGATGTAGAAGTCTTCAGGCTACTGTAAAAATAAGACTGAAAATCAGAAGCAGGAGGCTTAAGTCCAAATCCTGCGAACACCAGAGAACTCCTGAATCCAGGGAACATAAATCGATAGGAGCTCATCAAATGTCTCCATACCTACACTGAAACCAAGCACCACCCAAGAGCCAACAAGTTCCAGAGCAAGACATACCATGCAAATTCTCCAGCAACACAGGAACACAGCCCTGAGCTTCAATATTCAGGCTGCCCAAAGTCACTCCAAACCCACTGACATCTCATAACTCATTACTGGACACTTCATTGCACTCCAGAGAGAAGAAATCCAGCTCCACCCACCAGAACACCGACACAAGCTTCCCTAACCAGGAAACCTTGAAAAGCCACCTGTATCACCCCACTTGCAGCAAGGAAACTCCACAATAAAGAGAACCCCACAAACGGCCAGAATACAGAAAGGCCACCCCAAACACAGCAATATAAACAAGATGAAGAGACAGAGGACTACCCAGTAGGTAAAAGAACAGGAGAAATGCCCACCAAACAAATAAAAGAGGAAGAGATAGGAAATCTACCTGGTAAAGAATTCTGTATAATGATAGTGAAAATGATCCAAAATTTTGAAATTAAAATGGAATCACAGATAAATAGCCTGGAGACAAGGATTGAGAAGATGCAAGAAAGGTTTAACAAGGACCTAGAAGAAATAAAAGAGTCAATATATAATGAATAATGCAATAAATGAGATCAAAAACACTCTAGAGGGAACAAATAGTAGAATAACGGAGACAGAATATAGGATTAGTGAAGTAGAAGATAGAAAGGTAGAAATAAATGAATCAGAGAGGAAAAAAGAAAAATGAATTAAAAGAAATGAGGACAATCTCAGAGACCTCCAGGACAATGCTAAACGCCCCAATATTCGAATCATAGGAGTCCCAGAAGAAGAAGACAAAATGAAAGACCATGAGAAAATACTTGAGATAATAGTTGAAAACTTCCCTAAAATGGGGGAAGGAAATAGTCACCCAAGTCCAAGAAACCCAGAGAGTCCCAAACAGGATAAACCCAAGGCGAAACACCCCAAAACACATATTAATCACATTAACAAAGATCAAACACAAAGAACAAATATTAAAAGCAGCAAGGGAAAAACAACAAATAACACACAAGGGGATTCCCATAAGGATAATAGCTGATCTTTCAATAGAAACTCTTCAGGCCAGGAATGAATGGCAGGACATACTTAGTGATGAAAGAAAATAACCGACAGCCCAGATTACTGTACCCAGCAAGGATCTCATTCAAATATGAAGGAGAAATCAAAAGCTTTACAGACAAACAAAAGCTGAGAGAATTCAGCACCACCAAAGCAGCTCTCCAACAAATGCTAAAGGATCTTCTCTAGACAGAAAACACAAAAAGGGAGTATAAACTCGAACCCAAAACAGTAAAGTAAATGGCAACGGGATCATACTTATCAATAATTACCTTAAATGTAAATGGGTTGAATGCCCCAACCAAAAGACAAAGACTGGCTGAATGGATACAAAAGCAAGACTCCTATATATGTTGTCTACAAGAGACCCACCTCAAAACAAGGGACACACACAGACTGAAAGTGAAGGGCTGGAAAAAGATATTCCATGCAAATAGAGACCAAAAGAAAGCAGGAGTAGCAATACTGATATCAGATAAAATAGACTTTAAAACAAAGGCTGTGAAAAGAGACAAAGAAGGACACTACATAATGATCACAGGATCAATCCAAGAAGAAGATATAACGATTATAAATATATATGCCCCCAACATAGGAGCACCGCAATACGTAAGACAAATGCTAACAAGTATGAAAGGGGAAATTAACAATAACACAATAATAGTGGGAGACTTTAATACCCCACTCACACCTATGGACAGATCAACTAAACAGAAAATCAACAAGGAAACACAAACTTTAAATGATACAATAGACCAGTTAGACCTAATTGATAATTTCACCTTTTTCTCAAGCGCACATGGAAACTTCTCCAGGACAGATCACATCCTGGGCCATAAATCTAGCCTTGGTAAATTCAAAAAAAGTTGAAATCATTCTAAGCATCTTTTCTGATGACAATGCAGTAAGATTAGATCTCAATTACAGGAGAAAAGCTATTAAAAATCCCAACATATGGAGGCTGAACAACACACTTCTGAATAACCAACAAATCACAGAAGAAATCAAAAAAGAAATCAAAATATGCATAGAAACTAATGAAAATGAAAACACAACAACCAAAAACCTATGGGACACTGTAAAAGCAGTGCTAAGGGGAAGGTTCATAGCAATACAGGCATACCTCAAGAAACAAACAAACAAAAAATAGTCAAACAAATAGCCTAACTCTACAGCTAAAGCAACAAGGAAAGGAAGAAATGAAGAACCCCAGGGTTAGTAGAAGGAAAGAAATCTTAAAAATTAGGCCAAAAATAAATGCAAAAGAAACAAAGGAGACCATAGCAAAAATCAACAAAGCCAAAAGTTGGTTCTTTGAGAGGATAAATAAAATTGACAAAACATTAGCCAGACTCATCAAGAAACAAAGGGAGGAAAATGAAATCAATAGAATTAGAAATGAAATTGGAGAGATCACAACAGACAACACAGGAATACAAAGGATCATAAGAGACTACTATCAGCAATTATATGCCAATAAAATGGACAACGCGGAAGAAATGGACAAATTCTTAGAAAAGTACAACTTTCCAAAACTGAACCAGGAAGAAATAGAAAATCTTAACAGATCCATCACAAGAACAGAAATTGAAACTGTAATCAGAAATCTTCCAGCAAACAAAAGCCCAGGTCCAGACGGTTTTATGGCTGAATTCTACCAAAAATTTAGAGAAGAGCTAACACCTATCCTACTCAAACTCTTCCAGAAAATTGCAGAGGAAGGTAAACTTCCAAACTCATTCTATGAGGCCACCATCACCCTAATACCAAAACCTGACAAAGATGCTACAAAAAAAGAAAACTACAGGCCAATATCACTGATGAACATAGATGCAAAAATCCTTAACAAAATTCTAGCAATCAGAATCCAACAACACATTTAAAAGATCATACACCATGACCAAGTGGGCTTTATCCCAGGGATGCAAGGATTCTTCAATATCCACAAATCAATCAATGTAACACACCACATCAACAAATTGAAAAATAAAAGCCATATGATCATCTCAATAGATGCAGAGAAAGCCTTTGACAAAATTCAACATCCATCTATGATAAAAACCCTCCTGAAAGCAGGAATAGAAGGAACATACCTCAACATAATAAAAGCTATATATGACAAACCCACAGCGAACATTATCCTCAATGGTGAAAAATTGAAAGCATTTCCCCTAAAGTCAGGAACAAGACAAGGGTGCCCACTTTCACCATTATTATTCAACATAGATTTGGAATTTCTTTTTCATTTATATGAAATTTTCTTTTTCATTTATATCTGCTCTGATCCTTGTGATTTCTTTTCTTCTACTAATCTTGGGGTTTTTTATTTTTTATTTTTTGGTTCTTCTTCCAGTTGTTTTAGATATGTTAGGTTGTCTTTTCTACGTTTTTCTTGTTTCTTGAGGTAGGATTTTATTGCTATAAACTTCCCTCTTAAAACTGCTTTTGCAGCATCTCATAGATTTTGGGACATTGTGTTTTCATTGTCATTTGTTTCTAGAAATTTTTTTAGTTCCCTTTTATTTCTTCAGTAACCTGTCCATTATTTAGAAACAAATGATTTAATTTCCGTGTGCTTGTGCTTTTTACATTTTTTTCCCTGTAATTTACATCTAATCTCATAGTATTGTGGTCAGAAAAGATGCTTGATATGCTTTCAGTTTCCTTAAATTTACTGAGGCTTGATTTGTTTTCTAAGTGTGGTCTATCCTGGAGACTGTTCCATGTGCACATGAGAAGAAAGTGTATTCTTCTGCGTTTGGATGGAATGTCCTGAAGATAACAATTAGATCAGTCAGTCAGTCAGTTCAGTCACTCAGTCATGTGCGACTCTGCAACTCCATGAACCACCGCACATCAGGCCTCCCTGTCCATCACCAATTGCCAGAGTTCACCCAAACTCATGTTCATCGAGTTGATGATGCCATCCAGCCATCTCATCCTCTGTCATCCCCTTCTCCTCCAGCCCTCAGTCTTTCCCACATCAAGGTCTTTTCAAATGAGTCACCTCTTCACATGTGGTGGCCAAAGTATTGGAGTTTCAGCTTCAACAAGAGTCCTCCCACTGAACACCCAAGACTGATCTCCTTTAGGATGGACTGGTTGGATCTCCTTGCAGTCCAAGGGACTCTCTAGAGTCTTTTCCAACACTACAGTTCAAAAGCATCAATTCTTCAGCACTCGGCTTTCCTCACAGTCCAACTCTCACATCCATACATGACTACTGGAAAAACCATAGCCTTGACTAGACAGGCTTTTGTTGACAAAGTAATGTCTCTGGTTTCTAATATGCTGTCTAGGTTGCTCATAACCTTCCTTCCAAGGAGTAAGCATCTTTTAATTTCATGGCTGCAGTCATCATCTGCAGTGATTTTGGAGTCCCCCAAAGTAAAGTCAGCCACTGTTTCCACTGTTTCCCCATCTATTTCCCATGAAGTGATGGGACCAGATGCTATGATCTTAGTTTTTTGCATGGTGAGCTTTAAGCCAACTTTTTCACTCTCCTCTTTCCCTTTCATCATGAGGCTCTGTAAGTTATTCTTCACTTTCTGTCATAAGGGTGGTGTCATCTGCATATCTGAGGTTATTGATATTTCTGCCAGCAATCTTGATTCCAGCTTGTACTACTTCCAGCCCAGCGTTTCTCGTGATGTACTCTGCATATAAGTTAAATAAGCACGGTGACAGTATACAGCCTTGACGAACTCCTTTTCCTATTTGGAACCAGTCTGTTGTTCCATGTCCAGTTCTAACGGTTGCTTCCTGACCTGCATATAGGTTTCTCAAGAAGCAGGTCATCTGGTCTAATGTGTCACTTAAGGCTTGTGTTTCCTTATTAATTTTTCTGTTTTGATGATCTGTCCATTGGTGTAAGTAGGGCGTGAAAGTTCTTTACTAATATTTATCAGTTTCTCCTTTTATGTCTGTTAGTGTTTGCATGTGTATTGAGATATCCCTATGCTGCTGCTGGTGCTGCTGCTGGTGCTGCTGCTGCTGCTAAGTTGCTTCAGTTGTGTCCGACTCTGTGCGACCCCATGTACGGCAGCCCACCAGGCTCCCCCGTCCTTGGGATTCTCCAGGCAAGAACACTGGAGTGGGTTGCCATTTCCTTCTCCAATACATGAAAGTGAAAAGTGAAAGTGAAGTCGCTCAGTCGTGCCCGACTCTAGCGACCCCATGGACTGCAGCCCACCAGGCTCCTCCGTCCATGGGATTTTCCAGGCAAAAGTACTGGAGTGGGGTGCCATTGCCTTCTCCGGATATCCCTATGATGGGTGCATAAATATTTACAATTGTTATAGCTTCTTCTTGGATTGATCCTTTGATCTTTGTGTAATGTCCTTCCTTCTCTCTTCTAATGTTCATTATTTTAAGGTATATTTTGTCTGGTATGAGAATTGCTACTCTGGCTTTGTTTTGATTTCCATTTGAATGGAACATCTTTCTCCATCCTCTCACTTTCTGCCTGTATGCATCTCTCAGTCTGAAGAGGGTCTCTTGTAGACAGCATATACATGGGTCTTATTTTTGTATCCATTCAGCCACTCTGTGTCTTTTGGTTGGAGTGTTGTCGATTTACATTTAAAGTAATTATTGATATACATGTTCCTACTGGAATTTTCTTGTTTTGTTTGTTTTGATAGGTCTTTTGCTTCTCTTGTGCTTCCTGTCTATAGAAGCCCCTTTAATATTTGTTGTAAAGCTAGTTTAAAGTGAAAGTCACTCAGTCGTATCTGATTCTTTGCCACCCCATGGACTTCTCTCAGTTCACGGAATTCTCCAGGCCAGAATACTGAAGTGGGTAGCCGTTCCCTTCCCCAGGCGATCTTCCCAACCCAGGAATCGAATCAACGTCTCCTGGATTGCAGGCGGATTCTTTTTTTTTTTTTTTTTTTTTTTACCAATTTAGCTATCAGGGAAGCCCTGATTAAGCTAGTTTGGTGGTGCTAAATACTCTTAACTTTTCCTTATCTGTAAAGTTTTGATTTCTCCATTAATTATGAATGCGATTCTTGCCAGGTAAAGTAATCTTGATTGTAGATTTTTTCCTTTTCAGGACTTTAAATATATCCTACCATTCCCTACTGTTCTGCAGAGTTTCTGCTGGAAGATCAGCTATTAATTGTATGGTGTTTCCCTTGTATATTACTTGTTGCTTTTTTTTTATATTAAAATTTCAGCTTTATTGAGATACAGTTGACATGAAACAGATTGAAAGTTTAAGGTGTTTAGTGTGATTTGATACACATATATATTGTGAAATGATTAAACAATTAGTTAACCCCACACAAGTGGTTTTCTTTTTTAATATAATAGATTTACATTTAATTAATTTATATTAATCTTCTATACAAATATATTTAAAATTTTGTATTTCATACATTGCTATTAAATGTCCATAAGGCATTTAGAAAAAATAAACATTACTAAATTTCAAAAAGTAGAATTCTTTTTTTGTGTGTGTGATTCAGTTATACATATACACATATATTATTTTGGAAATTATTTTCCATTATAGGTTATTATAAAATATTGACTATAGTTCTCTGTGCTATACAGTAAACCTTTATTGTTTCATATATTATTTTTAATACAGAAATCTAGTGTTTTAGTCATACTGAATCAAACATGGAATCAAAATGTCATACATTTTTTAGTTATGCAAAAATTCATATTTTCTAAATATATATAATACATATTGTTTATATATATATGCATACAAAGGCCTTTCTACTATGCTTGATAAAGTCTTGAGAAAGAACTTTTTTTTTAAAGAGATGGAAAAACTGGAAACATAAACCAAATTAAATGGGAGCACTGAATATTGACTAGAAAAAATGAAAACAAACTAGATAAAAGTAAAAGATTCTCATATAGTCCAGTTTTTTTTAAACATGTCTGTTCATTGGAAACATATCTGAAGCTTTGGCCAAAAAAAAAAAAAGAATACCGGGCATTTGTATTTTTCAAAAAAATTCCAAGATAATCTGATATGCAGCTGCATTTTAAAAAGTGATAACAGTTTTTTCTATTAATTGGTAGTTTTGACGATATGTGCTGTGCTGTATTTAGTCACTCGGTTGCATCTGACTCTGTGAGCCCATGGACTGTAACCCATCAGGTTCCTCTGTCCATGGGGATTCTTCAGGCAAGAATACTGAAGTGGGTTGCTTTGCCCTCCTCCAAGAGATCTTCTCAACCCAGGGGGTCGAACTCATGCCTCCCACATTGCAGGTGGATTCTTTATTGTCTGAGCCACCAGGGAAGCCCAAGAATACTGGAGTGGGTAGCCTATCCCTTCTCCAGGGGAACTTCCAGTTTCAGGAATCAAATTCGGGTCTCCTGCATTACAAGCAAATTCTTTACCAGCTGAGCTACCAGGGAAGCCATTTGATGATATAGAATTCTATTATTTTTCTGTTTACTAATCATGATACAATGGTATTAAGTAATAGTTACATAATCACAATAGTAAAAGATGTTTATCAGTTTTCACAATAGATAGCCAAACAAAAAATAACAATTACAGTTGCAAGGCATAATGGAAACATAATTAACCTAACAATATAAAATAATTGCATACAATTTGGGGGATCAAGCAGAATGATGTCTAAGTGCATACATGTACACATCTTCATCTGCTCTGCCAGTCTATGTCTTTTGGTTGGTGCATTTAATCAATTTACATTTAAGGTAATAATTGAGGTGTATGATTCTATTACCATTTTTGTGATTGTTTTGGATTTATTTTCTGTAGGTATGTCTTTCTTTCTCTTTCTTCTTGCCTAGAGAAATTCCTTTGGCATTTGTTGTAAAGCTTGTTTGGTGGTGCTAAATTCTCTTAACTATTGCTTCTCTGGAAAGCTTTTGATTTCACCAACAAATATGAAGCGTCATGCTGAGCAGAGTATTCATGATTGTAGGTTCTTTCCTTTCATCCTTAAATGTGTAATGCTATTCCCTTTTGGCATCTAGAGTTTCTATTGAGACATCAGCTGATAGCCTGATGGCAGTTCCTTTGTATGTTGCTTGCTGTTTTTCCCATGTTGTTCTTAATATTTTATCTCTGTCTTTAATTTTTGTCATTTTGATTACTATGTGTCTCAGTGGGTTCCTCCTTGGTCTTATCCTGCCTGGGACTCTCTATGCTTCCTGGACTTGGTTGACTATTTCCTTTTCCATGTTAGAGAAGTTTTCAGCTATTATCTCTTCAAATATTTTCTTAGATCCTTTCTCTTGCTCTTCTCCTTCTGGCACCCCTATAACACAAGTGTTCATGCGTTTAGTGTTGTCCTTTAGGCCTCTTAGATTTTCTTTATTTCTTTTTTCTGTATTCTGTTCTATGGCAGTGATCTCCACCATTCTGTCCAGGTCATTTATTTGTACTTCTGCCTCATTATTCTGCTATGGATTCCTTCTAGCATATTATTCATCTGTTTACTTATTCTTTAGTTCTTCTGGGTCTTTGTTAAACATTTCTTGTATCTTCTCAATCTTTGCCTCCATTCTTTTTCCAAGATCCTGAATTATATTCACTATCATTATCCTGAATTCTTTTTCTGGGAAGCTGCCTATCTCTGCTTCATTTAGTTGTTTTTCTGGGGATTTATCTTGTCCCTTCATCTGGGACATAACTTTCTGCTTTTTCATACTGATTAACTTTCTGTAATGATTGTTTTAGTCACTGTGGGATTGTGGTTCTTCTTGCTTTTTCTGTCTGCCCTCTGATGGATGAGATTAAGAGGCTTTTGTAAGGTTCCTAATGGGAGGAACTGGTCTGGTGGGCAGCAACTTGCTGAGTAAAACTTTAATTCAGTTATCTGCTGATGGATGGGGTTGAACTCCTGCCATGAGGAAACTCAACCCTTGAGTCTATAGCTCTATCAGTTCAAGTCAGTCTCTCAGTCATGTCTGACTCTTTGCGACCTCATGGATGGCAGCATGCCAGGCTTCCCTGTCCATCACAACCTCTCAGAGCTTGCTCAAACTCCTGGAGCTTGCTCAAACTCCTGTCTATCAAGTCAGTGATGCCATCCAACCATCTTATCCTCTGTCTCCCCATTCTCCTTCTGCCTTCAATCTTTCCCAGCATCAGGGTCTTTTCCAATGAGTCAGTTCTTTGCATCAGGTGGTCAAAGTACTGGAGCTTTAGCTTCAGCATCAGTCCTTCCAATGAATATTCAGGACTGATTTCCTTTAAGATTGACTGGTTGGATCTTCTTGCAGTCTAAGAAACTCTCAAGAGTCTTCTCCAACACCAAAGTTCAAAAGCATCAATTCTTCAGTGGTCCAAGTCTCACATCCATACATAACTGCTGGAAAAACCATAGCTTTGACTAGACAGACCTTTGTCAGCAAAATAATGACTCTGCTTTTTAATATGTTGTCTAGGTTGATCAAAGAGTTTCTTCCAAGGAGCAAGCATCTTTCAATTTCATGGCTGCAGTCACCATCTGCAGTGATTTTGGAGCCCTAGAAAATAAAGTCTGGCATTGTTTCCCCAACTATTTGCCATGGAGTGATGCCCCAAAACAGATGCCATGATCTTTGTTTTTGGAATGTTGAGTGTTAGTCCAGCTTTTTCACTCTCCTCTTTCACTTTCATCAAGAGGCTCTTTAGTTTTTCACTTTCTGGTATTATCTTCATATCTGAGGTTATTGATATTTTGCCTGGCAGTCTTGGTTCCAACTTGTAATTCATCTAGACTGGCATTTCTCATGATGTACTCGGCTTATAAATTAAATAAGCAGGGTGACAATATACAGCCTTGGCATACTCTTTTTTGTGTAGGTGTTTTTTGGGGGGGGTGTCCATGGGAATCATCTCTGTTGATGACTGGATTTATGTTTCTGTCTCACTTGTTGTTTGAGTGAGGCTTCCTGTACTGGGTGCTGCTGGAAATTGGGCAATGTTAGGTCTTGTATACAGGTGGAAGCCTTCATGGGAATTTTTACTATTTAATACTTCCTGGGGTTTGGAGTTCTGTGGCAGTCAAGGGTCCTGGACTTAGCGTTCCTGCTCCAAAGTCAGGACTGGTCTCTGGCTGGAAAACCGAAATTGCACAAGTCATTTATTATGGCATTAAAGGGGTTAAAACCAACACACAAAAACAAAATGAGAAGCAAAAGACGAACCCCAGATAAATGGTACATACAAAGTCAGACATTAAAAACAAAAACAATGGAACATACATACACACACACACACACACACACACACACACACACACACACACACACACATACACACACCCAAAGAATACCAAAACAATCCAAAGAAAAGAAAGTACAAGAGAGTTACCTGGCAAACAAAGAAAACCAAAAACCATATAAACCAATTAAAAACAAAACTAAAACACCAACTAGAAAGCAAAACCAAAACTAAGTGCCAACTGAGGAATAAAGCAAAGAAAACTAAACAAACTAACAAACATGTTGAAAAAAAGAAAGCAAAAAAAGAAAGGAAGGAAAATAGAAAAGTAAAGTTAAATGGAAGTATATATAATATATATATATATGTGAATAACTACAGCAGGAAAAGAACAATAAGAAAAACAAAACCAAGGAAAAAAATTTAAATTAGAAAAAAGATTTTTAAAATAAAATTATATATTTAAAAAAATCCCACAGAATTGCAAAGGCCAACATAGATGTAGAAGTATATGAAGGAAATAAAAAGTGCTATTTAAAAACAGTTCTCAAAAGCTTAAATATGCTAATAGTAACAATCAAATCAACAACCACAGCAACAGAGGAAGAAAAGAAGAAAAATCCAGAACCAACTGCAGAACAAATCAAAATATAAGAATAATATTAGATGTTTTTCTCAGATATCATCTGCCAACGTCCTTTCCCTTGCTGTGAGTCACAGTGCACCTCTGTCTCCCTAGGATGCCCTCCAACACTGGGCTGCTCTCTGGAGCTGCTATGGGGACAGCTCAGACTCTAATGTGGTCATACTGCTACGTATTCTTGCCTCCAAAATGCATATCAGCCAGAGCTACTGCTTTTTCTTTTGTGGGGCCTCGCATTGTCCTTTTATATATTCCATAGACACAGAGTCTACCTAGTTGGTCATGTGGATTTAATCTGTAACTTGTACAGCTGGTGAGAAGGTTTTCAATCCTCTTCCTTATGCACACTGCCCCTGGATTTCAATTGTGGTTTTAACTCCACCTCTGCATTTGGATTCTCCATAGGAGTTTTTCCCTCAGGCTGCCCTGGAGGAGTTGCGTCTGACCCAGTGAGGACCTACAAGATGGACTATTGGGAAGAAATGGGTAAATTCTTGGAAAGGTACAGTTTTCAAAAATAGAATCAGGAAGAAATAATAATATAAATAGACCAATCACGAGTAATGAAATTAAATTTTAATTAAATATCTTTCAACAAACAAAAGTCCTGAATCAGATGGCTTCACAGGTGAATTCTATCAAACATTTAGAGAAAAACTAACACATATCCTTCTCAAACTCTTCCAAAAACTTGTAGAGAGATGAACACTACCAAACTCATTCCAGAAGGCCACCATCACACCAAAGCCAGACAAAGATATCACACACACACAAAATTACAAGTCAGTGTTAGAGACACAGTCACAAAAGTCCTTAACAAAATACTAGCAAACTGAATCTGACAATGCACTAAAAAAAATCATACAATACAATCAAGAGAGATTTATGCTAGGGAGGCAAGGATTGTTGACTATATGGAGTTCAAGAGCTTTAGAATCCAACACTTAGTTTTCAACTCCAGCTCTGCCACCTATTAGTTATGTGCCATTTTCTGGGAATAATAATGGTATTTGCATGATAGGATTGCAGTTTATTCTTTGAGGCCTCAATACCAACTGTCTTTAAACGACAGCCCAGAATAACTGTACCTTGTCACACAGCCTTGTGAAAGTACTGTGGAGAAAAATAGAGCATTAAGGAGGAAAGAGGCCACCAGAAAGAGTTTGCAGTTTTATATAGGGAGGTGAGGGGTCTTACTGAGAAGTTAACATCTGAATAAAGACCTGAAGTAGGTCAGGAAATGAGACATGTGGATACCTGGGGGGAGAGAATTCTAGAGAGGAAGGAGCATGCACAGAGTATTGAAGGAATAGCAGGAAGCCCAGTATCCTAGAGTGCATTAAGGAAGGAGGGGAGTAAGGAAGATGAGGTCAAATGATACAGGACCTTCCAGATAAAGGGAGCTAATGGCAGTAGTTCCAAGCTCATGAGTAATGTGATGCAACTTAGGTTTTGAAAAGATTCATCTGGGTGATATTGTGAAAATAGACATTAAAGGATTAAGGGCAACAGTGAGAGATTCTGCGGCAACTGTGATAATCCACGTGAGAAACGATGACCCAGTTGGACCAAGGAGGTGGTGAGAGGAGAGGCATTTTGTTATAAACATATTTTTTTATATAGATACACAAAAATAAGTATTCAAATATATATAGAATGCTGAGATATATTTTCTAATAGAGAGTGAAAAAGAAATGAAAATGAAAAAGAAGAATGAAGTAAAGTATAAACCAAGGCTTTGTGGCCAGAAATAAAAAAAAAAAGAATGGGAGGATTGAGGTGACATTTGGAAGGATGAGAAACTCTATAGAAAGAATGTTTGGGGAGTTTGAGTTTAAACATGTCAAGATAGAGATATCTATTATACATGCACATGGAGATGTCAAGTAAACAGTTGGATATTCCCACCATGGAGTCCAGGGACAGATAACATCTCTAAGTCCTTTTTGCCACAGAAGGTCACAGGATTACTGCATGGCCAGACCAACAGAAAGAAATGAGTGTAGACAGTGAACCGAGTTCATCTGTGTATGAACATTGACTATTCAAAAATTTAGAGGTTGGAATGATACTGATAAAGGAAACTTAGAAGCAACCATCCAGTAGGCAGAAAATAATGGTAACTGCAAAATGAAAAGTGTTTCCAGGAAGTATAGGTCCACTGTGGCTGAGAACTTATGGGAAATAAGGACTGAAAATTGACCACTGGATTTAACAACATAAAGTCAGCAAGGTGACCAGACAAAAGTAGACTGAATGGAGAGGTAGGGGCAATGCATGGATAAAGGGAGAAAGAAATTGAGAGAAAGAAGCTTCTTCAAATAAGGCATACAAAGTGTCAGTTCAACATGTTCAACATGAATAATTTGAGAAAAGCAACTCAGGACCACAAGCAGTTTCCACTTCATCAGCACTAGGATGGCTAAAATAAAAAAAAATAAATAGTGAGAGTTTGAGATGATGTGAAGAAATTCTCATATATTGCTGGTGGAAATGTAAAAGTGTTGCAGCTGCAGGTGGAAGATGGGAATGAGAGAAGAAGAGCAAGTAGAGAAGATTTAGGAAGGATAACACAACAGATGATAGTAAATGTTTGGGTGTCTGGAATGATAGAGAGAAAGAATTAAAATGTGTGAAATTATTATACCCTCCCTGAGATTATGCCTACATCACTTACAACTAGGGAGAGTACTTAACATCAATAGACTTTAACTTTACATTTGTATATTGGGGATTTCAGCATCACAGAATTCTTGAATATTCATGAATAATAATAGAAAGGGAAGCTGATTTGAGAATAAGGATGCTGAAATCCACAACACACATTGTATGAGAGGAAGCAACTCCCACAAGACCAAGAAGAAGCATCTCTGCTTCAGGTGTCTCCTCTGAGCCAGAGGGCAGGACTTGTCATTGCATGTCTCCCACCGGCATCTACCATTTCTTTGTCCCCCTAAGGAGCAATTCCACTTTCAGCCACCAGCTGCTTCATCCATCATCAGGATGACCTCATTCCACGTTGAGGCACCTGAGTTAGAACCAGGATCCTTGGAAGAGGAGCAAATAAATGGAAGATAATCTCTGAATACTCCAAGATTCCAATGTCTTCAGTGACCATGTGGCAAAGGAAAAGATATGAATGCTGGAATCATCTAACACTAGATTTAAGAATTTGCTCTGATACCAACTATATATTGTCCTGCAAAATAGGAACAGTAATATCTACTCTAAAGAGTTCTTATAAGAAGAAATAATATTTATAAAATTCGCAGGACAAAACCTGGTTCAATACAGGCTTGGAATGTTGAGTTCTTTTTCTTTTTTGTCTTATGCTTTGAGAACCGAGGTGGGTGGGAGGGAGTCAATGGGTGGTCACACCTTACACTGCTTTTGGACTGATGGCACTGATACAGGCCGTGACCGATCATCTGGGATGCCAGTGAGACAGGTCATCTCTCTCAGCCTTCTGTTCAGCCTGAGCTAAACAGGCTAAAACAGCCTTATTATGGAAACTCTATTTCTTCATTATCCATGTACCACCCAACAGGATACTAGCATTGGTTCCTAATGCTCAAGATTTTAAGTCAGAAATGAAGCAGCTAAGCTTGCTGAGGTGAAAGTGGAATCAAGAGACCCAGACATCTAGATCAGCAGACAAGGAACCACAAATCATAGAACTACAGTGAATCTATCTCTGACTCAAGAGCTGAAACTCAAGGCAGGAAGCAAAGGCTTTGATGAGGTGAGGACCCCCAGGAAGAGGGGAAGCTCCCACACAATTCAGCGCAGGCTGTCTTAGGTCATCAGGAGGATGGAGGTGGGTAAGGAAGCCAAGCAGAGTGGTTGAAGGTCATCATGTTAATCTTGCTTCCTTGTGGACTTATTATTAAAAAGACTTCTGCAGACTGTGCTCTGGGTCTCAGTCTGCTGAGTCCCTGAAGGAGCTAGGTGGAGGGTTGCTTACACCCTTCACAGAGAGAAGTGCTTATCTCTTGGCACTGGCCTTCTAAAGACACAGCACCCTTCTGAGGGAGGTACAAGTGAGGTTAGCAGAGAAGAGTGATGACTAACCCAGGGCAAGCTATGGTAGGGGACTTGGTTTTGTCAGTGTGGCTGAAAAGGTCAGATGTGCAACAGATCATTTCCAAATTTTAAGGAACATATAGAACAGGTGACCTGGAAGGGGGTTTTGGGTTGGATGGTAGAATTCAAACAACAGGGATGAGAGGAAGGGAAAGGGCAGGCATCACCATTTCAGGCAGAAGGATGTAAGTGAGCAAAGAGGAGGCTGACTAGGATCTGAGGCCAGCAGGTTGTGGGGGCTGAGCATCAGAAGAGGCAGGAGAGGGCTGGTTCAGATCTTCCTTAAACTTCACTGCTTACAGCAGCTTCATCAGAGTGTGTATTGTGGGGGGAGCACCCTGCACTTCCATTCTAATGACCCCCACCCCAGACAGGAAAAGCCTGAGGGTGCTTTCCTAAGAATGTAAATCCAGCCTGCGTCCTTCTCTGAGACACAGAAGGTTTGGAAGGGCTAGAAACAGTACAAATTCCTCTTCCCACTCCACAGGAGGTAGATTTGAGGTCCATGAACTGAAGCTGAGGTTAGTACTAGTGATCAGGAACAAGGGATATGGCGCAGGGTATAATGTACACTGGCTACTCCCCCAATGTACATACAGACACACACACACAATGCCCAACATGCAACTTTTACCTTACACAGGGTGCAAAGCAAAACTCAGGACAGTCCTTTATGGACTCCCACCAACCCATGTGGCTTCCATAGACTCCCAAATCAGCACCCAGCAACAAGGTCCTAACCTCTTCCTCCGTGGTCTGGTAAATATCTTCCACATAGTCCCCATGCCTGAGCTGATGTCCTCAGAAAGATATACACCACCACACAGGAGAGGCTGTGGGGATTATTATGTGCAGGAAGGTCCTCTTTGGAAAGTTTCAGGAGAAGAGGGGTTAGGCACTGAGTCGATGATGGAAGAAGAGGATTCATCCGGGAAGGTGAGGATCCTGAGTGGCAGGGCAGCTTGGAGAGCTGTCAGAGGATGTCAGAAGGACACGTGTACCCAGAGAGTTGGTGGCCGGACAGTCAGAGTAACAGACCAGGGGCAGCTGGAGCCAGACAAGAGCTGGGGGAGGCAGGTGCCTGCAGGAATCAGGCTGTGAGTGGAGGTGTCCTAGGAGTGACAAGTCTCCTGCTTCCTCCAATTAAATTATCTACATGGGCCCACTTTCTGGCTTGTGGACCTCACTGTAGACTCTAAAAGGCTCCTTTTCTTCTAAATATGTTCACCAATTACCTATGACTGGAAGACAGAGGGTTTCTAAAGAGCTGAGAGAGGCCCCAGAGTGATCCACAATGAACCAATGCTGCTGATATGAACTGCATGTGAATTCCCCCAAAGTGACCACGTCTACATTGGCCCCAGGTTTGAAATGTTTTTTTATTTCACTGACCACATGGTGAGAGACAGCAGGGCCAGGAACAGCAGATGACTGGGTTGACGGACACAGGAGAAAGACCTGTGAGAGCCCAGGCTGGGCACAGCTCCCGGTTCTCATCTTATATGTGGCCTCTGCAGATGCCTGCTGGCTCAGCTCTGCATGCTGGTCTCCACCATCATTGTCCCTCTGATTCTCCTGAAATTCTATACCTGAGTCATACACAGAGTAAAGCTCTTCCCCCATGGCAATGAACCAAAGGCCAAGCCTACACCCACTTTCCCCTTCCCCAGAGATGATCTTTGAGCAGCAAAATGAAGGAGGAAGGCAGCCAAAGGTTCAGTGGGGGAGGGGTGGGATGTGGGGCCAGAAGGAGAAGTGAAACCTGCCTCTTCCAGTCTCTATCTTCCTCTTCTTCCCACGTGTCTTCCAAAGGAACAGTCCAAGTCCAGGGATCAACAGCATAGCCAGAACAGCCTTTATGATGCATGGCAGGGGGTCAGCACTGACCTGTCCATGTGAATCTGTTTTCCTCACACAGAGAGAATGAAGAAAGTTAAGGAAAGACACAACTTGTAATACCCATTGCCAAGGGGAGATATATAGAGAGGAGATGGCAAAGTCTGAGGGAAAGAGGAAGGAGTGAGGCAGTATCATTCATTCACCCAGGTCCCAAGCTCCTGCTTGATGCCAGGGATGCTGAGAGGAGCAAGCCAGGGTCACACAGTGGGAAGACTGAAAATACCAAAGTCTTCCAGCCAGAGAGATGGCAGTGCCATAGAAGTTTATACCTTGTACACTGGTCTTCAAGGAGGGCCTCCCAGGGGAGGTGATGCAAAAACTCAGCCTTGAGAGAGGAATAGGAGTCTACCAGACATTCAGACTGGGCACAGCTTTCCAAAAAGGAGTGGAAATGGCTGTTTTCACTTCCATTTGTTTGTTCCATGACAAATCTCCAGCCCTAGGGGTTGCAATCACCCTAGACCAGCAGGCAGGAGAGGGTAAGGCAAAGGCGGGCTGGGCAAGAATCAGAGGGAGGAAGAGGCTCTTTCCAGAGGGTCTTATGAGTCATGCTGAGTGTTGAACTTTATCTGAGACTCCAGAATGGGAACAAGGGAAAGGTATCATGAGATTTTAAGTGATGCTGACATATCAGCTCCCACCAGCAGCTCATGGGAGACAGTTAGAGGTGCTGGACTGCACACAAGATACCAGGTCATTTATTCAGTGCTAGAAGCTTTGCCTGGTATAAGAATTAAAAGGAGAACAGGACAAGCCCTCTGCCCTCAAGGTGTTCCAAGCTATGGCGAAGACAAACCCATCAATAGCATTGCTGTTCAGTGTGGGGTGGCCATGGACTGCGCCTTAAAGTGGATGATGCCTGAGGCAGGAAGGTTACAGCAGCTGCAGTGCCTGTGCAACATGAGATTGAGCTACCCTTTGTTTAACTTGATTCAAAATGCTACTATAACCAAGTGCAGGACACTGTTCACAGGCCCGTGACCTGAGGAAAATCCTTCAATAGCAATAAGTAAGGAAGTGAAAAACTCTTGACTTGGGAGGTTTGATGGTAGAGGAAGCAGCATTTCCAGAGGCTCAGGAACTTGCAATTGTAGGACACATTCAGGGAAGCCAAGCAAACAATTCAGTGTGAAGTGTGTGAGGTAAGGAGCATGGGCAGAGGAGCTTTGCAGCCCTGAATCCTGAAGGGAGTCCCTGGGTCGGACTCCTACAGATGATACAGACCAATCACAAAATCCGATTGCTTTTCGAAAGACTACAGTGGATGACTCACTATGGATAATGAATGAGGTAGGAGTGCTGGAAAACTATTGCCCTGGACCAGATCTGACACTGCCCTGCAGCATCTGGGAGGGAAGGGGCTCCCCAGCGGGCAACAGGCAGGCAGGTGCAGGCAGCAGGCAGCATGGGTCAGGGGAGGGGTGAGCCCTCAGGGAAATACATCTCTAGTGAATGCTTTTGCTGCTGCAGCTCTGGTTCTCTTTGCCTCCCCCACACCACCCCTGCTCTGCCTCCAGGGCCAGCTGGGACAGGGAATAGATCATCTTGAGCTGGGTGGACAAGATTTTCATTAAAAACAAATCCCTGTTTCTTGAAGGAAATGTGGGGATGGAGTTGGACTGGCATGCAAGGTCTTGAGAGACGGTTAAAAGCAGACATGCTGTGGCTGTACCTATCAGACTCCTTTATCAGGTGACCCATTGAAAGGTGGGGCTAATAACATGGTAGGCAGAAAATCCCATGACCCTCACCCCTGAGCTCTGACAGTGCCCCTCCCCTCTGGCAGGTGCACTCACCAGAGACACAGACTTCCCCCAGGTCTAAGGTGGCAGTTTTCTGGTCCACCTGATTGCTGACCACGCAGGTCAAGCTGGCACTGGGTTGGCTCAGGGGCAGGCTCAGAGTCAGGGTCCAGGGGTTTGAGGGTGGATCCAGGGTTATTCTCTGCCCTCTGGGAAGGCCCATGCTCCCCCAGGTCACCTTCAGGTCCTCTGTGTCCTGTGAGGCTGTGCACTCCAGGGTGGCATTGCACCAGCCTGGTGTGATGGATGTGGATTTGACCAGGATCTGGGGAAGGGGTACAGGATCTGGGAGAGAAGAAACAAAAGAATGGGGCTTACATGATTGGAGAACATTTCAGTCTGTACATTCTCATCTATTATCTCACTGAAACCCTGGCATACTCCCCTTAATGATAGTGAACACATTTTACAGATAAAACACAATTTGCAGAATTAGAACAAATAATTTCACAATTTGTATGGAAATACAAAAAACCTCCAATAGTCAAAGCAATCTGGAGAAAGAAGAATGAACTGGAGGAATCAACCTTCCTGACTTCAGATTATACTACAAAGCCACTGTTCAACAGTATGGTACTGGCCCCTAAACAGAAATATAAACCAATGGAACAAGATAGAAAGCCCAGAAATAAACCCATGCACCTATGGGTACCTTATTTTTTAACAAAGGAGGCAAGAATATACAATGGGGTAAAGACAGCCTCTTCAATAAATGGTGCTGGGAAAATTGGTTAACCACTTGTAAAAGAATGAAACTAGAATACTTTCTAACACCATACACAAAAATAAACTCAAAATGGATTAAAGATCTAAACATAAGACCAGAAACTATAAAACTCCTAGAGGAAAACATAGGCAAAACACTCTCCGACATAAATCACAGCAGGATCCTCTATGACCCGCCTCCCAGAGTAATGCAAATAAAAGCAAAAATAAACAAATGGGACCTAATTAAGTTTAAAAGCTTTGCACAATGAAGAAAACTATAAGTAAGGTGAAAAGACAACCCTCAGAATAGGAGAAAATAATAGCAAACAAAGCAACTGACAGAGAATTAATCTCAAAAATATACAAGCAGCTCCTGCAGCTCAATGCCAGAAAAATTAACAACCCAATGAAAAAAATGGGCCAAATAACTAAAGAGTGAGCTGCAACAGCAAAAGCATTCACTAAAGAACTAAACTTCTTTCTCCAAAGAAGACATACAGATGGCTAACAAACACATGAAAAGATGCTCAACATCACTCATTATTAGAGAAATGCAAATCAAAACCACAATGGGGTTCC
The DNA here is from genome assembly GCF_023091745.1 of Budorcas taxicolor. Classification (NCBI taxonomy): domain Eukaryota; kingdom Metazoa; phylum Chordata; class Mammalia; order Artiodactyla; family Bovidae; genus Budorcas; species Budorcas taxicolor. Next base: position 13,607,865 of record NC_068912.1, read on the forward strand.
ATCTCACGCCAGTCAGAATGGCTGCGATCCAAAAGTCTACAAACAATAAATGCTGGAGAGGGTGTGGAGACAAGTGTAAAACTTTTCTTACACAGTGTAAAAACCCTCTTACACTGTTGGTGGGAATGCAAACTAGTACAGCCACTATGGAGAACAGTGTGGAGATTCCTTAAAAAACTGTAAGTAGAACTGCCATATCACCGAGCAATCCCACGGCTGGGTATACACACTGAGGAAAACAGAATTGAAAGAGACACGTGTACCCCAATGTTCATTGCAGCACTGTTTACAATAGCCAGGACATGGAAGCAACCTAGATGTCCATCAGCAGATGAATGGATAAGAAAGCTGTGGCACATATACACAATGGAGCATGACTCAGCCATTAAAAAGAGTACATTTGAATCAGTTCTAATGAGGTAGATGAAACTGGAGTGAAGTAAGTCAGAAAGAAAAACACCAATACAGTGTACTAACGCATATATATGGAATTTAGAAAGATGGTAACAATGACCTGGAGACGGTAATGGCACCCCACTCCAGTACTCTTTTGCCTGGAAAATCCCATGGATGGAAGAGCCTGGTAGGCTTCAATCCATGGGGTCACTAAGAGTTGGACACGACTGAGCAACTTCACTTTGACTTTTCACTTTCATGCATTGGAGTAAGAAATGGCAACCCACTCCAGTGTTCTTGCCTGGAGAATCCCAGGGACAGGGGAGCCTGGTGGGCTGCCGTCTACAGGCTCACACAGAGTCGGACACGACTGAAGTGACTTAGCAGCAGCAGCAGCAACGATGACCCTATATGCGAGACAGCAAAAGAGACACAATTGTAAAGAACAGCCTTTTGGATTCTGTGGGAGAAGGCGAGGGTGGGATGATTTGAGAGAATAGCATTAAAACATATATATTGTCATATGTGAAACAGATTGCCAGTCCAGGTTCGATGCATGAGACGGGGTGCTCAGGGTTGGTGCACTGGAATGACCCTGAGCGATGGGATGGGGAGGGAGATGGGTGGGGGTTTCAGGATGGGAACACATGTACACCCATGGCTGATTCATGTCAATATATGGCAAAAACCACTATAATATTGTAAAGTGATTAACCTGCAAATAAAATAAATAATTTATTTTTTTTTAAACCCACAATTTGCCAAATACTTAACACACAGCAAGTGACAATAAAGAGGAGAGCCACTGAGGTAAGTTGTATGTGATTTTACTAAATTGTGTGTATGTTTAGAAAGACTCGTAGATTTCCAACCAGAAAATAAAGCCTGATCCCACTTCCCCAATACCCATTATTTCTAAGAAAATTGGGTTTCTCCTAGAAGCGGTAGTAGTCTGGGACAGAAGGCCTAGTCCTGGATCAGGATCTTGCCCTTCTCTCTTGCACAGATGATGCTTGAGACTGTATAGCCTCTAGAGAAGACAGATACCTGGTCAGCACTGGGACCCCAGAGAAATGTTCTGTGCTCACAGGAATGGACAAATTTGTGGGAGATGCAGTGGTAGCAACTACTATGAGGAGTCTGAGTCTGGTTAGAACATGCCACTGAACTTGAGACGTGATATACTGATCAGTTGGTCACAGAAATCACATGGGAACCTAAGGCAGCAACCGTCAATCTCTCGCAGCAGATATTTTCCTAGGCCGTTGGACTTTAGGGAAAAAAAATTGTTGACTAAGTGAGGGTATCTGGAAATGTTACAGAGTAACTTTTCTCCTACATCTACTGAAGGCTTCTAGTGCTGGACTGGTGGAATCTTTGCATGTAAGGCTGGTCTTGCGCTGGCTCTGAGTAAAAGGAGAAGGAGGTACAGACTACCCATGGATTTCTGAATTGTGATAGATGAATAATGGACCCCAAATAAGTCCACAGCCAATCCTCAGAACCTGTGACTATGTTAGGTTATGTGGCAAGGTCAAATTAAGGTAACAGATGGAATTAAGGCTGCTAAGTAGCTTGCTTTAAAATGAGATTATTCTGATTACCTGGATGGGACAAATGTAATCACAAGTGTCCTTAAACATGGAAGGAAGAAGATGAGGTCAAAGGGATAAGGTTTGAGAAGAATTGCTCCCAATATTGCAGGCTTTTAAGATGGAGGAAGGTGATCCTGAGCCAAATAATATAAACAACCACTGCTGCTGCTGCTGCTGCTGCTAAGTCGCTTCAGTCGTGTCCAACTCTGTACAACCCCATAGACGGCAGCCCACCAGGCTCCCCCGTCCCTGGGATTCTCTAGGCAAGAATACTGGAGTGGGTTGCCATTTCCTTCTCCAATGCATGAAAGTGAAAAGTCAAAGTGAAGTTGCTCAGTCATGTCTGACTCTTAGCACTAGAAGGTGCAAAATACAAATAAATGAATCTCCTTCTGAAACCTCTAGGAAACAACACAGCCCTGCCAATACCTTGACTTTGGCCTGGTGAAACCCATGGGTGACTTCTGACCTGTAGCTCAGAAAGATAATAAATTTGCTTTGTGTTAAGTCTCCAAATTAAAGCAGCAACAGACAATTAATACACACATTATGTAACCTGGACCTATAAAGAACAATAATTGTTATAACAATATCATTTCCCCCAATTCCCATTCTCCTCTCCCAAACTACTAAAGTGGTTTATCCCTGGTATAAATCTCAACTCCTCTCACCATTTGCAGTAAACCACTTACTTCCTGATTCAAGGGGGAAAGGAGTCTGAAGGTTGGTGTCTGGAAGGGATCCTGAAAAATGGAGCCTGTGTGCCAGTCCTAGCACAAAAGAGCAAGGGAAGCCATAGGGTGGAGTGAGGAGTGTCACTCACCATAGACAGTGAGGAGGAAAACCTGGTTAAATTCTATGCCTCCAGTGAAGCTGGCTCGAGCCCGGTAGTGCCCACTGTCCTCTCGGGTCAGGTTCTCAATCCTCAGGGACGTCACATTGGGCACATGGACCCTCTGCTGGTACTTGTCCTGGAGGCTGACCCAGGTTGGGGTGTCTTTCCCACGGTGGACTCGCATGAAGACTCTGTAGTTTGACTCAGAGCCAAAGCCCCACGAGACCTCCTCTGGGTCAGCTTCTTGCTTCTTGGTCACATGAAACAACACAGAACCTCCTTGGATCCCCTGCATGGGAACATGGACTCCAGAATCCTGAACTCCAGGACCAGGTGTTACAGAACTCTTGACTCCAGTGCTGTGGATGCCTAGGGCATTGGAAATAGGAAATGTATTTTTTTCAGTAACAATAAAGGATAAAATTATATAGCTTATATTTTAAACAAAATTCATCCAATATACTCCCTTGATTCTTAGGAGGCAAACTAGTAACATGATTTTGAAGCAATTCTGCTATTAAATCCTAGTTCTAGTGATCTGTTACCTCGAGTAGGTAAGTTTAACTAATCTGCAGTTTCCTCACCTACATTATAAATTGAGTGAGATCATGGATCAAAAGCACCGAGCACTCTTTCTATCCATACCAAATGTGTAACTGTAGGAGGAGCTTCTTAATTGCCCCCTTACGTTCACATCCTTACGTAGTGCCCTCCCCTGGAATGGGGCTGTGTCTAGAGAGTGGCTTAGGACTAGACTAGAGCAGATGTGATGGATGTCACTCAGTGATCCTAGGTTATACAAGACTGTGACTTCCCTCTTGCTCACACTCTCTCTTCTTCACTTTCACTCTTGTTCGCTCTGAGGAACTCAGCTGCCCTGAGGAGGAGCCCATGACAAGAAACTGAGGGAGCCTCTGGCCAACATCCAGGGAGGAAATGGCACCCTCAGTCCAATAATCACAGGAACTGCCCCCCATCAGCAATCCATGAGAGCTCTTGGGATCACATCTTGCCCATTCGACCCTAAGCTGATGCAGCCAAGATTCTGATTTCAGTCTTGAAGACCCTGAGCCAGAGGACTCAGCTGATCCAACTCTAAGCCCTGAACCACAGAAACTGTGAGATTATATCAGATGGTGTTTAAGGCAGTAAGTTTTGGGATAACACGTTACACAGAAATAGATACCTAATACAAACATGAAGACTGCTCTCCTTCCCAGCATCTTCAGGGCAATGTAGTATTCAGGACAGGCTAGGCTATGCTAGGTAATGAACAGTTACAGTACCTCAATATCTCAGAACAAGCAGAGTTTATATCTCCTACCACAGGTCCCCTCAGAGAGTGAGTGAAGGATCCTAATTCAAATGTTGGGGGATTTACTACCTTGTAGCCACACCCAAAGAGCTCACAGCATCCACACAGGCTCCCAGCCCCACCGCAGAGATGGGAGACAGGAGAACCACACAGGAGTTTCACTGCATCTGTCCAGAAGTAGTGTGCTCTCTGCTCATGTTTTTTGGCCAGCACTCATCACAAGGGCTTCCCTGGTGGCTCAGAGGTTAAAGCGTCTGCCTCCAATGTGGGAGACCTGGGTTCAATCCCTGGATCGGGAAGATCCCCTGGAGAAGGAAATGGCAACCCACTCCAATATTCTTGCCTGAAGAATCCCATGGACGGAGAAGCCTGGTAGGCTATAGTCCACGGGGTCACAAAGAGTCGGACATGACTGAGCGACTTTACTTTCACTTTCATCACAAGGCTAACTGCCAAGGACTAGAATATGAGGGGGAGAGCTAGTGATCAAGATTTCCTTGCTTATTTAAGTTATATGCAGAGCACATCATGAGAAACACTGGGCTGGATGAAGCACAAGCTGGAATTAAGACTGCCAGGAGAAATATCAATAACCTCAGATATGCAGATGACAACACCCTTATGGCAGAAAGTGAAGAAGAACTAAAGAGCCTCTTGATGAAAGGGAAAGAGGAGAGTGAAAAAGTTGGCTTAAAGCTCAGCATTCAAAAAACTAAGATCATGGCATCTGGCCCCATTACTTCATGGCAAATAGATGGGGGAAACAGTGGAAACAGTGGCTGACTTTATTTTTTCGGACTCCAAGATCACTGCAGATGGTGACTGCAGCCATGAAATTAAAAGCCGCTTACTCCTTGGAAGGAAAGTTATGACCAACCTAGACAGCATATTAAAAAGCAGAGACATTACTTTGCCAACAAAGGTCCGTCTAGTCAAGGCTATGGTTTTTCCAGTAGTCATGTATGGATGTGAGAGTTGGACTGTAAAGAAACTGAGCACCAAAGAATTGATGCTTTTGAACTGTGGTGTTGGAGAAGACTCCTGAGAGTCCCTTGGACTGCAAGGAGACGCACCTAGTCCATCCTAAAGGAGATCAGTCCTGGGTGTTCGTTGGAAGGACTGATGCTGAAGCTGAAACTCCAATACTTTGGCCACCTGATGCGAAGAGCTGACTCATTTGAGAAGACCCAATGCTGGGAAAGATTGAGGGCAGGAGGAGAAGGGGACGATAGAGGATGAGATGGTTGGATGGCATCACTGACTCAATGGACATGGGTTTGGGTGAACTCTGGGAGTTGGTGATGGACAGGGAGGCCTGGCATGCTGTGGTTCATGGGTTCACAATTAATCGCACACGACTGAGTGACTGAACTGAACTGAACTGTCCTTGTGACCCTGAGTTGTGACCAGTGGGCACATTTGCTGCAGGGTCACCACCTCCTGAGCCCACCCTCCCTCTTCAGACATAGGCCCAAGGGATCTGACACCCTCTGTCCTTTCTGGGGACCAGGTTGGACAGAACAGAATGAGGGAAAGTGCCCTATCTGAAAAGATGATTAATCTGCTTCTTCCAGCAGGTTAGGATTCATCTGCCATGATTGGTCTCAGCCTTCCACAGTCGGAATTTTCTTTCCAATTCAATAAAATCTCATATCAGACCTGTCTCCCTCCTGCTGCTGCTACTGCTAAGTCACTTCAGTTGTGTCCTACTCTGTGCGACCCCATAGATGGCAGCCCACCAGGCTCCCCTGTCTCTGGGATTCTCCAGGCAAGAACAGGAGTGGGGTTGCCACTTCATTCTCCAATGCGTGAAAGTGAAAAGTGAAAGTAAATTTGCTGAGTTGTGTCCGACTCTTAGCAACCTCATGGACTGCAGCCTACCAGGCTCCTCCATCCATGGGATTTTCCAGGCAAGAGTACTGGAGTGGGTTGCCATTGCCTTCTCCTCTGTCTCCCTGCTACTGTACTTATTCTCATTTCCGGCTCTCACTGGAAGCAGAGACTAGCACATGCTAGTGTTCATATGCCCAAGGGTTTAAGATATTTCTTTGTATTCATTTAATCACTAATTCATTTAATCAGGCATCTCCTCTAGGTCAAGCTTCAGGGAGCATTTGTCCAGACCCCTCTTGTCACAGAAGAGGAAGCTTCTCAGGAGGTGAACTTGTGCTGGGCAAAGCCACACCTGGCGCCAGGGCTCCCCTCTCCCAGCCCAGCACTTCTCCCCTGCAGAAGCTCCCACAAGCTCCTTCACCCTCTCCCTATCCTCCCCAGGGCTCCCATCCCAGCACTGTTGTCTCATCACCAGGATCTGAGCAGCTCCTGGAGGCTCATCCTCCAGTTTTCCTCTCTTGAAATGAGGAAGCAAGAACTTTGAAGGTCTTAGAAGGGCAGGAACTTCTTGCCAGATGAGGGTTAAACAACAGCCCAGCCAGACTCCCCACTTGCTGGGGGAAAAACAAAAAGAAAAACAGGAACCAGGGAGAGAGGAAGCTTAGCCCTCAGACTACTGAGAGGATCCACTCAGAAGGGAATAGTGAGCCCACCTGTGAGGATGATGGAAGAAGACTTTGAAAGAGAAGGAAGGGGGCAAGAGCTGTGATCTACCAAAGGTCTAATCCTGAAGGAGAAAAAGTCAGGGAGAGTGTAGTTAAAAACAAGATAGTGTAAAAGTTTACTTAAACAATGTAAAATTAAAAGTAATAAATCAAGTTAAAACTGTGTCTTTTTCTCCCTCTCTCTATGTAATCTGCCAACCCGAAAGATTATGGACAAAACCCTAAATAACAGAACAGATTTTCCACTTAAAAAAACTGAAAAGTAGAGAAGTTGTACATTTTACTGCTGACGTAGAGATTTCTTGTTAGAAAGGGGGTAATGTTTTGCAAAGCTCATTCTTAATTCAAGACATCTCTTTATAAATGGTCTCTAATTCATCAATTTTCATATAACTCCTACAAGTTCATTTAGCAGCTGGGATACTAAAACAAAAAAAAGCTTTCCAACTTTCTCCAGATTTCATAATTTGGTGGGCATTTCCTCATTAGTTTATATTTAATATAAATGTATATTCCATATACATAATCATATAATCTTCCAGGAAGTCATGTATGTAATTAGGGTTTTGTCCAGTCCTCAGTTCACTTTTCACTTGATTCCCCATAGTTTCTACATCCCTTTCTCTTCTCTTTTCCCCTTAGTTCACCCACTTCAAGAGCCCACATTACTAGTCTATTGTTCCTTCCACAGTTTCGCCATATTCTTACTACAGGTGGATATACAGAAGCCCTTAATCTTAAGAAGCTGCTGTTCCTTTTACAAAAGCAGAATTTCATTTCACTGTATTTAACAGCCTTCATCTTTCTCAAGAAATCAAGACTACAGTTGCTTTCTCCATCTCAGACAGAGTTCTAGTCAACTTCCTCCTCCATAGGACAGCTGCACAGACTGTCAGGTACCCTCTGAGTTGTACCCCAGCCTGTCCAAGTCAAGGAGCCAGCTTCTTAGTCTCTCTCCCTCTCTGCAGGCAGCTCTGGGTTCTCCAGACTTCCCATTACTGCTGCAGAGACAGCCTTACCTCCCTCAGATGTTTCCCTTAAAATAGTGAAGGCTGCCTGAGCTTGGGTATCCTAGACTCGCCACAACCAGAAGGTCATTTTGCTCTTCTGTTCACCCCAGAACTCTAAACCAAATGCACTACATTTGCTAAATAATTACAAAGCTGTTATTTCTTTTTGCTCACCAAGGACATTAGGCACAGAAAAGGCACCCTGCCTCCCTGCTCCACCCAGAGACCCTCCCTCCCAGGAGCCTGGGCCACTCACTGAGGAGGAGGTTGATGAATCCCAGGAACGTGGAGGCCCAGCAGAGGTGGAGGTCTTCTGGGCAGTGCCCCATCTCAGTCTGCCTGACACCATGTGCATCTAGAAGGAACAGAAAGAGAGGAGAGAGTGTCATTCAAAGCGCACTTATGCTAATCTCCACCCCTAGGGTGGGGCTAGCATGTTAGTTCTGGTTTGCAGTCCACCAGCCTGTTCTAAGCCACTCAGAGGTTTCCTATTATTATTCCCAGCACCCACAGTAGGACATCAATAAACAATTGCAGAGTAAAATACTGCACTGTCCACTATGTTGGAGATGCCCATCCTGCGGTCATACCAGACTGTTAATCTCACCCTCACCATACTAGCACTCCTTGGAATCCCCTTACCTGTTCCCTGTGGAAACAGCTCAGCCCAGATAGCCACGCTCATCCAAAGCAGCCTGTGGCCAAAGCCCAGAACTCAAGCTATTTCAGCCAGGATAGGCCACAAGTCTGCTGCTTTTGGTGTTGTCTCCTATCTTCACACTATTTGGTGAGTTTGATTTTCTATAAGCTTCAACTGTCACTTGCCTAAGTAAGAAATTATGAGCAGAAGAACAAAGTTCTTTGAGTGTCATTTCCTGCATCACCAATGCAAATGTCGGCATTTATCTATTGCTTGCACCCTAATTGCTTTCCCTGCCTTATGGCTTTCACTAGTGGTAGGCATGTTCCCTACACAGAGGGCAAAGCCAGACCCCACAGGATCTGATGGGCTCTTGCCTGAATACCACCCACCACTTCCCTTAAGACTCTGCCAGCCCTGTACCTGCTATCACAGAGGGGCAGGGAGAGATGCCTAGACTCCCCTCCTAGGCACAGACTCAGCTGCCTCAGACTCACTGCTACCGACTGAGGCTCAGGCTCTGGCATCTTCTCTTGAGACTAAATACCCCACACCAGAGAACTGTCAGGTTCCACACCCCGCAGGAGCAGCCCCATCTATCTAACTCCTGGTCTCTAAAGGGGAATGCCAAGTTATTCATTTGAAATAAAAGTCTGAGGACAGATGCCAAACAGGGACCCAAGACAGCCGTTCCTGTGAACAGGGTCTGTCCCCAACAATAAGGTGGCTTATTGCACACAGACCACACAATGGTTATGATAGGGGGCTTTTTCTCCCTCATTCTGAAACTTCCTACCAAATTAAAACACGTTTTTATGGGAAGATTGTTGTGGCCCCCATCCTTTTCATGAAAAGCATAAAGGGAAGAAGTAACTTCACAGTGGATGAGCCTGGGGAACACTCCTTTCAGCCAGGTGGTGAAGGTCAGCATCCTCTGTGGTATGTCATGTGGTAACATATACCCTTGATATGATACAGTGAAAATAGCACTTGCTTCAGTGGTCCTCCACCCAAAACCCAAAACTCTAGTCTAATCATGAGAGAAACATTCAGTTCAGTTCAGTCGCTCAGTCGTGTCTGACTCTTTGCAACCCCATGAACGGCAACATGCCAGGCCTCCCTGTCCATCACCAACTCCCAGAGTCTGCCCAGACTCATGTCCATTGAGTCGGTGATGCCATCCAAACATCTCATCCTCTGTCGTCCCCTTCTCTTCCTGCCCTCAATCTTTCCCAGCATCAAGATCTTTTCAAATGAGTCAGCTCTTGGCATCAGGTGGCCAAAGTATTGGAGTTTCAGCTTCAACATCAGTCCTTCCAATGAACACCCAGGACTGATCTCCTTTAGGTTGGATCTCCTTGCAGTCCAAGGGACTCTCAAGAGTCGTCTCCAACACCACAGTTCAAAAGCATCAATTCTTCGGTGCCCAGCTTTCTTTACAGCCCAACTCTCACATCCATACGTGACTACTGGAAAAACCATAGTCTTGACTAGGTGGACCTTTGTTGACAAAATAATGTCCCTGCTTTTTAATATGCTATTTAGGTTGGTCATAACTTTCCTTTCAAGGAGTAAGCGTCTTTTAATTTCATGGCTGCAGTCACCATTTGCAGTGATCTTGGAGCCCCCAAAAATAAATTCAGCCATCATTTCCACTGTTTCCCCATCTATTTGCCATGAAGTGACAGGACCAGATGCCATGATCTTAGTTTTGTGAATGCTGAGCTTTAAGCCAATTTTTTCACTCTCCTCTTTCCCTTTCATCAAGATGCTCTTTAGTTCTTCTTCACTTTCCGCCATAAGGGTGGTGTCATCTGCATATCAGAGGTTATTGATATTTCTCCCAGCAATCTTGACTCCAGCTTGTGCTTCTTCCAGCACAGCGTTTCTCATGATGTACTCTGCATATAAGTTAAATAAGCAGGGTGACAACATGCAGCCTTGACATACTCCTTTTCCTATTTGGAACCAGTCTGTTGTTCCATGTCCAGTTCTAACTGTTGCTTACTGACTTGCACACAGATTTCTCGAGAGGCAGGTCAGGTGGTCTGATATTCCCATCTCCTTCAGAATTTTCCACAGTTTATTGTGATCCACATAGTCAAAGGCTTTGGCTTAGTCAATAAATCAGAAATAGATGTTTTCCTGGAACTCCTTTGCTTTTTTGATGATCAGGCAGATGTTGGCCATTCAATCTCTGGTTCCTCTGCCTTTTCTAAATTCAGCTTGAACATCTGGAAGTTCACTGTTCATGTATTGCTGAAGCCTGGCTTGGAGAATTTTGAGCATTACTTTACTAGCGTGTGAGATGAGTACAATTGTGCGGTATTTTGATCATTCTTTGGCATTACCTTTCTTTGGAATTGGAATGAAAACTGACCTTTTCTAGTCCTGTGACCACTGCTGAGTTTTCCAAATTTGCTGACATATTGAGTGCAGCACTTTCCCAGCATCATCTTTCAGGATTTGAAATAGCTCAACTGGAATTCCATCACCTCCACTAGCTTTGTTCATAGTGATGCTTCCTAAGGCCCACTTGACTTCACATTCCAGGATGTCTGGCTCTAGGTGAGGGTGAGTGACCACACCATTGTGATTATCTGGGTCATAATGATCTTTTTTTTTTTTTTTTTACAGTTCTTCTGTGTATTCTTGTCACCTCTTCTTAATATCTTCTGCTTCTGTTAGGTCTATACCATTTCTGTCCATAATTGAGCCTGTCATTGCATGAAATGTTCCCCTGGTATCTCTAATTTTCTTGAAGAGATCTCTAGTATTACCCATTCTATTTTTTTCCTCTATTTCTTTCCACTGATAGCTGAGAAAGGCTTTCTTATCTCTCCTTGCTATTCTTTGGAACTCTGCATTCAAATGGGTATATTTTCCTCCTTTGCTTTTTGCTTCTTTTCACAGCTATGAAACATTAGACAAATTAGAAATATTAGACAAATCCTAATTGAGGAAAATGTTACCAAATACCCTACAGACTCTCCTTAAAACCGTCATGAGAAAAAGGAACAGCTAACAAACTGTCAGAGCCCAGAGGAGACCAAGGACACATGATGACTAAATGCAAGATGAGATCCTGGACACTGGGTAAAAATTGAAGGACAACTGAACAAAGTACAAACTTTCAATACTTACCAACATTTCCATATTATAACACTGATATGTCATGAAGGCTCCTCTTCCCTTGAACTTTTCCAGGCAAGAATACTAGAGTGGGTTGCCATTTCCTATTCCATAGGATCTTCTCAGCCTAAGCATTGAACTGACATCTTTTGTGTCTTCTACACTAGCAGGCAGATCCTTTACCACTAAGCCACTTGGGAAGTCCTAACATACTGTTATCACTCTATTAATTGCAACAAATATTAGGAGTATAAGATGTTGATAATGTTGCAGGAAATGAGACCCATCCAGGGCCCAAGAGTGGGACCTTGTCTAACACTCAGGCATGAATTGTTCAAGGAGACACATGTGCTGACAATGCAAGAGATTTTATTGCGAAGGTGCGCTTAGGTAGAGAGCAGCAGGGTAAGGGAACCCAGGAGAACTGCCCTGCCACATGGCTCGTCGTCTTGGATTTCATGATGATGTGAGTTTCTGGCCCTTCATCCTGACTCTGGGTCCTTCCTGGTGGCACACTCATCACTCAGTCAAAATGGATTCCAATGAGGAGGATTCTGGGAGGTTGCTAGAACATATGGATTGGTGTCTTCTCTCTTCTTTTGACCTTTCTTGAATTCTTCTGGTTGGTGGTGGCTTGTTAGTTCCAGGCTCCTTACCAGGAGCTCCTGTCATAAAGTAACTCATACAAATGGTTACTGTGATGCCTGATCAGGGTTTCAGTCAGTGTTTCCTTTTACAATAATAGGGGAGACTGTATGTGGAGTATATGGCAACTCTCTGTACCATCTTGTCATTTTTTCTGTAAATCTAATATAGTTTTAAAAACTTTTTTTCTTTTGTTAAAGTACTACTTGTCTTGAGCTCATATCCCTTCTGGTTACAACTGCCCATGAGAGATATTCAGGCATGTCCCTCGCCCTTTCCACAAAGGCCAGTGAGATCTATGTGTGACTCTCTCCCCTGATATACACACAAACACTTGTTTCCAGATAAACCCTGTTCCCACTGCTGACCGCACAAAAGCAGAATTGAAAACTATTTGGGTTCTATCCCCAAGCCTGGCTCATAGATGCTCACACAACATTTATCAAGTAAATGTTTACTGAAGCCCTCCTGGATGCCTGTCATGTGCTAGATACTCATAATGTACAGTAAACACAACTTCTCTGTTCCTTGTCTGGACAGAGGCCACACCACAGTGGGCAACAGATGCTAAACACAGAAATGCCTTATGTAGCTATCATGGCAGTTACAGAGAAGGGAAAATACAGGGTGCTGGGAGGGGAGGAGGGCACTGAAGGGGCAGGGAGGCCCCTCTGAGGAAGGGTGACTAAGCTGAAGCCTATAGATTCTGGTGGCCATGAGCTCCACATGGGCAATCCCAGTGGGCTTATCCCCATCTTCACCTTACTGACTTTTGGCACTTTCTTTTTTCAAAAAACCTTCTTTACCCGGATTGCTGGACACCAGAGTCTCCTGACTTTCACTGGCCACTCCTTCTCAGCCTCCTCTTCCTGACTATGACCTTCTGAAGCCCAGACCTTGATCCCTGGACCACTTGCCTGTCTACACAAGCCTATTTCTGAATTCCAGACCCATGTGTAAAGTTGCCTACTTGAGAGTCCCATGTGACATTCCCATTGCATCTCAAACTCAAATTTCATGCCTGACCCTCAAGCCTGCTTCTTCCCTGGTGGTCCCTGTCTCAGGACATGGTGCCTCATTTTCCATGGTGCTCAGGCCAAAATCCTTATTCCTCTTTTGCTCAGACTCATCTCTGACCCATCAGTAAATCCTGCTACCCCTATATAATATTTCACGGATCCACCCCCTTCTCACCACGTCCACCATTTTCACTTTTAGCTGGAATTGCTGGTGCCTTGCAACACATGCCCAGGCCCCAACCTTGCTGCACTGCACACACAACCAGAGTGGACCTTTAAACTATTGTCATGTCTTGTTCCTCTGAAAACACTCTGCTGTTAGCCCTCCTACTTAGAAATTCAAACCTTGATCTTATCCTTCCAGGCCCATGCCATCTTTTCTCCTGGCCACCTTTATCACCTCATCTCTCCAGGTTCCAGACATCACTCCTCTCCAGCCTAACAAGCCATGTGTCTGTACCTCCAGTGCTTCACACAGGCTCCCAGTTCAGGGCACTGGCACACGCATATTCTCATCCCATAATGTCCTTCCACCTACTAAAATAACTGTCACTCACAGTCACTCATGTCTGTCAAAATACTACTTCCCCAAAGAGGTCTTCCTTATAGAGTTCTTGTTCTTCTTTATAGAGTTCTACTTGTTCTGTCTTCATATACTTGTCACCACTTGACCTTGCATATCTATTTCATCATTTGTTAATTCCCATTATTCCCCTTATGATGTGAGTTCTTGAGAGCTGGGAATTTATCCATCTTATTCTCTTCTGTATCCCTAGCACTGAGAAAAATAGTAAATATCTTGTAATTATTCTTTGGAGTTGGGATAGCCTAGTGATTAAAAGTGTGAACTCTGGAGCCAGACGATTTGGCTCAAAATCACAGAAGTTTAAAAAACGTGTAGAAAAACAGTCACTCTGGAACTTTGCTGGAAGTGACGCAAAGTGGTAGAACCCATGGGGACAAAATTTGGCAACACCCCAAAAGTCAAAGTGATGTACTCAATACCAGCAAATCTGGTATTGAATATTCCCTGAATATTCATTGAAAGGACTGATGCTGAAGCTGAAACTCAAATTTTTGGCCACCTGATGCAAACACCAACTCATTGGAAAAGACCTTGATGCTGGGGAAGACTGAGGCCACAGGACTAGAAAAGATCAGATTTCTTTCCAATCCAAATGAAGGGCAATGCCAAAGAATGGTCAAACTACCCTACAATTTTTCTCATTTCACATGCTAGCAAGGTACTGTTCAAAATCCTTCAAGCTAGGCTTCAACAATACATAAACTGAGAACTTTCAGATGTACAAGTTGCATTTAGAAAAGGCAGAGGAACCAGAGATCAAATTGTCAACATCCATTAGATCATAGAGAAAACAAGGGAATTCCAAAAATGTTCTGCTTCATTGACCATGCTAAAGCCTTTCCTTGTGTGGATCATAACAAAATGTAGAAAATTCTTAAAGAGATGGGAATACCAGACCACCTTACCTGCCTTCTGAGAAACCTGTATGCAGGTTAAGAAGAAAGAGTTATACATCTGTGTCTCTTTTGCTGTCTCGCATACAGAGTTATCATTACTATCTTTCTAAATTCCATATATATGTGTTAGTATACTGTATTGGTGTTTTTCTTTCTGGCTTACTTCACTCTGTATAATAGGCTCCAGTTTCATCCGCCTCATTAGAACTGACTCAAATGTATTCTTTTTAATGGCTGAGTAATACTCCATTGGAAAGGGGGTTCAGGATGGGGAACACATGTACACCTGTGGCAGATTCATGTTGATGTATGGCAAAACCAATACAATATTGTAAAGTAATTAGCCTCCAATTAAAATAAATAAATTTAAATTTAAATTTAAAAAAAAATCTGAAACTTCCAAAAAAAAAAGAAGAAGAAAGAGTTAGAAACAGACATGGAACAACTGACTGGTTCAAAATTGGGACAGGAGTACATTAAGGCAGTATTTTATCACCCTCCTTATTTAACGTATTTTCAGGATACATCATGCAAAATGTTGAGCTGGATGAATCACAAGCTGGAATCAAGATTGCCATAAGAAATAGCAACAAACTCAGATATGCAGATGAGACCACCCTAATGGTGGAAATTTAAGTGGAATTAACATTACTTTGCCAACTAAGGTCTGTCTAGTCAAGGCTATGGTTTTTCCAGTGGTCATGTATGGATGTGAGAGTTGGACTGTGAAGTAGGCTGAGTGCTGAAGAATTGATGCTTTTGAACTGTGGTGTTGGAGCAGACTCTTGAGAGTCCCTTGGCCTGCAAGGAGATCCAACCAGTCCATTCTGAAGGAGATGAGCCCTGGGATTTCTTTGGAAGGAATGATGCTAAAGCTGAAACTCCAGTACTTTGGCCACCTCATGTGAAGAGTTGACTCATTGGAAAAGACTTTGATGCTGGGAAGGATTGGGGGCAGGAGGAAAAGGGGACGACAGAAGATGAGATGGCTGGATGGCATCATTGACTCGATGGACGTGAATCTGAATGAACTCTGGGAGTTGGTGATGAATAGGGAGGCCTGGTGTGCTGCGATTCATGGGGTTGCAAAGATTTGGACACGACTGAGTGACTGAAATGAACTGAACTGAACTGAACTGAAACAGCCTCTTGATGAAGGTGGAGGAGGAAAGTGAAAAACCTGGCTTGAGATTCAGCACTCAAAAAACTAGGATCATGGCATACAGTCCCATCACTTCATGGCATACAGATGGGGGAAAAGTGGAAACTGGCAAGTCTTATTTTCTTGGGCTCCAAATTCAGTGCAGACTGTGACTGCAGCCATATAATTAAAAGATGCTTGCTCCTTGAAGAAAAGCTACAACAAACCTAAGCAGTGTATTAAAAAGCAGAGACATCACTTTGCTGACAAAAATCCTTATAGTCAAAGCTATGGCTTTTCCAATAGTCATGTATGGATGTGAGTGTTGGACCATTAAAAGGTTGAATTCCGAAGAAATAATGCTTTCAAAGTGTGGTGCTGGTGAAGACTCGAGAGTCTGTTGGACAGCAAAGAGATCAAACCAGTCAATTAGAGGAAATCGACCCTGAATATTCATTGGAAGGACTAATGCTGAAGCTGAAACTCCAGTTCTTTGGCCACCTGATGCAAACACTGACTCATTGGAAAAGACCTTGATGCTGGGAAAGATTGAGGGCAAGAAGAGAATGGGGTGGCAGAGAATAAGACGGTTGGATGGCATCACCAAACTAATGGACATAAATTTGAGTAAACTCCAGGAGATAGTGCAGGTCAGGAAAGCCTGGCCTGCTACAGTCATGGGGTTGCATAGAGTCAGACATGACTTAGTGACTGAGCAAAAACAACAACAGAGTCAAAATCCTGCTTCCTCTGCTCTGCATTTCCTATCTATAAAACTTTGTCCCATATTGATTGTTGAATTATTTCTGAGAACAAATGATAGAAACTGATCTAAAGATTTGTAAGTTGTTATTGTTTAGTTGCTAAGTGATGTCTGACTCTTTTGAGACCCCATTGACTATAGCTTTCCATGCTCTTCTGTCCCTGGGATTTCCCAGACAAGAAGAATACTGAAGTGGGTTGCCATTTCATTCTCCAGGTGATCTTCCTGATCCAGGGATTGAACCTGTGTCTCCTTGTAGGTGGATTCTTTACTGCTGCTTCACCAGGGAAATCCAAAGTTTTCTCAGTGCTGCTGCTGCTGCTAAGTCGCTTCGGTAGTGTCCGACTCTGTGTGACCCCAGAGATGGCAGCCCACCAGGCTCCCCTGTTCCTGGGATTCTCCAGGCAAGAACACTGGAGTGGGTTGCCATTTCCTTCTCCAATGCATGAAAGTGAAAAGTGAAAGTGAAGTCATTCAGTCGTGTCCAACTCTTAGCGACCCAAGGACTGCAGCCTACCAGGCTCCTCCATCCATGGGATTTTCCAGGCAAGAGTACTGGAGTGGGGTGCCATTGCTGTCTCTGAGTTTTCTGAGTAGGGACAGGTTAATTGTTCCATGGAATGTTCCCATGGTGGGATACTGTACTTCTTATAAATATCAGGAAGCACTATAGATACTAGTTGAAAAGATTTCTAGAATAATGTTCCATTAAAAAAAGCAGACTGCCAGCATATATGTACATTTATAAAATCTTCTATTACTGACCCTTCTTAGCCCTTGACAATGCCTCTCTATTTACAAAAATGAGTTTGTAAATAGTTTTATTTACCTAATACCTGTCTCTGACCACAGCCTTGACCACATTTTAGAGAAACATCAGCACAGTGCTCTTAGTGCCTCACTACTAATATTGAAGGTCATTGCCACTAGCTTGGTGGTCACTCAGAACCTACCGATAGACTTCGCTACCACTGCCCTCACACAGCTAGTCCAACGGGCTCATGCTTCACTTTCCTAGATCCCTACCACCACCACTCACTGCCTTCTTCCATGTAGTGTGAGATGTTACATCACAATCATGGCTTCAGTTAAAATGTTTCACTTGTCAGAAGAGCATTTTTTGGTTGTTCGGAGCCACTGCTGAGCTTCAGGCACCTTTGTTAAGTTGTAGACACGTGTGTCTGATTCCCCATCTGTCTCTTGTTATTTTTGGTTCTCATCAATTTTCAGAGGAACAGATCCTCTAGTTCTTTATTGAGGTCCAGACTGCTTCTATCATCATCCTTCCTGACTCAATCCTCAGCAGCAGCAAAGTCCCCAGTCGAGTTCCAGGCTCTGGCAAATGGTCTTTATGAGTCCAAGTAAACAATGCCCACACTAACTTTTGCATCTTGGCTACACTGCACTCCCTTTATTGAAAAACCTTCCTCTTTCCCTCCCAATCCATCAAATATATACCCTACCAAGACTGAATCATGAAGAAATAAAAATTCTGAATATACCAATAATGAGTTATGAAATTGGATCAGTATCCAAACTACTTCCAAAAACAAAAGTCCAGGACCAGATGGTTTCACTGGTAAATTCTACCAAATATTTGAAGAACTAACACCCTTATTTGCTTATACTACCAAAAAATAGAAGAGAAGGGAATACTTCTAAAACTCATTTTATGAGGCCAACATTATCATGATACAAAAACTAGTTATGGACACCACAAGAAAAAAGTTATGGACCAATATCGCTGATAAACATAGATGTGAAACTCCTCAACAGAATAAATACTACCATGCTATACTCAGCAATACAAGAAAAGGATCACATATCATGATCAGGTGACATTTATCCCAGGAATGCAAGAATGTTTCAGTATCCACAAATCAATCAGTGTGATATAGCACGTGAATAAAATACAGGATAAAAATTGTATGGTCATTTCAACAAATACATGAAAAGTGGCAAAATTCAATATTTATGAAAATATCTCAACAGGATGGGTATAGAGGAAAAGTACCTCAATGTATTGATAATAAAAGTCATAGATACCAAGCCCACAGCTAACATCACACTCAATAGTGAAAAGCTAAAGGCTTGCAATTAGGCAATGAACATAAAGAAAAGGCAACCAGATCAGAAAATAAGAAGTAAAACAGTCATTACTTGAAGATGACATGATGTTATATATAGAAAGCCCTAAAGATTTCACCAAAAAGAAATAGAACTAATAAACAAATTTATTAAAGTTATCAGATAGTAAATTGATATACAAAAATCTGTTGTGTTTCTGTATATATCAGAAAGAGAAATTAAGAAAGAAATCCCATTTACTATTGCATCAAAAGAATAAAATACCTACGAATAAGTTCAACTAAGGAATGGAAACTATAGATACTGGTGACTATAAGATATTGGTGAAATAAACTGAAAACACAAATAAACTTAAAAGTATTCCACTTTTATTGATTGGAAGAAATAATATTGCTAAATTGTTCATACTATTCAAAGAATAGCAAGAAGAGATAAGAAAGCCTTCCTCAGTGATCAGTGCAAAGAAATAGAGGAAAACAACACAATGGGAAAGATTAGAGATCTCTTCAAGAAAATTAGAGATACCAAGGGAACATTTCATGCAAAGATGGGCTTGATAAAGGACAGAAATGGTATAGACCTAACAGAAGCAGAAAATATTAAGAAGAGGTGGCAAGAATACACAGAAGAACTGTACAAAAAAGATCTTCACGACCCGGATAACCATGATGGTGTGATCACTTATCTAGAGCCAGACATCCTGGAATGTAAAGTCTAGTGGGCCTTAGAAACCATCAATACGAACAAAGCTAGTGGAGGTGATGGCATTCCAGTTGAGCTATTTCAAATCCTGAAAGATGATGCTGTCAAAGTGCTACACTCAATATGCCAGCAAATTTGGAAAACTCAGCAGGGGCCACAAGACTGGAAAAGGTCAGTTTTCATTCCAATTCCAAAGAAAGGCAATGCCAAAGAATGCTCAAACTACCACACAATTGCACTCATCTCACATGCTAGTAAAGTAATGCTCAAATTTCTCCAAGCCAGGCTTCAGCAATATGTGAACTGTGAACTTCCTGAAGTTCAAGCTGGTTTTAGAAAAGGCAGAATCCAGAGATCAAATTCCCAACATCCGCTGGATCATGGAAAAAGCAAGAGAGTTCCAGAATAGCATCTATTTCTGCTTTATTGACTATGCCAAAGCCTTTGACTGTGTGGATCACAAGAAACTGTGGAAAATTCTGAAAGAGATGGGAATATCAGACCATCTGACCTGTCTTTTGAGAAACCTACATGCAGGTCAGGAAGCAACAGTTAGAACTGGACATGGAACAACACACTGGTTCCAAATAGGAAAAAGGAATACGTCAAGGCTATATATTGTCACCCTGCCTATTTAACTTCTATGCAGAGTACATCATGAGAAAGGCTGGACTGGAAGAAACACAAGCTGTAATCAAGATTGCTGGGAGAAATATCAATAACCTCAGATATGCAGATGACATCACCCTTATGGCAGAAAGTGAAGAGGAACTAAAAAGCCTCTTGATGAAGGTGAAAGAGGAGAGTGAAAAAATTGGCTTCAAGCTCAACATTCAGAAAACGAAGATCATGGTATCCGGTCCCATCACTTCATGGGAAATAGATGGGGAAACAATGGAAACAATGGCTGACTTTATTTTTCTGGGCTCCAAAATTGCTGCAGATGGTGATTGTAGCCATGAAATTAAAGACGCTTACTCCTTGGAAGAAAAGTTATAATCAACCTAGATAGCATATTCAAAAGCAGAGACATTACTTTGCCGACTATGGTCCATCTAGTCAAGGCTACGGTTTTTCCAGTGGTCATGTATGGATGTGAGAGTTGGACTGTGAAGAAGGCTGAGCGCTGAAGAACTGATGCTTTTGAACTGTGGTGTTGGAGAAGACTCTTGAGAGTCCCTTGGCCTGCAAGGAGATCCAACCAGTCCATTCTGAAGGAGATGAGCCCTGGGATTTCTTTGGAAGGAATGATGCTAAAGCTGAAACTCCAGTACTTTGGCCACCTCATGTGAGGAGTTGACACATTGGAAAAGACTTTGATGCTGGAAGGGATTGGGGGCAGGAGGAGAAGGGGATGACAGAGGATGAGATGGCTGGATGGCATCACTGACTTGATGGATGTGAGTCTGAGTGAACTCCGGGAGATGATGATGAATAGGGAGGCCTGGTGTGCTGCGATTCATGGGGTCGCAATGAGTTGGACACAACTGAGCGACTGAACTGAACTGATTCAAAGAAACCTACTGATTCAATGCAATCTTTATCAACCTTCCAATAGCTTTTTTCAGAAATAGATTAAACAATCCTCAAAATGTATGGAATCACAAAAGACCTCAAATAACCAAAGCAACTTTGAGAAAGAAGAAAAAAGCTGGGACCATCATGCCCTCTGGTTTCAAATAATATTACAAAATTATAGTGGTCAAAACAGTATGCTATCATAGTAGAAACAAATGCATAAGTCAACGGAACAAAATAAAGAGCACAGAAATAAACCAACACATATATGGTCAACTATTTTATGACAAAGGGGTCAATGGGGAAAGAACAGTCTCTTCAATAAATGATATTGGGAAAACTGGATAGACACATGCAAAGTAATGAAATTGCCTGAGTAATATGTCATCCTTTTTATCCATTTATCTGTTAATGAACATTTAGGTAGCTTCCATGTCCTGGCTATTGTGAACAGTGCTGCAATGAACATTGGGGTATCACTCAGCCATTATAAAGGATGAAATAATGGCATTTGCAGCAACATGGATGGACCTATCGTCATACTGAGTGAAGTAAGTCAGACAGAGAAGGACAAATATATGATATTGCTTATATGTGGAATCTAAAAAATGATGCAAATGGATTTACTTTCAAATAGAAACAGATTCATAGACTTAGAGAATGAACTTATGGTTACCAGGGGCGAACGGAAGAAGGGATAGTTAAAGAGTTTGGAATTAACCTGCAAACACTAAAAAGGGATAACCAATATGGACCTGTTGTAGCACAGGGAACTCTGCTCAAAGTTACATGGCAGATGGATGGGAGGAGAGTTTGGGGGAGAATGGTTACATGTATATATGGTAGATTCTCTTTTCTGTCCACCTGAAATTATCACAATATTGTTAATTGTCTATACTCCAATACAAAATAAAGATTTTTAAAAACTAAAAAAATTCTATTAACTTTTTTCAATTTAATCAACATTTATTGGACACGTACTGGATGTATGAGAGTTACAAATTTGAATGAGAAATGGTCTCTCTCTAAAGCAGATTATTGTTTTATAAAGATGCAGCTTTAGCTTTTTCTTTATTTTTATCTTTAAACATTTTATTTTATATTGAAGTATAGTGTTCTTGCCTGGAGAATCCCAGGGACGGGGGAGCCTAGTGGGCTGCCATCTATGCGGTCACACAGAATCAGACATGACTGAAGCAACTTAGCAGCAGCAGCAGCATAGCCAAATAACAACATTGTGATAGTTATAGGTGAACAGAAAAGGGACTCAGCCATAACTATGCCTGTAACCATTCTCCCTCAAACTCCCCTACCATCCAGCTGCTAATAGACTTATTTTCTAGAAGCATTTTACATTTATATAACAGAAAAGTTATGAAGATAATAGAGTCCTCATATCCCATACACATCATTTCCCTTATCATTAATATCTTACATTCATTTAGTAATCCGTTATAGGCAATATGCAATGATGTGTTGTTGTTTTTCAGTCACTAAGTTGTGTCTGACTGTATGTGACCCCATGGACTGAAGCACACCAGGCTTCCCTATCCTTCACTATCTTCCAGAGTTTGCTCAAATTCATGTCTGTTGAGTCAGTAATCACTCACCGAGAGCCAGACATCTTGGAATGTGAAGTCAAGTAAGTGGGCCTTAGGAAGTATCACTACAAACAAAGCTAGTGGAGGTGATGGCATTCCAGTTGAGCTATTTCAAGTCTTAATCTGTTTGGGACCTAGTGTTAAGAATATCGAGTTCTGAAACTGACATGTCACTCTGTAATATTGTATCGAGTGGGTGTTTGCTGTTCTGCAACACCAACATTCATCTGGTTTGTGCAGAATATCATATTAATACAAAGTTTAATTAGCTAGTGAAGAAGAAGTATGAGTAATTAGTTTAGACAGTAAGTACTAAATAGGAAATTACTCAAAATCCTCCATTATATACAAGTTCAAGCCACATTTTACAGCCCTAGTTAGTAGTATAATCTAAATCCTATCAGGGCAACTGTACTTTCTGTAATTTAGGTGTATGCATTTGCTTTGCCTGACAGACAGCTCTGTTTGCTTCAATTGATAGCTAGAAAATAATAATTCCATTATTCTGGCCAAAAGAATATTAACTCTAGGGTTTTGGCCATTTCAGTCAGTCTTCCTGCCAGCAGAGCCTATGAATATACAAGGATTGTATTTTTAAGGAAATTGAAGGATCTGGAAGAGTGTGACTATCTGAAATATCATCTATTCACTCTTTAAGAAAACAAATGAACAAATTTAACAAAACAGAAGCAGACTCACAGATATAGAGAATAGACTAGTGGTTATGAGAGAGAAGAGGGTAAAGGGGAAAGACATGGTGGGGAAGAAGATTAAAAGGCACAAACTACTAGGCATATTATTTAATAATTTGTAAGGATATGATGCATATCACAGTAAATATGGTCAGTATTTATAATAACTTTGGAGTATAGTCTATAAAAATATCAAATCACTGTGTTGTACATCTAAAACTAACATACTATAATTCAGTTACACTTCAATAAAGATAAAAGAAAAATTTACCTTTAACTCTGTACTCCTTTCTCCTCTTCTCTCTTGTAGCATTAAGCAATCTTTTCTTAAAATCTGAGACAAATAATTGAGGTTTCTCCAGAACAAAGGAGCTGTGCAAACAAGGTACAGGAGTTTGCAACTTGTATGCATTCATTTCCTGCCTTTGTACCTGATGAGTTTGAACGTGCTCATCAGCAGTCAGAATTTTGACTTACCCAGGGGAAGATGCTGGCTGCAGTGCGCTGTTCCTTCTGTGGTGGATATGTTCAGTGTTGCCAGAAATAATTATGCAGGGAGGGATTGTGAGACATAGGAAAGAGGTCTTCCTTTAGATGTATTATGCAACTCAAATGATGAAATGCAAATCACTAGAAAGTGATTTTTGCATAGACCAATTGATGCATTTAAGAGTTTAAAATTAAAGTTTAAGAGTAATTGTAACTTAATGTACAAATAAACTGTTAACTGCATGATGTGTCCTCAATGTCCAAAGAATAAGGGAGAAAATGTATGACAAAACTATGGGAAAGGCTTTCCAACCCAGTTAATGTTCTAAGTCCTAATAGGTTAATTTTGAATCCAAAGACATAACTCTTCCCAGGTTTCTTCAATGCCCTCTTTCAGTTGTAGGGTGCAGGAGGCTCATGGATAATGAACTATGTAAAATGCACTTAAATTATTTAAGTATTTGCTTTTATGCACACACACACACACACACACCCCTTTATACCCTTAATTAAATGTGAACCAAATGCTCCGCTTATATCCTATTAGTTGGGTTCAATGATTACTCCATCAAATTCCAGACAATGATAAGTCTATCAAATCTTTTCTCCTTTCCTTTTTAAATAATTTCATTAAAATAAAACAATGTGTAACTGCATCATCCAAGACCCACTTTGTAAAATTTCCTATTAGTTGGGTTCAATGATTACTCCATCAAATTCCAGACAATGATAAGTCTATCAAATCTTTTCTCCTTTCCTTTTTAAATAATTTCATTAAAATAAAACAATGTGTAACTGCATCATCCAAGACCCACTTTGTAAAATTGTTGGGAATATTGTGAGTCCACCAGTTTGTTAGACCATATCTTTGTCTGCATTCCTAACTCTCAAGATATCCCTTTCTCAGTTGTATTGCCTTTCAACATGCAAATAAATATGGTGGCATTAAAATGGAAACAAAAAACTATTTACTGAACTTGGACTAAAGCCTCATGGGGGTAACAGGCAATGGAGATACAAGTGCTGCTCTCAGGCCATAATCTTCCAGCAGAAGGAATAATGGGACAAGGTACTTTTAACTTTTTTTGGATTTTAATATTATATTTTATATAACCATGTATATATAAAATAGTATTTTAACATGTAATCAACACAGCAAGATTATCAATGAAATATTTTACACTCTTTTTTCTTTTTAAAAAATTTATTTATTTATTTTAATTGGAGGCTAGTTACTTTACAATATTGTGGTGGTTTTTTCAATACATTGACATGAATCAGCTATGGGTGTACATGTGTCCCCCATCCCCAACCCCCTCTCATCTCCCTCCCCATCCCATCCCTCTGGGTTGTCCCAGCGTACCAGCTTTGAGTGCCCTGTTTCATGCATCAAACCTGAACTAGTGATCTATTTCACATATGGTAATATACATGTTTCAATCCTCTTCTCTCAAGTCATCCCACCCTCACCTTCTACCACAGAATCCAAAAGTCTGTTCTTTATATCTGTGGGGAACAAAGTACTCTTGAGGGGAGTCAACATCATTAATCATGGGAGCACAGAGTGGTCAAAGGAACAGTCTCGAAAACCTCAGAGACAAGTGAGGCCTTGAGTTAGATCTCAAGCAAGGGCCAGTATTTCAATAGGCTGACTTAGGAGTAGGGAAAGGCCACTCCCGAGGGATGAAGGAGCCTGAACTAAAACCCAGAGAGAAGACTGGGAAGGAGGTCGAGTCTGCTGCTGTGCAGGGTTCAAGGGAGAGGAGTGATGGTGTCTTGTGTGTCAAGAAT
Organism: Budorcas taxicolor; assembly: GCF_023091745.1. Lineage (NCBI taxonomy): Eukaryota > Metazoa > Chordata > Mammalia > Artiodactyla > Bovidae > Budorcas > Budorcas taxicolor. The sequence goes on from NC_068912.1 coordinate 13,633,277, forward strand.
CCCCCACATATGATTTTCACATTTAATATTTCTGAAATTGGGATACATCTTTGAATCAATTTTATACTTACTAGTATAAAAATGTTCATGTTTCTAAACATCCAACAGATATAGATTTAATAACATACAGTAGATACTATTATTATTAATTATAAGAAAACAAGAGAGGTTACCTTTGAAGAGAGTGGTTGCGGGAAACAAAGGTGGAAAGGGTATTGACTTTCTCTTTAAACATTTGTTTGGATTTTTAACAACATAGGTATATTATATGAGCTTTGTCATCAGGACTGTCTTCCACAGAGAGTATAACACAAAGTGTTCTCTTTGTGTCACTATTTTATTGAAAATTAAACCGATAAATGTTAGATTGTTTTCAAATAGGTATTATTTGATGAATATTTATGTTAGGCACTGAGGGATACATTATTTCACTTGATCCTTACCATAGCTTGATGAGCTCTGTCCTGTTAATATCCTCACTGGACTCATGAGAGATCAGAGGCCAGGGTCATACAGCAAGGAAGGCAGGAGCCCAGCTGTGAGTGTGGAGGGCAAGAACAAGATAGGAGGTGCCCTACAAGTTCCAAAGTGCTGTGCATCCTTCATCTCAGGCTGTCTCCAAACTGACCTGAGAGGCAGGAATGAGATGACCCACATTCTACAGAAAAAAAAAAAAAAAAAAACAACAACAAAGCAAAAACTGCTCTTAGTGGTAATGAAGTGAGGATGACAGGGAGAGACAGAGATGTAATTGGGAAAGCCCAGTTCACTGTTGACTTGGGGTCTTTCCTAAATTCTTCAAAAGAGATCCACTTCCAAGGATCCAACTAGTCTCTCCAGAGCTGGATATTTCCGCCTGAAAGAACCCCAGCCAAAGGAAGCCCCTGGGCCTCATCTGCCCTGCCTCAGGCAACCTGCCTTCACTTCTCAGAGTCTGTCTCAAGGGGCGGGTCAGAGCCTCCACCTCCTCTCTGAGACTGATTCATCTCACAAGTTTCTTATCTGGATCAAGAGCTCAGATGTGAGGCACAGAATTCTCAAGGGTCCCTCATATCCCTTGGTACCCAGCTATTTTTCTAAATATTTTAACTTTCCTTTCAAGTTCAAAGCATTCATTAACAAAATAAACTGCATGTTATTACAAATAAGCAATTTTGATACTTGATAGAGAATTATCTAACTCACTTTCAATATACAGTCATTAAAAGAATAGAGAAACAGAAACAGAAACAGTAGAGGAGAGTAACAGCACATACATCACCTAACTGGGGCACTTCCAGACTCAAGCATTGCTGGGGAGTCCCGTGTAACAGTGATCTGGAGTCCCATTTGGGGAAAAGTCCTGGGCAGAGCATCCACTCCATAAGTGACAGTTCAAATTGCCGTTTTTAGGGTTGCTGCTTACAAAACCAGGCCACAAACTGACAGCATCATGGGTTTGTGACAAATTCCTGCTCTAGTTTCAAGTTAATCTTTTTATAATGCTATTTGTTATATCTTTCAAGTAAAAGGATTTTGTTAAGTCCCAGGCATGGTTGGCCAAACCTCCTCCAGAGGCTCAAGAATTCCAAGAACTGCTCCCTATCTTATCTATAGTGCCACCGCTTGCACTCACAGACAGGCATGTAATCAGGGCACTGTCCAGGTAAGTCAGAAGCAAAGTCAGAAGGCCTGCTCTGCTTTCTTATCTCTGAAACCTGAAGAAGATTACTGCCATTTAATTTCTCTACTACCACCCCTGTCCTAGGACTGGAAAAGGTCAGTTTTCATCCCAACCCCAAAGAAAGGCAATGCCAAAGAATGCTCAAACTACCACACAACTGCACTCATCTCGCAAGCTAGTAATGCTTAAAATTCTCCAAGCCAGTCTTCAGCAATACATGAACCCTGAAATTCCAGATGTTCAAGTGGGATTTAGAAAAGGTAGAGGAACCAGAGATCAAATTGCCAACATCCACTGAATCATTGAAAAAGCAAGAGAGTTCCAGAAAAACATCTATTTCTGCTTTATTGACTATGCCAAAGACTTTGACTATGTGGATCACAACAAACGGTGGAAAATTCTGAAAGAGATGGGAATGCCAGACCACTGACCTGCCTCTTGAGAAATCTGTATGCAGATCAGGAAGCAACAGTTAGAACAGAACATGGAAGAGCAGACTGGTTCCAAATAGGGAAAGGAGTACGTCAAGGCTGTATATTGTCACCCAGCTAATTTAAGTTACATGCAGAGTACATCATGAGAAACACTGGGGTGGATGAAGCACAAGCTGGAATCAAGATTGCTGGGAGAAATATCAATAACCTCAGCTATGCAGATGACACCACCCTTATGGCAGAAAGTGAATAAGAACTAAAGAGCTTCTTGATGAAAGTGAAAGAGAAGAGTGAAAAAGTTGTCTTAAAACTCAACATTCAGAAAACTTAGATCATGGCATCTGGTCCCACCACTTCATGGGGAAACAATGGAAACAGTGACAGACTTTATTTTGGGAGGCTCCAAAATCACTGCAGATGGTGATTGCAGCCATGAAATTAAGACACTCCTTGGAAGAAAAGTTATGACCAACCTAGATAGCATTAAAAAGCAGAGACATTACTTTGTCCACAAAGGTCTGTCTAGTCAAGGCTTTGGTTTTTCCAGTAGTCATGCCTGGAAAATCCCATGGGCGGAGGAGCCTAGTAGGCTGCAGTCCATGGGGTCGCTAAGAGTAAGACACGGCTGAGCGACTTCACTTTCACTTTTCACTTTCATGCATTGGAGAAGGAAATGGCAACCCACTCCAGTGTTCTTGCCTGGAGAATCCCAGGGACGGGGGAGCCCGGTTGACTGCCGTCTATGGGGTCGCACAGAGTTGGACACGACTGAAGTGACTTAGCAGTAGCAGTATATGGATGTGAGAGTTGGACTATGAAGAAAGCTGTTGGGAAAGTCACTCGGTCGTGTCCAACTCTTTGCGACCCCATGGACTGCAGCCTACCAGGTTTCTCAGCCCATGGGATTTTCTAGGCAAGAGTACTGGAGTGGGTTGCCATTCCCTTCTCCTGGGGATCTTCCCAACCCAGGGATCGAACCCAGGTCTCCCACATTGTAGGCAGACGCTTTACCCACTGAGCCACCAGGGAAGAAAGCTGAGTGCCCAGCTATTAAAAATAATGCATTTGAATCAGTTCTAATGATGTAGATGAAACTTTAGCCTATTATACAGAGTGAATAAGTCAGAAAGCAAAACACCTATACAGTATATTAACACATATATACAAAGGTCCGTCTAGTCAAGGCTATGGTTTTTCCAATGGTCATGTATGGATGTGAGAGTTGGACTGTGAAGAAAGCTGAGCGCTGAAGAATTGATGCTTTTGAACTGTGGTGTTGGAGGAGACCCTTGAGAGTCCCTTGGACTGCAAGGAGATCCAACCAGTCCATTCTGAAGGAGATCAGCCCTGGGATTTCTTTGGAAGGAATGATGCTAAAGCTGAAAGTCCAGTACTTTGGCCGCCTCATGCGAAGAGCTGACTCATTGGAAAAGACTCTGATGCTGGGAGAGATTGGGGGCAGGAGGAGAAGGGGACGACAGAGGATGAGATGGCTGGATGGCATCACTGACTCGATGGACGTGAGTCTGAGTGAACTCCGGGAGTTGGTGATGGACAGGGAAGCCTGGCGTGCTGTGGTTTATGGGGTCGCAATGAGTCAGACATGACTGAGCAACTGAACTGAACTGAACTTATGGAATTTAGAAAGATGGTAATGATGACCCTATATGCGAGATAGCAAAACAGACACAGATGTAAAGAACAGACTTTTGGACTCTGTGGGAAAAGGAGAGGGTGGGAAGATTTGAGAGAATAGCGTTGAAACATGTATATTACCATATGTGAAATATATCACCAGTCCAGGTCTGATGCATGAGACAAAGTGCTCAGGGCTGGTGCACTGGGATGACCCTGAGGGATGGGATGGGGAGAGAGGTGGGCGGGGGGGGGGGGGGGGGGTCAAGATGGGGAACCCATGTATGCCCATGGGTGATTCGTGTCAATGTATGGCAAAACCACTATAATATTGTAAAGTAATTAGCCTCCAATTAAAATAAATTAATTTTTTTAAAAGAAAGCTGAGTGCTGAGGAATTGATTCTTCTGAACTGTGATGTTGGAGAAGATTTTTGAGAGTCCCTTGGACTGCAAGAAGATCCAACCAGTCTTTCCTGAAGGAAATCAGTTCTGAATATTCATTGGAAGGACTGATGTTGAAGCTGAAACTCCAACACTTTGGCCACCTGATGTGAAGAACGGACTCATTGGGAAAAACCCTGATGTTGGGAAAGATTGAGGGCAAGAGAAGGGGATGACAGAGGATGAGATGGTTGGATGGCATCACCGACTCAGTGGACTTGAGTTTGAATTGGTGTTAGACAGTGAGCCCTGGCATGCTGCAGTCCATGGGTTCGCAGAGTCAGACACCACTGAGCGACTGAAATGAACTGAACTGAACTGAACCCCTGTCCCAAAAGGGTCTCTCAAAAGGATCTAAATCTCACTCCAAAGTAATTCTTATCACCATAATCATAAACATCAACCCTCCTACGTACATATCACATAATGACTCCTCAATTGAGCTCATGTTATCCACAGACCTGACCCTTAATTGCTGAATCCTCAGCCACATTTTCACTTTTGAATTGATGCTCCACGAATCAATGTGCCCCTCTCCATAGTTCTAACCATTCCTATATCACCCTGAGGTTGCTGTGAAGGGTGATTATTGCGTCTCCCCCAAAATCCATATGTGGAATCCCTAACCTCAGAAGGAATGTGCTAGGAAGTCAGTCTTGGGAAGGCAGATACTTTAAAATGAGGTCATGAAGGTAGAACTCCCAGGATGGGGTTAGTGGCCTTATAAGTGGAGAGAGATATATCAGAGCTGTCCTCCTTAAGGAGACAGCAAGGCAGGAAGAAGTCCTTTGCCAGCAAGGGCATAAAGCAGCACCATTATCTTGAACTTCACAGGCTCTAGAACTATCAGTTCAGTTCAGTCACTCAGTTCTGTCTGACTCTTTGTGACCCCATGAATCGCAGCACGCCAGGCCTTCTTGTCAAAAACCAACTCCCAGAGTTCACTCAGACTCATGTCCATCGAGTTTGTGATGCCATCCAGCCGTCTCATCCTCTGTCATGGGACCAGATACCAGGATCTTCATTTTCTAAATGTTGAGCTTGAAGCCAACTTTTTCACTCTCCTCTTTCACTTTCATCAAGAGGCTTTTGAGTTCCTCTTCACTTTCTGCCATAAGGGTGGTGTCATCTGCATGTCTGAGGTGATTGATATTTCTCCCGGCAATCTTGATTCCAGCTTGTGCTTCTTCCAGCCCAGTGTTTCTCATGATGTACTCTGCATATAAGTTATATAAGCAGGGTGACAATATACAGCTTTGACGTACTCCTTTTCCTATTTGGAACCAGTGTGTTGTTCCATGTCCAGTTCTAACTGTTGCTTCATGACCTGCATATAGGTTTCTCAAGAGGCAGGTCAGGTGGTCTGGTATTCCCATCTCTTTCAGAATTTTCCACAGTTTCTTGTGATCCACACAGTCAAAGGCTTTGGCATCAATAAAGCAGAAATAGATGTTTTCCTGGAACTCTCTTGCTTTTCCATGATCCAGCAGATGTTGGCAATTTGATCTCTGGTTCCTTTGGCTTTTCTAAAACCAGCTTGAACATCAGGAAGTTCATAGTTCACATATTGCTGAAGCCTGGCTTGGAGAATTTTGAGCATTACTTTACTAACATGTGAGTAGAGTGCAGTTGTGTGGTAGTTTGAGCATACTTTGGCATTGCCTTTCTTTCGGATCAGAATGAAAACTGACCTTTTCTAGTCCTGTGACCACTGCTGAGTTTTCCAAATTTGCTGGCATATTGAGTGCAGCACTTTGACAGCATCATCTTTCAGGATTTGAAATAGCTCCACTGGAATGCCATCACCTCCACTAGCTTTGTTCATAGTGATACTTTCTAAGGCCCACTAGACTTCACATTCCAGGATGTCTGGCTCTAGGTGAGCGATCACACCATTGTGATTATCTTGGTCTTGAAGATCTTTTTTTGTACAGTTCTTCTGTGTATTCTTGCCACCTCTTCTTAATATCTTCTGCTTCTGTTAGGTCTATACCATTTCTGTCCTTTATCGAGCCCATCTTTGTTTGAAATGTTCCCTTGGTATCTCTAATTTTCTTGAAGAGATCTCTAGTCTTTCCCATTGTGTTGTTTTCCTCTATTTCTTTGCGTTGATCACTGAGGAAGGCTTTCTTATCTCTTCTTGCTATAAGGAAACTAATTTGTATTGTTTAAGTCATATAATCTGTGGTACTTTGTAATAAAACTCCGAGAAGACCAAGACGGTCTGGAAGAATCAAAGCAAAGTCTCCATGGCCCATCGGTGTGACCTGCAAGTAGCACCTAAAGCTCCTCCAAATCATCTGCCTCCCTGCCCACCTGCAGCATCTGGGTGTCAGTGCCACCTGGCGGCAGAAGATCAAACTGTCCTAGAGAGCTCCTGAAAGGATGACTTCCAATGTCAGGTATTCCACCAACATGTAATGAAAGTCAGATGTGTGCAGCACCACTGGACTGCAAAGACAGGTGGTAAAGTCAATGTACTGCTGCTGCTAATGTTGCTGCTAAGTTGCTTCAGTCGTGTCCAACTCTGTGCGACCCCGTAGACGACAGCCTGCCAGGCTCCCCCGTCCCTGGGATTCTCCAAGCAAGAACACTGGAGTGGGTTGCCACTTCCTTCTCCAATGCATGAAAGTGAAAAGTGAAAGGGAAGTCGCTCTGTAGTGTCTGACTCTTAGCGACCCCATGGACTGCAGCCCACCAGGTTCCTCCGTCCATGGGATTTTCCAGGTTAATGTACTAGAGGAGTCCAAAGTCTAGTGGGTGAGCTGGAAGCACAAATCAATTTAGTGCCAATTGTATGTGCTATACTAGAGGCCCTTAAGCATCTTCTTTCAACAAGGAGAACAAAATAAAATATTTGAAGACTGAAAGAATGCAGAAAAGCCTTTCAGAGGAGGAGAGCAGGGTGACCTGCAACGAGCAGGTGGACCTGGCCACCAGAAGGAGAAGGGGCTGCAGAAATGAGAAGAGATATAGCTCGGGAGTCTGTGGCTCTGTCTCCCTTCCTGACAGAGGCCAAGGCAGGTGTAAACTGGAGGCAACTGGTCCAACATGCTGTGGGCTTCAGTTTTCTGGGTCTGCACGTGAGTGCTCTAGGGATGTGAGAAATGGCCAAAGCAATGAACTTGGAGTTAATTTAAAAAGAAAAAAAAGTCAGCTTCTTAGACATCCAAACTTACCAGGAACAGAAGAGTCTGAGAGAGAAGGACCAAGGGGAAGTAAGTGAGCCCGTTGTCTGCCTAGGTTTTCTCCAGATTCCTCCTCAAATGTCTCCAAGTAAGATTGGGAGTTTCCCGATAGAGGATAGCAGCAAACAGGACTGAGGAGTGGAGAACTGACTCTCTTCATGACCTCTTCCATCTGTACAACTCAGTGTGTGGAGGGCTGATGTGAATGGGAGGGATGGTGGGTCACAGGGACAAGCCCTAAGAGGATGGACTTTGACAACAGGAGCCTGAAGGCAAAAGTGATGACCAGAGTCAGCAACAGTGAGTTCCTGGTTAACCATCCACTCAGATCAAGACTCTGCCAGCCAAGAGGAGGGGTGTGGAGCCCCACGTGCAGGGAGGCAGAGCCAGATCAAGCAGACTGGGGGTGAGGCTAGGAGATCAGGGCCTGCAGAGTCCAGGGAATGTGGGCAGAGCCCCAGTGTCACAGCCAGACCCACATGAGGAAACTACAGGAGAGCAGTGAGATTAATATCCTCCTATGAAAACTTTGGTCCTAATGGGTGTGAGTCTGCAGCCTCTATAGGAAATGGAGCCCCGAAATCAGGTCCATCTTTTCCACTTCTGTCCTCAGGCTTCCCTCAGTCCCTTCTGGGAGTGGGTGCTGAATATACATTTGCTAGGTGTGAGGATGACTCAACTTCCACCTGAAACAACCAGAGAATTCCTGAAATAGGTGTCACTGGAGATAAAGGACTCTGGCCTTCAAGCTAACTTTTCCCCAAAAGGAATTCCAGACTCCAGTCAGTGCTCAAAGGAGCCTGCCTGCTTTGAACTCTACTTCTTAGTCTGACAGCCACCCAGTTCCCAGAGGTTCTTACTGGCAAGGCTTCCTTCTCCTACCACCCCTGACCTAACTCCATGAACACCTACTACCGGGGTCCAGCCCCGGTTGGATCCAGAGATATCCGAAGCATGAAGGGCGTCAGTGACTGAGATTTAGAGATGTAGAGAGAGATAAGGAAAGAATTTTGCAGTGAAGAAAATAAAGGAGAGAAAGAGGTTGATATTCCTTGGTTTACGCAGAAAACTAATAAAGCCCCAGTATGGGACTTGCTCTGTTCACTTAGGCTGCAGGCGCCCTCTCGAATAGCTGAGGGTGCCCCACCTTGGGCACCTTCTTGAGTAGGTCTTAGAAGCCCGGGCAAGAAAGTGAACTCAGAGGGCCCCTGCACTCCAGGGGGTCAACCTGAAAAGGAGAGAAAGAAAAACACGGGGAGACCAAGCTTTGGTGAGCAAGGCCCACAACTTTATTTTCAAAGGGACCTTTATACCCTGAATTGTACATAGAGAATAATGGAAGATGCAGAGTCATGCAGGGTCAGCAGTCCTGACCCTTACCGAGACCAGGCTTTCTTTCTGCATACCTTTCCATTTGCAAAAGTTTTACATGATTTACATCATCTTCTGGCCAGGACCCCCAGCTGTTTCTGCTAACATTTTATGACCCTTCTTTCCGATAAAGGTTAGTTAACCAGAAAACTTATTTTCTCTAAAGGTGATTCTTCTAAAGCCTGGTGCCACTCCCTGAAAGCAATAGATAAAGTTGCATTCCTATAGGGCAAAGGTGTGGTGGGCTATAACAAGGAAGGAATTTATTAACTCAAGGTTTAATGTTGTTAATATCAAGGCTACTTACTTATATTTCTATATATCAACTATATTAATTAATGCACTCCCAGGTACACAATGAAAGATATGAAAACTTGGCAGCAAGTATTGGCTCAACAGTGAAACCCTTAACCAGTTCTATTCTAATAATTTTTAACCCCTCAAAAGGCTCTACATTCCTAGAATGTTTTAAGCTTCCTGTGCCTCTCATGGTTGGGAGGCTATAAGCAATCACATGCATAGTTGTAAGAGTCCAGATAAACCTATCAGGCAAGTTAGAAAACTATCAGAGAGGTTTGAATTGAAACACTCTTATCATGCCCAGGTTACTTATTAACTAGAGCTCTAAGTTGATTTCCTTCAGAGAAAGGTGGTCAGGGACAGCCCCCCATTAATGTCAGAGTAGTTGGTGAAAGGCATAAAATAGTAAGACAGACAGATTCTGGCTTACGGGTAGATGCTTGAGCAGGTCCAGGGGGTCCCTTGAGTCCTGACTCACCTTTGCCCTTCAGGTCTCTCCCTCATGACCTTTGTCATGGGTGGGATCTCCCGTGCTGGCTCCCGGCAACCTACTTCACGCCTGCACCAGCAAGGCCAAGATCGAGGACCTGTGCAGGCTCAGGACAGGAGACTGCAAGTGCAGGTGAAGTGCCAGGTGTGCCTCACACCTGCACACAGGACTTCATCCACAGATTCACTGAGCATCAGTTGAGCATTGCCGAGGTCTCCCAGAAAGCCAGGAGCAGAACGGAACCCTTTGGAGCTCATTCTGGCTTTCCAGGACATCATCCCAACTGGTAGTGTAGGTTTCTCCTCCTCCTGGGAGAGTCTGAACCCACCCTCATGAGTTCCATCTATCCCGGGGCAGAAGGCTTACAAATGTCCCACATCTCAACTGCCTACCACTGGGCTGCCTGCACTCCCAGAAGACTGGTATAATTTGCTTGTACCTCACTTGGAGTCTTGAGGTCACTGATATGCCTGTCCCCTTGCCATCAAGGCTTCCCTCACCCATTGCTCTGTAAGAAGGGAGAATGACCTGGAAGCAAGACCTTTCCTCTGGAGCACGGCTCCAATCTGTGCATCCAGCAAGTCACTGAGGCCCAGCCACTCCTTTTCATGCAATGATGAGAAAGCTGGATTCACTTCCTCTCCTCCCTTTGACAACTTCTCTAGGTGAGGTTTTCTGATAAACTCTATTCCTTAATAATATGAATTTTCAGGAACTCTCTCTGAGACCTGACATACAGTAGTGGCAATAACAAAAACAAAAAACCAAAAACTCTCTTTGAAAAATGGCATAAGATTATAGAACTGAGCAGTAGGGACACAACAGTGATTTTCTTAAAGGCAGAAAATCAAAGGTACCAGGGCTATTTCTTCAGACCCCACCCCACCCCACCCACCAATGCCCCTCCTCAGCCAGGCAGTTTCTCTGCTTCCCCACCACTTCTGCTCCCTACCCTGACATATTCATCTGGATCCACTTTTCAGATTTTTTTCCCCTTGCCTCAACTTCTTTGAAAAAATGTCCCCAAAGCCTGAATAATCACTTCCTCTGAAATACAGATTAAACCATTCCCATTTGTTATTTAAAGATACACCTTCTGAAATGTGAAGCAGCACCATCTTGTCAAAGAAGGGTCTTATTGAAGAAGGAGGGATGGAAGACAGAGGGATGGGCTCCTCCTGGATTCACTTCATCTTATTCCTGGAAGAAAATCCTAAGGAACCCTCATTCTCTCTGTGTGAGACAGAGAGAATAAAGCAGTGGTGCTGAGACTGCTCTGTCCTTGGTGGCCAGTGGGAAAGAATCTGGATTCAGGATGCTAAGAGGTGGTGGTAGCAGAAAGGGAAGCAGATCAGTACTAGAGATGGGAGTTCAGAGAATCCTGTTTCAGAAATGGAGCAGGGTTCATGTCATACGGCACGGTAGAGAATGACACTGTATTAAGTGCCCACCATGTGCAGGTCACTATGCTAGGAGCTTAATTATGTTTTCCCAAACAATCCCTACAACTCAGCAGTTCTGCTCCTTACTACCTGGTCTACAGAAATGCATGCACCTGTCTCCAGGGCACACAAGAGAAAGGCTCCTGTAATGTTGAGTGAAAGAAGCCAGAGAGGTGAGAACACAAACTATGTGGCTTCTCTTGTGTGAATCCCTTCAAATGGCAAAGTAAATAACCATGCTTGTAGACGTCTACTGAGGTGGTCAAATAATGGAGAAAAGCAAGGAAGTACTTTTCTCTGGGGAAGGGGGACTTGGGATTTGTAGGGGATGCTTGGAGACTCCTGGGATGCAGGGGTGCTCCATCTCATGACCCATGGTGTTTATATTGAGTGGTGGTGACTTAGTCGGTAAGTGAGACATCATCCTTGCAACCCCATGGACTGTAGCCTGTCAGGCTCCTCTGTCCATGGGATTCTCCAGACAAGAATACTGGAGTGGGCTGCCATTTCCTCCTCCAGGGGATCTTCTCAACCAAGGGATTGAACCTGTGTCTCCTTCGTCTCCTGCATTGTAGGCAAATTCTTTACAGCTGAGCCACTGGGGAAGCCCCATCTCTTCTTGTATGTTATTCCTATTTTGGTTAGAGAGGCCACATAGGAACATGCCATGAACTCAAACCTTCACCCAGAGGCTGTAAACCTGGGAAAACATTTATTCAATTCCCCACGTTTTCCTCTGCAAATCTAAAGTAATTGCATTTCTTGTTTTGCGACCTAATCCTTCTTGTCCTTTGGCCTCAATTATATAATCTACTCTGTTTATCCATATTCTTAAATTTACAGCATTTCTTTCTGGTGGGTGAAACAACTACTATTTGTGGGCAAATATGTTATCGAAACACATTCACATTTTTCATTAATCGTAAACACTGAAACAGTGGCTCACATTTTAAAATATAGAAGTGAGATGAAAGAAGGACTTAGTAGGTGCTTATCTTCAGTGTTTACCATCCCCAGGACCATTTTATTTTTTATTGAAAATATAATGCCATGCAGGAGTGTCCCTGGAATTCTGGTCTACTAGAACAACCAACTCATAATGAAAGAAATAGTTCATATTTAAGGAGTTCAAATTAAAATCGGTATTTTTGTCAAACATCTATCAGGGATTTCACTAGTGGCATGAACAAGTCTTTTTAAATCTAAAGACTCCTAAAATAGATAAATACCCCCATTGTAAAAAGCTTTCAGGTACATATATATAAGTTCAGCTATTTCTTATATATAAGTTCAGCTATTTCTGGTGTTATTTAGATAATAAGTAAAGAAGATGAAACTCAGACATAACTCTCAAATCTTAAATACTTGGCTCTTCCAGGACAGGAGACTATGGCACCAGCACATCTAGGGAGGGTTTATATTGATAACATGAAAGGCATTGGTCAGCACAGAAGCAGGTTAGTATGTGTCCTCAGGATAAGGGTCATCAGCAATCTGACTTCCAGGGAAGTGTGTCTAATTTGGTAAGAAGTTTCCAGATAAGGGAAAATAGCTGCTTCCTGACCATCTCACAGTTTATGCTGAGTGAGCACCCTTACTTTTAGAGAAGGACTTTGTTCATGAGAAGGTGATGCTCAGGTCCATGATTAGCTACCTGTCCCCAGACAGGGAGTCTTTTATTGTTAATGAAAGCTTGCATTGTATATCATTGTATATCTCTACATTGTATATCATTGTTGACATAATTTTTTCAACATCAATGTGCATCAAGGGTCTAAAAGTTTTGAATATTGTAAGAAGGGAGTTTTCAGACTTGAATCACTGAAGGTGCTGTGCTTAGTTGCTCAGTCATGTCCAACTCTTTGTGACCGCATGAACTGTTACCTGCCAGTCTCCTCTGACCATGGAATTTTCCAGGCAAGAATACTGGAGTGGGTTGCCATGCCTTTCTCCAGGGGAATTCCCCAACCTAGGGAATGAACTCACATTTCTTGCATTTCCTGCATTGGCAGGCAGATTCTTCACAACTGAGCCACCTGGGGGCCCTGTTGAAGTTGGGGACTCATCCATAAACTGCGGTGGGGCGGGAGCTCTCACAGTAGGTGGGCACAAGCAAGGGCTGAGAGCAGCGCCTCCACCAGGGGAGCATCTCAGGTTTAAGAGGTGATGTAGTTGGCATGACTGATGGGATGGATGTTAAGACTAAGATTAAAAGACCCTGTGAAAACTAAACTTGAAGATTCCCTAGGAGGACAGTTCACTGACCCAGGGATGAGGGCAGGGTCCAACATCCTGCAGCTCACAGACAGTGAGGGTCCCAGGGCCCTGCTCAGAGACCAGTTGAGGCTTCTCAGGCCAACAGCCTTTGCAGGTCTGGGTTGTAACTGGAGATTCAGGCCTGTTTGTGACTCACTGAGAGCAAGGGAGGTGACTGTGGTTGACCAAGGACTGCCATATTACTCAGATGCTGCAGAGATACAGCTATAAGGCCTGTGTTCCTTTGCCTGGGCAGATGTGAGAGAGGTGAGGGGTACCCCTGGGAAAGTCCTGGTCCTCCCTTCTTGTGGCTTCTCAGGGTCTGAAACCATTTTAGTGTGGAAGAGTCACTGCACTGAGAGGAACTTGGATCCAAAAAGAAATTTGGCAGCAGGTCGGGTGTGGGGAGGGCATTGGAGGCCTGGTCCTATTCCTGATTTCGTCAGGTACTGACTTTCCAGACCCTGGGCTTATCCATTAATGTCCATGGAGCCTCAGTTTCCCCATCTGTAAAATGGAAGGTAGTCATATTTTTACCCATCTGTATCTCACAGGTGAAAGAATTTCATACTTTAGATATGTAGGAGGCATTGATGGTGATTTCACTGACTGACTATAGATCATAGGAAACACTTGTTATGTTGATTTAGCAGGAATAGATTAAGCAATGTCCTCATTTATCCATATCAAACTTCTCCCATCCTTAACCCTTTAGAACTAAACCCCAGCAGAGCTCCTATTTCATTGTCATGGACACAGAAGAGCATTTCCTTAACCTGAGCACAGGACCTGTCATCATTCATGGTTTCTCTGAGACTCAGCCTCACAAAGTGGAGATATCTCTAGTTGTCATACAAAACAATTTAGCTGTTTTATGTGTCTTTTCCTACTATGGGAAATAAGCTAACAGCATGTTCAGATCCTAATGGCTTTTAAATCTACTTGAATCAGAGATTTCATGTTCTTTCTTTAGATTCTATTGCCTTCAACTCTTTTTGATATGATTTATTTTATCTTAAAGTCTTTAGCTGCAGACTACTCATACTCTTTAGCAGGATTCAGGGGGAAAAGATACACTAAACAGTGTATTTTAGGTCAAGGATTTTTTTGGTAGAGCTGAAGAAACAGCTTGGACTTTTTCTTGGACTTTCCTTGGACCTTCTCTTGGACTACAAGATTAAACTAGTCAATCCTAAAGGAAATCAGTCCTGAATATTCATTGGAAGGACTGATGCTGAAGCTGAAACTCCAATACTTTAGCCACCTGATGCGAAGAACTGACTCATTTGAAAAGACCCTGCTGCGGGGAAAGATTAAAGGCAGGAGGAGAAGGGGACGACACAGGATTAAATGGCTTGATGGCATCATCGACTCTATGGACATGAGTTTGAGCAAGCTCCGGGAGTTGGTGATGGACAGGGAAGCCTAGCATGCTGCAGTCCACAAAGAGTCTGACATGACTGAGCAACCGAACTGAACCGAGGAGACAAATTCAAGCCCGAGATTCCAGAAATGACATCTGGAGTCACACCGCAGAATAGGGTTGCTGAAAAAGCTGCTGCCTTCGCTGTGAACAGAAACCCTCAAGATGCTTGCTGTAATCATGCTGTCTCTCTCAGCATCTGTGCCATCAAAATAGATGCCCTCCATCCAGCCTAGACCCAAATATAGCTCTGTCTCAAAGAAAAGTCTATGAGCACAAAAACAGTGGTGGAATCATATCCATAATGAGACTGGAAAATATGATTTGAACTTTTCATTACTGCAGTGCAAAAAGTGTACAAGCTCAGGAATGCCTTGAGTTTTGGATTAACCAGTTCCAACTACCAATTTTGTCCTCAGAGATTTATTTTATACTTTTTTACCTCTCTCTTGGTTTTTTCATAATGCAAGTTACCCCGAACCTTCTGTAATTATCCCGCTTTACTGTCTCCTACTCCCCCTACTTCTTTTCCGTCCTTCATTAATCCTCCACACTTGCACTCACACCTGCCCTGTTGGTTCAGTTCTTTCCTGGTTTCCATGAAAAAAATTGAGTTGAGTCAAGAATGGGCTTGTTTGCTGACATTACTGTAAGTTTCACTCCAGTATCCTTATCCCTTATTCTAATTAGTTCTGTGAAAGAACTACCCCAACAGATATTCAGCCCTCATCAGCACCCTCCCTGGGTGAAACTGTCCTAACATATAGTGACAATAAGCACAGTGAGATCCAAGGGTAAATGTGAGTGAGAAGTGAATAAGTAGAAACAAAAAGAGTGTAGATATTTCTTCCAAGAAGTCTGCCTGTGATGAGCAAGAAAGAGATATATTAGGAACTGGGGAAAGTCATAAAATTTAGTAAGTTTTTGCTCTCTTTCATGGAAGAGGTTCAGTCATGTTGTCAAAAGAAAAGACAGGTGAGAGGGAGAAGTTGAAAACATGATACTAATGGGAATAATTGATAAAACAATGTGTCTGAGGGAGTAAGAGGCAAGAATATAGCAAGGCCTATGGGGTATAAGCATATTAAATATTTTATGTCTAGAAGCATAAAGTTAAATACAAAAATGAATACTTAAAATGACAAGAATCTTTTCAGGGAGATTTTCCTCTGGTGTCCTGAGGCCTGCATCACTTGCTCTTTGCCTCTACAGCCCTGTCCAACTCTTTGTGATCCCATGGACTATACAGCCCATGGTATTCTCCAGGCCAGAATACTGAACTGGGTAGCCTATCTGTTATCCAAGGGGTCTTCCCCACCCAGGAATTGAACCGGAGTTCCCTGCATTGCAGGCGGATTTTTTACCAACTGAGCTATCAGGGAAGAGATAGTACAGGAGAAAAAGGAAAACTAAAAAAGAGATTTGAGAGAGAGGATCTCAGAAAAATTAGCAGTCAGAAAAACCAAAGGCCTTTTTATGGATAACATAGTGATGAAATTTGTGTAGGACTTTTCAACATACACCCTGGGATGGGGGTAAAAGCAAGAAGACAACAGATGTCCAAGGGAGCACCTCAGCTGGGGGAGCAGATAGGCAACCGGACACAGGGATAAAAGGCCCTTTTAACCCAGCACCCACATTTTTCTCTCTGCATGGCTTTAATATTAATTATATAGGTAGGTTAAAATAAGAGAAGAGAAACAGATACACCATGCAAACGCTAATTCAAAGAAAGCTAGAATGGTTAAAAATCAGGGAATGTAGACTTCAGAACAGAGAAGTTATCATTAGTCATGCATGTCACATGATGAAGTGGTAAGTTCACCAACAAGTAATAACAATCCTAAATGTATGTACATCTAACAAAAGAGCTTCACAGTACAGAAAGGGAAAGCTCACAGAAATGGAAGGGAACACAGACCAATCCACAGTTATAGTCAGGCACTTTAACACTTCTATCTCAGTAATGGAACTAGGAGATGGGAAACAAGCAAAACTGGAAAAGACGTAAACACCACCATCAATGACCTTGATCTAACCGGCACTAATAGAACACCCTACCCAACAACAGACTACACTTCTTAAGTGCCTGTGGAAAGTTCACTAAGATATGTATTGAATCATAAGCAAGACTTGTATTCTCTTGTCATAAAGGAATTTGACTGTAAACAATAATGAAAACAAAACAGAATAGCCAAAATCTTAGAAATTAAAGAAAGTGAAAGTCGTTCAGTCATGTCCGACTCTTTGTGAGAGACTCTTTGTGACGCCATGGACTATACAGTCCATGGAATTCTCTAGGCCAGAATACTGGATTGGGGAGCCTTTCCCTTTTCCAAGGGATCTTCCCAATACTGGGGAGATATCAGGTATCCCACACCGCAGGTGGATTCTTTACCAGCTGAGCCACAAGGGAAGCCCAAGAGTACTGGGGTGGGTAGCCTATCCCTTCTCCATTAAATCCCAACGCAGGCAGTAATTGTCTCCTGCATTGCAGGTGGATTCTTTACTAACTGAGCTATCAGAAAAGTTAAAGAAGATCCTTCTAAATAATCAGTGGACCAAAGAGAAAGTCTAAAATGAAATTAGAAAATATTTGCATTTAGTGAAAATGGAAATATAATGTATATTCTGTATATACATTATGCAATGTATAATGTATAATTGAAATATAAATTCAACCTAAAATCATGGGCTTAATTTAAAGCATTACTTAGAGAGATATTTATAGAATTAAAGGTTTATATTAGGAAAGAAAAATACATATGATTAATACTGTAAACTTTAGAAACCAGAAAAAAATAAAAAGAAAAGAAAAAAACACAGAGCAAGCAGAAAAATGAAAAGAATAAATACAAGATCAGAAAACAATAAAATTAATAAATTTAAAAACAGGTAAATACAGTTTTGTGGTGGTGGTGGTTTAGTTGGTAAGTCATGTCTAACTGCTGCAACCCCATGGACTGTAGCCCATCAGGCTTCCTTGTCCATGAGATTTCCCAGGCAAGAATACTGGAGTGGGTTGCCATTTCCTTCTCTGGGGAATCTTCCCAACCCAGGGATTGAACCCACATCTCCTACATTGCAGGCAGATTCTTTATTACTGAGCCATCAGTGGTTTCCATATATATTTTTAAATATAATTTAAGATCATACTTCATTGTGAAAATGGAAAGTTTTTACTTAGTTTGGAAACAAAAAAGATCTCCAATTAAGCCACTTCTATTCTACACTGTGCTGAATTCTCTATCTATCCCTTAAGGTAAAATTTAAAAAGAAAAAAAAGCTACAAAGATTGGAAAGGGGAGGAGGAACCAATCATTTGTTGCTGAAAGCATGCTTGTCTATGTAGAAAATTTTCTTGAACTAATAAGGTTAGTAATACTACAAAAGGACAGGTCAATGGAGGAAAAACATACTTTTATATACTAGTGAGAGATATGAACAAAAATTTTAAAAGTTTTAATCCAATGTTGAGGGAGTCTGTGTGGTTCTTGAAGAAGTCTATGGAGATGCAGATTCATCTAGCAAATTCTGCATAGTTGACAAGAGGGTACAGCCAGGCACTGGTGGAACAGAGTTCATTAGGCTTTGAGGGTTTATCCTGGCCTCATGTACTCACCTCCAGTCCCTAATCCATCTCTATCATCTTTCAATTAATATATTAAAAATATGAATCATGTTTTTAATTAAAGTCATGGCACTTCTTCCAAAGATTTCAGAGTATTTAATAATATCACCATGTACTTCAGTTAGGCCTTCCCTAATGGCTCAGCAGTAAAGAATCTGCCTGCTAATGCTGGAGATGCAGGAGATGAGGGTTTGATTCCTGAGTGGGGAAGATCCCCTGGAGAAGGAAATGGCAGCCCACTCCAGTATTCTTGCCTGGAAAATCCCTTGGATAGAGGAGCCTGGCAGACTACAGTCCTTGGGTTTGCGAAGAGTTGGACATGACTGAGTGACTAAACAACAACAAAATAGTTAATGCACCTTATTTCCTGTGAAATTGTTCCTTCGTTTTCACTGTCCACTAGCACACTGTCACTAGAAGCTCAGCTTCTAGAAATCTATAGGGGGAGGAGCTCAGTTTAGTATGTTTCCTGCACAATTCAGAGAAAAATTCTATTCTTCAGGCCTCTGGAAGATTACAGTACTTTCAAGTACTTGGAATCCTCCTTTTAACTTGTGATCTGGGTGTGTGGGGTGTGGCCTTAGTAATAATTCACACAAACTAGAGAGTCAAGCTAGAGAGAATGAAAGGACTAAAGAAATAAAAAGACTAAAGAGACACACTTTGACTTTTTTTTTTAATTATAAATTTATTTTAATTGGAGGCTAATTACTTTACAATATTGTATTGGTTTTGCCATACATCAACATGAATCCTCCACGGGTATATACATGTTCTCCATCCTGAACCCCCCTCCTACCTCCCTCCCCGTACCATCCCCCTGGGTCATCCCAGTGCACCAGTCCCAAGCATTCTGTATTTGACTTTATTGCATTTAAACATTGAGCAAATACCAGGCTGCTTTGTTTGTGTTCGGGTGGTAATACTGGTGTTGGAGAAAGGAAGAGTTTGTTTTGTAGTAGAAGACCACTTTCAGTATTTGTTCTTAGACCCAGGTAAAACAGCTGATACTACTTTAATCTCCACCAGAAAACAAATGGTATGTACGTTGCCTAACTAAACATGTGATAAATACGCTTCTCCATTATTTGCTTGGGGAGAAGAATCTATCTTCTTTTTCACTAAGTTAAATACAATGCCAAGAGGAAACAGGAATGCTAATATAGACTGATGAGAAAGTGTAGAGAATATAAGAGGAGCATCTGCACTGGTCAGAGGTCAGAGAGACATATGAGGATTGGGGAACCTCTTCTAGACTGCTATTTCCTCTTGCATCTACCTCCATCAGTTTCCTCTGCATCTGAACAGGCTGGCAAGCAGCCTGCAATGGGGTTCTGCTCAGACAACTGCCGCCTCTGCTGGGCCTGCTGGCTCCTGGGATTCACCAGCCTTCTCCTCAGTAAGTGACCTTGGCTCCTGGGAGAGAGGGATATTAGGGGGAGTGTTAGGCAGGGTATCCTTTCCTTGTCTGACATCTTTAGTGAACAGAAGATAAAAACAGCTCTGTTATAATTTAGCAAGGAGCCTGCATTTGCTTTAGAACCTTGGGGTGAATGGAAAAACAAAGTGACCTTGGGCTGTAGTGAGGCTTGGACCCTTAGCTCGAACAGCTTTGGCTGCATTAAGGGAAACATTTCCAAGGAGGTGAGTTGGCTTCAGCTGCAGTAACAGGGAGGCTAGTAATAGGGAGCTGCCTGGGCAGGAGGGACTGGAGGTGGGGGTTTAGCTCCAAGCAGATCATCACAGAGGAGAGGGCCCCTTAAAGTCTTTCATTTATCTCAAAAGAGCTTATGAATTTTGCATTTCCCTTCTGAAAAAGTTTTAAAAGATTCCCTTCAGGTAAAAAAGTACCCGAGGAGGATGCCCTCTATAGATTCAAAGCACTCTCTTAGGGCAAAACCCTGAAAATAAGGGACATGTTTATCATTCAGGAATGATTGAACAATATGGGAAGTATCTGTACCATGGAATATTATAAAACCTTTAAAAATGCATGCATATCATTTGGCTCAGAAGAATTTCCAATTTCCATAAGGTCAAGATGCATGACTTTCTATCAGCAAGATGCAAAAATCTCTACATATTGAAACTCTGATCTTTTAAAGAAACAGTAGCTGTTGCTATTTGTAAATATCTGCATTTCCACATGTTTATAAGAATGTGGAGAAAATGCAGGAGAAATCATAATAATTAGCTAACTGGGGTATTTCATGGGGGAAAAGTTTACTGGGTGGGAGGTTAAGAAAAAGCAGATAGAATAAGTAGATGAGTAAACATGGAAACTAAAAGAAAAAAGAATCACGTAAAGAAGAATGTGTGTATCTACAAATTTTTGAAAAATTATATCAGTGCATATATAAATTAAGTAAAAAATAATATAAAAGAAAATTTATGAATTCTGGCAAAAGCTTGGAAATTTTATTATTATACATTTTTGTGTTAATATCCTAGCCACTCAATGAACTTGCAATGAATGAAATTTAATAAATTGCAGAGCATTTGTAAAAGAGGATAACTGGAATTAGCAATGAGCATTGTAGTAAGGACTATATTTCATTTGGCTAGGTTACTTTTGACATGCCGAGGGGGCTTTAATGTCCGTCACGAGTGTATGCTCCTCGGTTTTTGTCTCATCACTTTTATCTACAGTAATATGTTGGCTGTCTTCACTTCTCCAGTGTTGTTTAACTGGAAAAATACATTTGATATTATAGTTTCCTCCATAGGCCCTGGGACTGGAAATTCACAATTAAAAAATAAAAAAGAGAAAGAGTCAGAAAGTGAGGTAAAAGGGCTACATAAAGAGACAGAGAGAGGGAAAAAAACTTGTTAAAATTTTTCAATTGAGACTAAGGCCATCATACCCAGAGAAGGAAAGCAGCTTTTTCAAGGTCACCCAGGAACTGGGGAGGAGTCGCCCTAGCCCCCTTGGTACCAAATGAAGTAGACAGTTTTCAGTAGAATTTTGGTGATCCAGAAGAGGCATCAGGAGAAGGAATTTCAACCCTAAATTCCTCTACATATCAGGGGAGGAGGGTGTTTGAAGAAATGATTCTGTGACGATGCTGAAGTATTTGCCTTATCATTCTTAAAATCTTTAACACTTTCCAGGACATTAGCTTGGAAGGAGAAGAGGGAAAGGAAGCCAGCAATTCACACTCCAATTTCTCAGAGAAACAGAAGCTGCTGGTGAGGACAGTTCTTGTCCTCTGGGGACCCTAACCATAGCAATCATAGCATTTACTTAATGTATCACTGTATCTGCTGGTAGGACCAGGAGGAGAAAGAGTCCCTGCCTTCGTGGGCTCTAGACAGAGAGAGACAACACAAAAATGCAGTTGAGAGGGAACTGTAGGTTTCCTAGGGTGATGATGGGGGAACGATCAGAAACGTGGACAAAATTTTATCTTGATTATTGAGTTCTTAATTTTATATTATTAAAATAAATTTTTGCTTTATCTTGCTTACAAACTTCTCTCATGGCTTCATATTTTTCTTCAAGATTAGATCTTTGGTAGATCACAAAGCTTTGCTGCCGTCCTTCTCTTTCTAAATCTTCTTCCATGTTCCTCACAGCTGGGCTCACCATCCCTTTGGGGTGGATCCTCCCTGTAACCTGAGAGCTTCCTCTCTCCCAGGTTCCCTCCTTTACAGAAACTGGGGAGTCTAGCTGAGCTGCTGTTTAACCCTCGGCTGGCCAGAAGTTCCTGCTCTGCTAATCCCCTCTAATTACTTGCTTCCCCTTTTCCCAGGAGAGGGAAGTTGGAGGATGAGACTCCAGGAGCTGCTCAGATCCTGGTGATGGGACAGCAGTGCTGGGAGGAGAGCCCCTGGGGAAGACAGAGACAGGATGGGGGAGTTGATGGGAGCTCCTGCAGGGGAGAAGCCCTGGGCTGGGAGAGGGGAACCCTGGTGCCAGGTGTGGCTCTGCCCTGTGTGACCCAGGACAGGTTCACCCCTGGGGGAGTTTCCTCCTCTGTGACAAGAGGGACCAGAGAATATCCCCCAAGACCCCTCCATGCTGTGACACTGTGGGATTTGGCGGCCCCACCCTGCAGGCCTCTCCTGTGGTCCTTCATGGTCTGTACTCTGTCTCCTCACCTGGTCCTGTCCTTTTCTGGGTCCTGCTAGGGATTCACAGTTGGTGAGCCTGTTTAGGACACCTTCAAATAGAACCTTAGCCATGCTGTGGTCACTTTTTAGCCCTACAAGCAGGGAAGGATGCTCTTCTTCCCACCTCTCTTTGGAAACCCAGTCTGGCCCTCTGTTTTCTCTGCCTCTGCTCCAAGAAGGGGTCTCAGGACCCAGTGTCCCCACACCTCCTGGTGAAGGACATAACCTCATTTCTCACAATGTGTGGAAACTTGGTCTGCAAACCACCCTCAGCTGTGCTTTAGAAATCACTAACTGATAGCCTCAGCCAGAGGTTTGTAGTTCCTGTCTGTTTAGCAGAAAATACCGGCTTCTTCTCCCTGTCCCCCACAGAATGACCCCCACTTGCCTCTGTACTTGGGGAGTAACTAAAGAATTGTTTGGATCACAGTTGCCCAGTGAAAGTCCCTTAGGAAGGTGTTACATTGAAGCCTGAAATACAGTCCTTCAGGAGGTCCAAATGGCCCTTGTTGAAATAAAAATCTGTGCTTTGAGCCATAGATTTAATATAGCCCTTTGGTGTTCTTTGTTTTCAAAAAAATTCTATATTTAAATGTTAGATTAAATCTGAATGTGATGTTGAGTGAGACATTAAGGAATGCATTTATCTTCCCCATTAGTGAAATTTGATGTCACTCAGTCGTGTCCGACTCTTTGCGACCCCATAGACTATAGCCTACCAGGCTCCTCTGTCTGTGGGATTTTCCAGGCAACAGTACTGGAGTGGATTGCCATTTCCTTCTCCAGGGGATCTTCCCAACCCAGGGCTCGAACCCAGGTCTCCTGCATTGTAGACAGATGCTTTACCGTCTGAGCCACCAGGGAAGTCCTATCTTCCCCATTAATTCCCCTGGAATTACCTCATTAGAACTGATTCAAAAATGATTCCTTTATAGCTAAGAAATATTCCACTGTATATATGTACCTCAACTTCCTTATCCATTCATCTGCTGATGAGCATCTAGGTTGCTTCCATGTAAACAGTGCTGCAATGAACAAGTTCTAGGAGTTGGTGATGGACAGGGAAGCCTGACGTGCTACAATCCTTGGGGTAGCAAAGAGTTGGACATGACTGAGGAACTGAACTGAGCTGAACCGAAAATATAATGTATCAAAATTTGTGGGCTGAATTTACAACAGTACTTAGAGGGGAATTTGTAGAGTTAAAGGCTTATATTAGGGGAAAAAATATATGTGGTTAATAATTTAGCTCTAAACTTTACTAACTAGAAAAAGAAAAGAAAAGTTAAAACACCGAGGGAGCAGAAAGAAGAAAAGAATAAATATGACCAACCTAGATAGCATATTCAAGAGCAGAGACATTACTTTGCCAACTAAGGTCCGTCTAATCAAGGCTATGGTTTTACCTGTGGTCATGTATGGATGTGAGAGTTGGACTGTGAAGAAGGCTGAGCGCTGAAGAATTGATGCTTTTGAACTATGGTGTTGGAGGAGACTCTTGAGAGTCCCTCGGACTGCAAGGAGATCCAACCAGTCCATTCTGAAGGAGATCAACCCTGGGATTTCTTTGGAAGGAATGATGCTAAAGCGGAAACTCCAGTACTTTGGCCCCCTTATGTGAAGTGTTGACTCATTGGAAAAGACTCTGCTGCTGGGAGGGATTGGGGGCAGGAGGAGAAGGGGACGACCGAGGATGAGATGGCTGGATGGCATCACTGACTCGATGGACCTGAGTCTGAGTGAACTCGGGGAGTTGGTGATGGACAGGGAGGCCTGGTGTGCTGCGATTCATGGGGTCACAAAGAGTTGGACACGACTGAGAGACTGAACTGAACTGATAAGAGCAGAAACCAATAAAACTAATAAACCATAAGTACCATCTTTCTAGATTCCATACATATGCATTAACATACAGTATTTGCATTTCTGTTTCTGACTTACTTCATTCTATACAATAGGCTCTAGGTTCATCTACCTCATTAGAACTGATTCAAAAATGATTCCTTTATAGCTAAGAAATATTCCACTGTATATATGTACCTCAACTTCCTTATCCATTCATCTGCTGATGAGCATCTAGGTTGCTTCCATGTAAACAGTGCTGCAATGAACAACATGTAATTACCCTCCAATTAAAATAAATAAAAGTAGTTTTTAAAACTATTAAATCTAAAAACAGATACATGTATTTTTGTGATGGTGGTAGTTTAGTCACTAAGTCGTGTCCAACTCTTGTGACCCCATGAACTATAGACCACCAGGCTCCTATGTCCAGGAGATTTTCCAGGCAAGAATACTGAAGTGGGTTGCCATTTCCTTCTCCAGGGAAATGGAGATGTTCTTTCCCAACACAGGCATGGAAGCCACATCTCCTGGATTAAAGAGGATTCTTTACTGGTGAGCCACCAGGGATTCCCACGTATATTTTTAAATATAGTTAAACATCATACTTCATTGTGGAAAATGGCAAGTTTTCACTTAGTTTGGAGGCAAAAAGATCTCCATTAAGCCACTTGTATCCTACATTGTACTGAATTTTCTATTTATCCTTTACAGCAAATAAGAAGTCTACAAAGATTAGAAAGGGGAAGGGGAACCAATCATTATTTGTAGGCAACATGCTTATCTATATGGCTTCCCTGATAGCTCAGCTGGTAAAGAATCCGCCTGCAATGTGGGACACCTGTGTTCGGTCCCTTGGTTGGGAAGATCCCCTTGAGAAGGGAACGGCTACCCACTGCAGTATCCTGGCCTGGAGAATTTCGTGAACTGTATAGTCCATGGGGTCTCAAAGAGTTGGACATGACTGAGTGACTTTCACTTTCATTGCTTATCTATGTAGAAAACCTTCTTGAACTAGTAAGTTTAGTAAGATTACAAAAAGAGAGGTCAATGGAGGGAAAACATACTTTTATATACTAGTGAGAGATATGAACTATCATTTTAAAAGTTTTAATACCAGGTTGTAGGGGTTTGAGTGGTTCTTGAAGATGTCTGTGGAGATGGAGATTCATCTAGCAAGTTCTGCATAGTGGATGAGGGTTCAGCAGAGCCCTAGTGGAATAGAGCCCATTAGGCTTTGAGGGTTTATCCTCGTCTCATGTACTCACTTCTAATTCCTGATCCATCCCATTACCATTCAGTCTGTATTGAAAATATGAATCGTGTTTTTAATTAAAGTCATGGCACTTCATCCAAAGATTTCAGAGTATTTAATAATATCACTATATACTTCAGTTAATGCAGCTTGTTTCCTGTGAAATGGTTCCTTCTTATTTGCTGTCAACTAGCTCTTGCCTGGAAAATCCCAAGGAAAGAGGAACCTGGTGAGCTGCAGTCCATGGGGTCGCTGAGAGTCAGACATGACTGAGCAACTTCACTCTCACTTTTCACTTTCATGCATTGGAGAAGGACATGGCAACCCACTCCAGTGTTCTTGCCTGGAGAATCCCAGGGACGGGGGAGCCTGGTGGGCTGCCGTCTACGGGGTCGCACAGAGTCAGACACTACTGAAGCGACTTAGCAGCAGCAGCAGCAGAAGCAGCAAGCTGTCACTAGAAGCTGAGGTTATAGAAATCTATAGGGGAAGGAGCTCAGTTTAGTATGTTCCCCGACCAATTCAGAGAAAAACTCTGCTCCTCATACATCTGGAAGATTACAACATTTTTAAGTACTTAGAATCCTTTTTAACTTGCAATCTGGGTGTGTGGGGGATGGCCTTAGTAATAATTCACACTGCTGTGTGGATCGGGTCTGATGTTTACACATGTACTTATGTATGTATTTGTGTATGTGTGTTGTTTATAGAAGCTGTGGATTAGACATGAAATATTTCCTTGCTTCCCTCTAGTCTTCGGGAATCTAATGTAGGTAGAGATTGCTAGCTCAGTTAGAGAGAAGGAAGGGAAGAGACAGAAGTGACACAGTTTTCTCTTATTTGCATTTTAAAATTGAGTAAAATAGAAGGCTGCTTTGTTTTTATTGGGGCAGCATTTGTGGTGTTGGAAAAGGAAAGGAGAATTTGTTGTACAGTAGCAGATAATTTTTCAATGTTTTTTCTTAGACCTAGGTAAACCAGCTGATACTGCTTAGTTTTCACCATAAAACAAACAGTACATATGTTGCCTAATGAAGCATGCAATAAATATGCTTTTTCATTTATTTTCCATAGGAGAAGAATCTATTCACTTTTTCACTAAGTTAAATATAATACCAAAAAGATAGTATACTCATTTTCACTATATTGATTCTTCCGATCCATGAACATGGTATATTTCTCCATTTATTAGTGTCCCCTTTGATTTCTTTCACCAGTGTTTTATTTATTTATTTATTTTTACTTTACAATACTGTATTGGTTTTGCCATACATTGACATGAATCCACCACGGGTGTACATGCATTCCCAAACATGAACCCCCCTCCCACCTCCCTCCCCATAACATCTCTCTGGGTCATCCCCGTGCACCAGCCCCAAGCATGCTGTGTTTTATAGTTTTCTATATATAGGTCTTTAGTTTCTTTAGGTAGATAAATTCCTAAGTATTTTATTCTTTTCGTTGCAATGGTGAATGGAATGTTTCCTTAATTTCTCTTTCTATTTTCTCATTATTAGTGTATAGGAATGCAAGGGATTTCTGTGTGTTGATTTTATATCCTGAAACTTTACTATATTCATTGATTAGCTCTAGTCCAAAGAAGACATACAGATGGCTAACAAACACATGAAAAGATGCTCAACATCACTCATTATCAGAGAAATACAAATCAAAACCACAATGAGGTACCATTTCACTCCAGTCAGAATGGCTGCGATCCAAAAGTCTACAAGCAATAAATGCTGGAGAGGGTGTGGAGAAAAGGGAACCCTCTTACACTGTTGTTGGGAATGCAAACTAGTACAGCCACTATGGAGAACAGTGTGAGGATTCCTTAAAAAACTGGAAATAGAACTGCCTTATGACCCAGCAATCGCACTGCTGGGCATACACACGGAGGAAACCAGAATTGAAAGAGACACATGTACCCCAGTGTTCATCACAGCACTGTTTATAATAGCCAGGACATGGAAGCAACCTAGATGTCCATCAGCAGATGAATGGATAAGAAAGCTGTGGTACATATACACAATGGAATATTACTCAGCCATTGAATACATTTGAATCAGTTCTAATGAGGTGGATGAAACTGGAGCCTATTATACAAAGTGAAGTAAGCCAGAAAGAAAAAACACCAATACAGTATGCTAATGCATATATATGGAATTTAGAAAGATGGTAATGATAACCCTGTATGCGAGACAGCAAAAGAGACACAGATGTATAGAACAGTCTTTTGGACTCTGTGCAAGAGGGAGAGGATGGGATGATTTGGGAGAATGGCATTGAAATATGTATAATATCATATATGAAAAGAGTCACAAGCCCAGGTTCAATGCATGATACTGGATGCTTGAGGCTGGTGCACTGGGACGACCCAGAGGGATGGTACAGGGAGGGAGGAGGAAGGGGGTTTGGGATGGGGAACACGTGTATACCTTTGGTGGATACATGTTGATGTATGGCAAAACCAATACAATATTGTAAAGTAATTAACCTCCAATTAAAATAAATAAATTTATTTAAAATAAATAAATATAATACCAAAAGGGAAACTGGAATGCTAATATATGCTGTAATTAAAAGTTGTGTAGGACATAAGGGGAGCATCTCCACTGGTCAGGAGTCAGAGAGAGAGGTGAGGATAGGGGAGCCTATTCCACACGACTATTTCCTCTTCTCTTGCAGCCACCTCTATCAATGCTTCCTCTGCAGCAGAACACGCTGGCAGCTTGTGATGAGGCCCTGCTCAGAAGGCCCCCATCTCTGCTGGGCCTCCTGGCTCCTAAGATTCACCTCAGTGAGTAACACAGGCACCTGGGAGGGAGGGAGATTGTGGAGAAAGCTTGAGACAGGGCCTCCTTTCATTGTTTGATGTCTTTAGTGAACAAAACATACAAAGAATTCGGTTCTAATTTAGCAAATGCTGTGCATTGGTTTAGAGTCCTAGTGTGAATGGAAAAACGAAATGGCCTGTTGGCTGTGGTGAGCCTGGGACCCTTAGCTAGAACAGCTTTGGCTGCACTAAAGGAAGTATTTCCAAGGAGGTGAGGCTGCTTCTGCTGCAGTAACAGGGAGGCCAGGAGAGCCTGGAGGTGGTGGGGAAGCTCAGCTCCTTGCAGATCATCACAAAGGAGAAGGTACCTTAAAGTCTTCAATTTATCTCAAAAGGACTTATGGATTTTGTATTTCACTTCAGTGTCAGTTTTCTTCTGTAATGCTTTAAAAATGTTGCTGCTGCTGCTGCTAAGTCACTTCAGTCATGTCCAACTCTGTGCGACCCCATAGATGGCAGCCCACCAGGCTCCCCCATCCCTGGGATTCTCTGGGCAAGAGTACTGGAGTGGGTTGCCATGTCCTTTTCCAATGCATGAAAGTGAAAAGTGAAAGTGAAGTCGCTCAGTCATGTCCGACTCTTAGCGACCCAAGGACTGCAGCCTACCAGGCTCCTCCGTCCATGAGATTTTCCAGGCAAGAATACTGAAGTGGGGTGCCATTGCCTTCTCCAACTAATTCACTAGTTTAGTATGGAATAAAATAACAGAGGCTTTGAATAAGTTAAACTGGCTAATCAGTTTAAGTTGAATAAGTTAAACTGGTAACAACTAGTCAGTTTTCTTCAGTGATTACTGTTCTTCTACATAGGCAGAATAATTAATTCACAGATAGTCTTTCTGGTCTATCTTCAACTATCCCTAAACTACATAACCAATTAGGGACATCTTTTTACAGATATATGAAGAGAACACAGGTAGCTTTACATAAGTTGAGTTTGTTAAATCTATTTCTTATGACAGGGGATTTCTGACACAAAAATTGCTCACTGCACACTGAACCCCAGAGAAGTGATTAAACAAGACAGCTGATGTTAAGAGGTATATGGGAGTGGGGTAGGGTGAGAAGTCATGGATAAATTAAAAACTGGCAAGTATCTGCTGAAGCAGAGCCACTTTTGGGGGGGCATAAGAAAAACTGATATGTCACCATTTTGGTCTCTTTAGAGAAATCTATTTATTGTTAAGAACTTAAGACCATTTACTACCATTCATGCTGCAAAATGCAGTAGTCACACTATTTCCAAAAGGATCCTAAAAACTGTAGTGCAAAAGAAATCCAAGAAAATAAATAATTACAAAACCATCAACATTTTTCAAAGAAATGTGCTCAAAACAGTGACTTTTACAAAAACTGTGAATTTGTTTTAAATGAAAAAAGAATTCTGTCTATGAAAGATCAAAGACTCATTTCACAGGTAACTTATACTGCATTAATGACTTGATTAACAGTGTACAAATAAGGGTTGTAGACTTTTTTAATTAGGTCTGAGCAATCAATATAAATACTGATGGGGGAGTGTTCTGTATCCCAAACTCCAATATTTCAGCTTTGTGTCCTGTCCTGTTATTATAATTTTTAAAAATCTTAACAACGCAGTGATTCAAGTTTTCATAACTTCAATGATGTGTTAGAGGACAATGGATTTTGGTTTGAAAAATTTGTTGTATCTGAAGGCCAGAACAGTACTCGACCATGATGATTAAATACATAAAATGATGGGTGATTCCATAGTGTGTCAAATGTCTTAACACCATTCTGTTTTACTACTTTCTTTCTTGGCCCCTCGCCTGTGATTCCTGGTAGACTCTTGGTAAGAACAGAAATGGGTGGTGATAGTGGAGTATCCTTTTCTTCTTCCCAGCAAGATATATGTAGTTTATTTTTTAGTTCTGAAGTGGCATCCATGTCTTTAAACTCCCCTGCAATATGAACTTATACCATCTGCAAAGGCCAGAAGTGTCTGAAGAACTATATCTATTGGCAGTGATTCATCTTCGTTTTCTGTTAATTTCATATAAGAATGATGCTGTGCAGTGGAAAAAGCCGCGTAGGCTAGGGCAAAGAGGCCGGTGCCCACCAGCCCCTTCCATAGCGACGGCGCCATGACTCCGAAAGAGGAGCCCAACAAAAGAAGCGAAGGGCGGCAGAGCCATTCCTTCCTGCACCGGTGGGTGTCAGCCCAGCGCAAAAAGACGACGTCACTGAAGCCCTGGGCGCAAAGCGTCTCAGAGGTGGAAAAACAGAATAGCAGTGAGAAAGCGGAAACAGGAATGCTGGGAAGAAGGGGGAAATGACAAGGAAAAAGGTCCAGGAATTAAAAATGTTATCTTCATGTAAAAACAAAAGCCTCCAGGATGATGCCCTCTATAGATTCAAAGTACCCTTTTAAGTCAAAACCCTGAAAACAATGTCCATCATTCAGAAATCATTGAGCAGTATGGGAGATATCTGTACAATGGAATATTATAAAATCTTTTTAAATGCATGTATATGAGTTGGCTGGGAGGAATTTTCAGTTTCCATGAGGTCAGATGCATGGCTTTACCTCAGCATGATGTGAAAGGCGGTATATAATGCAAGCCTATCTTTTAAAGGTAACAGCAGACTTTGATATTTAAAAATACCTTTATCGCCACATGATGGTAACAGTGTGAAGAAAATATAAGAAAAAGCAATAATAGATCACTAAGGAAAAACATTGTTGTAAAGATTGGTAAAGAATATGTAGATACAATAACAAGTTGAGGAAGAAAATTAAAGTAAAATAAAACATCTCTTAAAAGAAGAATGTGTATGTATCAACAAATGTAAGAAACGTTGCTTCTTAATTTTAATTTTTTAATGTAAACTTATTTATTTTAACTGGAGGCTAATTACTTTACAATATTGTATTGGTTTTGCCATACATCAACATGAATCCACCACAAGTGTACACAGTTCCCCATCCTGAACCCCTCACCCAACTTCCTCCCCATACCATCCCTCTGCATCGTCCCAGTGCACCAGCCCAAAGCATCCTGTATCATGCATCAAACCTGGACTGGCTATTCGTTTCACG
This sequence comes from Budorcas taxicolor, assembly GCF_023091745.1. Lineage (NCBI taxonomy): Eukaryota > Metazoa > Chordata > Mammalia > Artiodactyla > Bovidae > Budorcas > Budorcas taxicolor. The sequence goes on from NC_068912.1 coordinate 13,664,659, forward strand.
TATGATATTACACATGTTTCAATGCCATTCTCCCAAATCATCCCACCCTCTCCCTCTCCCACAGAGTCCCTAAGACTGTTGTATACATCTGTGTCTCTTTTGCTGCCTCACATGCAGGGTTATCATACCATCTTTCTAAATTCCATATATATGCATTAGTATACTATATTGGTGTTTTTCTTTCTGGCTTACTTCACTTTGTATAATAGGCTCCAGTCTCATCCACCTCATTAAAACTGATTCAAATGTATTCTTCTTAATGGCTGAGTAATACTCCATTGTGCTTATGTACCACAGTTTTCTTATCCACTCATCTCCTGATGGACATCTAGGTTGCTTCCATGTCCTGACTATTATAAACAGTGCTGTGAAGAATATTGGGGTACACGTGTCTCTTTCAATTCTAGTTTCCTCAGACATTGCTTCTTTAAATGTACAAAAATTAAATGCAGAGTAACAATTAACCGATACGATATTGTAAAGTAAAAACAAATAAAAAAATAAAATCTGAAAAAAATAAAACATAGGTTTTTTGTTTCTTTAGGTAAATATATTCCTAAGCAAAAACAATACCTAGTTGTGGATGTGACTGGTGATAGAAGCAAGATCTGATGCTGTAAAGAGCAATATTGCATAGAAACCTGAAATGTCAGGTCCATGAATCAAGGCAAATTGGAAGTGGTCAAACAAGAGATGGCAAGGGTGAACATCGACATTCTAGGAATCAGCGAACTAAAACGGACTGGAATGGGTGACTTTAACTCAGATGACCATTATATCTACTACTACTGCGGGCAGGAATCCCTCAGAAGAAATGGAGTAGCCATCATGGTCAACAAAAGAGTCCGGAATGCAGTACTTGGATGCAATCTCAAAAATGACAGAATGATCTCTGTTCATCTCCAAGGCAAACCATTCAATATCACAGTTATCCAAGTCTATGCCCCAATCAGTAATGCTGAAGAAGCTGAAGTTGAATGGTTTTATGAACGCCTATAAGACCTTTTAGAACTAACACCCAAAAAAATTGTCCTTTTCATTATAGGGGACTGGAATGCAAAAGTAGGAAGTCAAGAAACACCTGGAGTAACAGGCAAATTTGGCCTTGGAATGCGGAATGAAGCAGGGAAAAGACTAATAGAGTTTTGCCAAGAAAATGCACTGGTCATAGCAAACACCCTCTTCCAACAACACAAGAGAAGACTCTACACATGGACATCACCAGATGGTCAACACCGAAATCAGATTGATTATATTCTTTGCAGCCAAAGATGGAGAAGCTCCATACAGTCAACAAAAATAAGACCAGGAGCTGACTGTGGCTCAGATCATGAACTCCTTATTACCAAATTCAGACTTAAATGAAGAAAGTAGGGAAAACTGCTAGACCATTCAGGTATGACCTAAATCAAATCCCTTATGATTATACAGTGGAAATGAGAAATAGATTTAAGGGCCTAGATTGGATAGATAGAGTGCCTGATGAACTATGGAATGAAGTTTGTGACATTGTGCAGGAGACAGGGATCAAGATCATCCCAATGGAAAAGAAATGCAAAAAAGCAAAATGGCTGTCTGGGGAGGCCTTACAAATAGCTGTGAAGAGAAGAGAGGTGAAAGCGAGGGAGAAAAGGAAGGATATAGGCATCTAAACGCAGAGTTCCAAAGAATAGCAAGAAGAGATAAGAAAACCTTACTCAGCGATCAATGCAAATAAATAGAGGAAAACAACAGATTGGGAAAGACTAGAGATCTCTTCAAGAAAATTAGAGATACCAAGGGAACATTTCATGCAAAGATGGGCTCGTAAAAGGACAGAAATGGTATGGACCTAAGAGAAGCAGAAGATATTAAGAAGAGGTGGCAAGAATACACAGAAGAACTGTACAAAAAAAATCTTCACTACCCAGAGAGTCATGATGAGGTGATCACTAATCTAGAACCAGACATTTTGGAATGTGAAGTCAAGTGGACCTTAGAAAGCATCACTATGAACAAAGCTAGAGGAGGTGATGGAATTCCAGTGGAGCTGTTTCAAATCCTGAAAGATGATGCTGTGAAAGTCCTGCACTCAATATGCCAGCAAATTTGGAAAACTCGGCAGTGGCCACAGGACTGGAAAAGGTCAGTTTTCATTCCAATTCCAAAGAAAGGCAATGTAAAAGAATGCTCAAACTATCGCAAAATTGCACTCATCTCACATGCTAGTAAAGTAATGCTCAAAGTTCTCCAAGCTAGGCTTCAGCAATACGTGAACCATGAATTCCGTGATGTTCAAGCTGGTTTTAGAAAAGGCAGAAGGACCAGAGAGCAAATTGCCAACATCTGCTGGATCCTGGAAAAAGCAAGAGAGTTCCAGAAAAATATCTATTTCTGCTTTATTGACTATGCCAAAGCCTTTGACTGTGTGTATCACAAGAAACTGTGGAAAATTCTGAAAGAGATGGGAATACCAGACCACCTGACCAGCCTCTTGAGAAACCTATATGCAGGTCAGGAAGCAACAGTTAGAACTGGACATGGAACAACAGACTGGTTCCAAATAGGAAAAGGAGTACATCAAGGCTGTATATTGTCACCCTGCTTATTTAACTTCTATGCAGAAAACATCATGAGAAACGCTGGGCTGGAAGAAAAACAAGCTGGAATCAAGACTGCCGGGAGAAATATCAACCACCTCAGATATGCAGATGACACCACCCTTATGGCAGAAAGTGAAGAGGAACTAAAAAGCCTCTTGATGAAAGTGAAAGAGGAGACTGAAAAAGTTGACTTCAAGCTCAACATTCAGAAAACGAAGATCATGGCATCCGGTCCCATCACTTCATGGGAAATAGATGGGGAAACAGTGGAAACAGTGTCAGACTTCATTTTTTGGGCTCCAAAATCACTGCAGATGGTGACTGCAGCCATGAAATTAAAAGACGCTTACTCCTTGGAAGAAAAGTTATGACCAACCTAGATAGCATATTCAAAAGCAGAGACATTACTTTGCCGACTAAGGTCCATCTAGTCAAGTCTATGGTTTTTCCTGTGGTCATGTATGGATGTGAGAGTTGGACTGTGAAGAAGGCTGAGTGCTGAAGAATTGATGCTTTTGAACTGTGGTGTTGGAGAAGACTCTTGAGAGTCCCTTGGACTGCAAGGAGATCCAACCAGTCCATTCTGAAGGAGATCAGCCCTGGGATTTCTTTGGAAGGAATGATGCTAAAGCGGAAACTCCAGTACTTTGGCCACCTCGTGTGAAGTGTTGACTCATTGGAAAAGACTCTGATACTGGGATGGATTGGGGGCAATAGGAGAAGGGGATGACAGAGGATGAGATGGCTGGATTGCATCACTGACTCAATGGACGTGAGTCTGAGTGAAGTCTGGGAGTTGGTGATGGACAGGGAGGCCTGGCGTGCTGCAATTCATGGGGTCGCAAAGAGTCGGACACTACTGAGTGACTGAACTGAACTGAAGTATTTTATTATTTCATTTCAAAGGTGAATGGATTTGTTTGCATAATTTCTCTTTCTGTTTTCTCATTGTTAGTGTATAGGAATGCAAGGGATTTCTCTATGTTGATTTTATATCCTGCAACTTTACTATATTCGTTGATTAGCTCTAGTAATTTTCTGGTGGAGTCTTTAGGGTTTTCTATGTAGAGGATCATGTCATCTGCAAACAGTGAGAGTTTTACTTCTTCTTTTCCAATCTGGATTCCTTTTATTTCTTTTTCTGCTCTGATTGCTGTGGCCAAAACTTCCCAAACTATGTTGAATAGTAGTGGTGAGAGTGGGCACCCTTGTCTTGTTCCTGACTTTAGGGGAAATGCTTTCAATTTTTCACCATTGAGGATAATGTTTGCTGTGGGTTTGTCATACATAGCTTTTATTATGTTGAGGTATGTTCCTTCTATTCCTGCTTTCTGGAGCGTTCTTATCATAAATGGATTTTGAATTTTGTCAAAGGCTTTCTCTGCATCTATTGAGATAATCATATGGCTTTTATTTTTCAATTTGTTCATGTGGTGAATAACATTGATTGAGTTGCGGATATTGAAGAATCCTTGCATCACTGGAATAAAACCCATTTGGTCAGGATTTTTAATATGTTGTTGGATTCTGTTTGCTAGAATTTTGTTAAGGATTTTTGCATGTATGTTCATCAGTGATATTGGCCTTTAGTTTTCTTTTCTTGTGGCATCTTTGTCAGGTTCAATATTAGGGTGATGGTGGCCTCATAGAATGAATTTGGAAATTTACCTTTCTCTGCAGATTTCTGGAAGAGTCGGGTAGGATAGCTGTTCAGTTCAGTTCAGTTCAGTAGCTCAGTCGTGTCTGACTCTTTGCGACCCCATGAATCGCAGCACGCCAGGCCTCCCTGTCCATCACCAACTCCCGGACTTCACTCAGACTCACGTCCATTGAGTCAGTGATGCAATCCAGCCATCTCATCCTCTGTCATCCCCTTCTCCTATTGCCCCCAATCCGTCCCAGTATCAGAGTCTTTTCCAATGAGTCAACACTTCACACGAGGTGGCCAAAGTACTGGAGTTTCCGCTTTAGCATCATTCCTTCCAAAGAAATCCCAGGGCTGATCTCCTTCAGAATGGACTGGTTGGATCTCCTTACTGTCCAAGGGACTCTCAAGAGTCTTCTCTCCCACACCACAGTTCAAAAGCATCAATTCTTCGGTGCTCAGCTTTCTTCACAGTCCAACTTTCACATCCATACATGACCACAGGAAAAACCATAGACTTGACTAGATGGACCTTAGTCGGCAAAGTAATGTCTCTGCTTTTGAATATGCTATCTAGGTTGGTCATAACTTTTCTTCCAAGGAGTAAGCGTCTTTTAATTTCATGGCTGCAGTCACCATCTGCAGTGATTTTGGAGCCCAAAAAAATAAAGTCTGACACTGTTGCCACTGTTTCTCCATCTATTTCCCATGAAGTGATGGGACCGGATGCCATGATCTTCGTTTTCTGAATGTTGAGCTTTAAGCCAACTTTTTCAGTCTCCTCTTTCACTTTCATCAAGAGGCTTTTTAGTTCCTCTTCACTTTCTGCCATAAGGGTGGTGTCATCTGCATATCTGAGGTTAGCTCTTGTCTTAATTTTTGGTAGAATTCAGCTGTGAAACCGTCTGGTCCTGGGCTTTTGTTTGCTTGAAGATTTCTGATTACAGTTTCAATTTCTGTGCTTGAAATGGGTCTGTTAAGATTTTCTATTTCTACCTGGTTCAGTTTTGGAAAGATGTACTTTTCTAAGAATTTGTCCATTTCTTCCAAGTTGTCCATTTTATTGGCATATAGTTGCTGATAACAGTCTTTTATTATCCTTTGCATTTCTGTGTTGTCTGTTGTGATCTCTCCATTTTCATTTCTAATTTTGTTGATTTGATATTTCTCCCTTTCTTTCTTGATGAGTCTAGCTAACGGTTTGTCAATTTTATTTATCTTCTCAAAGAACCAGCTTTTGGTTTTGTTGATTTTTGCTATGGTTTCTCTTGTTTCTTTTGCATTTATATCTGCCCTAATTTTAAGATGTCTTTCCTTCTACTAACCCTGGGGTTCTTCATCCTTTTCTAGTTGCTTTAGGTGTAGAGTTAGGTTATTTCTTTGACTTTTTTCTTGAGGCAAGACTAAGATTATGGCATCTGGTCCCATCACTTCATGGGAAATAGATGGGGAAACAGTGGAAACAGTGTCAGACTTTATTTGGGGGGGCTCCAAAATCACTGCAGATGGTGATTTCAGCCAGGAAATTAAAAGACACTTACTCCTTGGAAGGAAAGTTATAACCAACCTAAATAGCATATTCAAAAGCAGAGACATTACTTTGCCAACTAAGGTCCGTCTAGTCAAGGCTATGGTTTTTCCAGTGGTCATGTATGGATGTGAGAGTTGGACTGTGAAGAAGGCTGAGTGCCGAAGAATTGATGCTTTTGAACTGCGGTGTTGGAGAAGACTCTTGAGACTCCCTTGGACTGTAAGGAGATCCAACCAGTCCATTCTGAAGGAGATCAGCCCTGGGATTTCTTTAGAAGGAATGATGCTAAAGCGGAAACTCCAGTACTTTGGCCACCTCATGTGAAGAGTTGACTCATTGGAAAAGACTTTGATGCTGGGAGGGATTGGGGGCAGGAGGAGCAGGGGATGACAGAGGATGAGATGGCTGGATGGCATCTTCAACTCGATTGATATGAGTCTGCATGAACTCTGGGAGTTGGTAATGGACAGGGAGGCCTGGCATGCTGCAATTCATGGGGTCACAAAAAGCCGGACACGACTGAGCAACTGAACTGAACTGAAGCCTGTATTGCTATGTACCTTCCCCTTAGCACTCTTTTACAGTATCCCATAGGTTTTGGGTTGTTTTGTTTTCATTTTCATTCATTTCTATGCATATTTTGATTTCTTTTTTATTTCTTCTGTGATTTCTTGGTTATTTAACAGCATGTTGTTCAGCCTTCATATATAGAAAACTGTAAAACACTGGTGAAAGGAATCAAATAGGACACAAATAGATGGAGAAATATACCATGTTCATGGATCAGAAGAATCAATATAATGAAAATTAGTACGCTACCCAAAGCAATCTATAGATTCAATGCAATCCCTATCAAGCTATCAACGGTATTTTTCACAGAACTAGAACAAATAATTTCAAAATTTGTATGGAAATATTAAAAAACCTTGAATAGCCAAAGCAATCTTGAGAAAGAAGAATGGAACTGGAGGAATCAACCTGCCTGACTTCAGGCTCTACTACAAAGCCACAGTCATCAGGACAGTATGGTACTGGCACAAAGACAGAAATATGGATCAAAGGAACAAAATAGAAAGCCCAGAGATAAATCCTCGCAGTTATGGACACCTTATCTTTGACAAAGGAGGCAAGAATATACAATGGATTAAAGACAATCTCTTTAACAAGTAGTGCTGGGAATACTAGTCAACCACTTGTAAAAGAATGAAACTAGAACACTTTCTAACACCATACAGAAAAATAAACTCAAAATGGGTCAAAGATCTAAATGCAAGACCAGAAGCTACATAACTCCTAGAGGAGAACATAGGCAAAACATTCTCCGACATAAAACACAGCAGAATCCTCTATGACCCACCTCCCAGAACATTGGAAATGAAAGCCAAAATAAACAAATGGGAACTAATTAAAATTAAAAGCTTCTGCACCACAAAGGAAACTATAAGCAAGGTGAAGAGACAGCCTTCAGAATGGGAGAAAATAATAGAAAATAAGTTAACTGACAAAGAATTAATCTCAAAAATATACAAGCAATTCCTGCAGCTCAATATTAGAAAAACAAAAGACCGAATCAAAAAATGAGCCAAAGAACTAAATAGACATTTCTCCAAAGAAGACATACAGATGGCTAACAAACACATGAAAAGATGCTCAACATCACTTATTATCAGAGAAATGCAAATCAAAACCATAATGAGGTTCCATTTCACACCAGTTAGAATGGCTGTGATCCAAAAATCTACAAGCAATAAATGCTGGAGAGGGTGTGAAGAAAAGGGAACCCTCTTATACTGTTGGTGGGAATGCAAACTAGTATAGCCACTATGGAGAACAGTGTGGAGATTCCTTTAAAAACTGGAAATAGAACTGCCTTATGATCCAGCAATCGCACTGCTGGGCATACACACTGAGGAAACCAGAATTGAACGAAACACGTGTACCCCCAATGTTCATCGCAGCACTGTTTATAATAGCCAGGACATGGAAGCAACCTAGATGTCCATCAGCAGATGAATGGATAAGAAAGCTGTGGTACATATACACAATGGAATATTACTCAGCCGTTAAAAAGAATACATTTGAATCAGTTCTAATGAGGTAGATGAAACTGGAGCCTATTACACAGAGTGAAGTAGGCCAGAAAGAAAAACACCAATAAAGTATCAGTTCAGTTCAGTTCAGTTCAGTCCCTCAGTCGTGTCCAACTCTTTACGATCCCACGAATTGCAGCATGCCAGGCCTTCCTGTCCATCACCAACTCCCGGAGTTCACTCAGACTCAGGTCCATCGAGTCAGTGATGCCATCCAGCCATCTCATCCTCTGTCATCCCCTTCTCCTCCTGCCCCCAATCCCTCCCAGCATCAAAGTCTTTTCCAGTGAGTCAACTCTTCACATGAGGTGGCCAAAGTACTGGAGTTTCCGCTTTAGCATCATTCCTTCCAAAGAAATCCCAGGGCTGATCTCCTTCAGAATGGACTGGTTGGATCTCCTTGCAGGCCAAGGGACTCTCAAGAGTCTTCTCCAACACCGCAGTTCAAAAGCATCAATTCTTCGGCACTCAGCCTTCTTCACAGTCCAACTCTCACATCCATACATGACCACTGGAAAAACCATAGCCTTGACTAGACGGACCTTAGTTGGCAAAGTAATGTCTCTGCTTTTGAATATGCTATTTAGGTTGGTCATAACCTTTATACTAATGCATATATATGGAATTTAGAAAGATCATAATGATAACCCTGTATGTGAGATGGCAAAAGAGACACAGATGTACAGAACAGTCTTTTGGACTCTGTGGGAGAGGGCGGGGGTGGGATGATTTGGGAGAATGGCACTGAAACATGTATATTATCATATGTGAAACGAATCACCAGTGCAGGTTCAATGAATGATACAGGGTGCTCGGGGCTGTGCACTGGGATGACCCAGAGGGATGGTATGGGGAGGAAGGTGGGAGGGGGTGTTCAGAATGGGGAACACATGTACACCCATGGTGGATTCATGTCAATGTATGACAAAACTAATGCAACATTGTAAAGTAAAAAAAATAAAAATAAATTAAAAATGAAATAAAATATAGTGAATTATAAATTCTGGCTAAAGCTTTGAAGCTTTTATTATTATTCATTTTTGTGTTAATATCCTACCACTTTGTGAACTTGCAATAAATGAAATTTAATAAATTGGAGAGCATTTGTAAAGCAGGACAAGAAGAATTTAAAAATGAGCATTGTAGAAAGGTCTATATACTGTTTGATGACATTACTTCTATCTGCAGGAAAATGTAAGCTTTCTAAACTTATCCAGTTATTTAGCTAGAAAAATAGCTTTGATATTATACTTTCCTCAATAGGCCCTAACGCTAGACATTCCGAATCAAGAAATAAAACAGAGAAGGTCAGAAAGTGAAACAAAGGGGACACAGGTGACAGAAACAGGGGGAAAGAACTTGTTAAAAATTTTCATTTGATACTATGGCATTCTCCACTCAGAGAAGGAAACTGACTTTCTCAAGAACACACAGCATCTGGGAAGGAGTAACATTGGTTGCCCCCTTAACCGCAGCCCCTTAAGTACCAAGCAAAATGAATTCTTCCCAGAAGAATTTTGGTAAATTGAAAGAGGCTTCATGAGAAGGAACTTCATCCCTAAATTCCTTTACATTTGAAGACAGGTTGGGGGTTGAAGGAGTGACTGTGTGATAGTGTCAAAATATTTCTCCTTATCATTAGATTATTCTTAGACTCTTTAAACATTTCCTGGACATAAGTTTGGAAGAAGTGGGAAAGGAAGCAACCAATTCACACTACAATTTCTCAGAGACACAGAAGCTGCTGGTGAGGACAGTTCTTGTCCTGTGTGGAACCCTCACCACAGCAGTAATAACATTTACTCAACATGTCCCTGTATCTGCTGACAGATCATGGAGAAGAAAGGGTCCCTGCCATCATGGGCTCTTGACACAGGCATGGAGACGACAGCACAGAAGTGCAGCTGAGAAGGAATTACTGTAGGTTTCCTAGTGTGATGATGGAGGAAGAGTCAGAAACATGAACAAAGGTCTACGTTAACTGCTAAGTTCTTAACTTTATATTTCTTAGATGAATTTTCACTCTGTCTTGCTTTCAAATGTCCTTCCTGGTTTTAATTTCTTCTTCAGAATCAGATCTTTTATAGATCACAGAGCTTTTGCTGCCTTCTGTCTTTTTCTATGTCTGCTTTCATCTTCCTCACAACTGGGCTAGCCATCTGGGTGGGCTTTCCTGCTGGCTCAGAGGTAAAGAATCTGCCCACAGTGTGGGAGACCCGGATTCAATCCCTCAGTCAGGAAGATCCCCTGGAGAAGGGAATGGTTTGCCCACTCCAGTATTCTTGCCTGGAGAATTCCATGAACAGAGGAGGCTGGCAGGCTAGTCCATGGGATCAAAAGAGTTGGACACGACTGAGTGACTTACACTTCTATTTTCAGCTTCTGGATGATCCTCCCTGCAGTCTGAGGGTTGAGCCTCCTCTCTCCTTGTTTCCCTCCTTTCCAACAACTGGGGAGTCTGGCTGAACTGCTGTTTAACCCTCAGCTGGCCAGAAGTCCCTGCCCTGCTAAACCCCTCTAAGTACTTACTTCCCCTTTCTCAGGGGAGGAAAGTTGGAGGATTAGCTGCTCAGATACTGGTGATGAAACAGCGGTGCTGGAAGGGGAGCCCCTGGGGAGGTCAGGGGCAGGGTGGGGGGCTGGTGGGAGCTCCTGCAGGGGAGAAGCCCTGGGTTGGGAGAGGGGAGCCCTAGTGCCAGGTGTGGCTCTGCCCTGTGTGACCCAGGACAGGTTCACTTCTTGGGGAACCTCCACCTCTGTGACAGTAGGGGCCTTGAAATATTGCCCCTAACTCCTTCAAGCTCTGATGTTCTGAGATTCATTCCTCCACAAAGACAGGCCTCTCCTGAGGGGACTTCATGGCTTCTGCTCTGTCTGTTCATCCTATGCTGTCCTATTCCTGTGTCCTGACAGACGGACAGGTGGCAAGCTTGTTTAGGGCACTTTCAAAGAGAAGACCCTTGGCCATTCTGTGATCACATTTCAGCCCATCAAGAAGGAAAAGATGCTCCTCTTCAATCCCCCTTTGGGAGTTTAGCCTGTTCTGGTATTTTCCCTGCCTCTGCTCCCTGGAGGGGTCTCGGAACCCAGTGTCCCCACACCTCCGGGTGAAGGACTTAAACTCATCCCTCACAGTGTGTGGAAACTTGGTCTGCAAACCACCCTCAGCTGTGCTTTAGAAATCACTAACTGATAGCCTCAGCCAGAGGTTTGCATTTCCTGTCCGGTTAGCGAAAAATACCACTTCCTTCTCCCTGTTCCCCACAGTGTAACTGTCCCCACAGTGATCCCCACTTATGTCTTCTATTGGGGAGTAACTCAAACATTGTTTTGTTCATAATACCCAGTGAAAATCCCTCAGGAAGGTGCCACATTGAAGACTGAAATTCAGTCCTTCAGGAGGTCCAGATGCACAGTTTCTGCTCTTAGAATAAAGGCCTGTACTTTGCACCCCAGATTAAGTAGGCACTTATGGTTGGTGTTCTTTGTTTTCCAAAAAAGTCTACATTTAAATGTTAGATTAACTCTGAATGTGATGTCAACTGAAGTGTTTAAGAATACTTTTATCTTGCCTATTAATTCATGGAGGAAACCATAGTACACTACCACCAATTCAAAGGACGAGACAAAGACACACCTATATAGGCCATCAGGAACACTGAAATGATTTTAAATTCAATCCCGTGTGTTCGCATGAGTTTATGGTATTTGCAGCTGCATAAGTGAAGGCCCAGGATACTCATTAGTAACAGTGCTTACCTTTGGGAAAAGGCACACTTTGAAATTTTGCTTGAAATGACTCCATAATGCACATAGTTTTTTTCAATAAACACATTATACTTTTATAATTACAAGTAACCCACCAGAGAAAGGGAAACAATCTAACTCTCCATGAGAAGCAGTCCATAAGCAGAGTCACATGTGGAGTAGTATGCAGACATTAAATGAGTCACTTCTATGTGTACAGATGAGTGGGCTCCTGCTTGTGTTGTTGATAGAAAAGAAAGAGCAGAACAGCCCGTGAGGAACACTTTTATGTATGTGACGATAGAAGTATCTCCATGTATGTACTTATAAACCCACATTAAGTCTGGATGGATGCCTAGGAAGCTGGCAATAGTGCCTGCCTCTGGGAAGGGAGCTGGGAAATAGGAGTCAGAGATAGGGAGAGACTCCATTTTCAATCTCTATTTCCCCTCTGTTTTAACCATATGAATGTGTAATCCTTTTACATTTTCAAATTTAAAAAGCCAGTTAGTGTAACTAAAATGCTATCTCCTCTTCCTTGAACGGGGTTATAATTTGAAACTGCCAGCGTGGCTGGCTTGTCCTGAGGCCTATGAGACAGTGTTTGATGGAGCTGCTGAAATGACTGAAATCATGTTCAGGGGGCTGGGCTACCTCTTTCCCTGGTGGCACAAGCGTCAGGTAAAATCCAGCTGATTGTGGAAATTCCACAGCTGGTAGGTCCTAATAACACTAATACAGTAATGGGAACTGAACACGTATTGCTGATTTCTTTTATGTATTTTCATACTCAATCCTCACTGGAGCCTCCTGAATGCTTTCAGTTATTTTCCAGTTGTTCATATGTGGAAACTCAAGGCTTAGACAATATAGGAACTTGCTAAATATCACTCTCAGGAAAGGGTGGATCTAGAACACAACACAGGTAAGTTTCAGTCTAGAGCTAACACCTCAGGGGTTTGCAGGCCTCAAAGGGCCAACCTGTGAACCCTGGGTTCCACACTTCCTAAGGGTCCTGTATAACTTCCTAGGGTTGCCATAACAACATGCCAAATACTAGGTGACTTAAAAACAACAGAACTTACTGTCTCACAATTCTATCAACTAGGAGTCTAAAGCAAGGATTTGTCAGAGTCAGGCTTCCTCTGAAACCTGTAATGATGTATTAGTCAGCTTGGGCCTCCATAAGATAACATAGACTGAGTGGGTGTTAATCAGCAGAAATTTATTTCCTCACACTTCTGGTGGCTGAGAAGTCCCAGATCAAGGTGCCAGTTGAATCAGTTTCTGGGAAGAGCTCTCTCCCTGGCTGTAGACTGCCACCTTCTGGCTCTATTCTCGCATGGCCTGTGGAGGGGGAGGGGAGAGAAAGGGAGAAGGGAGAGAGGAGGCTCTCTGATATATCTTCTTACAAGGACACTAATCAGGTCAGGGCCCTTCTCTTAAGACCTCATTTAACCTACTTGCTTCTTAAGAGGCCCCATCTCCAAACACAGCTACCTAGTGGGTAAGACTTCACATAAGAATGGAGAAGGGCACACTTTCAGTCCATAACAACAGGGATCCTTCTGGCCTCCTTCTAGCTTCTAGTGTTGGCTGGCAATTATGTTCCTTGACTTCTAGGTGCATCTCTTCAATCCTCTGTCTTCACATGGTGTTCTCTCTCTGTCTCTTTACATCCTCCTCACTCTGCATGTCAGTGCTGTGTCCAGTTTCCCTTTTTTGTAAAGACACCAATCACATCATATTGGGGCCCACCCTAACTACCTCCTCTTAACTAGGTATGCACATACCTTATTTCCACTTAAAATGACATAATTAGGTACTAAGGGTTAGGGTGTCAACATGTCTTTTCTGGGGGAAACAACTTGATCCAGGAAGTTCTTATCTCATCCTCAATAGCTCACCCTCCTACTGGAGGACACTGGTAATTATATATACAACCTCATACACACTGTAGGGAATCCTGCTGGAGACTACATTTGTCTTTTTTTTTTCTTCTTATTCTTATTCTTTATTAATTAATGTTGAAAGATACATCTTTTAAAAAAAAAACACACAAAAACCACTTTGCAAAACATCACCAATTTTAAATCCTTCACGTCTCTCCCCTGGTGATAAAAAGGTAACATAGGAAGGTCCAAGAAGGAATTCGGAACCAGACCTTAGGGTTTTGAGACACTTAGAAGTGCCCTCCAAATGAAGAGCATTGAGAGCCTGTTGGGGAAGGGTGTTAGGTATCAGGTGTATCTGGAAGTTCATTGATATGCAAGACAAAGAAGCCTAAAGTTCAGAGTCTGTGAGACAGATGCCACTGAAGTGGACAACTGTGACCTAAAAGGGGCGTCTCTCCCACAGTCACTGAGATTTCAGAGTATTTGGGGCCAAGACTGCCATTTAGATGAGACCCTAGAAAATGAGTGGTCTTTTCTCCATAGCTTCAACCACCATGTCCAAGACCCTCCTTTCAGGGATATTATGACCCTTATGTGGTCCTTAAGTCTCTCTTGTGATCTCCATAAGGAAGATTTAAAGAAGGTCCTGAGCAAGCTCAACTCACTTGTGATGCCTGCCCTCCCGCTGCCTGAATCCTGACACCAAGGCACCTCTACCCTGTAATGAGGGTTTCAGAGCCCAGTGACATTGTCATCCAGCAACAACTGTCACTTTACATGCTGCTGCCTCACCCTAACCTCTGTCCTGTCACCTCTACCTTAGGGAAGTCCCAAGAAATGTGCATGGCATCTGCTTTGGGATCCAGGTCACTTTGTTGGGGGGCCCTTCTCGTAGGGTGGATTTAGGGAGGAGGAGAGAACCCCCGGTGTGTTGCAAACATATACTGTAATGTGCTCTCACTCATCACAAAAGAGAAACAGAGGAACTTATGTGCCTTCTATTCCAGTGAGAAGATCTAAAACGAGGAACATCTCCTTACCCATGGAGCCACCCTCCTCTCCTCCCAGCCAGCACATCCCACTAGGGCAGATTCCTGGATTAGATTCCTCCCAACTGAGAAAATAAGATCCCCAAATACTCAAGGTCCTGTGGGCATAAAAGGGACTGCGGTTTCAGAGCTTAGAGAATATACTTCTGCTACCTCCTGACAGTTGAGCCCAATGACTCAACTGGGCTTGATGACCATGAGATTTTCTGCAGACTTGTTTAGAGGGACCTGGTGGCACCGTCCCATCCAGCTTTCCTCAGTTGACCTTCTATGTGTTGTGTTTGGGAATCCTTCATGCCTGCAAGGTGTGTGCTCTGCAGGACAACATGGTGTCTGCACCAGACCAGTGCCTACCCTGGGGTATTAGAGGAGTGTCAGGAAGGAAGGAAAAGACCAAGAAGAACTGGGTATGAGACAGACAGGAGGCTGATTAGTGAAGACGTATTACTCCCTCAGACATCCTAAGGAGGAAAGGATGTTACACTGACAACTGCCCACATTGATAAAAGGTTTGAAGGCCTATGGCTCTGGGTCTAAGCAGGAGCTGAGGGCCCTAGTCCTGTGAGGTGACCTGAAGAGACTGGACTGAAGGTCTGAGCCCAGAGGACATGCCTAGTTAAGCAAGTTAGTGATTCAGTCAGTTCACTCACTCAGTCGTGTCTGACCCTTTGCGACCCGATGAATCGCAGCACACCAGGCCTCCCTGTCCATCACCATCTCCCGGAGTTCACTCAGACTCACGTTCATCGAGTCAGTGATGCCATCCAGCCATCTCATCCTCGGTCATTCCCTTCTCCTCCTGCCCCCAATCCCTCCCAGCATCAGAGTCTTTTCCAGTGAGTCAACTCTTCACATGAGGTGGCCAAAGTACTGGGGTTTCAGCTTTAGCATCATTCCTTCCAAAGAAATCCCAGGGTTGATCTCCTTCAGAATGGACTGGTTGGATCTCCTTGCAGTCCAAGGGACTCTCAAGAGTCTTCTCCAACACCACAGTTCACAAGCATCAACTCTTTGGTGCTCAGCCTTCTTCACAGTCCAACTCTCACATCCATACATGACCACAGGAAAAACCATAGCCTTGACTAGACGGACCTTAGTCAGCAAAGTGATGTGTCTGCTTTTGAATATACTTTCTATGTTGGTCATGACTTTTCTTCCAAGGAGTAAGCGTCTTTTAATCTCATGGCTGCAATCACCATCTGCAGTGATTTTGGAGCCCCCAAAAATAAAGTCTGACACTGTTTCCACTGTTTCCCCATCTATTTCCCATGAAGGGATGGGATTGGATGCCATGATCTTCATTTTCTGGATGTTGAGCTTTAAGCTAACTTTTTCGCTTTCCTCTTTCACTTTCATCAAGAGGCTTTTAGTTCCTCTTCACTTTCTGCCATAAGGGTGGTGTCATCTGCATATCTGAGGTGATTGATATTTCTCCGGCAATCTTGATTCCAGCTTGTGTTTCTTCCAGCCCAGCGTTTGTCATGATGTACTCTGCATAGAAGTTAAATAAGCAGGGTGACAATATACAGCCTTGATGTACTCCTTTTCCTATTTGGAACCAGTCTGTTGTTCCATGTCCAGTTCTAACTGTTGCTTCCTGACCTGCATACAGATTTCTCAAGAGGCAGGTCAGGTGGTCTGGTATTCCCATCTCTTTCAGAATTTTCCACCGTTTATTGTGATCCACACAGTCAAAGGTTTTGGCATAGTCAATAAAGCGGAAATAGATGTTTTTCTGGACCTCTCTTGCTTTTTCCAGGATCCAGCAGATGTTGGCAATTTGATCTCTGGTTCCTCTGCCTTTTCGAAAACCAGCTTGAACATCAGGGAGTTCACGGTTCACATATTGCTGAAGCCTGGCTTGGAGAACTTTGAGCATTACTTTACTAGCATGTGAGATGAGTGCAATTGTGCGGTAGTTTGAGCATTCTTTGGCATTGCCTTTCTTTGGAACTGGAATGTAAACTGACCTTTTCCAGTCCTGTGGCCATTGCTGAGTTTTCCAAATGTGCTGGCATATTGAGTGCAGCACTTTCACAGCATCATCTTTCAGGATTTGAAACAGCTCAGCTGGAATTCCATCACCTCCACTAGCTTTGTTCGTAGTGATGCTTTCTAAGGCCCACTTGACTTCACATTCCAAGATGTCTGGCTCTAGATTAGTGATCACATCTTCATGATTATCTGGGTCGTGAAGATCTTTTTTGTACAGTTCTTCCGTGTATTCTTGCCACCTCTTCTTAGTATCTTCTGCTTCTGTTAGGTCCAGACCCTTTCTGTCCTTTATCGAGCCCATCTTTGCATGAAATGTTCCCTTGGTATCTCTAATTTTCTTGAAGAGATCTCTAGTCTTTCCCATTCTGTTCTTTTCCTCTATTTCTTGGCATTGATCGCTGAAGAAGGCTTTCTTATCTCTTCTTGCTATTCTTTGGAACTCTGCATTCAGATGCTTATATTTTTCCTTTTCTCCTTTGCTTTCCACCTCTCTTCTTTTCACAGCTATTTGTAAGGCCTCCCCAGACAGCCATTTTGCTTTTTTGCACTTCTTTTCCATGGGGATGGTCTTGATCCCTGTCTCCTGTACAATGTCACAAACCTCATTCCATAGTTCATCAGACACTCTATCTATCAGATCTAGTCCCTTAAGTCTATTTCTCACTTCCACTGCAAAATGAATATAAAGAAATATCTGAAACACTTGTGCCTATGAACACTGTCATGACTGATTCTCTGCTTTCAGTGAGACTCAGGAATGGGGATACGTACAGCAGAGGAAGGCAGAAGAATTTACCAGACTGGAGAGAGGACTGGATTCCTGGAGGGCAATTACCAAGCCAGGAGGATCCTGACCTTCTAAAAGAACCAAATTGCTCTTCCTTTAGGATAAGGTAGCACTTCCCCTGGTCCTGCTTTTTTCTACCCTGGTTTCCAGAAAGGACAAAGGGTATCAGTGCCTTGAAGCATGTGTCTGCAGTAGGAGAATGAGTTCAGGAGATGCTGGACCTAAAGGAAATGTGGCCTCTTGTCACAGTTCTGCATGAAAGTGACTGAGCAAGGCCCACTTCAGTCTCTCCAGGACTGACTAGGGATATGCTGTCTTGGTGGCAGGGACAGCAAAACTCACTAAAGGATCACTAGACTAGAACTCCACATTCAAAAAACAAAGATCATGGCATCCGGTCCCATGATTTCATGGCAAATAGATGGGGGAAAATGGAAACAGTGACAGATTTTACTTTTGTGGGCTCCAAAATCATTGCAGATGATAACTGCAGCCATGAAATTAAAAGATACATGCTCCTTGGAAAAGAAGCTATGACAAACCAGACAGCATATTAAAAAGCAGAGACATTTTTTTACCAACAAAGAAATGTATCATTAAAGTTATGGCTTTTCCAGTAGTCATGTACAGATGTGACAGTTGGGCTGTAAAGAAGACTAAGTACCAAAGAACTGATGGCTTAGAATGGTGGTACTGGAGAAGACTCTTGTCCAAGAAGTCCCTTGGACAGCAAAGAGATCAAACCAGTCAATCCTAAAGGATATCTATCCTGAAGTTCCAATATTCTGGCCACCTGATACAAAAAACCAACCTATTGGAAAAGACCCTAATGCTGGGAAAGATTGAGGGCAGGAGGAGAAGGGAGGGACAGAGGATGAGATGGCATCACTGACTCATTGGGCATGAGTTTGAGCAAACTCCAGGAGATAGTGAAGGTCAGGGAAGCCTGGCATGCCGCAGTCCATGTGTTTGCAGAGTTGGACATGACTTAGCAACTGAACAAAAACAAGAACCAAAATTGGATATCAGACATTGTTTCAAATTCACTGTACTAGCCTGCCTACCTAGAATCAAAGGTGTATACTATATAAATTTATTTAAAAGATGGATTGTATCTTTTTCTCCTGTATTGTTACTAAGCAAAAAGTTGCATGTCCTGTTTCCATTGCCCTAGGTATCTACAACACTGGAGCCAGGAGTTCTGGAGCACGCGGTTCTGAAGTTCAGGATTCTGGATTTGTTCCTTTACAGGGGATCCGAGGAGGTTCTGTGTTGATTCATGTGATCAAGAAGCAAGAAGCTGAACCAGAAGAGGTCTCATGGGGCTTTGCCCCTGAGTCAAACTACAGAGACCTGCTGCGAGTCTGCCATGGGGCAGACACTCCCACCTTGTACTTCCAGCACAAGTACCAACAGAGGATCTATGTGCCCAATGCGATGTCCCTGAGGATTGAGAACCTGACCCAAGAGGACAGTGGGTGGTATTGAAACAGGCTCAAGCCAGCTTCCAGGGAGGAATAGATCTTACCCAGGTTTTCCACCTCACTGTTACGGTAAGTGACACCTCCTCACCCCATCCCATGGCTTCCCTCCTTTATGGTAGAAGTGTCACATATGCACAAGTTTTCAGGATTATTTCCAGACACCAGCCTTCAGACTCTATTTTCTCCTTTGAAATTAGGGTAAGTAAATGTATTGCAAATGATAAACATAGTTGTGATCCACACTAGGGATAAAGCCACCTCAGTATTTTGGAAGAGGAGAATGGAAATTTGGGGAAATGATATTGCCATAGCAATTATTGTTCTTTATAGGCCTAGATTTACTTAAATGTGTGCATTAGTTGTCTATTGCTGCTATCATTTAGAAGCTTATCACACATGTATTTATCATCTTACTGGGCTGTAGATCACAACTCAGACACTGGGTCTCACTGGGCCACAGACAAGATTTTGACAGGGCTGTGTTGTTTTGTAGAGGTTCCAGAAGATTCATTTACTTGTATTTTCCACCTCCTAGTGGTTGCTTACATTACTTGGCTCATGACCACCTTCCAACACCTTCAATGCCTGCAATAATGGGACCAATTCTTCTCACATTCTTATCCCTCTGACTCCTCCGCTTCTTCCTTCTTCCACATTTAAGGACCCTTTTCTTTAAACTGGTCATTACACTAGGCCCATCCAGGTAGTCAACAATCTTCTTATTTTAAAGTCAGCTTATTAGCAGCCTCAGTTCCATCTGCTACCTTAATTCCACTTTGCCATGTAACCTAACATAGTCACAGGTTCTGAAGACTGCACATGGACGTATTTGAGGTCAATTATTCACCTACAACAGTTCTGAAATCTAAGTGTAGTCAGTGCCTCCTCTCCTGTTTACTCAGCACCAGTATCACTCACAAAGAGTCTACAAATCCAGCCCTAGAAGCTTCGGTAGATGGAGGAAAAAGATTACATTGCAACATTTCCAAAGAACCTCGCTTAGCCAATACTTATTTCCCTGAAATCTCTGCCTGAATAGAAAGTATCTGCTGTGAGACAGTGTCTCTTTAAGCTTTAGGCCCCGATGTGATTTCTGTGGCAAACTTATCAGTGTGTCAATTCTCAAGTTCAGTGGTATGTTCCAACCAGACTCAGGGTCATCATCCTAGTTGCTACCACTGCACCTCCAGCAACTGTGTGTCCACTACTGGGAGCACAGGGCCTTTCTCTGGGCTCCCAGCACTGGACAATGTCCTTCTTCTCTAGAGGCTATGCAATCCCAGGCACTGTCTCAGCAGGAGAAGAGGACAAGGCCCTGATCTAGGAATCACCCTTGTGTTCCAGACTTCCTCCCTTCCAGGAGAAACCTCACTTTCTCAAAAATAATGGGTCTCATGGAGGTGGGACCCAGGCTTTATTTTCTTATTGGAAAATTTTACGGGTCTTCAGTCTAGTGAAACCACATAGGGCTTAACTCAGTGGCTCTCTCTTTATTGTCACCTGCTATATATTAAATATTGGGCAAATTGTGTTTTATCTGTAAAACATATCACTTAAGGGATGGTGGCATAGTTTCAATGAGATAATAGATGAGAATATGCATAGTGGAATATTTTCCAATCATGTGAGCGCCATTCTTTTATCCATCTTCTCCGAGATCCTGTGCCCCTTCCACAGATCATGCTCAAGTCTGCATCCATCACACCAGACTGGTGCAATGCCACTCCGGAGTGCACAGCCTCAGGGGACACAGAGGATCTGAAGGTGACCTGGGAGAGCAAGGGCCTGCTCAGGGAGCTGGAGCAGAAAGTAACATGGGGATGACCCTCCAACTCCTGGACTCTGTCTGTGAGCCTGCTCCTAAGCCAGCCCAGTGTCAGCTTGACCTGTGTGGTCAGCAACCAGGTGGACCAGAAAACTGCCACCTTAGACCTTGGAGAAGTACGTGCCCGTGGTGAGTGTACCTTCCAGAGGGGACGGGTACCCTGAGAGCTCAGGTAACACTGAGTCCTTGATGTTCAGGGCTTTTCTCCCCATTGTTTTAATAGCAATGCCTTTTATCTGGTTATTTCTTACAATAGTCTGGGACACACATTCAAGCTATTTTTGCTGCTAAATGTCTTCACTTTCATGCCCTCCTCTAAATCCCTGGTCCCTGCAAGGCCAGATTGTAACCTTACAATACCCCTCGCCACTCCCATTCATTGTTCATGCAATGAACATGTTCATTTCAGAAATGTTCATTTCAGAAAAGTAAATCATTTTGGATCATTTCACTCTGCTCTTCACTGAGTCCACCCTCCAGGATTCCTCATAGGATTCAGGGGTCAGATGGGCCTCTGTCCATGTGTATGGTCCCACACATTTCACCGTGAATTTCTTGCTTTTAGTTCATAGAATGTGCCCTGGCATTTCAACTCTGGATATGCTGTTTCTCTATCATTAGTCCTTCTTCATTCTGTGTCTTTGATATCTGTCTTATTTTTTATGAGCATTCTCCACAATGACTGCAGACTTGTGATCATGTGAACATGCATACACACGTGGCCCTACCCTAACAAGGGGCCCAAAATTCATTTAGCATTTTATGTGTTGTCTTGAAATTTTAATAACTTTTTATCAACTTTTCTGATTGTTTTTGCACAGAGCCCTGCACTAGTTTAGCCATCCTGCCCTCCAGCATCACCTCCTTTAAGGAGCTTTCCTTAGTCACCCCCACAAGGGTAGTAATGTTTTGTTTATGCATTTCTCTCCTCCATAGACAAGAATATCTTGAGAGTGACGTTTTGTCCTCTTTTTAATTCTTGGACAAAAAACAACTTCTGGCCAAACTTTACTTGCAATCAGTGTTTTATTAAATCAATGAATGACCTGATAACTGTGTGTAGTCTCACCCTCTTTCTACTATCCTCTACACATGAGCTGATGGAGAGACCTGAATGTTAGCCTCAATGTGTGTTACTCTCTAGACACAGGCTGAAAGGTCAGATAAATTTCAACACTCAGTATGACCAGCAAGAGCCCTCTGAACACCCTTCCCACAGCTCCTCCCTACTCTATCCCCCTGCCTGCCCTAGTTGGGTGTGGGAACCTCCCAGGGCCTCCCCTTCTGAAAGTCATTTTCTGATCAAGGTGCGCCTCCTACCTGGAATGCAATGCCCACCGAACTGTACCTGGGAAACTGCTATTCCTTCCTAAAGTCTCATTGTGCATTACTTTTTCTGAGAGGGCCTCCCCAAAGTCCTGTGTATAAGATGTAAACCTCGATTGCACTGCAGTCCCTCTGGCTGGCAGACCTTGGTATTTTCTTGGTCCTCCCCTCTAGATGACCATGTCGTGTTCATCTCAGTATTCCTGGAACCAAACAGGAGCTCAGGACCTGGTTGATTAAATGAACCTGCCATGCTTCTCCTTCTTCAGCTTCTGAACCAGCACCCTTAGACCTATCCACCTGCTCTCTCTCTATCTCCCCTTGGCAATGGATATCTCATGTTCTCTCTTGTCTTAAAATTCCTCACTCTGTGTGAGGGAAACAGGTCCACATGCAGAGACCAGTGCTGCCCCCCTGCGAGGCATCCTAGGTGCTGTCGTGGCTATGCTGTTGACCCTCGGAGGCGGACTGTACCTTTGGAAGACATGTGGTAAGAAAAAGAATAAGGAGACTGGAATGTGGAGACAAGTTGCCGTTCTCCCCCCTGCTCCAGATCCCTGCCCTCCCCCACTGGACTCAGAGTCCCTCTCTTTTGCATTTTGATACGCAAGGAATCCCTCTGCAGAGGGAATGGCAGGTATCACCCTGACCCTGGAGTTCACAGTGATGGATGAGGAGTCAGGCTCCACTCTGTGTATGGCTCATTCAGGTCTCAGGACTGGGGGAGGACTAGAAGGACCATGCTGGTGGCATCTACTATTTAGAGCTGAGTCAGTAGGATTCTAGAGAGGGCATGGGCAAGATGACTGCTGGGAGCAGAGGCAAGACTGGGATATCCGAGATCCCTCACTGACTTTGCCTGGATTTGTCCAACTAATCACTGCTGCTTCTGCACCCTCTTGCCTCTTTAACTCTTTTCCCACAATGCCCTGTTGACTAAGAAAATGTATTAGTAGGATAGTGAAGTGCTGGGGTTTTTTTAGAGGGAATTAGTAAGCAGTGCATGTCAATGGGAGTTGGTTCCATGTGAGTCCCTCTGGGCTTATGTATCCCTCAGCTGACTCAGGAACCCTGTTTCTTGCATCACTAGGGTTTTGCTGAACAATGTCTGGAGGAAAAGGAATCTTTTACTAGTGTCTCCGGTGAGGTCCATACCTAAGCCATGTAGTGAAGATAATTTAATTGGAGGAAGCAGGAGAATCGACAAGCCTGGTACATTTTTGCTGTGAACCTGACCACTTAGATACCTGCCTCTTCCAGCTCTGCTCCAGTTCCAGATGCCCTTGGTCTGCTCTACCTTGACCCTCATGGCTTCAGCTCTTGGGGCACTGGTGGTCCTGTTACTTCCTCTCCAAAATACCCTCCCTCTAAGGATTCTCACCCCTGCAGGACAAGAATTCTACCTGTCATGGACTCTGCTCCTAATCCCTCTCTGCTGAAGCTTCTTGAAGAGGAAATCCCTGACTATGCTCATGTTAATCCCCACAGCCTCAGCTCTGGGGCTGGAACGGGTCTTTCTGAGAACATGAGACCAGGCAGGGACTGTGTAGAAGTCCTAATCATGCCACAGAGAAAAGAGCCAGAATTGGTCCTGGATGCTGAGTTGGGAATCCATGGGGGCAGCATTAATGGATGGGAGCCCCCAAGCCCAAGGTTCCTTTGCACCTTCAATAGGGCCAAGAATCTGTGTTGGGCTGTGTGTGTGCATGTGTCTGTGTATTGGGAAGAGTGTCTATTTCAATCATAAACATTACTACTTATTTGACATCTCCATTTGGATGTCTAGCATGTCTAAACTTGAACTCCCTTAACATGCTTCCCATACATGCAGTCTTCCCATTTAATAAATGTTATTTCTCTCTTTCTTTTTCTTTTCCTTACCAAACATTGGTGTCATCCTTGGTTTATTCTTTTTTTCCCATATACCATGCTCTCTCAGAAAATATTTATATATTTTACATATATATGTTATATTATATATTTAATATATATATAATGCTGGAGAAGTCTCTTGAGAGCCCCTTAAACAGCAAGGAGATCAAACTGGTCAATCCTAAAGGAAATCAACCCTGACTATTGGAAGGACTGATGCTGAAGCTCTAATACTTCACTATGTGATGCAAAGAGCCAACTCACTGGAAAAGACCCTGATTCTGGGAAAGACTGAGGACAGGAGGAGAAGGGGGCGACAAAGGATGAGATGGTTGGATGGCATCACTGCCTCAATGGACATGAATTTGGGAAAACCCTGAGAGATAGTGAAGGACAGAGAAGCTGGGCATGCTGCATTCCATAGGGTGACAAGAGTTGGATGACTTAATAGCCAAACAATTATATTATATATGTATGTATATGTATACATACACACACACATACACATAATCCTATCACCACTTCCCTGATTCAATATGACCATCATCTCTCGTCTGACAATTATAATAGCCTCACTGTCTCTTTGTTTCTATTCTTGTCTCCTTCGGGTCTATTTACAAATGCGTGTCCAGAGCAATAATTTCAAATAGGCATGCTTGCATGCTACGTTGCTTCAGTCTTATCTGACTCTTCGTGACCCTGTGGACTGTAGCCCATTAGGCTCCTCTGTCCAAGGGATTCTCCAGACAAGAATACTGGAATGGGTAACCTTACCCTCCTTCGGGGGATCTTCCTGAACCAGGGATTGAACCAGTCTCCTGTATTGGCAGGTGGGTTCTTTATCTCTAGCACCACCTGGGAAGCCCTCCTTTCAAATATAAATTGTATTAAATCACTCTAGCTCAGTACTCCTCCGTCACTTCCACCTTCTCTGAGGGACCCGGCACCATCTGACCTCACCTCCCATGCTCCCTTCTTTCCTTAGTCCATTTTGTACACTGGCTTTTTGCTATGCCTTCAATAAAACAGGCAGGCTCATGCCTCAGAGTCTTTACTTTTCCATGAAATTCACTTTTTCCATGAATCTATATATGTCATTCCCTCACTTTCTTTGGGGGTTTGCACATATTTTATCTTCCCCTCTGCCCTATTTAATAATGCACCCTTCTTCTGGCATCCTCCTCACTCTCCCTTGCCCTATTTTATCCATAGCACTCAACACAAGGTTAGAGGCAGAGTACATTCACTCCGGGCTGTTCTTTGAAGACAAACACGTAAATCAGGTCTCAACAAGTAACCTGGAAATGCTAATATTCCGATGTCTTCTTTATTCCCAGGAAATTGCAACACTGAGAAGTTAATGCACTTTCCCTGGATCAAGTAGCCAATACAGGGGCAGAGTTGTAATCCAAAGTTGGAGTCAGATTCAGAGGTCACTGATCTTGACCACTAATTAAACCGACTTATAATGTATAATCTATCTACAAGATACTATTTAATTCAAAAAATATTAAAGCTCATTTTTATATATTTAAATTGGAAGGTGTGCATGAAATATTAAAGATTTTATAATTAGAGTAATGTGCAGTATTACTCTACAATTATAGATAAAAATTATATATATTTATATGTATTGTTGTGTTACAAAGAATATCTAAATGTTGATGTGTCAAGCAGTCAGCAGTGGTTATCTTTCGGGGTATGTCTCTTTCTTTATATTATCAGATTTTTATAACCGTTACCAGACAAACCATCAACTATCAAAAGTTTTGAGCAGAGCAGTGACATGATTAGAGTTCTGTTTCTGATATATAAAACTACATTTACATCAGTACCAGGCTTATAATCTTGGAATCTAAAGTATTTTTTTCTCAGACTCTACGTTTACTTTTTATTGTGCTCAATATCAGTATCTTTATTGAAAGATTGTTCAAAGTAATTTCTAGTATTTTTATTGAAATCAGCCTAAATATCTCTAGATCTGTCTAGACAATACAGGAAAAGTGAAAATTTGGCTTAAAATAGAAAATTGTTCACAATCACCAATCGAACTTGCAAAAATAAAGATGCGTGGACCCTTTGAGCACACTTGACGTCATATGTCCACATTTCAATAGTTTCCTGGATCACATGCAAACTTTTATTGTCTCTGTGTCTTCCCACAACTAATATTGGCATCACATTTCCTGGGGTGGAAAGCCCTACACACCACACCCCAATCTCCAAGGGGAAAAGTATCCCAGGAGTCTAACACATTCACTTCGCTGAGCACTCTCTGCATCCCAACAGACTTCTCCAAGATCTCAGGTGACAGTTTTCTATTCCATCTGATTACTGATCACACAGGTGAGGTTGGAGTCAGGATAAGTCAGAGGCCAGCTCACAGGGAGAGTCCAGGAGGGGGCTGGCCCCCGTTTTACTTTCTGCTCCAATTCCCTGGGGAAGCACTTGCTCACCCAGGTCACCTTCAGGTCCTCCGTGACCCCTGTGGCCCTGCACTCCAGGGTAGTTTTGCACCAGCCTGGTGTAATGGATGGTAAGTTGGCCAAGATTTGGAGAGAAATAGAGTTTTATAGTGCATTTGTATAGCATGCTACTCATCCATTATGTAGTTTCTGAGAAGCCAGGTGCCAAAAAATTGAAGCTTCGAGAGGTATAATTGCTTGCTAAAATCAAATAATAAGAAAGTGATACGAAATCTCTTTTTTTAAGAGAATGAAAGCCAGCCAGAATCTCTCAGCTCCTTCCACCATCCATTTCCCCTGCCTGTACCACACAGCTTAATTCACACCAAGTGTCCTTCACATACATCATCAAATCCTTCACAAACCCTATAACCCTTGGAGGGTATAATCAAATCTCTTTTCTTTAATATAAATTTATTTATTTTAATTGGAGGTTAATTACTTTACAATATTGTATTGGTTTTGCCATACATCAACATGAATCCGCCACAGGTGTACACATGTTCCCCATCCTGAACCCCCCTTCCTCCTCCCTCCCCGTACCATCCCTCTGAGTAGTCTCAGTGCACCATCCCCAAGCATCCAGTATTATGCATCAAACCTGGACCGGCTATTCATTTCATATATGATATTATACATATTTCAATGCCATTCTCCCAAATCATCCCACCCTCGCCCTCGCCCACAGAGTCCAAAAGACTGTTCTATACATCTGTGTCTCTTTTGCTGTCTCCATACAAATCTCTTGAGATAAAACTCTAGAAATAGAGTTCACAAAGAGATCTGAAAACTGGTTTTCAAACTCAGTCTCTCACCTATTCTAAGACACACAAAAATAGAATTTGGTGCTAAGTGGGAAGAGAATTTCTTTGGGTGAGCCCTACTTGGAGTCCACCGCCAATGTTGCCCATTCTTAGTTTCACTGATCTATTCTTTTAGTCTCTACTTCATTTATTTCTACTCTGATCTTTATGATTTCTTCTCGACATAATTTTGGATTTTGTTTGTTCTATATCTAACTAGCATATTCCTTACCTCCTTTTTTTTTTCTTTCTTTTTTTGGTTTGCTTTCAGGGAAACCACTTAAGATTTACTCTCACAGCAGATTTCAAGTATCTGCAACTAAAAGTTTGTACCTTTGCAATCAGATATTGACATTTTGTAGAATGTCCTGCGTTTGTGATTTGTATGATGGTTCTTTCACAACCAGACTGCAGTTAAAAGGTTTCTGAAGGAAGATCACAGAGGGGATGTGCTATTTTCATTATCTCAACCATTAACATGACATGACTTGATTTTGACCATGACCTTCTGCCTGAGGTAGTACCTTGTAACAATTTTTTTTTCTTTCTTTGAGTTGTTATCTCCATTTCTGAGATCTTTTCTCAATTTTCAGATTATTCCTTTCTTGCGCTGTTGGGCAAGGGTGTGTATTTTTCTAGGAAGGCATTTCTGTACTTCCATCAGAACCTCCAAAGGGAAGGAGCTTGAACTAAGTCCCAGGAGAAGATCAAGAATGAGGCTGTAGTCTGCTGCTAATTGTGGTTCAGAGGAGGGAAGGGATGGTGTTCTGCATGTCAAGAACCTCATACACAGTTCTTTCTATATATAACACTTTTGAATTGATGTACAACTTTAAATCAATGTCACATAGTCCTACATAAAAATATTAAGGTATTAAAATATCCATACAATTACAGACTTCATGAAAGGCAGTAGCTACTATTAATTGTAAGAAACCAGAGAGGTTACCCCTGAGGAGAGTGGTTGTGGGAATCAAAGGCAAAAAGGATACTCTTCCTATAAACAGTGGATTAAACTTTTAATCATATGTATATTATCACATGATCTTTATGGCACAATTTGTTTTCTTTGTGTCACTTTTTAAAATTAAGCTAATAAATGTTAGATTGTTTTTAAGCAAGTGGCATTTGTTGACTATTTATATTAGGCACTGAGTGATACATCGTTCACTTAAACCTTACAATAAATGGATGAAGTCTGTCGTGTTAATATCCTCATTAAGATCATGAGAAATCTGAGGTGCACTGAGGCTGAATAAACTGACCAGGCTCACACCATGGGGAAGAAGGTCAGACTCACAACCCCAGCAGGCAGTTGCTCAGTTGTGAGTGCTCAGGATGAGAATGTGGCAGGAAACGACCTACAGGTTCCAAAGCACTGCCCATCATTCATCCCAGCTGTCTCCATATTGACCTGTGAGGCAATGGTGACTAATCTCCACTCTACAGAAAAGAAAACCAGCTCCCAGAGAGGAGAAAGTGATCATGGAAAAGGTAACAGAGATCTGACATGGGAGCTGGACTTGCTGTTGATGTGGGGTCTTCTCTTAGTCTTTCAAATCAGTCGACCTTCCAGGGACCAAAATATTTTCTCCAGGGTTGGGTATTTCCCCATGAATGAATTGTACTTCCGTGGAAAACCCTGTAAAGTCTTTTCCACTTGTGTCCCCAGGCTTCCCACAGGCCCTTCAGAGAGTGGGTCCTGAATAAACCTTTGCTAGATGTTAGAATGACTCAACTTCCACCTGAAACAGAGAATTCCTATAATACATATAACTGAAGACAAGGGCTTTCCTTGGTCTCTGAGCTAATCTTTCCCCAGAAGATATTCCAGACTCCAGTCAGTGCTCAAAGTTGCAAGCCTGATTGAACTCTGCTCCTCTGCCTGCCAACCACCCAGTTCCCAGTGACCCTTACATCCAAGGCTGCCTCCTCCCACTACCCCTGACCTAACCCGGTGAGGACCAACTTCCCCTTGAACCAGTACAGCTGAGACACAGGACCTGTACAGGTTCAGGATGGGGACAGTGACTGTGGCTGATATGCCAGGAGTTTCTCTCAAACATTCTATGGACTTAGTGAGCATTGGTTGACTGTTGTTCACATCTTCTAGACAGCCAGGAACAGAACTGAATGAAAATGGCCCTGGAGCTCAGACTCGATACTCTGGACACCATCCCAAATAACATTAGGTGTTTCTCCTTCTCCCAGAAGAGTCTGTAGCCAAACTCAACTTCCTATGAGATCCTTAGCTCCATCCCTGGACCAGAGGACTTACAAATGTCCCACTTCCTCAAATCCATGGTGCTGGGATGCCTGCAACCAGAAAACCCTTTAAAATTGCTGACACCTAACCTGGACTCTTACTGCCTGTCCCCTAACTGTCAAGGCTGCTCTCACCCCTTGTCCTGTAAGCAGTGAGAATACCCCAGGAGCAGGATCCTTCTTCTGAGCACAGCCCCACTCTGTGCGTCCAGCAAATGGTTGAGGTCTGATTACTCCCCCCTCTATGGATGTTGAGAGAGCCAGGATCACATTATCCTTCTCTTCTTGCCAACCTCTCTTGGTAACTTTTCTCCATAAAGCCAGTTCCTTAACTGTATGAATTTTCAGGAATCCTACCTTTGACTGGTATACATCATGTTAATAACAAAAGACCCACCTTGCAAACCAGCACAAGACTGGAAGTCAACAGGGAGTCATTAAAGTGATTTTTTTTAAAGAATCAAAGGCAACAGGGCTGTTTCTCCAGGCCCCGCACTGCCCACAGCATCCCTACCCAGTCAGGGAGCATCCCTGCTTCCCAAAAATGCCTGCTGCCCATCACTATACATTCCACTTTCCAGCTTTCTTTCTCTTCCTTGAATATCTCTGGGAGAAAAAAATATATCCAAAAAGCCTAAGGATTCTCTTCCTCTTAAATATAGATTAAATAATTCCCATTGGTAATGTAAAGATCCGCCTACTGAAAAGTGAAGCAGCACCCTCTTATCAATGAAGGATGATAATGAAGAGTGAGGAGTGGGAGACAGAGGGGTAGGTCCTGCCAGGGCAGCTTTGTCCTGGTCCTGGAGGAAAATTCTAAGGAACTCTCAGGCTGGGAGCTGTGTGAATAGTAGAGAATAAAATGCTGAGACTGCTCTGGTGGCCAGGAGGACAAAACTCAATTTCAGGGTGCTGGAAAGAAGCGCTGGTGCCAGGATGTGAAGCAGATCAGTACTGAGAATGGGAGCAAAGAGAATCCTCCTTCAACATGCAGTTGGGCCCATATCAAAGAAGGAGGGTAAGGATGAAACTGTAGTAAGTCCTCACCATGTTCAGGGCACTGTGCCAGGAGCTTGTATACCTTCTCCCATGTTATCCCTATAACTCTAATTCTGCTCCTAACTACCTGGTCTACACATATGCATACACCTGGCTCCAAGGGACATGAGAAAAAAACTTCTGTAATGTTGGATGAAGCCAGAGGAGAAAATACAAACTCTGTGCATTCATTGTGTGAGCCCCCAAACAAGCAATGGAAGTCTCCATGTTCGTGGATGCCAACCAAGGGGGGTGAAACTCTAGAGAAAAGCAAGTGTTTATCTCTGGGAATGGGGACCTTGTCATTGGTAAGTAACACACAGAGATTGCTAGGATGTAAGGGTGTTCCATCTAGTGACCTGTGGTGCTCTTGTTGACTGTTTCTTGATAATTCATTAGGCTATTCATTAATTGTTACGTTCTACTGTTGTTTTTCACAATTAAGGTCTTTAGCAAAGAATACTATAAACAACCTTGAAGCATAGATTATTTACAACATTTTTGAGTTTTTTGCTTAGAGTTTATTCCCAGATATGAGTAATGAAGCAGATGGCATGAACAACTTAAAATTTTTGATACACATTACATTTGAAATTTCACCACTGCAAGCAAGTTCAAATGTGTGCCAAAATGTTTATTAACTGCTTATATTTTTATTTTCTGAACTCTCTATACATGAGATCAGATTAGTCGCTCAGTCATGTCTGACTCTTTGCGACCCCATGAATCGCAGCACAGCAGGCCTCCCTGTCCATCACCAACTCCTGGAGTTCACTCAGACTCGCATCCATTGAGTCCGTGATGCCATCCAGCCATCTCATCCTCTGTCGTCCTCTTCTCCTCCTGCCCCCAATCCCTCCCAGCATCAGAGTCTTTTCCAATGAGTCAACTCTTCGCATGAGGTGGCCAAAGTGCTGGAGTTTCAGCTTTAGCATCATTCCTTCCAAAGAAATCCCAGGGCTGATCTCCTTCAGAATGGACTGGTTGGATCTCCTTGCAGTCCAAGGGACTCTCAAGAGTCTTCTCCAACACCACAGTTCAAAAGCATCAATTCTTTGGCGCTCAGGCTTCTTCACAGTCCAACTCTCACATCCATACATGACCACAGGAAAAACTATAGGCTTGACTAGACGGACCTTAGTCGGCAAAGTAATGTCTCTGCTTTTGATATACTATCTAGGTTGCTCATAACCTTTCTTCCAAGGAGTAAGCGTGTTTTAATTTCATGGCTGCAGTCACCATCTGCAGTTATACTGGAGCCCAAAAAAATAAAGCCTGACACTGTTTCCACTGTTTCCCCATCTATTTCCCATGAAGTGATGGGACCAGATGCCATGATCTTCGTTTTCTGAATGTCGAACTTTAAGCCAACTTTTTCACTCTCCTCTCTTACTTTCATCAAGAGGCTTTTTTGTTCCTCTTCACTTTCTGCCATAAAGGTTGTGTCATCTGCATAACTGAGGTGATTGATATTTCTCCCGGCAATCTTGATTCCAGCTTGTGCTTCTTCCAGTCCAGCATTTCTCACGATGTACTCTGCATAGAAGTTAAATAAGCAGGGTGACAATATACAGCCTTGATGTACTCCTTTTCCTATTTGGAACCAGTCTGTTGTTCCATGTCCATTTCTAACTGTTGCTTCCTGGCATGCATACAGATTTCTCAAGAGGCAGGTCAGGTGGTCTGGTATTCCCATCTCTTTCAGAATTTTCCACAGTTTCTTGTGATCCACACAGTCAAAGGCTTTGGCATAGTCAATAAAGCAGAAAGAGATGTTTTTCTGGAACTCTCTTGCTTTTACCATGATCCAGAAGATGTTGGCAATTTGATCTCTGGTTCCTCTGCCTTTTTTAAAACCAGCTGGAACATCTGGAAGCTTGTAGTTCACGTATTGCTGAAGCCTGGTTTGGAGAATTTTGAGCATTACTTTACTAGCGTGTGAGATGAGTGTAATTGTGCAGTAGTTTGAGCATTCTTTGGCATTGCCTTTCTTTGGGATTGGAATGAAAACTGACCTTTTCCAGTCCTGTGGCCACTGCTGAGTTTTCCAAATTTGCTGGCATATTGAGTACAGCACTTTCACAGCATCATCTTTCAGGATTTGAAATAGCTCAACTGGAATTCCATCACCTCCACTAGCTTTGCTCGTAGTGATGCTTTCTAAGGCCTGTCACATCACTTAATGGCAAATAGACTGGGAAAAATTGGAAACAGTGACAGATTTTATTTTCTTGGACTCCAACATCAGTGCAGATGGTGACTGCAGCCATGAAATTAAAAGACGCTTGCTTCTTGGAAGAAAAGCTATGACCAAACTAGACAGCATATTAAAAAGCAGAGACATAACTTTGACAGAAAGAACTGTATAGTCAAGAAATGATTTTTCCAGTAGTTATGTATGGATGTGAGAGTTGGACCATAAAGAAGGCTGCTGCTGCTGCTAAGTCACTTCAGTCATGTCCGACTCTGTGCAACCCCAGAGACAGCAGCCCATCAGGTTCCCCCATCCCTGGGATTCTCCAGGCAAGAACACTGGAGTGGGTTGCCATTTCCTTCTCCAATGCATGAAAGTGAAAAGTGAAATTGAAGTCGCTCAGTCATGTCCAACTCTTAGCAACCCCATGGACTGCAGCCTACTAGTTTCCTCCGTCCATGGGCTGAGGGAGAACCAAAGAATTAATGCTTTCAAACTGTGGTGCTGGAGAAGATTCTTGAGGGTCCCTTGGACTGCAAGATCAAACCAGTCAATCCTAAAAGAAATCAGTCCTGAGTATTTATTGGAAAGACTGATGCTGAAGTTGAAGCTCCAATAATATGGCCACCTAATGCAAAAGCTGACTCATTGGAAAAGACTCTGATGCTAGGAAAGATTGAGGGCAAGAGGAGAAGAGGACTAAAGAGGGTGAGATGGTTGTATGGCATCACCAACTCAACGGACATAAGTCTGAACAATCTCCATGAGACAGTGAAGGATAGGGAAGCCTGGCATGCTAGTCCATGGGGTTGCAAAGTGTAGGACACGACTTAGTGACTAAACAATAAACAACAAAAGAACCCACATGGAACCAACGCTGCTGACATGCACTGTTTATGGATGCCCCCCCCCCAAGTTCCCAGTACTACACGGGCCTCAGATGTGAAATTTCCTAGTTAATACTGTTGATTGTTCAGAAAGAGGCAGTGGGACAAGAAGTAGCAGTGATCAGGTGCCGGGGACCAGCCCCAGTGGATCCAGGGTAATTCGAAGTGGGGATGACATGGCGAGAGAGATATATAGATTTAGAGAGAGATAAGGAAAGAGTTTGCAGTTAAGAGAATAGAGGAGAGAATGAGGCTGTATTCCTTGGTTTACATAGAAAGCCAATAAAGCCTCAGACAAGAGAATTACACCATCTACGTAAGGCCACAGGCGCCTGCTTGAATAGCGGAGGGTGCCCTGCCTTGGGCTCCCTCTCACGTGGGTCTTAGAAGCCCAGGCAAATAAGCAGACACGATGAGCCTCTATGCTCCAGATGGGAATCAGCCAGAAAATAGAGTAAGAAAGAAAAAGAAGACACGGGAGAAGCCAGATTTCCGAGAAACTTGTTTGTCCTTTATTTTCCAGGAAAGCTTTTATATTTTTTTTGTACATAGAGATCCATGGATAATACAAAGTCATGCAGGGTCAGCGGCCCTGACCCTTATCAAGACCAGGCTTTCTCTCTGCATACCTAGCTGTATATACAAGTCTTAGGTGATTTACATCATCTTCTGGCCAGGAGGCCTATTAGCATTTTATGGCCCTTCAACCATAAAACCAGAAAACTTATTTGCCCTAAAAATGTTGCTCTTACTAAAGTTACTAAAGTCTGGTGCCACTCTCGGAAAGCACTAATTAAGGTTACATTCTTACATAGCAAGGACACAACAATTTATAAAAAGGAAAGAGGAGTACAGTGATTTATAACAAAGAGAAAATTCATTAACTCAAAAGTCTAGTATTGCTAACATCAAAACTACTATATTCTTTTTTCTACATCCCATTTACATTGATTAATATCCTCCAGGTGCCTAAAAGATAAAGGATATGAAGGCCTGGTGGCAGTCATTAACTCAACAATGAAAACCCTCCACCAATATAATTCTTAGCTCTTTAAAAAGGCTCTGTGTCTTTAAGATGATTTAAGCTTCATGCCTCTCGCAGTTGGGAGACTGTAAACAATCACATGTGTAGTTGTAAAAATCTGGGTAAGGGAAGTTAGCCATCAGAGGGGTTTGAGCTGAAACACTCCTTTTATATGCAGGAGACTGTTAACTGGAACTCTAAGTTAACTTTTTCCAGAGAAAGGTGGTCAGGGATAGCCCCTGTTAATGTGAGAAACGTTGGTGAAAGTCATAAAATAATAAGACAGACAGATTCTGGTTTGGGGGTAGATGCTCGAGAAGGCCCAGGGCGGTTTCCTCGAGGCCTGATCTTGCCTTTGCCTATCAGGCCTCTTCATCATGACCTTTGCCACGGGTGGGATTCCCCATGCTGGCTCCCGGCAATTAGGCTTGATAAGCACAAGTGCAGCTGCAGAGGAACCTGGTGCAGCCCTTGATGATCACAGCTCGCACCTCTCACCTGGTACATGCCTTCTTGATACTCTTCTCAACTCTGCTCTGTCCCATTGCCATCATCAGGGTTCCTGTGGTCCTCCTGCAATGCTTCTGCTGAGTCACACACATACACAGAGTGGAGCTTGAATCTCAGTCTCAAAAACCTGTGCACAGTTCCATGGTTATGACCCCAAAGCCATTATCACCCCCATCAGCCCTTTTGCAGGGGGAAATCTCTGAGCAGCAAAGTGAAGAAGAACGGGTTTCAGTGGAAGAGTGGAATTATCTGAGGAGGAAAAAGAAGTGCAACTTGCCTCTTCCAGTATCCATGTTCCTTTCCCTCTTATACATTTTCCAAAAGCACAGTCAAGTTCCCAGGAAGAATAGCACAACCACGATGGTCCATAGGATGCCTCCAAGGGGGCCAGCAATCGTCTGTCTGTGTGAACCTGTTTCCCTCACACAGAGAGAATGGAGAATGGTTAAGGGAAGACAGAATTTTAAATACCCATTGCCACAGGGAGATAGAGAACACATGGAAAAGTCTAAAGTCCTGGTTCAGAAGTTGAAGAGGTAAGAGTGCAGTAGGTTCATTCATAACTGAACTGAGAAAATACCACCTTGTACACATGCCTTCAGGGTGGGCCTTCCAGAGGAGGTATTGCATAACCTGAGTCTTGAGGGAGGAGTAGGAGTTCCCCAGATATTCAAGGTGGGCACAGAATTTCAGAAAGGAGGAGCATCATGTTCAGGGAATGTTACTGTCAGATCATCAACCCTGGGGGTTTGCCATCACCCCATGCTGCATGCTGGAGAGGGACAGAGCAGGAAGGAGACAGATGAAGAGGATAACAGGGAGAAAGAATCTCCTTCTCAAGCATCTTGCTGAATGTTTATTTTATCTGAGAGTCCATGATGAGGCTGAGGGGAGGGTAATAGGTGTTTAAGTGATGCTGATATATCAGATCCCTCCAGCAGGTCAGGTATCCCTTGTGAAGGATGGGTTAGAAGGGCAAACTACACATATTCATTCATGATTCATGAATGTGAGCAAACATTGCCAGAATCTTTGCTTAGGAGATGAATTCAAAGAAAACAAGACATGGCCTCTGCCCTCAAGGTGTTCTAAGTAACACAGGAGACAAGTCCATAAACCATTGTTAACTCAGTGTGGGGTGGCCTTGGATCACTCCTTTAAAAAGGTTACAGCACCTGTAAGGCCCTGTACCAAATGAGATGGAGGTTCCTTTTCTTTAAACATTATTAAGAGCAGAACCATAAGCAAGCACAGGACCCTGTGTAACCATATTGATCACTCCCCCATGAAGCTGGCCTTTAACTGAGAGACATCCTTCAACAGGAGTAAGTAAGAAAGTGAAGGATTCTTGACTTTGGAGGACTGATGGTAGAAGAATCAGCATTTCCAGAGGGTCGGAAGCTTGTAATAGCAAGACTCATTCAGGGTCTCTATGTAAACAATTCAGTGTGAAATATGTGAGGAGAGAGATGTGGGCAGAGAAGCAGTTGAGCCCTGAATCCTACAGGGAGACACTGGAGGTCAAATCCCTCAGATGACACAGTTGACACAATCCAATTCACTTTTTCTAAAGACCACACTAAACACACAATGAATGATGAATGAGTGTGGGGAGAGTTACTGAAAGGCTACTGTCTGGATCAACAATGGCAAGAGGTGGAAAGGAGAGCATGGATGTAAGAGAAATTTAAAAGCAGAAGCAAATTGGTTGCACTTCCCAGGCTCCTGTATCGGGTGACCCCGGTGGAATGTGGTGCTAATAACACAGTGGGGAGAATAGCCCAGAGCTCTCACCACCGTACGCTTGAACTCTGGGAGTGTCCCTCCCCTCTGGCAGGTTGTACTCACTATGAGAACAGACTTGCACAAAGTCTACAGAGGCAGTTTTCTTGTCCACATGGTTGCTGACCACACAGATGAGTCTGGCATTGGGCTGACTCAGGGACAAGTTCATAGTCAGTTGCCAGGTGTTGGGAGCTAGTTCTGGTGTCCCACTCCACTCCAGCTCCCTGGGAAGGCCCTCACTCTCCCAGGTCACCTTCAGCTCCTCTCTGTTTCCTGGAAACTTGCACTCCAGGGTGACATTGCACCAGCCTGGTGTGATGGATGATGACTTGACCAGAATCTCAGGAAGGATCACGGGCTCTGGGGCAGGTAAGACAAAAGAATGAAGCATCACACGCGTGGAGAACATGGCAGTTCACATTCTCTCATCCATTGTCTCACTGAAGCTCTGGCAACCTCCCTCTCAGGATGGTCAATGCATTTTCCAGAAGAAACACTATTTTGCCAAATCCAAAATATACAGCAATGACAATAAGAAAGGAAACAATTGAGGTAAGCCCTATGTGATCTTACTAGATTACCAAGCCTTAAAATTCTTCCATTAAAAGGAAAAGCTATATGCTAGACCTCACCTTCCAGGATTCATTGTATATAAGAAATTGGGATGTTTCCTTCTTTCCAGGGGAAGAAGTCGGGAAAGGAAGGACTTGATCTGCTACTCCTGTTCAGATGATGCCTGGGACGGCACAGCCCTTATGGAGCATGGACATATGGCCTGTGCTGGGATGCCAAAAGTAGAGACATTTCTGAGAGATGCAGTGGTAGTGACCGGGAACTACAAACCAAGTGCGGTTAGAACATGCCACTAAACTTGAGGTCCGCACAGGCAGAGAAGTCACGGACAAGTTTGTCATAGATATCACATGGGAAACAAAAGCTGTCAAAGTCACTCTCATAGCAGATATTTCCCTATGCAACAGAAACTTTAGGGGGGGAAAGAGTTGACTAAATGAGGCTGTTAAGATGTATCGCTGTGTAAATTTTCCCCTGTATCTATTGAGGACTTGAGAGCTAGATTTGAGAGGTCTTTGTGAGCAATTATATCTCTGGCCTTTTCATACCGGAGTTTGAGCAAGCTCCAGGAGTTGGGGATGGACAGGGAAGCCTGGCATGCTGCAATCCAGGGAGTGAGAAAGAGTCAGACACGACTGAGTGACTGAACTGAATTGAGACCTCTGGCTGGTAAGAAAAGAGAGGACAGGGAGGACTACCTACATATGGATCTCCAAATTGTGGTAGACGAATAGGGCCCCAATCTCCAGAACCTCTGAATGTGTTAGGTTATTTGGCAAAGGGAAATGAAAGTAACCAATGAATTGAGGATATTTATTAACTAACCTTCAAATAAGGAGATATTCCAGAATATATGGTTGGAACCAATGTAATTACAAGGGTCCTTACAAGAAGAAGGAAGAAGAGGAGGAGGTCAGAGAGATCAATGTGAGGAGGAATTGTCCCTCCATTGCTGGCTCTGAAGATGGACAAGTGTGACCGTGAGCCAAAGAATGCAGGCAGCCACTAAAAGGTACAAGGTGAAAGAAAATGTTTGTTCCTCTGGAACCTCCAGGAAGGCACACAGCCCTGACAGCACTGAGAAATGGAGCATTTTCTGCCATATCAATATACAAGGATGTCACAGCCATCAGTGATTCCAGCCCCCAAATGTGAATTTCTGAGCTCAAAAGGGGCCCAGGAAGAACAGTGCCTGTTATCTTCCAGCCATCAGTCTTTTCCCATGGCGATCTCTAAGGGGCTGCGGTGGTGGAGGCAGGAGGTGTGTGAAAAAGCCCCAGAGAGCTGAGATGAATATGAAAGGAATGACTTCAGTAAGCCCAGACTTTTGCACCTTCCCACACATAGAAAAGTGCTAAATTCCTTGAGATATCTGTTTTTCTTTAATTAACAATTATGTTTTGATGTTCAGACTACCCACCCCTTGTTGCAAACTTCTATATGACCTGACTCCTCCCTCTGCCTCCTCAGAGCAATTCTCTCAGGGTTACTTGAGATGCTGTCTCTCAGGCTTGAAATCCTAAAAATGTCCACCGAATAAAACATAATTCTCAATTTCTAGGATGTGACTATTTTTTTAAATTGACTTGATTTAGCCCAGTGAGACCTCTATCTGACTTCTGATCTCCAGAAAGATAAAATAATACTTTTGTGTTTTAAGCCACTAACTTTATACTAATTTGTGATAGAAGCAATAAAAAATTAATACACAAATCAAATAAACTGAGTCCTATAAAGAATAATAATTATTATGACAAATACTAATGAAGAATTATGGATGGAGGTTCATAACATTGTACAGAAGGTGGTACTCATAATCATCCCCAAGAAGAAATGCAAAAAGGCAATGTGGTTATCTGAGGAGGCATTACAAATAGCTGAGAAGAGAAGAGAAGTGAAAAGCAAAGGAGAAAAGGAAAGATATATCCATCTAAATGAAGAGTTCCAAAGAATAGCAAGGAGAGATAAGAAAGCTTTCCTCAGTGATCAATGCAAAGAAATAGAGGGAAATGATAGAATGGGGAAGACTAGAGAGCTCTTCAAGAAAATTAGAGATACCAAGGGAACTTATCATGTAAAGATGGGCACAATAAAGGACAGAAACTGTATGGACCTAACAGAAGGAGAAGATATAAAGTGAGGTGGCAAGAATACACAGAAGAATTAAACAAAAAAGATCTTAATGACCCAGATAACCATGATGGTGTGATCACTTAAATAGAGCCAGACATCCTGGAGTATGAAGTCAAGTGGGCCTTAGGAAGCATCACTACAAACAAAGCTAGTGGAGGTGATGGAATTTCAGCTGAGCTATTTCAAATCCTAAAAGATGATACTGTTAAAGTGCTGCACTCAATATGCCAGCAAATTTGGAAAACTCAGCAGTGGCCATGTTGCAAAAGTACAACTATTGAGAAACCAAGCACCGCACTTGGAGGGTTGGAGAACTCAGGTTTAGTAAGCCAGCGGTCCCAGATGAGCTAGCGCTCTGAAGTTCTGGGAGCCTGAACTTAGGATGAGCTTTACTCTTATAGGTTCCGTACACACAGTTACACTTGGCACCGGTTGATTGATTACCTGGTTGCTATGGGATAAGGGCAATTACAGGGCACGGGAGTTGCTATGGTTTATGTGCAGGGAACTGCCAAACAGAAACTCATAGAAACAGGAATAGAACATTCCATACCTATCAGAACATCTTATGCTAATAGTCGATTGCTAGGTCATCTTGTTCCTATCTTGGCACAGCAAGCATACTTTACAGAAGCAGAACTAGCATGAAGTTATTTCTGAATGTAAGTTTTAAATTTTCCTCTTCAGTCTCCCCTCTTGGAGCCCCTTAAATCTTATAAGGCATCAACTTCCTGATCTTCTTGGCCCAGGGGCTGATAACCTCTCAGGCTAGGAGGTGTGTGGTGCCCTCCGTCTGCAGCAGCTTCTGCTAGGCTGGAAGAAGCTGGAAACTGTCCTCAGGATTAATGGCAAAAGACACGATAAGAGGAGGCAGGTCCGAGGGAAGAGTTGGACTATTCATACTAGAGTTTTGAATCCTCCTAGATAAGAAAACCATTTCTCAAGTAGCTCTCCAGGATTCCATCCCTTCCAAGTCTGGACTGGGACATGAGCTATTTTAGTCATTTTCCTGGTTATTTCTTCTGTGACCTTGCCTTTATCATCTATCTGCAGACAACAGTTGCTAAGACTGAACTTCCCACATATGCCCCCCCACCCCCTGTAACTGGTAAGTAATCTAGAGCCAGGTGGTTCTGATAGATAACATAATGCATCTTGGTTTGTTGTTCTGCCAATAAGTTAAAAACTTGACCATTTCATTAGTAAAGATCTCAACCACTGCCAGGAGCCAAATAATTCTGTTAAGCATGTAAATTGGGGTTTGGTAGCCCCAGGACCCATCTTCTGCCAATTGGCTGGCCCATAGTATTGGATTATACATTCAGGAGGCCATTCATCATCTTTCTAATTTCCAGTCTGTAGAGACCTGCACTTTTTGATGAGGTCTCTGTCTTTATAAACTGGGACTCCCAATGATTCACCTTGGGCTAGGGGAAGTAGGAAAAAGGAGAGATGATTAATCCCCAATAAGCATGCCTCCTGACCAGTTGGCTGGCAAAATTGAATACGCATTAGCCCCACAAATCCAGTATAATAATCCTTCTGGAGCAGGCCAATGGCCTTCAGTGGACAAGTCATCCCATCTGGTCTTTAAATTGGGGAAGCTTGCGAGAGGGTGAGGATTAGGCTCTGTATAGTTTGTGTTTCCCCACCAATCAGAGGTGTGAGTAGTTGCACTATAATATCTTTGGCCAAGACAAGTGAGGCTTCCTACCAGAACGTTGAATATTGGGCCCCACAGCACTGGACAGTTTTTGCCAATTATGGAAGTCTTTAAATGCCAAATTCTGACCCTGGTTTTCTTGACTTCCGCTGAGCTGTTGAAGGGTCTCTGGAGATCTGATTCTTTAGCTTCCCAGGGCCTTTGTTCTGCCATCTTAGTTAACCCACACACATAGCAAGAAATAACCATTAATGTCTGGGCTATGGTCTCTGCTAGCGCTAATAACAGGTTTTTAGTTTTGACTGAAACAGGAGGGGGACCACTTTCTATCTCTTTATAAAAAGAATGGAAGAGCTTGTGTGTGGATGCCAGGAATGGAACAAAAATACTCTGGAAATCCAACACAGTTCCTGGGTCAGCACCTCTCGCACTGATATAAATACCAATTTTAAAACCTTTTTTTTTTTTTTTTTTTCATTTTGAGTCCCCAGGGTTGAAGATAGTGAAACTGACAGGATTATACATGCCTAGTTCACAACTGGGGACAACAGTTCCCTTTTGAAGGAGAGTTATCTTCTTTTATCTTTCCAGGTTGTCCATGTGACACAGCTCCAGTGAGGACAGTAAGCCCAGTAATCACCATAGCAAGAGCATTGGGTGGGTGCTAATTCACACATATATTTGTCATTAAACACATACTCTTGTCCCATGATAAGCCCCACATTTTATAGTATTCCAGGGGTTTCTGTTAATAGCAGCACACACATCAAAGTGAACTGATGCCAGAAATTCTAAATTTGTAATTCGTGTCTGGTTAATCAGAAGCCCTCCTTCTTGGTGCCGAACCTCTAACCAATCTTCATTAGGAGGCGATCTGAGGGTCAAAACAAGTGTATTGGCCTTCTTGTTGACAAATAGAATAGGTTACCTTGTTATGAACACAGGTTTCTTGGGCCTCTCCTTGGCAGGGGAAGTGAGTACGGTGAAGCAAGGTCCAGGTGACCCCCTGACCTGATCTAGTCATGTGAATGCATGGAGTACATGTGGGGTCTGTTTTACTTTCTAATACACTATAGCTCAGCAGGATATAAACTGCTATTATACAAAACATTTGATCCCACTTAATCCCATTACTTTGAGGATAGATTGTAGCCAAAGCAATCTCTCATGTTTGACCCACAGAAAGCATCAAGGCCAGTTGTGCAACCAGTCCCTACCTGGCAGGGTGTCATTGTAACCCTGACTTTCAGATGTCCCTTGTCAAATTCCTCAAGTTTCCAACGTGTGTGGACAGCCAGCCCTGGAGTGACTGGAGCAGGGTTGAAGATCTTGGGCAGGATTTGGGTGTATATGAAGGAAGACCCAAAGTGACTGGTTCAGATGAGCCTCAGTAGTCCAGTTCTCTCACACTTCTAGAGGTGCTACTATCTACACCCAGGTATGGTGAATCCAAGAAGTGACACTTGTAACTTACCAACAGTAGGGGTCACCAGGATGACTGTCTGAGGGCCTGTCCAGACTGGCTGAAGTGGTTCCTCTTTCCAATCGTTAACCCGTACCTCATCTCCTGGCTTACAGGAATGAACCCAATTGCCCTAAGGAACGGGGGTCATTTCTAAGGTTTCTCGAGTAATATGGCGAAAGACTCTTCCCAGGGCCTGGAGGTGTCAGGACATCCTCAGCTCAGCTGGTTGTTGGGAGTTTCCCTTGAGGTTCCCTATCACTGGAGGTGGTCTCCCATATAAGATATCAAAGGGAGAATAGCCTGAGGACCACAGGGTGCACTGGGCCCAGAGCAAGTCTGGGGTAGCATGTCAACCCAAGGAAACTGGGTCTCCTGACAGAGCTTAACTAACATAGTCTTGAGGGTCTGATTCATGTGCTCAACTTTCCCTGAGCTTTGTGACCTGTAAGCAGTGTGGAGCTTCCATTTGACTCTCAGTGTCTTGGACAAAGTCTGGATTATCTCAGATACAAAGGCTGGCTCGTTGTCATACCCTATGGAGACAGGTAGTCCATACCTTGGGAATATCTCTCTTAGTAGGGCCTTGGCCACCTCGCATGCCTGTTTAACATGCCTGGGATAGGCCTCAGCACATCCCTAGTAGGTGGAGACTACCACAAGTAAATATCACTTGCAGGGTGTGACTTCAGTGAATTCAATTTCCAAATCTTCAAAGGGCAGTGTCCCAATTGTCTGAACCCCTGGGCTGGGTTTTGGTCCTTGGCTGGCACTGTTATGTGCACAAGTCACATACTTAGCACAGATCTGGGGACACAGGGTCAGGAGCTTAGGAACGAAATAGTAGCAGCTCAGTAAACTTTCCAGCGCAGTTTTCTTTAGGTGAGTTGTCTCATGGTACTGTTTCACCAGCTGGACTGCTATATTGCTGGGGACAAAGACCCTTTGGTCTGGAAGCCTCCACCAGCCCTCTTTTTCTTTTGTTCCTCCCTCATAGAAAGCCCATTGATCTTCCTTGGTATATCTCAGGGATGGAGGCAATTCTGGGGCCAAGAGTACCTTAGAAATTGGCTCATGGCCTACCTACCGTGGCACTTGGTTGGGTTGCTGCCTTCTTGGCTATCTGGTTGGCCAACTGATTCCCTTTGCTAACTGGATCAGTTCCTCTTTGATGGCCTTTGCAATGAATGACTGCCACTTGGGAAGACTTTCAAACTGCCTCTAACAGCTGAAGGATTTCTTCTTTGTTTTTGATCTCTTTTCTCCCTGCTGTCAGTAGTCCCCTTTCTTTATAAAGGACTCCATGAACATGTAAAGCAGCAAAGGCGTACCTTGAGTCAGTGTAGATATTGACTCACTTTCCTTCAGTGTGCCTTAATGCCTGGATAAGTGCCCACAGCTCAGCCCGTTGTGCTGCCCACCCTTGTGGAAAGGCCTCAGACTTTACTATCTTGTCTGTTATTTTTATTACATAGCCTGGCTTGTGTTGTCTGCCCTGACAAAACTGCTTCCATCAGTGAACAATTCCACTTCCAGGTTTTGGAGGGGAACATCCATCAGGTTTGGCCTGCTCAAGTAAATTTCATCAATGACCTCTTGGCAGTTATGATCAGGGGTTCCCGCCTCCTTAGGTAAGAAGATAGTGGGATTCAGCATCTGCACAGTCTCAAGGTGGACCCGTGGCTTTTCACAGAGTAGTCCCTGATAGTGAGTCATCCTGGTGTTGGTGAGCCACTTGTGGCCAAAACTGTTCATCAGCGCAGTAACAGCTTGGGGAAATTTTACATTTATATTTTGTACTAGTGTAAGCTTATCTGCTTCTCTAACCAGGACCACAGTGGCAGCTAATGCCTGGAGACATAGAGTCCATCCCATGGTCACAAGATCCAGTAGTTTGGGCAGATATGCGACCAGGCACTGCCATGGCCCAACTGTGTGAGGACCCCCAGTGCAGTGTGATTTTACTATGCACGAAGGGGTTAAAGTCCCATGTCACATCTAGCAGCTCTAATGCTGGAGCGCTGGTCAAAAGTTTCTTTATCTCCCTGAAGGCTTTTTCTCGTTTAGGCTCCCACTCTAGGGGGTCCTTACCAGACCTTGCTGTGGTTTCGTGCAATGGTTTGGCAATTTCAGAAAAACCAAGTATCCAGATCTGGCAAAATCCAGCAGCCCCAAGGAACTCACAAACATTTCTTGGTGCCTGGCCGAGGTATTAAGCAGATGGTTTTTTTCCTATCATGCCCAAGTGCCCGGTGGCCTCTAGAGGTGACAAACCCAAGGTACTGACCTCCTGTTTGCAGATCAGAAACTTTTTCCATGACATCTTATAC
The DNA here is from genome assembly GCF_023091745.1 of Budorcas taxicolor. NCBI lineage: Eukaryota > Metazoa > Chordata > Mammalia > Artiodactyla > Bovidae > Budorcas > Budorcas taxicolor. The sequence goes on from NC_068912.1 coordinate 13,709,619, forward strand.
CCCGTGGTGGAGAATAGAGTCATCAGGGCTTTGGTGGCTTTCCAGCAGTCCTTTTTGGTTTGACTGGCTAGAAACAGGTCATCTATGTTCTGGAGTAGGGTGCAGTTCAAAGTTTCTCTGGGGAAGGCAGCAAGATCCACAGCCAGGACTTCACCAAACAGGGTAGGTGAGTTCTTGAAGCCTTGCAGCAGTCAGGCCCAAGTCAGCTGTGTCTGTCTGCTAGTGTGTGGGTCTTCCCACTCAAAGGCAAAGAAGGGCTGGCTGGCCCCTGACAGCAGAGACAGAAGAAGCCATCCTTGAGATCGAGAGAGGTGAACCAGCTTGCATAGCTGAGTAAGAGGCTCAGGAGTATGTAAGGGTTTGAGACCACTGGATGGATAGTGATCATTCTGTTGTTGATGGTGCAAAGATCCTGGTTATGGAGACAGTCGTTCCCTCCAGGTTTCTTAACTGGTAGGAGCAGAGTGTGGAGCAAATCAAAATTTTGGTGCCATGCAGGCATTGGATTCCCAGGCATGCCTCCTGTGGTACTGGATATTGCCTCTCTCTGACAGGAGTGGCCCTTGGCTTCATGTCCACCATGATGGGCATGTAGTTTTTGGCCAAACCTGGGGGCCCCTTTTCTGCTCAGACAGCAGGAAACTCCTTTAGCAGGCTGGTTGGATTTGTCTGTTCTCTCTCTGTGGAATAGAGGCACACTTCATCTTCCCTGGGCACGGTCACAGCCATCATCAGAGCTAATTGCCTCCACAGGATGAGGCTCGCATGCTTCCTGGGGGCAAAGGTAATCTGCACTCCAAGCTTTGTCAGTAAGTCTCTGCCCAGTAGGGGAATGGGGCACTTCAGTAAGTACAAGATTCGTGAGTCACTAGGGGGCCTTGCTGGCATGAGAAGGCCTTGCAGAATGAGTGGGCAGTCCTGTCCCCTGTGGCCCTAATGATAGTTGCTGTTTGACCTGTGAGGGGAGTCACAGGTGTGATTATTACAGAGCATTCAGCTCCAGTGTCCACCATAAAAGTCATTGATTGCCCCTCTACTTTCATTGCCACCATAGGCTGCCAGACCTAGTCTGATTCTGCTCCTGCCAGGCTGATAAGGTCTTGAATGACTGACTCAGGCTGGTACCTTCCTTTGTTGAGTTGATTGAACTTCTTTGACCATTCACACATCCTTCTGCGATGGGAGCATTCATTCTTCCAGTGTCCGGTCTCTTTGCAATAGGTGCACTTATCAAGATGTAGTAGTGGTCTCTTCTTGTCGTCCCCTTTCCAAGGGGGAACAGTGTGTTTCACTGGATCTGAGTTCCCCAGTGCAGCAGCCAGCAATGACAGCTTCTACTTCATTCACTTGTCAGCCATCCTTTGGGCTTCTCAGTAGTGGTTCACAAACACCCTGTTTGCAACCTCCAGCAGCTGAGTGGCATTCATCCCAGTGAAGCCCTCAAGTTTCTGGAGCTTATGTCAGATGTCAGCATAAGACTAAACCACAAACGCCGTGTTGACCATGCGTTGGTTTTCTCGCACTTCAAGGTCAAAAGGGGTGTACACCCAGAATGCTTCACACAGTCTCTCATAGAACTCCATGGGTGATTCACCTGGCTTCTGGTGCACCTCTGTTGTCTTAGACATATTGGTTTGTTTTCTGGCTCCTGCCCTCAGTACCTGTAGCAGGGTTTGCCAGTACTTGTCGAGGGAGTCCTTCCCATCCAGGCCATTGAAGTCTCAGTTGTGCCAAATGTCCAGGGTAGCCCCCAGGGTGCCTACCCTTGGGTCCATCTCTGAGCCTCTGAAAGGATTCAGCAACATTTCTCAGTGTTGAAGAGAGTCAGAAGAAGATGGCAACAATTGTCTTGGGTAGGTTTGTGGGTGTGAAAAATAGACTCAAAAAGATCAATCATTGCCTGCAGTTTCTCTGAGTAAGATGGAGTGTGGTGTTTCCAGTTGAGGAGGTTGGTAGTGGTAAAGAGTTGGTAATAAAGGAATGAGCATCCTAGCTGGACAGAGTCATCCTCATTAATTGGGGGGGCGGGGGGGGGCGGGGCTCAGGTCTCTTGTAAAGGCATCAGCAGGGCTGTGGGCTGTTGAGCTGGCTGGTTGTCTGAGCAAAGTTGCTGTGGGCTCGGAGGGTGCTCTGGATTTGGAGGTGATGGAGACACAGATGGTGGAGGGCTGTCTGGTAAAGGGTGAGGAGGCTGAATGACGACTGGCAGAGCAGTTGGAATGTAGGGCAGAGGCACAGGAGGCTCTTCTTCAGGGTCCCCTTGGTGGATAACCTTTTTACGGCCCTTTTTTGCTTCCCTGGTGGCTCAGAGGTTAAAGCATCTCCCTGCAATGCGGGAGACCTGGGTTCGATCTCTGGGTTGGGAAGTTCCCCTGGAGAAGGAAATGGCAACCCACTCCAGTATTCTTGCCTGGAGAATCCCAAGGACGGAGGAGCCTGGTGGGCTACAGTCCACGGGGTCGCAAAGAGTCAGACACGACTGAGTGACTTCACTTCACTTCACTTGCCTTTTCTTGGAGCCAGCTGGGCCACAAAAATCCTACAATGTCCCTGCTGGTTTGCACAGAACTGAACCCAAGGAGTTAGCTGATTGGTGGTGTGCAACCAGGAGTCTATGTATGGAAACTGGTCTGGGTGCCCAGGGGTCCCTGTCACCACTCAGTATGCAGCTCTAACCGTAGGAAGGTCTAGAGTACCCTCTGCAGGCCAATCCACCCTGAAGGTGGGCCATTCTGACTCACACAAGGTGCAGATCTTTCCCGAGGTCATCTTAACCCCGTAGTCTCCAGAGAAATTTTTCTTAAAATTTTTCATCGTACAATCTAAAACAGTTGGCTTAGAGTAGCTTCCCCCATATTGATAAATGGAACCTACCTCTCTGACCAGGAAGGAGATGGGTGCACATGGGAAGGGCCTTGTCTTAGGGCCTTATAGCCTAGGTAGCACTGACATCACCACTCCTGGAAAGCCCAGTATTCCCACACAGTGCAGTTACGGGTCTCCTTAAAGATGGCCCTGATCGCTAAATGCCTCAGGGAGACAGGACTGAAAGGAGGCAATCCCTTGTCATGGGATTCATGGAGGAATAATTTCAGGTGGGGTTCCGGAGGGGGTCTGGGGTGATTGACCCTCTCGCAGGCACTGAACAAGTGGAGAGAGCAGTATGCAGACTCCTTGCCTAGGTGAAGGGCCTGAAACCCTTGGGGAATCAGGGAATCATAAGGAAAAGGTGAAAGAGGAAGGCAGCCTCATAATGAGAATCCAAAAGTATGCAGGAGCATGTCAGAGCGTGCCCCTCCACACCCGCTGGCTCAAGGGACCAAGACAAAGGGAAGTACAGAACTGCCTGGCAAAAGAGGCAAGTTTTTTAAGGAAAACTCAATTTCTCAATAATTGGCTCAAAGAGTCAGCTGATGGAAAGGGAAAATGAGCATTCAAAATTTTAAGAAAATGATTTTGGCAGAGGATCCTAGGGCAAAAGAGCCATTTGTACATACACAACTTCTAAATCAAATCAGTAACCAGTTGTCCCCCTCCCTGTGTATCCTTCCTTGTGTTGGTGGCACGAAGACAAACAAGTGTGGGTACCCCCTCCAAGAGGAGACCATTCAGGTGCCCACCTGGCCATGTCCCCATGGGGAACTTAGGTACCTCTTAGCTTTGGCAGGTCAGTATAAGCCCCTGACCAGGATCTGACTCACAGGGAGGGACTGGGTCCCTAAGAGACAGACTCTTCCCTGAGCCATATGAGGTCACCATGGAACCACAGGTTAGGGCCCACTCAGAATCCAAAACCATGAGGGCCGTGTAGCCACACAATCACCCTGGAACAAGGACAAACCAGGGCATTCACTCACACACACATTCAGACCAGAGGTCGTCACAACAGCTCCCTTCTCCGTAGTTCCCAGGTTTCCCTAACTGTTGCTCAAGGAGATGATCAATCTCCTCTTCTACCCATTGAGGTACAACATGACTGGGGACTGGCCCTGGGGCCTTACCTTATTGAGAAGTCTTGCCTGGTGAGTTGGTCCATCCCTCCAATGAGTCCAGTCAGGGCTCAGCCACATGGAGTGTCAAAATGGCAGTCCAAAAGAGAACCCAGAAAACCATCAAGGTCCTCCTCATCTGTCTCGGATTTCCTCCACTCCAAACTGGCCAAGCCACTGGTGCACTGTCTCAAGGGGCCAGTGAGGTTGGAATCTCCCTGGGACTTCCAGAAATGTTTCAGAAGTCAAACCATTGAGAAACCAAGCACCACACTTGGAGGGTTGGAGAACTCAGGTTTATTAAGCCAGTAGTCCCAGACAAGCTAACCTTCTGAGGTTCTAGGGGCCCGAGTTCAGGGTGAGCTTTACTCTTATAGGGTCAGTACACATAATTGCAGTTGGCACTGATTGACTGGTTACCTGGTTGCTATGGGTTATGGGCAATTACAGAGCACAGGAGTTGCTGTGGCTTACACGTAGGAAATTTCCAAACAGAAACTCATAGAAGCAGGAACAGAGCATTCCACACTTAGCAGAATATCTTATGGTAGTAGTTGATTGCTAGGTCATCGTGTACCATCTTGGCCCAGCAAAAATATCTAACTGAAGCAGAATGAGCATGAAGTTATTTCTAACTGAGTGTAAGTTTTAAATTTTCCTCTACAGCCACAGGATTGGAAAAGATTAGTTTTCATTCCAATCCCAAAGAAAGGCAACTCAAAAAATGTTCAAACTACCAGAAAATTGCACTCATCTCACACACTAGTTAAGTAATACTAAAAATTCTCCAAAATAGGCTCCAACAGTATCTGAACTGAGAACTTCCAGGTGTTCAAGCTGGATTTAGAAAAGGAAAAGGGACCAGAGATCAAATCACCAACATCTGTTGATTATAGAAAAAGCAAGAGAGTTCCAGAAAAACAACTACATCTCTTTCACTGACTATGCTAAAGCCTTTGGCTGTGTGGATCACAACAAACTGTGGTAAATTCTTAAAGAGATGGGAATACCAGACCACCTTACCTGCCTGCTGAGAAATTTGTATGCAGGTCAAAACCAACAGTTAGAACTGGGCATGGAACAGTAGACTGGTTCCAAATTGGGAAAGGAGTATGTCAAGGCTGTATATTGTCACCCTGCTTATTTAACTTCTATGCAGAGTACATCATGTGAAATGCCAGGCTAGATGAAGCACAAGCTGGAAACAAGATTGCCAGGAGAAATATCAATAACCTCAGATAAGCAGATGACACCAAGCTCATGGGAGAAAGAAAAGAGGAACTAAAGAGCCTCTTGATGAAAGTGAAAGAGGTGAGTGAAAAAGCTGGCTTAAAACTCCACAACAAAAAACTAAGATCATGGCATCCAGTACCATCACTTCATGGCAAATACAGTGAGGAAACAATGGAAACAGTAACAGACTTAATTTTCTAAGGCTCCAAAATCACTGCAGATGGTGATCACAGCCATGAAATCAATAGACACTTGCTCCTTGGAAGCAAAGCTATGACCAACCTAGACAGCATATTAAAAAGCAGAGACATTATTTTGCCCACAAAGTTCCATCTAGTCAAAGCTATAGTTTTTCCAGCAGTCATGTATTGATGTGAAAGTTGGACCATAAAGAAAGCTGAGAACCAAAGAATTGATGTTTTTGAATTGTGGTGTTGGAGAAAACCTTTGAGAGTCCATTGGACTGCAAGGAGATCAAGCCAGTCAATCTTAAAGGAAATCAGTCCTGAATATTCATTGGAAGGACTGCCCCATTGGAAGGACTGATGCTGAAGCAGAAGCTCCAATACCTTGGCCGGCCACCTAATACAAGGAACGGACTCTTCCCAGCATCAGAATAGTCTCTGATGCTGGGAAAGACTGAAGACAGGAGCAGAAGGGGAAAACAGAGGATAAAGATGGCTGGATGACATCATCTACTCATTGGACATGAGCCTGAGCAAGCTCTGGCAGTTGGTGATGGACAATGAAGCCTGGCATGCTGCAGTCTATAGGGTCGCAGAGTCAGACATGACTGAGTGACTGAACTGAACTGAACTGAACTGATGACAAATACACTTCTCACAAATTTTCTTTCTCCTTTTCCAAAACACTGAAATTATTTTATCCCTGGTTTGAATCCCAGCTCTGCTCATTTGTGGTAAACTTACTTATCCTAATTCTGAATGAGAAAATAGGATATGAAGACTGATGTCTTGAAGGGATCCTGAAAAATGGAGCCTGTGTGAAACTCCTACCACAAAAGCAGGAGGGAAGCCATAGGGTAGGGTGCGGAGGTGTCACTTACCATTGACAGTGAGGTGGAAAACCTGGGTAAATTCTATTCCTCCAGTGAAGCTGGCTCGAGCCCGGTACTGCCCAGCGTCCTTTCGGGTCAGATTCTCAATCCTCAGGGACGTCACATTGAGCACATGGACCCTCTGCTGGTACTTGTCCTGGAGGCTGACCCAGGTTGGGGTGTCTGCCCCACGGTGGACTCGCATGAAGACTCTGTAGTTTGACTCAGGGCCAAAGCCCCACGAGACCTCCTCTGGGTCAGCTTCTTGCTTGTTGATCACATGAAACAACACAGAACCTCCTCGTATCCCCTGCAGGGGAACATGGGCTCCAGAATCCTGAGCTTCAGAACCACGTGGTCCAGGATTATGGGCCACTGTGCTGCAGATGCCTAGGACAATGGAGATAGTAGTTTTTCAGTTAAGAAAAGAAGAGAAAGCAACAGAACTCATCTTTTTCATGAAATCCAACCAATACACTCTCCTGATTCTTGGAATGCAAATACAATGAATTTGAAATAATTCTGGAATCTAATCCTGGTTCTGGTGGTGCCTAACCTTGAACAGTTTACTTAAACTTGCTAACCCAGATTTTCCTTGCTTGGCTGATAATGATGTGTGTGAATTATGTGAGATCATGGTCTGAATCACATTTTCAGGTACATATAAGTGTGAAATTGTAGAAGGAGCTACCCCCGCGTCTCCCAAAGACACTCCTTCCCCCTGTTAACACCGTTTTGACACCTCTTCCCCTGGAATATGGGCTGCACCTAGTGATTTGCTTCCAAGGAATAGAATACAGACACAGATGGATGTCACTCCATAATACTAGGTTACACAAGACAGTGACGTTCTTCTTCCTTACACACATACTCTCTTTCTCTCCTTCACTCTCTTTCTCACTCTGAGGAATACACCTGTCATGTTGTCAGCAGCCCTAAGAAAGGGCCCACATGGCAAGGAACTGAGGGAGCCTCTGGCCAACAGCCAGGGAGAAACTGAGGCCCTCAATCCAACAGGCACATTGCCTCCCATCAGCAATTGCCCAAGTGAACTTAAAAACAGATCCTTCTCAGATGACCCCAGGCTGATGCAGCCCCAGCCAAGACTGATTTTAGCTGAGGACACCTTGAGCCAGACAGGACCCAGCTGAACTACCCCTAACCACAGAAATTGTGAAACCCTATTGGGTGGTGATTAAGGCACTAAGTTTTGGGGTGACTGGTTATACAGCAATAGACACCTAATACAAATATGAAGGCTGCTCTCCTTCCTGTTCTTTACAGGGAGTGTAGTAGTCAGGACAGATAGACTGTGCTGTGTAAAAAACAGTTATAATACCTCAGGGTCTTACAACAAGGGGTGTTTATATCACCCACCCCAGGTCCCAAAGGAGAGTGAGAGAGAAGTCCTATCACACATGGAGGAGGTGCCACCTCCTTGTAGCCACACCCATGGAACTCACAGCATCCTCACAGGCTCCCAGCCCCACAGCAGGGAGGGGAGACAGGAGAATCACCCAAGGGTTTCCCTGCTTCTGTCCAGAAATAGTGTGATTTCTGTTTTTGCTTTTTTGCCACCAATGGTCACAAGGCCCTGGCTAACTGCCTGCGACTAGAATATGAGAGGGAGCAAGTGAGTATTTAGTGAATTCTGCTGTCCCTGCCACCAAGTCAGCACTTCCCAACAAGTCCCTGAGAGATCGCAGTGGGCCTTCTTCAGACACTTTACTGCAGAACTGTGACCAGTTGGCACTTTCCCCTCAGGGCCAATTGCTCCAGAGCTTATTTTCTCCCTTGAGGCTTAAACTCCAGGGACCTGATACCCTCTGCCCTTTAGGAGACCACGGTAGGACAGTACAGGACCAGGGAAAGTGCCACAGAATAACTTTATCCTGAAAGGAAAAACAATCTCCTTCTTCCAGCATGTCAAGATTTGCCTGGGTGGGGCTCTGACTGCCGGGGACACAGTCTTCTCTCCAAATCAGTACATTCTCATCTCAAACCTGCGTCCCTCCTGCTGTACTAATGTCCATTCCTGGTCTCACTGGAAGCAGAGAATAGCTCATGCCAGCATTCATAAGCACAGGTGTTTCAGATATTTTTGTATTCATTTAATCATCAACTCATTTTAATAAGGCATTTCCTCAGGATCAGGCCTTCACCACAGTCCTTTCAGCTCCTCTTACAGAACTCACAGACCCTCTTATAGACCCTCATAATGAGGTTAATGACCTTTTAGTCCCAAGTCAAAAGGCTTCACAACATGTATCATTAGGGAAAGTGGTCCATGAGAGTAAAAGTTATTCATTCATCCATATATCCTGTCTGGCTCCTCAGAGCTCATCCTTTGTCCCTTCTTTCCATACCTCACTCCCCTATGAGACCCTAGTGCAAGACTACGTCTGGTGCAAAGGACTGCTGCCCTGCAAAGCAGCAGTCACCAATCTTTTGAAACTAGTGACTGGTGTCATGGAAGACCATTTTTCCGCAGACTGGGGATGGTTTCAGGATGATTCAATCATATTACACTTATTGTGCACTTTATTATTATAATGATACATTGTGATATATGATGAAATAATTATATAGCTCACCATAATGCAGAATCAGTGGAAGCCCTGAGTTTGTTTTCCTGAGCTTGGTAGTAATTTGAGTGATGGGGAGTGGCTGTAAATACAGATGAAGCTTCACTCACTCACCTGCCACTTATCTCCTGCTTTGTGGCCAGGTTCTTAATAGACCAGGGACCAGTGTTTGTCCATGTCCCAGGAATTGGGGGCCCCCACATCTGGTCCCTTCACTTCATGGGAAATAGATGAGGAAACAGTGTCAGGTTTTATTTTGGGGGGCTCCAAAATCACTGCAGATGGTGACTGCAGCCATGAAATTAAAAGATGCTCACTCCTTGGAAGAAAAATTATGACCAACCTAGATAGCATACTCAAAAGCAGAGACATTACTTTGCCAACAAAGGTCCATCTAGTCAAGGCTATGGTTTTTCCAGTGGTCATGTATGGATGTGAGAGTTGGACTGTGAAGAAAGCTGAGTGCTAAAGAACTGATGCTTTTGAACTGTGGTGTTGGAGAAGACTTGAGAGTCCCTTGGACTGCAAGGAGATCCAACCAGTCCATTCTGAAGGAGATCAATCCTGGGATTTCTTTGGAAGGAATGATGCTTAAGCAGAAACTCCAGTACTTTGGTTACCTCATGCAAAGAGTTGACTCATTGGAAAATACTCTGATGGTGGGAGGGATTGGAGGCAGGAGGAGAAGGGGACGACAGAGGATGAGATGGCTGGATGGCATCATTGACTCGATGGACGTGAGTCTGAATGAACTCTGGGAGATGGTGATGGACAGGGAGGCCTGGCGTGCTGTGATTCATGGGGTCGCAAAGAGTCGGACAAGACTGAGCGACTGAACTGACTGACTGACTGACTGACTGTAAAGTACGCACCCTGGTGTGAGAATGGACTCCCCCACACAGGTCACAGAAGGTCAATTGAGAAGAACTGGGCAAAACTTTGCTACCAGTCCCTCTAAACAAATCAGGACACAAACCCGATGGCCAGAAGGTCCCCATGACACAGTGCCCTATCCCTCTCTCACCAGAAACAGAGCTGGCACAAAACTTGATCTTAGAATATAGCCTCCAGAACTAAGGGAAACAAATGTCTGTCGTTAAGCCACTTGGTCTGTGGCATCTTGTTTTGGCAGTCCACACAGTGTAACACACCCTGCAGATTTTAGAGAGAATATATTCCTGCTGACACCTTGATTTTGGACTTGTGAGCACCAGAACTGAAAGCATACATTTTCGTTCTTTTATGTCATCCAGATTTGGGATTCTCAAGAAGAGATTAGTGCCTAAACAGGAAGAAGAAGAAGAAAGGGAGAAGTCTCTCTCTCTCTCTCTCTCTCTCTCCCCCCCCCTCCCCCTTTCTCTCTCCCTTTCTCCCTTCCTCTCTCAGCCCTCTCCGCATGTCTGTCTGTCTTTCTATGTAACCTTTGAGTCCCAGAAACTGTAGGAAAAACAAAAGAACTCTAACATATCTCTCTAGTGAAATAAAATTGAGAGAAGGGAAAGCTTACATTTTACTGTTGACATTAAGGTACCTAGTCAAACGGGATGTAATGTCATGCAAAGTTCATTGTTATTTCAAGATGTCTGTTTACAAATGCTTTCCAGGTGGCACTGGTGGTAAAGAGTAAGCCTGCGAATGCAGGAGACTTAAGAGACATGAGTTCAATCCTTGGGTCAGGAAGATCCCCTGGAGGAGGGCATGGCAATCCACTCCAGTATGCTTGCTTAGAGAATCTCATGGACAGAGAAGCCTGGAGGGTTATAGTCTGTTGGGTCACAGTCAGATACAACTGAAGCAACTTAGAATGAATGTTTACAAATGCTCTCTAATCCACTGAATTGTATATAACTCTGACAAGTTCATATAATGACTGAGATACTAAATCCAAAAATTAAAACAATAAAAGTTTTCCAAACTTTCTTCAGAATTGATACTTCACTGGGTCTTATTATTTTTCATCAGTTTTTATTTAATTTCATTATAAACACATAACCTGTGATGAATGAGATATACAGAGAACAAAATGTTTGAGGAGTAGGTGGATGCAGAGCACATCTCCCTCCACAGATCCATCAGGAATACACCTTCAGACACAGAAGTGCTTGCAGAACACCACCTGAGAGCAGACAGGAGTACCTGACCGCTGGAAAACAATATATGGAAGCATGAAAAACTCAGTAGGATAAAGGAACTAGGGGGGGAAACAGTTAGTAGGACAGGACCTGCGTCAGCTGTTGGGGGAAATGAAGCAGGGGTCTGACCCCACATCAGGGCAATTGTTTGGGTAAGAGGAGAAACGTTTAAGGCTGAGAGTGAAACAGCTCATCTGTGGCAGCCTAAATGGAAGGAGAATCAAACAGTCCTTGGTGCAGCCATACCCCAGACAGGGACACAGGTCCCCTAGGCACAGTGTCTGGGAGCTGGAGTGCAGGTATTGTGGAGTAATCCCAGGGCAAGGGCTGCTGTTGACTGCAGAGAGGCAGACCTAGGGGACCTGAGGCAGCAGGTTGTGGTGGGAAATGCCTGTGGAGGAAAGTCAAGCAGCCATGGAAGCAAGGCAATACTGCTGAGTCATGCATCGGGGGTGGAGCTAAGGGGGTTGCACAAGTGAAACCCAGGGGCACCTTGCTTTGGCTTTTTTCTCCAGTGTCTGCTTCAGTTAGTTGTGTTCTTAACTGGTAGATATCATTTTTGGTTTCCTTTGTTCACCAGGTCAATCTATTGTACTTTATTTTTGTTTGTTCTGATTTTGCTTAAGGGTGTATATGTATATGCATATATTCCATTATTTAAATGATTACTTTCCTGATTTTGTAACTGCCATTTGTCAAATCAAAAAACTCCTAGAAACAAATGACAAATTGATGACAACTCAAGACCTATGAGATGCAGCAAAAGCTGTTCTAAGAGGGAAGTTCATAGCAATACAATCCTATCTCAAGAAACAAGAAAAACCTTGAATAGATACCTAACTTTACACCTAAAACAACTGGAAAAAAAGAACAAAAAAGTCCCAAAATTAGCATAAGGAAAGAAATCATAAAGATCAAAATGAAAAAGAAATGAAAGAAATAATAGTAAAGATTAATAAAACTAAAAGCTGGTTCTTTGAGGAGATAAGCAAAATGGACAAACCTTTAGCCACACTCATCAAGAAAAAAGGGAGATGAATCAAATCAACAAAATTGGAGATAAAAAAGGAGTGGTTAAAAGACAATGCAGAAATACATCGGATTATAATAAAAGATTATTATGAACAACTATATGGCAATGTAATGGATAACCTGGAAGAAATGGACAGATTCTTAGAAAAACTCAATCTTTAACCCTGAAGCAGGAAGAAATAGAAATTACGAACAACACAATTATAAGCACCAAAATAGAAGCTGTGATCAAAATTCTCCCCACAAAAGGAAAGCCCAGTAACAAATGGCTTCACAGAATTCTATCAAACATTTAGAGAAGAGCTAATGCCTATCCATCTAAAACTCTTTCAAAAACTTGCAGAGGAAGGAACACTTCCAAACTCATTCTATGAGGCCACCATCCCCTTGATACCAAAATCAAACAAAGACAACACAATAAAAGGAAAACTATAGGCCAATATCACCGATGAGCATACATGCAAAGATCCTCAACACAATTTTAGCAAACAGAATTCAAGAACACATTAAAAAGCTCATACACCATGATCAAGTTGGGGTTATTCCAGGGATGCAAGAATTCTTCAATAAACACTAATCAATCAATGTGATACATCGTATTAACAAATTGAAAGATAAAAGCCATATGATAATCTCAGCAGATGCAGAAAAACACTTTGACAAAATTCAGCACACATTTATGATTAAAACTCTTCAAAAAATGGGCATAGAAGGAACCTACCTCAACATTTCCTTCTCCAATGGACCACATTCTATCAAACCTCTCCACCATGACCCAGCCGTCTTGGGTGGCCCCACATGGCATGGCTTAGTTTCACTGAGTTAGACAAGGCTGTGGTCCATGTGATCAGATTGGCTAGTTGTCTGTGACTGTGGTTTCAGTCTGTCTGCCCTCTGATGCCCTCTCTCAGCGTCTACCATCTTACTTGGGCTTCTCTTACCTTGAATGCGGGGTATCTCTTCACGGCCACAGCAAGCAGTGCTCCAGTGAAGAAGGGAATGGCTAACCACTTCAGTATTCTTGCCTTGAGAACCCCATGAACAATATGAAAAGGCAAAGAGATAGGACACTCAAAGATGAACTCCCCAGGTCTGTAGATGCAAAATATGTTACTGGAGATCAGTGGAGAATAACTCCAGAAGGAATGAAGGGATGGAGCCAAAGCAAAAACAACACACAGATGTAGATGGGACTGGTGATAGAAGCAAGGATCTATGCTGTAAAGGGCAATATTGCATAGGAACCTGGAAGGTTAGGTCCATGAATCAAGGCAAATTGGAAGTGGTTGAACACGAGATGACAAGAGTGAACATTGACATTCTAGGAATCAGTGAATTAGGATGGACTGGAATGGGTGAATTTAACTCAGATGACTATTATATCTACTACTGTGGGCAAGAATCCTTTAGAAGAAATGGAGTACCCATCATATTCAACAAGAGTCCTAAATGCAATACTTGGATGCAATTTCAAAAATGACAGAATGATCTCTGTTCAAATAAGGCAAACCATTCAATATCACAGTAATCCAAGTCTATGCCCCGACAAGTAACACTGAAGAAGCTGAAGTTGAACAGTTCTATGAAAACCTACAAGATCTTCTAGAACTAACACCCAAAAAAGATGTCCTTTTCATTATAGGAGACTGGAATGCAAAAGTAGGAAGTCAAGAAACACCTAGACTGACAAGCAAATTTGGCCTTGGAGTACAGAATGAAGCAGAGCAAAGGCTAATAGAGTTCTGCCAAGAGAACACACTGGTCATAGCAAACACCCTTGTCCAACAACACAAGAGAAGACTCTACACATGGACATCACCAAATGGTTGACACCGAAAACAGATTGATTATATTCTTTGCAGCCAAAGATGGAGAAGCTCTATACAGTCAGCAAAAACAAGATGGGGGGCTGATTGTGGCTCAGATCATGAACTCCTTATTGCCAAATTCAGACTTAAATATAAGAAAATGGAGAAAAACACTATACCATTCAGGTATGACCTAAATGAAATCCCTTATGACTATACAGTTAAAGTGAGAAATAGATGTAATGAACTAGATCTGATAGACAGAGTGCCTGAAGAACTATGGATGGAGGTTTGTGACATTGTACAGGAGACAGGAATCAAGACCATCCCCAAGAAAAAGAAATGCAAAAAAGCAAAATGGCTGTCTGAGGAGGCCTTACGAATAGCTGTGAAAAGAAGCGAAGTGAAATGCAAAGGAGAAAAGGAAAGATATACCCATTTGAATACACAATTCCAATGAACAGCAAGGAGAGATAAGAAAGCCTTCTTCAGTAACATATGTAAAGAAATAGAGGAAAACATAGAATGGGAAAGACAAGATCTCTTCACGAAAATTAGAGATACCAAGGGAACATTTCATGCAAAGATGGGCTCGATAAAGGACAGAATTGGTAGGGACAAAACAGAATCAGAAGATAATAAGACGTGGCAAAAATACACAGAAGAACTGTACAAAAAAGATCTTCTTGACCCCAGATAATCACGATGGTGTGATCACTCACCTAGAGCCAGACATCCTGGAATGTGAAGTCAAGTGGGCCTTTGAAAGCATCACTATGAACAAAGCTAGTGGAAGTGATGGAATTCAGGTTGAGCTATTTCAAATCCTGAAAGATGATGCTGTCAAAGTGCTGCACTCAATATGCCAACACATTTGGAAAACTCATCAGTGGCCACGGGACTGGAAAAGGTCAGTTTTCATTCCAATCCCAAAGAAAGGCAATGCCAAAGAATACTCAAACTACCGCACAATTGCACTCATCTCACATGCTAGTAAAGTGATACTTAAAATTCTCCAAGTCAGGCTTCAGCAATACATGAACCATGAACTTCTTGATGTTCAAGCTGTTTTCGAAAAGGCAAAGGAACCAGAGATCAAATTGCCAGCATCTGCTGGATCATGGAAAAAGCAAGAGAGTTACAGAAAAGCATCTACTTCTACTTTCTTGACTATGCCAAAGTCTTTGACTGCATGGATCACAATAAACTGTGGAAAATTCTGAAAGAGATGAAAATACCAGACCACCTGGCCTGCCTCTTGAGAAGCCTGTATGCAGCTCAGGAAGCAACTGTTGGAACTAGACATGGAAAAACAGACTGGTTCCAAATAGGCAAAGAGTACGTCAAGGCTGTATATTGTCACCCTGCTTATTTAACTTCTTTGCAGAGTACATCATGAGAAACGATGGGCTGGAAGAAGCACAAGCTGGAATCAAGATTTCTGGGAGAAATATCAATAACCTCAGATATGATGACACCACCCTTATGGCAGAAAGTGAAGAAGAACTAAAGAGACTCTTGATGAAAGTGAAAGAGGAGAGTAAAAAAGTTGGCTTTAAGCTCAACATTCAAAAAACTAAGATCGTGGCATCTGGTCCCATCACTTCATGGCAAATGTATGGGAAAACAGTGGCTGACTTTATTTTTTCTGGGCTCAAAAATTACTGCCGATGATGATTGCAGCCATGAAATTAAAAGACACTTACTCTTTGGAAGGAAAGTTATGACCAACCTAGACAGCATATTAAAAAGCAGAGACATTACTTTGCAAACAAAGGCCCATCTAGTCAAGGCTTTGGTTTTTCCAGTAGTCCTGTATGGATGTCTGAGTTGGACTATAAAGAAAGCTGAGCACCAAAGAATTGATGCTTTTGAACTGTGGTGTTGGAGAAGACTCTTGAGAGTCCCTTGGACTGCAAGGAGATCCAACCAGTCCATCCAAAAGGAAATCAGTCCTGGGTGTTCATTGGAAGGTCTGATGTTGAAGCTGAAATTCCAATACTTTGGCCACCTGATGCAAAGAGCTGACTCATTGGAAATGACTCTGATGCTGAAAAGATTGAGGGCAGGAGGAGAAGGAGACAACAAAGGATGAGATGGTTGGATAGCATCACTGCCTCAATGGGCATGGGTTTGGGTGTACTCTGGGAGCTGATGATGGACAGGGAGGCCTGGCGTGCTGTGGTTCATGGGGTCACAAAGAGTCAGACGTGACTGAGTGACTGAACTTAACTGAACTGACCTCAACATAGTAAAGGCCATTTATGATAAACCCATAGCAAAATTTACTCTCAATGTTGAAAACCTGAAAGCATTTCCCCTAAAATCGGGAACAAGACAATAGTGTCCACTTTCCCCACTATTATTCAACATAGTTTTGAAAGTCCTAGCTAAAGCAATCAGAGAAGAAAAAGAAATAAAAGGAATCCATATTGGAAAAGAAGAGGTAAAGTTCTCACTGTTTGCCGATGACATGATACTATACATAGAAAACCCTAAAGATAGCATCAGAAATTTTCTACAAATAATCAGTGAATTTAGCAAAGTCACTGGATACAAAATCAATAAAGAAATCACTTGCATGCCTATATACTAACAATGAAAAATCAGAATGAGAAATTAAGGAATCAATCCCATTCACCATTGCAAAACAACAACAACAACAACAAAAATCTAGGAATAAACTTACCTAAGGAGACAAAAGAATTGTATACAGAAAACAGATCACATACAAAGACATCAGATAGTAATAAATATGGTGAAAATTAACTTCACAGTAATTAAAGAAATAGATGTTAACTCAGTGGTAAAGATATACAGATAATAAGCAATGGTTTGCTCATACATTTTCTGGTGTCATTATAAACTGATTCTATCCATTTGGAAAGCAGTTTGGTTATATGTCGTAGGTCAGGGTGCTCCTACATTTTGACTCACCAGTCCCATTTCTGGGAATCTAGCCAACAAAATACTCCAAAATATGAGAAAAAGTTCTGTGTTGCAAGTTGTACATCACAGCAATATTGAAAACTTGGTGACAACTTGAAGATGCTAGAATAGGGGCTACAGCCAACTCCCTGTACTCTGGACCACGACGTTGCTTCGTGTTTCTCTTCTTTGCACACATCATTCCTGATCTCTCCCTAAGCACTCTCCTTGCCCTGTGTCTGTGAACTGAGCCCTCTTACTTATCGTCAACACTTTCAATCAGCATTTTCCAGGCTCCCTCTTTCATATCCTCAGCACATCCTACATTCTCCCAGTTTGACACTTGGAGACTACCTGTAATTACTTGTTTACCTACCTGTCTCCTCCACTCTACTGCACCCTCCTTCAAGGGTGTGGTCCATCTCCTTTTAATCTGAGAATTACTAGCACCCTGCCAATGTTTCAGGTGCTTGATAAATATTTATATTAAAAATCGGTGAGTCATTTACTCAAATATTTTACAGACATTAAGGATGATGATTATAAAGAATTATGTGGTAACACCTAACTGTATTATAATGTTCAATTTTATTTATGTGGAAATATCTCAAAGTAATAGGAAAGTTAAATGGAACAAGCAAGATGCAAAATGGTATATAGTGTAGGTTGCCATTTTTTTATTTTTTTATTTTTTTTTTTTTTTTTTTTAATTTTTATTTTTTTTTTTATTATTATTATTATTTTTTTAATTTTAAAATCTTTAATTCTTACATTTTTTTAATAATAATAATAAATCATGTTGACAAAGAAGAATGGAAAATTTATATATGCACACTTTCTCTTGTTAATGAGTAGGCTATGTATGAAAAAAAATTAGGTGTTAATTCTTTCAAAATGATAATATTGTTAGACTATGGGATCATGGGTGATCGTGTTTTCATGTTTCTGGTTTCTATTTAATGTGGTTATATTGCTTTTACAATCACAAAGATAAAATTATAAGTAAAGACAAACAAATAACTAATTTTAAAAAAAGAAAATTATAAGACACTGATGAAAGAAATCAAAAATGACATAAACAGATGGAGAGATATTCCATGTTCCTGAGCAGGAAGAATCAATATTGTGAAAATGACTATACTACCAAATGCAATCTACGGATTCAATGCAATCCCTAGCAAATCACCAATGGTATTTTTCACAGAACTAAAACAAAACATTTTGCAATTCATCTGGAAGCACAAAAGACCCCAAATAGCCAAAGTAGTCTTGAGAAAGAAGAATGGAGCTGGAGGAATCAACCTTCTTGACTTCAGATTATACTACAAAGCTACAGTCATCAAGACACTTTGATATTGGCACAAAAACAGAAATATAGATCAATGGAACAAGATAGAAAGCCCAGAAATCAACCCAGGCACCTATGGGTACCTTATTTTTGACAAAGGAGGCAAGAATACGTATTGGGGCAAAGACAGCCTCTTTAATAAGTGGTGCTGGGAAAACTAGACCATTACATGTAAAAGAATGAAATTAGAACACTTCCTAACACCATACACAAAGATAAAATCAAAATGGATTACAGACCTAAATTTAAGATTAGAAACTAGAAAACTCTTAAAGGAAAACATAGAACACTCAATGACATAAATCAAAGAAAGATACTCTATGAAACATCTTCTGGAATAATTGAAATAAAAACAAAAGTAAAGTGGGACCTCATTAAACTTTAAAAATTTGCACAGAAAAGGAAACTATAAACAAGATGAAAAGACAACACTCAGAATGGGAGAAAATAATAGCAAATGAAGCAACGAACAAAGGATTAATTTCCAAAATATACAAGCAGCTCATACAACTCAATACCAGAAAAACAAACAACTCAATCAAAAAAGGGGGGAAAGACCTAAACAGACATTTCTCCAAAGAAGACATACAAATGGCTAACAAACACCTGAAAAGATGCTCAACATTGCTCATTATTAGAGAAATGCAAATCAAAATTACAATGATATAGTACACTCATTGTACAACTACAATCACCTCACTCTGGACAGAAAGTCATCATCAAAAAGTCTACAGACAGTAAATGCTGGAGAGGGTGTAGAGAAAAGGAAACACTTGCACTGTTGGTAGGAATGTAAATTGATACAGCCAGTAAGGAAGACAGTATGGAGATTCCTTTAAAAACTAGGAATAAAACCACTATATGACACAGCAATCCCACTCCTAGGAATATACATGAGGAAATATCAATCTCACTCCTAGGCAATATCATGAGGAAACCAGAATTGAAAAAGACACACATATCCCCTTGTTCATTTCAGCACTATTTACAACAGCTAGAACATGGAAACAACCTAAATGTCCATCAACAGATGAATGGATAAAGACGTTTTGGTACATATACACAATAGAATATTACTTTGCCATAAAAAGGAATGCATTTGAGTCAGTTCTAATGAGGTGGACGAACACAGAGCCTATTATACAGAATGAAGTAAGTCAGAAAGAGAAAGATAAATGTCGTATACTAACACATATATACGGAATCTGGAAAGATGGTACCAAAGAATTTATTTGCAGGACAGCAATGGAGAAACAGACACAGAGAACAGACTTACAGACATGATAAGAGGGGAGGGGAGGGTGAGATGTATGGAGAGAGCAACATGGAAACTTACACTACCATATGTAATATAGATATACAATGGGAATTAGCTGTATGTCTCAGGAAACTCAAACAGGGGCTCTGTATCAACCTAGAAGGGTGGGATGGGGAGGGAGATGGGAGGGAGTTTCAAGAGGGAGGATATATAGGTATATCTATGGCTGATTCATCTTGAGGTTTGACAGGAAACAACAAAATACTGTAAAGCCATTATCCTTCAATGTAAAAAATAATTAGAAAGCTAAAAATAAATAAATAAATGAGATATATAACTTTCTCATGACAGTCATTCTTTAAGTTCCCTTTTTGCTTAATTCCATCCTCTCTGCTTCGCCCTCCTTTCTTTCTTCTCCAAGTTCACCCCCTGCTGCAACCCACTTAGCAGTTTACTGTTCCTTCCATGGTTTCTCCATTCTTTTACAACATGTGGCTATATAGACACCCTTAAATTTTGGAGGCTACTCTTCCTTTTACAAAATTAGAATTTTATAGTCTTCAACATCCTGCATCAGCCCAAGAAAACTAGACTCCAGATGCTTCCTCCAATTCAGATACAGGGTTCTAGGTCTGCCCCTTCTCCATGGACAGTGGCAGAGGCTGTTACATTCCCTCTGTCAGGTCAAGGGGGCCTTGTTCCCACTCCTTTGGTCCCCAGAAGCTGCTTCCATATCTCTCTCTATTCCTCTCCCCAAGTAGCCCCAGGCTCTCTTTGCTTCCCTGTTATTGAAACAGTATTGACCTCACCTCCCTAGTAATGGATCCCTTACTCTAGCCAAGGTTGCCTCCAATCAGGGGTCCCAGCCTCAAAACAACTTACAACATCAGAGAGAGAAGGGGTCCCTGTATCTTGCCTCCTGCCACAAAGAGCCCACAAAGGCTACTCACTGAGGAGAAGGCTGGTGAGTCCCAGGAGCCGGGCAGTCCGGTAGAGGTGGGGGTCTTCTGAGGAGGGTTCCATCTCAGGCTGCCTGCCAGCTTATGCAGCTACAGAGGAAACATTTAGGAGGAACAGCAAGAGGGCGGGAAAGGCTTCACTCCTAAGAGTTCTTGGGCTCTTCCCCACCCCAAGGGTGGGGCTATCAAGTTAGTTCTGGATGTCAGCTCACAGGGCTAGAATAAGCCATTCAGATGTTTCATATTATCCCCAGAACCTACAATAGGACCTCAATAAACTATTGCAAAATAAATATATAAACAATTCCTCTTTATGACCACGTTGCTGATGGACAGGGAGGCCTGGCGTGCTGCAATTCATGGGGTCGCAAAGAGTCGGACACGACTGAGTGACTGAACTGAACTGAACTGACACTGTATTGGCAAGGTGCCCCATTCCTGTGGTCATGCTAATTTGGTGACCTCACACTCCTTACCCCTGCCCCCATTATAATCCCTTTAGTAGTTTCCCCTGGTTAACAGCTCAGTCCAGGCATCCTTGGTCACTAATATCAACCTATGATCCAGCACAGAAATTACACTATTACACCCAGGATGGGCAAGATAGCTTCTTCTTTATACCATTTAATGAGATAAATTTCCTGCTTGATTTTCTGTGAACTTCATCTCTCAGTTGCCCAAGTAAGAAGCCATTAGCAAAAGAAACTAAAGGTTGTGAAAAGTGTCAAGTTCTCACATGCCCAGTACAAATATTAGCATATATCGGTTCTTGCACTCTTCTGGTTTTCTTGCTTGTCGTTAGCAGCAGTTATCCTCCCTACACACAAGGCAATGCCAGACCCCATGGTCTCTGATAGGTTCTTATCTGCATTACACCCACCACTTCCCTTTCATCCTCTTCCAGACCTGCTCCTGTTATCACGGAGGGGCAGGAGTAGATATCTACACTCCTCCTGTCCACAGCCTCAGCTGCCTCAGACTCACTTCCACCTGCTGAGGCTCAGGCTCTGGTGCCTTCTCCCTAGACTGAATCCCCACACCTGAGAACTGACTCATCCCACACTCCACAGGAGCAGCCCTATCTACCTAACTCCTGCTCCATGCCTCCTTCTCCCCACTGAGGCTTTCTCCTCAGCTGCCCAGACCCAATGCTGCATCCACAAGACTGGCATGCAATCAGTCATGCACTCAAGATTTTCATGGATGCACTAAACCCATTTTTGGATATGAAAATCGAGATCAAGTGTGGCTGCATGACCTGCAAAAAAATCACACAGTGAATCAGGGAAAGGTGTGTACTCTCAACAACAAACTCTAGAAAAAACTTCACTACACCACAGCCACTGTCCCATTTCCATTCTGTGACCTCAAACAACTCACAAGAGTCCATTTTCTGCTCTCTTAAACTGCTCTGTAACATCTCAGACAAGAGAATATCCACCAGGCTCATCGCCTCCAACCCCATCTATTATCGAGGAAATTACTTCAAAAGATGGTCTGTGTGTCCTGTGGTCACTAACTTCTGTATGCCATCAAAATCCAGGCAGCTCATCCACTGGTCATTCTCAGGTGAAGTTGAATGAGTCTGGTGTGTCCTTCTCTGTCATGTCCCTACATGTGTTGTGAGCAATCTTTGTGTGAGAAATGTTTGGTTTGAAAATCATTTGCTAAAGGGGGTTGGGAAGGAGGAGCCTAGAGAGAAAGAAGCAGCAATGTGGTACAGGCCAAGGACACTGGGAGAGAGCCACACAGTAGAATTTATATGCTAGCAAAACACCTAGAACTTTTAAAAAGTTGAGGTAGCCTATCTCATATTCAACATACTAACCATCCTGTACTAGGCATAGCACATAAACAAGCAAACATACCAACTTCAGAAATCTTGCAAAGAGTTTACTGAACACAAACACTTTGTGCTGGGAATCTTTGGGGAATTAAAGGAAGACAGACCTGGATCTACATAATGTGTGTGTCAGGAGGACCAGATAGGAGGAAAGTGTAGAGTCCAGAGATATGAAGAGTCCAGGAAACAGAGACCTGAGAGATGACCAGGAGAAATTAAACCCAAGAGAATGCACAGAAATTGTCAGGAACTCTGGATGTCCAAGGGACTTGATGGGTGATCATATCTATTTTTGTTTGAATTTCCAAAAGCAAACTATTCCAATGGAGAGCTGAGTTATGTGAAGAATACATTTATTGAATATCTATTCTATGTGTTTTTAATTGTACATTAAAATTAACTGCACATTATTGTTATACATAATTATGTGCAAAAAATTACACATAAAACTTTACCTACAATATATGCTTAATTAAATCCTCCTAATGGCACCCCTCTCCAGGACTCTTGCCTGGAAAATCCCATGGACAGAGGAGCCTGGTAGGCTGCAGTCTATGGGGTCTCAAAGAGTCAGACAGGACTGAACGACTTCACTTTCACTTTTCACTTTCATGCATTGGAGAAAGAAATGGCAACCCACTCCAATGTTCTTGCCTGGAGAATCCCAGGGACGGGGGAGCCTGGTGGGCTGCCATCTATGGGGTCACACAGAGTCGGACACGACTGAAGTGACTTAGCAGCAGCAGCAGCAGCAATATTATATTACTTAAACATTACATGCATCTAATGAAAGATCATCCTGATATTACAAAGAGATTAAATAACTTGTTCAAGGTTGTGTTTTAAGTAACTGACAAGTTGCTCACAAGGATCAACATCAGCCCAGTCATGGACTTGCTCTGGAGAGTATAATTTCTGAGGAACTTACATCATGATTGTGAAGGGTCTGAGGAATTAGAGGTTGGCTGTTTCCTTATATGGGAGGAAACTGCTGCTCTGGGAGAAGGATTAGGTAGCCTAGGTAAAGGAAAATTTGGGGTAGAGGATCTCATTAGTCTTTTCTACAATCACCCTTCCTGGGTGAAAGACAAGAGGCACCAAGCTAGCCATGCATGGTTTACCACAGAACAGCAGAGAAGCCCTAGAGGTGGGCTGGCAGGAGAAGCAGACAGAAGCAGGTAGAGACTAGCCATCAGTAATCCTCCTCTCCTCTTCTCTTCCTTTGTAATAAAACTAATAATTTGCCAGTTTAAAATTATATTTAATATTTTTAATGAGAAATAGACAGCACTAAATTTTTTTAATTATTAAGAAGATGATGGGTGGTTTCAGTGAGTCATTCAGAGAAAAGTAGGTAAATACTGAGCAACTATAGCCATAAATAGAAAGCAATGAATAATTCAACATTCATGTTAAAGTGTGAAAGGTATAAAATCTGAGTAAGAAAATTCTCTCCTTTATAAAAGAAATGAGAAAAATGGCTTCCCTGGTAGATCATTTTTTCAGAACTCTGGAAAATAACTATGACACACAGTAATATGATGGGGGCATTTATTCAAGAAAAAACAACAGAATCCCGATAAGAACAGGAAGTGTTGTTCTGTTTTAACTTGCTCTATGTTTTCAAGTAGCGTAATTCTCCTGAAAAAGAATAGCTTGTATTCTTGGTGAACACCAGAGACCTTGCAGCCATCAGAGAGAGCCACTTCAGAGTTTTATTCCTAATAAATCTGTCATGATTTGACATACCTGCTGGGGTAGCAGCCTAGAGTGCTGGGCTGCGACGGCGCAGGAATGGCCAAAAGGAGCTCCCCTGCGTCCGAGGTCGGTGGCGGCTGGGAGGAACTACCCCACATCCAATGTCAGGGGCGGCTTCTGGGAGGAGACGCCCCACGTCCGAGGTCAGGGGCGGCCAGGAGAAGCCACCTCATGCCCGAGGCCAGGGACGGTGACCCTGAGGGGCCACTCCGAGCCCAAGACCAGGGGCAGCAACTGGAAGGAGACACACATGCCCAAGGCCAGGGCCGGTGACTGGGAGGAGCAACCCGAGGAGAGGTGGCTATGCAGGCACAGGAGGGCCTAGAGGAGCTATCCCACGTTGAAGGTCAGGAATGGCGGCGGTAAGGAGATACCCCTCATCCAATATAAGGAGCAGTGGCTGTGCTTTGCTGGAGCAGCCGTGAAGAGATACCCCACGCCCAGGGTAAGAGAAACCCAAGTAAGATGGTAGGTGTTGCAAAAGGGCATCAGAGGGCAAACACACTGAAACCATACGCACAGAAAACTAGTAAATCTAATCCCACTAGGAACACAGCCTTGTCTAACTCAATGAAACCAAGGCATGCCTGCCGGGCAACCCAAGACAAGCAGGTCATAGTGGAGAAGTCTGACAGAATGTGGCCCAGTGGAGAAGGGAATGGCAAACCACTTCAATATTCTTGCCTTGAGAACCCCATGAACAGTATGAAAAGGCAAAATGAGAGGATACCAAAAGAGCAACTCCCCAGGTCATTAGGTGCCCAATATGCTACTGGAGATCAGTGGAGAAATACCTCCAGAAGAATGAAAGGATGGAGCCAAAGCAAAAACAATACCCAATGTGGATGTGACTGGTGATAGAAGCAAGATCTGATGCTATAAAGAGCAATATTGCATAGGAACCTGAAATGTCAGGTCCATGAATCAAGGCAAATTGGAAGTGGTCACACAAGAGATGGCAAGGGTGAACATCTACATTCTAGGAATCAGTGAACTAAAATGGACAGGAATGGGTGAATTTAACTCAGATGACCATTACATCTACTACTGTGGGCAGGAATCCCTCAGAAGAAATGGACTAGCCATCATAGTCAACAAAAGAGTCCGAACTGCAATACTTGGATGCAATCTCAAAAATGACAGAATGATCTCTGTTCGTCTCCAAGGCAAACCATTCAATATCACAGTAATCCAAGTCTATGCCCCAACCAGTAATGCTGAGGGAGCTGAAGGTGAACGGTTTTATGAAGACCTACAAGACCTTTTAGAACTAACACCCAAAAAAATTGTCCTTTTCATTATAGGGGACTGGAATGCAAAAGTAGGAAGTCAAGAAACATCTGGAGTAACAGGCAAATTTGGCCTTGGAATGCAGAATGAAGTAGGGCAAAGACTAATAGAGTTTTGGCAAGAAAATGCACCGGTCATAGCAAACACCTTCTTCCAACAACACAAGAGAAGACTCTACACATGGACATCACCAGATGGTCAACACCGAAATTAGATTGATTATATTCTTTGCAGCCTAAGATGGAGAAGCTCTATACAGTCAACAAAAACAAGACCAGGAGCTGACTGTGGTTCAGATCATGAACCTCTTATTACCAAATTCAAACGTAAAGTGAAGAAAGTAGGGGAAACCGCTAGACCATTAAGGTATGACCTAAATCAAATCCTTTATGATTATACAGTGGAAGTGAGAAATAGATTTAAGGGCCTAGATCTGATAGATAGAGTTCCTGATGAACTATGGAATAAGGTTCGTGACATTGTACAGGAGACAGGGATCAAGACCATCCCCATGGAAAAGAAATGCAAACAAGCAAAATGGCTGCCTGGGGAGGCCTTACAAATAGCTGTGAAAAGAAGAGAAGCAAAAAGCAAGGGAGAAAAGGAAAGATATAAGCATCTAAATGCAGAGTTCCAAAGAATAGCAAGGAGAGATAAGAAAGCCTTCCTCAGTGATCAATGCAAAGAGATAGAGGAAAACAATGACTGGGAAACACTAGAGATCTCTTCAAGAAAATTAGATACCAAGGGAACATTTCATGCAAAGACAGGCACAATAAAGGACAGAAACGGTATGGACCTAACAGAAGCAGAAGATATTAAGAAGAGGTGGCAAGAATACACAGAAGAAGTATTCAAAAACATCTTAATGACACAGACAACCATGATGTGTGATTACTCACCTAGATCCAGACATCCTGAAATGCAAAATCAAGTGGGCCTTAGGAAGCATCACTACGAACAAAGCTAGTGGAGGTGATGGAATTGCAGGTGAGCTATTTCATATCTTAAAAGATGATGCTGCGAAAGTGTTGCACTCAACATGCCAGCAAATTTGGAAAATGCAGCAGTGGCCATAGGGCCGGAAAACATTAGCTTTCATTCCAATTTCAAAGAAAAGCAATGCTAAATAATGTTCAAACTATTGCACAATTGCACTCATCTCATACACTAGCAAAGTAATGCTCAAAATTCTCCAAGCCAGGCTTCAACAGTTCTTGAATCGTGAACTTCCAGATCATAGAAAAAGCAAGAGAGTTCCAGAAAAAAAACATCTACTTCTGCTTTACTGGCTATGCCAAAGCCTTTGACTGTGTGGATCAGAGCATACTGAATTGATGCTTTTGAACTGTGGTGTTGGAGAAGACTCTTGAGAGTCCCTTGGACTGCAAGGAGACCCAACCACTCCATTCTGAAGGAGATCAGCCCTGGGATTTCTTTGGAAGGAATGATGCTAAAGCTGAAGCTCCAGCACTTTGGCCACCTCATGCGAAGAGTTGACTCATTGGAAAAGACTCTGATGCTGGGAG
The DNA here is from genome assembly GCF_023091745.1 of Budorcas taxicolor. Taxonomy (NCBI): domain Eukaryota; kingdom Metazoa; phylum Chordata; class Mammalia; order Artiodactyla; family Bovidae; genus Budorcas; species Budorcas taxicolor. Next base: position 13,736,368 of record NC_068912.1, read on the forward strand.
GGGTTGCGGCAGGAAGATAAAGGGAAGACAGAGGATAAGATGGCTGGATGGCATCACCGACTCGATGGACATGAGTCTGAGTGAACTCCGGGAGTTGGTGATGGACAGGGAGGCCTGGAGTGCTGCAATTCATGGAGTCGCAAAGAGTCAGGCACGAGTGAGTGACTGAACTGAAGAACTAAAGAGCCTCTTGATGAAAGTGAAAGAGGAGAGTGAAAAAGTTGGCTTAAAATGCACCATTCAAAGAACTAAGATCATGGCATCTGGTCCCATAACCTCAGGGCAAATAGATTTGGAAACAGGGACAGGCTTTAATTTTGGGGGCTCCAAAATCACTGCAGATGGTGACTGCAGCCATGAAATTAAAAGATGCTTGTTCCTTGGAAGAAAAGCTATGAACCAACTAGACAGCATATTAAAAAGCATAGACCTTACTTTGCCAACAAAGGTCCATCTAGTCAAAGCTATGGTTTTTCCAGTGGTCATGTATGGATGTGAGAGTTGGACCATAAAGAAAGCTGAATGCCAAAGAATTGATGCTTTTGAACTCTGATGTTGGAGAAGACTCTTGAGAGTCACTTGCACAGCAAGGAGATCAAACCTGTCAATTGTAAAGGAAATCAATCCTGAATATTCATTGGAAGGACTGATGCTGAAGCTGAAACTCCAATACTTTGGCCACCTGATGTGAAGAACTGACTTATTTGAAAAGATCCTGATGCTGGAAAAGACTGAAGGCAGGAGGAGAAAGGAATGACAAATGATGAGATGGTTGGATGGCATCACCAGCCCGATGGACGTGAGTTTGAGTAAGCTCCAGGAGTTGGTGATGGACAAGGAAGCCTGGCATCCTGCAGTCCATAGGGTTGCAGAGTCGAACATGACTGAGCAGCTGTACTGAACTGATGTCTTCTTCTTGGATTAATCCCTTGATCATTATGCACTCTCCTTGGGAAGAATATATTCTTCCATTACTCATCTTGTAGGTTTTGAGGAGTTTGGTGGTAGATGCCAGTATCATTTGAAGGGTACCATGGACTCTGAAGATCAGTAGGGAAGAAAGTATCAACTCCTTGATGGAGCTGGTATCTCAAATGACGGGGAAATTAACAAAACAGGCCTTTCTAAATAAACTCCCAAGTGATACAGAGGGGCCTCTGCCTCATCCTATCTTTTATCTCTCTTTTAGTTGATGAAGCAGCATCAAAACTTCACTCCAGAGGTTACAAACCTAGGGAAAAGTTATTCAGTTCTCCGCTACTGTACATGTGAAGTAATTACATTTCTTGTTTTCTGACCTGACTTTCCTCATTCTTTGTCCATAATTATACAATCCTGTCTGCTTATCCATTTGCTTATGTTTATGACATTTCTTTCTGGTAAGTGAATCATTTACTATATGTGAACAGATACGTTATACAAGCACTTCACATTTTTCATATACTGTAAGTACTGAAACAGTGGCTCACATTTTAAAATATATCACTGAGTTGGATGAAGGACTTAGTATGTGCCTATCTTCAGTATTTACCATCCCCAATGACCATTTTGCTTTTTAATGAAAATGTAGTGTCATGAAAGGGAATCCCTGGAATGCTGGTCTACTAGTACAATCAGCACATTCATAATGAAAGAAATAGCTCATAGACAAGGGACTCAAATTAAAACAGGTATTTTGTTGAACATCTACATGTGATCTGACTGGTGGTATGAGCAAGGGCCCTACTTACTAAACTCTTCAGAGACCGCTGAAATAGATAAATATTCCCCACCACCACCACCACAGCTGTGAAAAGCTCACAGGCTCAAATAAGTTCAGCAATTTCCAGGGTTATTCAGATAATATGTGAATAAGATGAGACTCAGACATAATTCTGTCCAGTCCCAAAGTGTCCTAGTTTTCCAGGACAGCAGAGTAGGGATCCAGCACATGTAAGCACTTTATAATATGAAGGGTTCTGGTCAGGACAGAAGCCATACAGGTCAGCATGTGTCCCCAGAATAAGGTCACCAGAAACCTGTGCCCCAGAGCAATGTTTCCAGTCTGGTAGGAAATTCCCAAATATGGGACATGAGCCAGCTCAGGGCTTAGTGACTAAAGCAGACAGTGACTGGACTGGAAAGGAGAGCCCTACTTGTGCAGAGGCACAACTGTGATCAATAAATATGTGCCAGGTGAAATACAGTGCAAGTTGCCACTTGCAGTGTAACTGAAAGATGCTTGCCTTACTCAGGAACAGGTGTGACACTGCAGCATTCTCACAGGAGGCCTGGGACAAGAGTGAGATGACAAGACTCCCACTCTCAGGTGCTAACCCTGGACTTGCACCCGCCCGAGAGTGGGATCTCCTTGCCTCCTCTCTCCACAGGGCCAGGGGTGGCATCAGAAGGGGGAGGGCAAGAGCCAGTGACCTGATCACATCACAAATGACAGACAACTTGCTGAAGTGCTGTGGGAGCCCAGCACAGAGAGCTCCTAATTCCATCTGGGGCAGCATGGGGAGGGTCCCAGGGGATCATCTGAGCTTTATTTGAAAGAGGAGGGAGGGAAGGGTCTTACTCCAGGGAGTGGGAGCAGGTATGCAGGCTGGAGACTGATGGAGTTTCTTTATGTAGGCCCATAAGGGCTGTTAACCCTTAATATGGGAAGGTTTTTCCCAGTTAACTGCATCTTCTGGGGCTCTCCTTCTCCTCCTGTCCCCACTGTGGTTCTCAGGGACTGTGAGTGGAGATCTGCAAAGCCTGCCCTCTTACCTATGGGGTAGAGTAGTGTGGTTTGAGCCCTTGGGGTGGGTAGAAGATTGTGTTGGGTGTTGTGGTCTGTTCTCCTCACAATGGAGAGAAAAGAGATGCTCAGAACCAGTCCAGCCAAGAGCTAAGAGGGAAGTTTTGTGATAAAGGAAGCCCTGCAGAAAGAGGCCTGACCAATGTGCCTGGGGAGGGAGTCGCCCACACACTATGGTTGGGCAGGAGCCATGCATGGGATATAAGCACAACGTGGGAGCAGTCTCTCTACCATGGGGGGCTTCTCCAGGTTTAAAAGGTGATGCAGTTGGTGAGACTGATCAGATGGTGGTTAGACTAAGACAAGAAGACCCTGTGAAAGCTGGACCATGAGAATCTCTAGGAAGACAGTTCACTGTGCCAAGAAGGACAGCGGGGTACACTAGCCTTCAGCTCTCAGACAGTGAGGGTCTCTAGGCCTTGCTTGGAGACCAGCTGAGCTTCTTGTGCTAGTGGCTTTTGCAGGTGTGGGAGAGGCTGGATATTCTGGCTTATTTGTGATGCACTCAGCATAGAGGGAAGTGACTGTGGTTGGCCAAATGTCGCCTTATTTCTCAGAGGCTACTGAGACACACCACAGGCCTTTGTTCCCCTCCTGAGGTGGTCTGAGGGAGGTGAGAAGCTGTGCTGGGACAGGTCTGGCCTCCTTCCCCTCACGTGTCTTCTCAAGGCTTGAAACCATCTTAGTGGGGGAGATTCACTGTGATGAAAGCAGAGCCTTAACTTTACTCCCTCTTTATGGTGCACTGATCAAACTCCCCAGTATAGCTATTCCCTAAAGATCTCATGTGATTTCTACCAATAAAAGTGCAGGCTGAAAGGAGCCATTTTGTCTTCCTGCCATGCAGAGCAGGAGGGCCCCTGACTCTCCGCTTGCCAAATTACATGAGTCTGTCTTTTCATTAAGGGCTCGCCACCTTTTCAGGTTTTTCTCACCCACTGTGCCGGACGCAGCAGGCTTGGTGATTTAGCTAACTGACCCGAAACTAGAGGAAATGGCCTTTATGTTGATTTAGCGGTAGCAGATCAAGCAGTGACCTCATTTATCCACATCAAGCTTCCTCAAATCCTTAACCCTTTAGATCTTAGCACCAGCACTACTCCCATTTCACTGCCATGGACGCAGGGGCCAATTTCATTAACCTGAACCCAGGACCTCTTATCATACACCGTTTGGAGCCCAGTATTTCTATAGGAGTTTCTCTCAGACCCAGTCTTACAAAATGGAGATAATTTTCATTTGTCACATGGAACAATATAGCTGTTTTTATCTTATCTCTGATACTGCAGCAAGTATACTTGTTAAATAAAATATTCAGATCCAAATGGCCTTCAAACCCACCTGGGTCAGATAGAAATTTTATACTCTTTCTTTAGATTCTCTCACTATCAACTATCTTTTATATAATTTATTACAGTTTTAAAATTTTAGTTGAGAGTGAAGCATACTCATAGCTAGTTCTAAGAAAAAAAATTTTACTAATAAAAGACATATTTAATATCAATGATTTTTTTTGGTAGAATCAAAGAAACAAATTCAAGTCAGAGAACCCAGAAACTACATCTGGAATCACCCTGTAAAACTGGGCTGCTAACAGTTGCTGCCTCTGCCATGAACAGGAGTCTGCAATATCAGGAGATGCTACTCTCTAATCGTGCTATCTCTGTTTGCATTCCATGCCAACAAAATAGAGGTTCAACTCCTTGTCTAAGCCCCAATTATATCTCAGTCTCAAAAGTTTTGTGTATGTAAAAACAATGGTGAAAACTTAGCCATCAGAAGTCTGAAAATGGGTTTAAAACTTTTCATAAAAATTAAGATATAATGTGTCAAAATGCATGAACTGAAACTAAAGTAGCACTTAGCAAGAAATTTGTAGAATGAAAGATTTAGATTAGAAAAGAAGAAATAGCTGATTAATATTTCATGCTCTAACATTAGAACAAGCAAAAAAAAAAAGGAAACAAGAAATATCACAGCAGAAACAAATAAAACTGATAAATCTAAAACCAGGTATATATTTTTTAAACTATAGTTAAAATCACTCTTAATTGTGAAAACTGAAAGTTTTTACCTGATTTTTTTTTTTAAAAAGAAGATGTTCTGGTAAACCACTTCTATTCAACATCATACTGACTGTTCTATCTATCCACTAAGACAATAAAATAAACAAAAAGTATACAGATCTTAAAAGGCAGGGTGTGGGAAATGAAACATTTTTATAGACAAAATGCTTGTCTATGGAGAAAGCTTTCTAGAACTAATATGTTTGCTAAGATTGAAAGAAAAAAAGGCCAATGGGAGGAAAAAAACATACTTTTGTGTACTAGTGAAAGATACCAGGTTTAAAGTTTTAATTCCATGTTGTGGGGAGTCCACTGAGGTTCTTGAAAAAATCTGTAGGGACAGAGATCATCTAGCAGCAGTGCATAGTGGTCAAGAGGGTTCAGCAGGCACTGGTGGAACAGAGCCCCAACAGGATTCGAGGGTTCATCCTGGCCTCAGGTACTCACCTCTAGTTCCTGATCCCTCCGCATTACCATTCAGTCTATATTGAAAATATGAATTTTTTAAAATTCAAATTGGGGCACTTCTCCCACAGATTGCTTGCAGAGTACTTAATAATAATATTGCTATATACTATGTCTAGTGCACCTTGTGTCCTATCAAATTCTTCCTTCTTACTCCCTGCCACTAGCAAAGCTGAGCTTCTGAAAAACTTTAGGGGAAGAAATCCAGTTCAACACATTCACTGTACAATTCAGAGAAACAACTTTGCTACCTATCCATTGAGAATATTGCATTTTCAAGTACCTTGTGTCCTTCTTTTTATTTGTAATCTGAGTTTGAAGGGTGGCTTTAGTAATAACTGACACAGTTGCATGACTGGGGGGCCTGGTGTGTCGGTGTATATATGTGTGTGTCTATCTGTGTTTGTGTGTGTGTGTGCATCTGGGTTTGTGTATGTGTGCTTGTTTCAAAAGGCTGGGATTGGCATGATAGATTCCCATGGTTCTTTCAGATCTTTAGGAATCTAATTTAGGTGTAGCTTGCAGGCTAAGCTGGGAAGATTGAAGGAAAGAGAAGAGATTCAATTTTGATTTGTTTGCATTTTAAAATTGAGCAAACAGCAACTTTCTTTATTTCTCAGTTCAGTTCAGTCGCTGAGTCGTGTCCGACTCTTTGCGACCCCATGCATCGCAGCACGCCAGGCCTCCCTGTCTATCACCATCTCCCGGAGTTCACTCAGACTCCAGGGTTCCCCCTGGAATTTCCTGAGCATCCACCCCCCTACCCAAAAAAAAAAGAATCTGCCTGCTTTTCCACTCTTCTGATATTCTCGGGAAAAAGTCAAATCAGGGCTTTAGTCTTCTGCATTTGAAAGGGATGTTTCAGGGGGGTGGTCCTAAAATGGCGGAGGAATAGGACAGGAAGACCACTTTCTCCCTCACAAATTCCTCAAAAGAACATTTCAACACTGAGCAAACTCCACAAAACTACTTCCGAGGACATCAGGCACCCAGAAAAGCAGATCATTGTCTTCAAAAACAGGTAGGAAAAAATATAAAAGATGAAAAAAGAGACAAAGGAGGTGAGGAGGGAGCTCTGTCCTGGGAAGGGAAGCCCATCCCGGGAAGGGAATTTTAAGAAGAGAGGTTTCCAAACACCAGGAAACACTCTCCCTGCCGAATCTGTGGCAAGCCTTTGAAACACAGAGGGCAACATAACAGGAAGGAAAAATAAATAAGTAATTAAAACCAACAGATTACAAGCCCAACAGTAACTTCCCCAGTGGAAAAGCAGCGCAGATGCCTGCATCAACCACTAGCAAGTGGGGGCAGGGCAGGGAAGCGTGGGAGGCACGGGCTGCAATGATTTGTAAGAATCGGGCAGGAACGCCCCACACGAAACCAGAACGAACTAACTTGGGCTAGCAAACCAGACTGTGGGATAGCTACCAAGCGAAAAGCTCAAACATAAGACACCACCAGGACTGCACACAGAACAAAGGACAGAACGGAAATAGCCAGCTGCAGACCATCCCCTGCCAGGGAAAGGCAGCCAGAGCCCTAAGGGCTGGAAAGGGGCAATTGCAGCCCCGGAGAGACTTTACCTACCAAACTGCAAGCAGGCTTCTTTGCTAAGACTTCTGGGGGTGCTGGACAGTCACCATCTGCCTCACAAGGGGCGCCCAGAAAACTGAGGTACACCCAGAAAACTGAGCAGCAGAGACAGAAAAGGCAACAAGTCACAGTGACCGCACTCGCCAAACTCCTGAGCTACTCAGACCTGGGAAGGGCACAAAACACAGTCCCAACCGAATCTGCGCCTCTGAGGGCTACCTGAGTGCCGAACCTCAGTGGCTTAGACCAGGGAGGTGCACGCAGCCTAGGGCCGGCCTCAGATGGTTCCCGGCTGAGCATCGTAGAGCTGGAGCGGTTTGTGGGTTTGTGTGCCGCGAGCAGGGACAGGCCCAGCGGGGCTGAGACCCTGTATGCACACGACAGTGCTATTTGTTTGCAGCATCACCCCCTCCCCACAGAGCAACTGAACAAGTGAGCCTAAAAAAAAAAAAAAGTGTCCACCACCGCCCCCCTGTGTCAGGATGGAAATCAGACACTGAAGAGACCAGCAAACAGAAGAAATTGAACAGAGGGAACCGCCTTGGAAGTGACCCCACACTGCCCACAACACCAGAGAAAGGGCCAGATATATCTTTACTATTTTTACAATCATTCCTATCATTCCTTTTTTTTTTCTTTTTCTTTTTTTGTTTATTTTTGTTTGTTTGTTTGTTTGTTTTTTGTTGATGCTGTTGTGGGTTTATTTTTTCTTCTGTTCTTTTTCTTCTTTTTTTCTCTAACTTTTTTAAAACTGTTAAGTCTTCTATTTCTCCTCTAATTTTTATTTCTATAACCTACTATTACATTTCAAAAAAGAAAGACTCTATTTCTTAAGGCAAACACCATATATAGTCTTTGTGTGGTTGTTGGCGTTTTTTTAATAATTCTTGTGGCTTTGTTTTTTGTTTTCTTTTTTGGTTTTCTTGTTTGTTTTTTTTCTTTTTCTTTTTTCCTTCTGCTTCTTTTCTTTAATATTGTAGTTTTGAAAATCCAACCTCTACTCTAGATTTTTAATCTTTGCTTTTTGGTTTTTGTTGTCAATTTTGTACATTTAAAAACCCAAACTTCACTACCCAATTTTACCTGAGAGCGAGATTACTGGCTTGAACACTCGCTCCTCTTTGGACTCTCCTTTTTCTCCACCAGGTGGCCTATGTCTCTTCCCTCCCCCTTCTCTTCTCTATCCAACTCTGTGAATCTCTGTGTGTTCCAGACGGTGGAGAACACCTAAGGAACTGGTTACTGGCTGGATTTGTCTCTCTCCTTTTCATTCCCCTCTTTTATCCTCCTGGCCACCTCTGTCTACTACCTCCCTCCCTCTCCTCTTCCCTGTATAACTCCGTGAATAACTCTGAGCGGTCCAGACTATGGAGCACACATAAGGAAGTAATTACTGGCTAGCTTGCTCTCTCCTCTTTTGATCCCACACATCTCATTCCAGTCACCTCTAACTACCCCCTCCCTCTTCTCTTCTCCATGTAACTCAGTGAACCTCTCTGGGTGTCCCTCAATGTGGAGAAACTTTTCATCTTTAACCTAGATGTTTTATCATCAGTGCTGTATAGATGGAAAAGTCTTGAGGCTACTGTAAAAATAAAACTGAAAACCAGAAGCAGGAGGCTTAAGCCCAAAGCCTGAGAATATCAGAGAACTCCTGACTTCAGGGAACATTAAGCAATAGGAGCTTATCAAACGCCTCCATACCTACACTGAAACCAAGCTCCACCCAAGGGCCAACAAGTTCCAGAGCAAGACATACCACACAAATTCTCCAGCAACACAGGAACACACCCCTGAGCTTCAATATACAGGCAGCTCAAGGTTACTCCAAAACCTTTGACGTCTCATAACCCATTACTGGTCACTCCACAGCACTCCAGAGAGAAGAAACCCAGCTCCACCCACCAGAACTCCAACACAAGCCTCCCTAACCAGGAAACCTAGACAAGCCACTGATACAACCCCACCTACAGTGAGGAAGCTCCATAATAAAGAGAACTCCACAAATTACCAGAATATTAAAAGGCCACCCCAAACGCAGCAATATAATCAAGATGAAGAGACAGAGGAATACTCAGCAGGTAAAGGAACACGAGAAATGCTCACCAAACCAAACAAAAGAGGAAGAGATAGGGAATCTACCTGAGAAAGAATTCTGAATATTGATAGCAAAAATGATCCAAAATCTTGAAATCAAAATGGAATCACAGATAAATAGCCTAGAGACAAGGATTGAGAGGATGCAAGAAAGGTTTAACAAGGACCTAGAAGAAATAAAAAAGAGTCAATATATAATGAATAATGCAATAAATGAGATCAGAAACACTCTGGAGGGAACAAATAGTAGAATAATGGAGGCAGAAGATAGGATTAGTGAAATAGAAGATAGAATGGTAGAAATAAATGAATCAGAGAGGAAAAAAGAAAAATGAATTAAAAGAAATGAGGACAATCTCAGAGACCTCCAGGACGATATGAAACGCTCCAACATTCGAATTATAGGAGTCCCAGAAGAAGAAGACAAAAAGAAAGACCATGAGAAAATCCTTGAGGAGATAATAGTTGAAAACTTCCCTAAAATGGGAAAGGAAATAATCACCCAAGTCCAAGAAACCCAGAGAGTTCCAAATAGGATAAACCCAAGGCAAAACACCCCAAGACACATATTAATCAAATTAACAAAGGTCAAACACAAAGAACAAATATTAAAAGCAGCAAGGGAAAAACAACAAATAACACACAAGGGGATTCCCATAAGGATAACAGCTGATCTTTCAATAGAAACTCTTCAGGCCAGGAGGGAATGGCAAGACATACTTAAAGTGATGAAAGAAAATAACCTACAGCCCAGATTACTGTACCCAGCAAGGATCTCATTCAAATATGAAGGAGAAATCAAAAGCTTTCCAGACAAGCAAAAGCTGAGAGAATTCAGCACCACCAAACCAGCTCTCCAACAAATTCTAAAGGATCTTCTCTAGACAGGAAACACAAAAAGGGTGTATACACCCAAACCCAAAACAATAAAGTAAATGGTAACGGGATCATACTTATCAATAATTACCTTAAACATAAATGGGTTGAATGCCCCAACCAAAAGGCAAAGACTGGCCGAATGGATACAAAAACAAGACCCCTCTATATGCTACTTACAAGAGACCCACCACAAAACAAGGGACACACACAGATTGAAAGTGAAGGGCTGGAAAAAGATATTCCATGCAAATAGAGACCAAAAGAAAGCAGGAGTGGCAATACTCATAGCCGATAAAATAGACTTTAAAACAAAGGCTGTGAAAAGAGACAAAGAAGGCCACTACATAATGATCAAAGGATCAATCCAAGAAGAAGATATAACAATTATAAATATATATGCACCCAATATAGGAGCACTGCAATATGTAAGACAAATGCTAACAAGTATGAAAGGGGAAATCAACAATAACACAATAATAGTGGGAGACTTTAATACCCCACTCACACCTATGGACAGATCAACTAAACAGAAAATTAAGAAAGAAACCCAAACTTTAAATGATACATTAGACCAGTTAGACCTAATTGATATCTATAGGACATTTCACCCCAAAACAAAGAACTTCACCTTTTTCTCAAGTGCTCATGGAACCTTCTCCAGGATAGATCACATCCTGGGCCATAAATCTAACCCTGATAGATTCAAAAAAAATAGAAATCATTCCAAGCATCTTTTCTCACCATTATGCATTAAGATTAGATCTCAATTACAGGAGAAAAACTATTGAAAATTCCAACATATAGAGGCTGAATAACACACTTCTGAAAAACCAACAAATCACAGAAGAAATCAAAATATGCATAGAAACTAATGAAAATGAAAACACAACAACCCAAAACCTGTGGGAACTATAAAACAGTGCTAAGAAGAAAGTTCATAGCAATACAGGCATACCTCAAGAAACAAGAAAAAAGTCAAATAAATACCTAACTCTACACCTAAAGCAACTAGAAAAGGAAGAATTGGAGAACCCCAGAGTCAGTAGAAGGAAAGAAATCTTAAAAACTAGGGCAGAAATAAATGCAAAAGAAACAAAAGAGACCATAGCAAAAATGAACAAAGCTCAAAGCTGGATCTTTGAAAGGATAAATAAAATTGACAGACCATTAGCCAGACTCATCAAGAAACAAGAGAGAAAAATCAAATCAATAAAATTAGAAATGAAAATGGAGAGATCACAACAGACAACACAGAAATACAAAATATCATCAGAGACTACTATCAGCAATTATATGCCAATAAAATGGACAACGTGGAAGAAATGGACAAATTCTTAGAAAAGTACAATTTTCCAAAACTGAACCAGGAAGAAATAGAAAATCTTAACAGACCCATCACAAGCATGGAAATTGAAACTGTAATCAGAAAGCTTCCGGCAAACAAAAGCCCAGGTCCAGACGGATTCACAGCTGAATTCTACCAAACATTTCAAGAAGAGCTAACACCTATCCTACTCAAACTCTTCCAGAAAATTGCAGAGGAAGGTAAACTTCCAAACTCATTCTATGAGGCCACCATCACCCTAATACCAAAACCTGACAAAGATATTACAAAAAAAGAAAACTACAGGCCAATATCACTGATGAACATAGATGCAAAAATCCTCAACAAAAATTCTAGCAATCAGAATCCAACAACACATTAAAAAGATCATACACCATGACCAAATGGGCTTTATCCCAGGGATGCAAGGATTCTTCAATATTCGCAAATCAATCAATGTAATACGCCACATTACAAATTGAAAAATAAAAGCCATATGATTATCTCAATAGATGCAGAGAAGGCCTTTGACAAAATTCAACATCCATTTATGATAAAAACTCTCCAGAAAGCAGGAATAGAAGGAACATACCTCAACATAATAAAAGCTATATATGACAAACCCACAGCAAACATTATCCTCAATGGTGAAAAATTGAAAGCATTTCCCCTAAAGTCAGGAACAAGACAAGGGTGTCCACTTTCACCGCTACTATTCAACATAGTTCTGGAAGTTTTGGCCACAGCAATCAGAGCAGAAAAAGAAATAAAAGGAATCCAAATTGGAAAAGAAGAAGTAAAGCTCTCACTGTTTGCAGATGACATGATCCTCTACATAGAAAACCCTAAAGACTCCACCAGAAAATTACTAGGGCTAATCAATGAATATAGTAAAGTTGCAGGATATAAAATCAACATACAGAAATCACTTGCATTCCTATACACTAATAATGAGAAAGTAGAAAAAGAAATTAAGGAAACAATTCCATTCACCATTGTAATGAAAAGAATAAAATACTTAGGAATATACCTACCTAAAGAAACTAAAGACCTATATATAGAAAACTATAAAATACTGATGAAAGAAATCAAAGAGGACACTAATAAATGGAGAAATATACCATGTTCATGGATCGGAAGAATCAATATAGTGAAAATGAGTATACTACCCAAAGCAATTTACAAATTCAATCCAATCGTATCAAGCTACCAGCCATATTTTTCACAGAACTAGAACAAATAATTTCAAGATTTGTATGGAAATACAAAAAACCTCGAATAGCCAAAGCAATCTTGAGAAAGAAGAATGGAACTGGAGGAATCAACTTGCCTGACTTCAGGCTCTACTACAAAGCCAAGGTCATCAAGACAGTATGGTACTGGCACAAAGACAGAAATATAGATCAATGGAACAAAATAGAAAGCCCTGAGATAAATCCACACGCATATGGACACCTTATCTTTGACAAAGGAGGCAAGAATATACAATGGAGTAAAGACAATCTCTTTAACAAGGGTTACTGGGAAAACTGGTCAACCACTTGTAAAAGAATGAAACTAAATCACTTTCTAACACCATACACAAAAATAAACTCAAAATGGATTAAAGATCTAAATGTAAGACCAGAAACTATAAAACTCCTAGAGGAGAACATAGGCAAAACACTCTCTGACATAAATCACAGCAGGATCCTCTATGATCCACCTCCCAGAATACTGGAAATAAAAGCAAAAATAAACAAATGGGATCTAATTAAAATTAAAAGCTTCTGCATAACAAAGGAAACTATAAGCAAGGTGAAAAGACAGCCTTCTGAATGGGAGAAAATAATAGCAAATGAAGCAACTGACAAACAACTAATCTCAAAAATATACAAGCAACTCATGCAGCTCAATTCCAGAAAAATAAACAACCCAATCAAAAAATGGGCCAAAGAACTAAATAGACATTTCTCCAAAGAAGACATATGGATGGCTTACAAACACATGAAAAGATGTTCAACATCACTCATTATTAGAGAAATGCAAATCAAAACCACAATGAGGTACCATTTCACACCAGTCAGAATGGCTGTCATCCAAAAGTTTACAAGCAATAAATGCTGGAGAGGGTGTGGAGAAAAGGGAACCCTCCTCCACTGTTGGTGGGAATGCAAACTAGTACAGCCACTATGGAGAACAGTGTGGAGATTCCTTAAAAAATTGCAAGTAGAACTGCCTTATGACCCATCCATCCCACTGCTGGGCATACACACCAAGGAAACCAGAATTGAAAGAGACACATGTACCCCAATGTTCATCGCAGCACTGTTTATAATAGCCAGGACATGGAAACAACCTAGATGTCCATCAGTAGATGAATGGATAAGAAAGCTGTGGTGCATATACACAACGGAGTATTACTCAGCCATTATAAAGAATACA